>NC_048595.1:118741865-119464365 GCF_003668045.3 Cricetulus griseus
GGAATGGGGGTAAGGGGAGGGGAGAGGGAGAGGGAGAGGGGAATTACATGTGTAACAAGCCTGTTCCCTAACTTGAATTAATAATAATAAAAAGAGAGAAAAAAAAGAGTTTAGCAATGTCCCTTCTGCTTCTATTGTGTGGAACAATTTGAGGAGTATTGGTATTAGATCTTTCTTTAATTTCTAGTAGAATTCTGCACCGAAATCATCTGGCCGTGGGCTTTTTTATGCTGGGAGACTTTTGATGACTGTTTCTATTTCGTTAGGGGTTATACTTCTGTTTAAATTGCTTATCTGTTTTTAATATAATTTTGTTAAGTGATATCTATCCAGAAAATTGTCCATTTCCTTTAGATTTTCAAATTTTGTGGAGTATAGGTTTTCAAAGTATGACCTGATGATTCTCTGGATTTCCTCAATGTTCATTGTTATGTCTCCCTTTTCGTTTTTGATATTGTTAATTAGCATGCTCTCTCTCAGTTTTTTGGTTATCTGGATAAAGGTTTCTCTGTCCTGTTGATTTTTCAAACAACCAACAGTTTGTTTCATTGATTCTTTGTAATGTTTTCCTAGTTTCCACTTTATTGATTTCAGCCCTCAATTTGATTGTTTCCTGGCATCTACGACTCCTTTGGTGAGTTTGCTTCTTTTTGTTCTAGAGCTTTCAGTTGTGCTGTTAATTCTCTAGTGTGACTATTCTCCAGTTTCTTCATGTGGGCACTTAGTGCTATGAACTTTCCTCTTAGCCCTGCTTTCAAACGATACCATAAGTTTGGATATGTTGTGTCTTCATTCTCATTAAATTCTAGGAAACCTTTAATTTATTTTTTATTTCTTCCTTGCCCCAGGAATGTTGCAATTGTGCATTGTTCAATTTCCAGGAGTTTGTAGGGTTTCTGCAATTTGTGTTGTTGTTGAATTCTAACTTTAAACCATGGTGATTTGATAAGATACAGGAGTTTATTCCATTTTTTTGTATCTGTTAAGGTTTGCTATGTATGTATGTTAAGGTATGCTATGTGGTCAACTTTAGAGAAGGTTCCATGTGGCACTGAGAAGAAGGTATATTCTTTTGTGTTTGGATGGAATGTTCTATAGATGTCTGTTAATCCCTATTGGGTCATAGCTTCTGTTAGTTCCTTTGTTTCTTTGTTACATTTCTGTCTGGTGGCCCTGTCTAGTGGTAAGTGTTGAAGTCTCTACTATAAGTGGTGTTTGAGGTGTTATGCGTGAGTTGAGCTTTAGCAATGTTTCTTTTACCAATGTGGGTGCCTTTGTATTTGGGGCATAGATGTTCAGAATTGAGTCATCATCTTGCTGGACTTTTCCTGTGATGAGTTTGAAATGCCCTTCTTCACCTCATGATTAATTTTAGTTTGAAGTATAATTTGTTAGATATTTGTATTGCCACACCAGCTTGTTTCTTGTGTCCATTTGATTGGAAAACCTTTCCCCAACTCTTTACTCTGAGGTAACCTCTGTCTTTGACATTGAGTTGTGTTTCTTGCTTGCAACAGAAGGATGGATTCTGTCTTCGTATCCTTTGTGTTAGCCTTATCTTTTTATAGGCAAGTTGATAATATTGACATTGAGGGATATTAATGACCATTGATTGTTGATTCTTGTTTGTTTTGAATATGTTGGTGGTGGTGTTATTTTCTTTTGGTGTTTAGTAAAGTGTGACTATCTATTGCCTATGTTTTTGTGAGTGTAGTTATCTATATTGGGTTGGAGTTTTCCTTCCAGTACTTTCTGTAGGGCTGGAATTGTGGATATGTATCATTTAAATCTGGTTTTGTCATGGAATATCTTGTTTTCTCCATCTATATTGATTGAAAGCTTTCCTGGGTACAGTAGTCTGGGCTGGCATCCATGTTCCCTTACCATTTGTAGAAGATTTTTCCAGGACCTTTTGTCTTTCAAAGTTTCTGGTGAGAAATTAGGTGTAATTCGGACAGGTCTGCCTTTATGTGTTAACTGGCCCCATTTCTTTTGCTGCTCTTAATATTTTTTCTTTATTCTGTAAGTTTGGTTTTTTTTACTATTAAGTCACATGGGGACTTCTTTTTTTTTTTATTTGGTGTTCTGTAAGCTTCTTGTACTTTCACAGGCATATCCTTCTTTAGGTTGGGGAAGTTTTCTTCTATGATTTCATTGAATATGTTTTGTGTGCCTTTGAGTTATATTTCTTCACCTTCTTCTATACCTATCATTCTTAGGTTTGTGCTTTTCACAGTGTCCCATATTTCCTATATGTTTGTGTTAGAGGTTTGTTGGACTTCAGATTTTCTTTGGCCAATGACTGTATATCCTTTAGTGAGTCTTCAACAACTGAGATTCTCTTTCAGCTCTTGTGTTCTATTGGTTATACTTACATCTTCAGTTCCTGATTGTTTACCCAGCTTTTCTATTTCCAGCATCCCCTCTTTCAAGCCTTGAACTGTTTTAGTTATTTCCTTCACTTCTTTTTTTTCATGGCTTTCTTTAGATTCTTTAAGAGATTTATTTCTTGAATTTTTGTTTGATTTTTCCTCCATTTCATGTATTTTTGTGTGTTTTTTCTTCTATTTCTTTAAGGAATTTTCTCATTTCCTCTTTAAGTGTCTTTATTATCTCCATAAAGTACCTTTTAAGGTCTGTCTCTTCTGCTTCACCTGTGTTGGACTTTTTATGCCTTGCTGGTATGGAGTCCCTAGATCCTGATGGTGTCATATTGATCTTTCTGTTGTTGAGTGTGATTTTATACTGTAGTCTTCCCGTCCCTTCTTTGAGTGGGTGCAGGTGTGGTCTCTCAGTCTTCTCTAGTATCCCAGTAGTCTATGTGGGCCAAGACTTCAGTTTCTGCAACACTGGATTGTCTGGCCTCTCCTGGTATTCTCCTCACTCAAACTGAGGGTGGAGGGTGGAGGAGGAGCCAAGGGTCCACTCTGTAAGAGGAGCAGGTCCAGGAAGATCCAAGGAGCAGTGGCTGGTGGGAGTTGGGGTGGGACCAGAGCCCACAATCACCTCAAGCAGAGGGCAGAGGGCAGAGGGCAGAGGGCAGAGGGCAGAGGGCAGAGGGCAGAGGTCAGAGGGCAGAGGGCAGAGGGCAGAGAGCAGGCAGAGGGGGAAACCAAGAGTCTCTGGTGGGTTATTTCAAAAAAACAAAAAGAAGGCACAAAGTTGAGAAATCTTGGGGAGCTGGAGGATGTATTTGGGAGGAGTTGGGGGAGGAGGATGGGGAGTGAATATGATCCAAGTATATTGTATGAAGTATTACATTGTGTAAAATGAAAGATAAAAGATCAAACTAGATATTAGTATCATGATAGGTAGCAGAGATCACTCGAGCACAACTGCTGAAGTCTATCACCAGGAAATTGAAAGCAATTAATGATCTCAGGCCAATTCTATACCTGCCAATTCAGAAGATGCATTTTAATGAGATGCCTAGATTGTTGCTTAATATATTAAAGTGTGAAATCAATTTCCTACACTTTGGTACTAAGCAGATTTCTGCAAAGATTTAGACTGAGCCAAATACCTCAAGAACATTTATCCAGAGAGTCCCTGAACATAAAGACCACTCATAAAACTACAAGTGGTATTCTTCATGCCAATGAAGGAAAATAGGGCAAAATATAAGAACTACCTAAGCACAATCATACCTTTTCTATTCATAAAACATGTAGATGAAATATATATATATGTACATCTATATATATATATATATATATATATATAGATAGATAGATAGATAGATAGATAGATGTACATCTATATGTGTACATTGTACATGGGAATGGCTTACTAGCAAAATAGAGGCAGATCCTGCATTGCCATAATACCAAATGGAGGATGAAAATGCTGGCAAATGTTAAAATAAAACAATTCACATTTGCAGGTTATGCTGACTGAGTGATTCTGAACGAGGTTACCGTAAGATATTCTACATTAAGTCATTTAGATACTTACACTATATACAAATTGAAAATTGATATTTTCCCTGTAAAATGAGCCCCACTCTGAGAATATTACCTTCTTCTTTGCTCTTTCTGTCTTATCACTCTCAATGTCAAAAATATTTTCTTATTCTAGTGAAAGTATATCTCTCTGTGTCTCTCTGTCTCTCTGTCTCTGTCTCTCTCTCTCTCTCTCTTTCTCTACACACACACACACACACACACACACACACACACACACACACACACACACAGTCCTCCAATCTGTAACAAGATACTCTTGAGCAATTATTTTATGATTCATGTTTGCTTATTAATAGCTGTGTTTTGTCACATGTTTCTAAATGTGAAGATATCATTTTACTAATAATAAAGATGAATTCAAAGAATTCTTTCAAAGGATTGTGTGTAAACAAACATAAAGAGTGTTCTCAACCATGGGGAGCCTGACTCACCCTGACACTTTTCATACTAGTATGACAAACATCAGGAGAGCCCTGTTGATTTTATTGATTTCTTCTCATTTCATCTTATTCAAGTTCTTTTTTCTGTTATTATCAAATACCTAAGTGTTTTACTTAATAAATTTTTCTTAGTAAAACTTCCAGATTTATGCTAAATAGAATATACATGGTCCCAATAATCACACAAAACTCTTGGCTTCCCTATTATTAATATCTTACAATCTGTTTAGTTTCTTTGTTACACTATCTATACGTAGTTGTAAACTATCTAAATTCAATAGATTACATTTGGGTCTTCTCTGTATTGTATTCTATGGATCCCAATGTCCATTTTTTGGTATATCACTGTTATAAATATTTTTGTAGTATCTTTTCTCCTAACTAAGAGGAATACATTTCACAAAAAGTAACATTCATCTACTAAGCATCATATTGCAAAAATTCAGTAATCATTACTGGTTCTCTGTTTCTTTCAACTCCAGGGGCCAGCCTGTTCAGAGTCATCCATTAACCAATGTTTACTGAACACCTCTATGCTTTTATTTATTTTTTCTCCATTTTTTATATAAATTAGAAACAAGAATTTTTTACATGTTAATCTCAGTTCCCTCTCCTTTCCTTCCTCCCCTGCTCCCCACTAACACCCTACCTATTCCATACCATTTCTGCTCCCCAGGGAGGGTGAGGCCTTCCATGAGGGGGTTCTTCAGAATCTGTCATATCCTTTGCAATAGGGCATAGGACCTTTCCCATGTGTCTAGGCTGAAGGAGTATCCCTTTATGTGAAATGGTCTCCCAAAGTCCATTCCTATGCTAGGGATAAGTACTGATCTACTCTATAAGAGGCCCCATAGATTTCCCAGGCCTCCTCACTGACACCCACATTCATGGGGTCTAGATAAGTTCCATGCTGGTTTCCCAGTGATCAGTCTGGGGACCAAGAGCACCCCGTTATTCAGGTCAGATGTTTCTGTGGGTTTCACCAGCCTGGTCTTGACCCATTTGCTCATTATTCCTCCTTCTCTGCAACTGGATGCCAGTTCAGTTTAGTGTTTAGCTGTAAGTATCTGCTTCTACTTCCATCAGCTGTTGGATGAAGGCTCTGGGATGGCATATAAGTTAGTCATCAATCTTATTATAGGGGAAGGATATTTACAACACCTCTCCACTGTTGTTTAGATGGTTAGTTGGTGTCTTCCTCGTAGATCTCTGGACATTTCCGTAGTGCCTGATTTCTCTTTAAATCTATAATGGTTCCCTCTCCTATGGTAGCTCTTATTTTGCTCTCCTCTATTCTTCCCCCTAAAGAACCTTTCTGCTACCTTATGTCCTCCTCACCCCTCCTCTTCTCCCTTTCTCATTCTCCTTGCTCCCTCTCCCCGCCCCATGTTCCCAATTTGCTTAGGAGATCTTGTCCCTTTCGCCTTCTCCAGGGGACCATATATGTGTCTCTTAGAGTCCACCTTGTTTCTTAGCTTCTCTGGTGCTGTGGATTGTAGGATGGTAATCCTTTGCTCTATGTGTAAAATCCATATATGAGTGAGTGCATACCATGTTTGTGGGTGATCTGTCTGTGACATCTGTCATACCATTGATCACCAGGGTTGATTCTGCTGATCTAGCTGGCTAGGCAGGTGTCCCCTTCCTCCCTCACCTCTCCATATGCATCCCTCCCAGAGCTGTGCACTTGGTCTAAGAGGAAAACCTTCCCCAAATACAGGAGGACTGGTCTTTAGTCAAAAGTATAAGAGTAGCTGCACTCTCCTGCTTGAACCTCCAAGCAAGCTCTCAAGGTCCTCTGTGCTTTTAAAGAGGTGTTGCCAAGGGCCTGCCTGCTTCCTAAGGCCAAATTCCTCATGGCATATTTGCTTCTCATAAACAAAATCCCTACCCTTGTTTACATTTTTTCCATTTTTTACCTTATACTCGTCTAATAAAGATCTGGGGCAAAAGCATGATTCAAAGAAGAGGAACTCATGTTTTAATAATATTCTAGGCAAGCCTTATTTTTTTAAAAGAAAAAGAAGTGTGAAAACTAGCTACTGATAATAAGTTACTAAAACAGCTGAGACATGGAAAATAAGAAAGTATTATTTATAATCACTTTTTAGTCAAGGTCTCACTATCTATCCTAGGCTGGCCTTAAAGTCATAACCCCCTATGCTAGCCTCCAGGACACAGAAACTGTAGGTATTCACCACCACTCCCAGATATGATCATTTTAATTGGATAAAAATTCACACAGGTTCTTTTTTAAATAAGTGAAACATTTCAAAAATGTTTCTATGATGTCAATTCACTCTCCTCTATTCTGAGATATTTGGCTGTAATGCATGAAGGATGGTTTACACAAGCAGAGGATTCAAATACATTGCTTATCTACTAAAATATATACAAGTTTTTGGCATAGAGTCTGCTCTGTTTGTCTGTATAAATCTTTATTTCCAATGATCAACATTGGTCTCCTCTGTACCTCCCTGTCTTGGTGGCAGACCATAATAATGTCACTTGATATTCTTGAAAAACAGCTACTAAATTTTGGTGACACTTACTGTCCTGATATCCAAGAATTCTAAAATATTTGGGGAAATGGTTTGAAGATATAAAGGTTAGTATAATCGAAAATTGTAGGCAATGCCACAGTGAGGCAGATATAAGGTTCAGTGGTTTCTCCACTTCTGCACCATTTCATGCATTGTTTTGTACCTCCCATGTGATACCTTCTTAATTTAACTGGATACAGAGCTCTTCCTAGTTGGTTAACTGTTGAACTAAAAAAATGTTATTATTTCCTCTTTCAACTGCTTAGATTAATTCTTATCTAGTCTACATGGTTTGCAATCATAATAATCAAACTATGATTCTGGAATTATAGATCTGAGATTCTTGGGGATAAAACAGACTTCTGTTCAAATAAGTAAAATAAGAGGAGAAATCAAAGTCTTTGAAAACATTTCCATTTCAGAAAATACTTGACATATCAGTGTCTTCACAAAGAAAAAACTCCTCACCCTCCCTGGGGAGAAGACAGGTTATGTGATAAGTAGGGTTTTAGTTGGGGGGGGTGTAGTAGGGGAGGAGGGGAGGGAGAGGAAACTGGGATTGACATGTAAAACAATCTTGTTTCTAATTCAATTAAAAAATGGAAAAAATACAACCAAAAAAAAAAACTGTAGTTATCAGTACAGAGAAATCCTGTCTTGAAAAAAAAAAAGACAGTTATTATCTCATTGTCTTGGGGGTATTCTGTTTTCAACAAGTCACAGTTTCAGTCAATGAATTCCTGTCAGTTTAATACTGCTAGCATGCCTGTCTCCATGTCTTAATATATTCATGGTTCTCAATGGAAGCTTCATGGTAGGAATATCTATCTCCATCCGACATTATGCCTCCATTCTCTATGCCTATATGGTAATATTTTATGTTTCTATGAGGTTTTCCTTTTCATTTTAAATACTTTGATACCCTTAGTTTTTGATTTGAGAATCACATCCACATATTTCCCAAGCTTAAGAAACCTGTCTTTTTTTCTGGGCTTCACACATGCACAAAGTCACATGCCCACCTACACACACACACACACACACACACACACACACACACACACACCAAATACAAATGCTGAAAATAAATAAATTTTAAAATTAAAAAAAATCTATCTTCACAGCTCCTTTATAGCTAAAGCCAGGTACAGTATCTGAAGAAAAGAAAATGCAAGATTCTTATTATGCCAACAGTCCTAAGGAAAAAGAAAAGAATCATTGTGGTTTAAAGAAATCTATAAGGTGATTTCTCAGAAAATTATGGAACAACCTACCCTAAGACCCTGCAATACCACTGTTTGGCATAGACACAAAGGAGGAACCTTCACAGCACAAGGACATTTGCTCAACTATGTTCATAGCAACATTATTCATAATAGCCAGATCTTGGAAACAACCTAGACGCCCCTCAACTGAAGAATGGATGAAGAAAATGTGGATCATTTACACAACAGAGTACTGCTCAGCAGTAAGAAATAATGACATACTAAAATTTGAAGGCAAATGGACAGAACTATAAAAAAAAATCTTCCTGAGTTAGGTAACCCAGAACCAGAAAGACATATTTATAGTATGTACTCATTCATTAGTGGATACCAGACATAAACAAAAGATACCCAGCCTACAATCCATAACCCCAGAGAAGCTTGAACCCTCTTCCAGAAACAAATGGGAGCAGATGCAGAATTCCACAACTAAACATTGGGCCAAGTTCCTTTCACTCAAAGTGAAAGAGGAGCAATAATATGAACAAAGGAGTTAAGACCATGATGGTGAAACCAACAGGAGCAGCTGACCTGAGCTAGTGAGAGATCACTGACTTAGGTCTGACAAATGTGGAATCTGCATAAGACCAAACTAGACTCCTTTAATATAAGTGACAATGGTGTGCCTGGGACAATATATGAGGCCACCGGCAGTGGGACCAAGATCTAACTCTAATCCACAAACTGACTTAGTTGAGCCCATGATATCTGGAGAGATACCTTCCTCAGCCTAGACACAGGGATGTAGGGTGGAGAGGTGTCTTGATTCGGCCTCAATGAGATGATGGAATCAACCTAGTAGACTTCCTAGAGGAGGCCTTACCCTCTCCGAAGAGCAGATGGGAGGTAGGGGACACTGGGGGGAGCAGGAGGAGAGGAGGGAGGTGGAGCTGGGATTAGAATGTAAACAATAAATTAATTTTTATATAGATTTTGTTTTATTTATATCAGCACATAGTCCCAGAGATGTTAAATATATTTTTCTAGTTCATAATAGTCATGCTTCTACATTTCATTACTATGGTCTATCTGAAGACACAGACATTATCAAGTCAGTGGTTACATGAAAAAAACAATGCTGCTTTTTGTATTCTCACATCTAAATTGGTCCAACCCAAAGTTACAACCAATCTGTATCCAAAGGATGGAACCCAATATCCCAAGAGAGACTCTTTATAATGGGGAGATGAGTTCTCACTGCCCCCAAACATCAGAATGACTGTGCTCTAACAGCAACCCACATTGCTTGTATAATATGGGCAAGACTCCTAAGTTTGCAGATTTTTTTTACAATAAATTAATTTTAAAAATCAAAACAGAAATAATTTATTTTTATTTATCTTGTAGCTCCTTGACCAATAAATTTATGTCTTTATGAAAAAATAAAAAATAAACCAACTCTTTAGCACTGAGTGGTGGTAGTACATGACTTTAATTCCAGTACTGGGAAGGCGGAGGCAGGCAGTTCTCTGAGTCCAAGGACAGCCTCATCTACAGAGTGAGTTCCAGCACACCCAGGGCTAAACAGAGAAACCCTGTCTTGAAAACCAAAACAAACAAACAAAAGATGTTCTACCTCTCAGCAGCACATTTCTGAGCTCTGAGGAAGGCTATCTTCTTTTGAGCAACCAGTTCTTTCTTCTCAGCAGGGGATATTTGGAGACAGTTACATCCCTTCACTTCTCTCTTGTTCTTCTTTTCATAAGCCGGATCTTTCTGGATAACAGCATGAGCTTTCATATGGATCCTTCCATATCTGGAGTCATGATATCCTTTATGTACTGAGAAAATTGTTTCTTTGTCTTCCTCCATTAGGTAATATATAGTATGCAACATGCACATATAGTATGACCCATGCTATGCTTCCAATATACTCGTGCATTGAACTTGCTTTCAAAATCATACTCAGGGAATCATTTAGTACTACGTGAAGTAGACAAGTATCCATTCACAGCTCTTCAGAGTCCCCAAATTTTTATCGCCATTTGCATTTTAGGCAAGGCCTACATACAAATAGTAGGCTGAACATCAATGCTTTCAATGTTGTATTCATTTCCAGTAGCCTCCACTTAGCCTTCATAGATCCTGCCCATGCTAAACCTATTAAGAAGCCTGCAGGCCAGTAGGCCAGTACAATAGCCATCACATAATTTTTCAGGCCAACTTTCACACAGTATTTTGGCAGTTCATGTGCATATACTGTGCAGACTATCATATCCCCTTCTATATGGGCATATGCAATCTGGCAAATGACATCTCTGTTAGTTACAGGAACTATAACCCTGTAATTGGATGTGTTGTACTTACTGCTATCCTGGATCACAATCATTTCCAAGCATATTAGTCAGTTTTACCCTCTTGCCACCTTCTAAATCTCACTTGATATATCTTCAAGTAGGCCTTTCACAAACACCATCCTGTGGAACAGATTCCCACAATCTCAGCTCACATAGACCTGCAGGTATTTTTGTGTTGGGTGGGGGGAGGCATGAACCTCTTCTTTATGAGGTGAGTAAAGAAAAAACAACCTATTCTGTGGGAAGTAAAGATGCTGGCAACAGGAAAGACTTATCAATAGGCTTAATAAAAAGATGAACTGAGTATCAAACATGAGATTTTAATAAGCAAGACAATGAAGAAGTGAAGTAAAGAAAGAAGGGAGAGAGGAGAGATAGAGGCAAAGAGACAGAGAAACAGAGAGACAAAGAGGACAGAGAAAGGGAGACAGACAGATAGACAGACAGACAGACAGACAGACAGACAGACAGACAGACAGACAGACAGACAGAGGCAGAGATGGGGGAAATTGACTGAATCTATCGTGCTGGGCCAGGAAGATTAATAGTTCATGGTCATTTTCTGCTACATAGCAAGTTCAAGTCAGCCTGGGCTACAAGAGAATCTGTCTCAAAGAAAAATTGAGTAAGAGAAAAGAGAAGACACCTACTTTATCTACTTTCATAAAGTCCAAATGTTATCCAACAGTTACAATTCTATGTTTCTGTCATATTAAAACTGCAAACTGAACAGCATGTTGCTGTGGTTTAATTCTGCTTCACAATCCTGGCCATTCCCTCTCATTCATCTGATAACAAATTACAATAACTCCTCCTGAGCTTGCCCATAAAGCTCACTGGAATACATACAACAAACTTCTAGACGTTCTGTTATATTCCTAGATTTCCCAAACAGGTGTCCTTGAGTCACAGTTGTAAAAGAGAAGTGCTACTTCAGTTCCTTTATAGCTGTAATGGCATAAAACCTCTGGATTTTACAAGATGATTAAGGAATGCATCAAACACATGTGAGGCTTGGTTATATCTAATACAATATTTTATTCAAATTCCTCCATAATTTTTTACCTGTATTTTATTCAGGAAAACTTCACATTATTAAGTTTTATAGATACTTAGAAAATATATTGATTAGTAATAGATGATAGACAGGCAGACAGATGAAAGGAAATAGATTGATTAATGATAGACAGAGATAAAGATAGATGATAAATAGATGATAGAAAATAGATTGATTAATGATAGATGATAGATTGATGATAGATGGTAGTTGATAGATGGTAAATGGCAGATAGATGATAGAATAGACAATGGATAAATAGATGACTGATAACACAATAGAGAGATTATAGATAAATATAAATAGATGATAGATCACAGATGATATATTGACATGCATGCTTGTATCAGTACATGATAAGAACATAGATATGTGATAGATATACACACTCACATATGTACATGTATAAATATATAAATATGATATATAAGTCATGCTTATACTTCTGCAGATGTAAAATTCTATTTTTTTATTAGTTTAAGCAGCTGATGACTGGGACTCTCCAAAAGATCTTTTTAGCATTCTTACCTGGTCAATACAAATTGAAAATACTTACATTTAAAAAACAATTTAGCATAAGAAAAAGAAAATGCCTCTCTACACACTCTTGAGTTTAGAGTGGCAAAGGATAAAAAGTTATGATAGTATTCTGGTTTTGAGAGATTGTCTATCAGAATGTCTATTTATTTCTCTTCCATGGAAGTGCACTTGAAAAGTGAAATGTGAAACCCTACCCCAGTGTGAGATTAAAAGCAGAGGGAGGTTTTCCTATAACTAAAAAAGATCTACAGAGATAGAGCAAGTAATGATGAGTTTTTGAAAATGATAAGATTGTAGCAATCAGATTCACTGCAAGAAATTGGCAAATTGTAAAAGCACCATACACCTGAAGGAGTTTCAGTAAGGCTCTAATTTTGCAGGCTCTCTTGCCTCAGAAAATGGAAGAGGTAAGCGCAGCAGAAATACCTTCCTTCTTTTGGAGCCCAGCATACCTTCTAAATCATGAGATACAGGGGGTTGCAAAGGATAATGGCCATGGGACATAGGACAAATGAGAGATCTACACTCGCTTTTGTCACTGCTTTAGAGACACAAATCCTGTTGGTTTTATTGAATGTAGTGACTGCTGTCTTGTTATGATCATTAACAGAGGTTGCAGAAGTGACTTCCACCATTGACTAGATGACTCACTGGGGAATGAGTTTTAGTTTCTAAGGCTCAGGCAGAGTGATAACACATTTAAAATGAGGGAGGGAGAACCTTCACAGGCGAGTAAAAGTTGAAATCTCTCAAAGTTAATTGCAAATACAGGGAAACAACTCTTGATACCTACATACCAGAACCCTGTACTGAATTAAAAGTATTTGTTTCATTGTAACTAAAGTGAGTGAAAATAAAACCCTAATAACTAAACAAGGAAATAATATATATATATATATATATATATATATATATATACATATATGTTGCATATAATATATATGGGTGTGGGGGGTCTTGCAGGTCTGATTAACCTCATTTCCATAGGTTTTTGTTATTTATTTGAGATTAGATGTTGCAATCATGAAAGAACATGACTTTAAAGGACATAAGAAAAAAATGATCTCTTTATTCTGACCACACAAGATCCTTTTGCCCTGGAGCTGGTGAGCAAGTCCATTCTTCCAACCTTTGCTTATCAGGGCTGGGTATGTGACCGAAGAGCCATTTCCCACTATCCCATCTTGGACCTTCCTGCTGCATGATTCTTACTATGTCCCATGGTTGGCACCTTTACTTGTGCTTCACACCTCAGCTCCCATCTGTAGTTTGGCCACTTGTTCTCCAAGTTTGAGCTTACTTCTCCAGGAACACCTGTTATGCCTGATAGTGACAAAGCCACATACCTTCCTAAGAAAGCTGAAAGATGGCTTTCCCCTTTGCTACTCCTGCTATAGCTCCTTATACGATTTTTTTCCCAAATGCTACGGTTGCCTGTAAGTTCTTCCATTTTCTCCTTTTTTTAAAGAGAAAACATAAGCAATTGGCTTAAAGTAGGTAAACTGTAAAGGCACCTTTAAACTTCCTACCTCCATTTGTTCTTTTCTCACTGCAGCCCACTATTCTTTTTAAGCTTGCTTGTGCATTCTCTCTCTCTCTCTCTCTCTCTCTCTCTCTCTCTCTCTCTCTCTCTCTCTCTCTCTCTCTCTCTGTCTGTCTCTCTCATCGCTAAACAAAAATTTGAATTACAAATAATCAGACTGTCTTATTTCCTTCATTTTGCATTATAAAATACCTTATGCCTGGGTTCTGTTCTGTGACTGTCACCAATCATAACTAGTACTTCTATTCTCTCAGTTATTTCAGTGGAAACATGACAAAACTGCTCTTATTTCCATTGGCCTTCACGTATTTTGATCCTTTCTACTTTCATTCATTCTAAGTAGTGGATTTTATTCCCCTTTTCCGATGCCTAAATATTTCCTTTATTTGTTATATGTGCTTTTCCTTTGCAAAATAATAATTTCCACAGAGTATAACATAATTATGGCTAGACATTGTCTGTGTTCTGTTCAGGGATCCCTTTACCAAGTAGAACCATATCCCACCTCAGCATCCTCATCCACTGATGATTCTTCAGGAACAAGCTGTACAGTCTTGCTGAGATTCCCAGCATTTGCCTTTTCCAGAACAAAGCATTCTCACAGACTGAAGAGTGTACTGAAATCTGATAACAATTCAGTCTGATAGGTAATGGAAGCAGCATTTTAGTCATGTGCAGGCAAGAAAGAACTGTGAAACTGAATCTATCTTCAAAATGCAGAAATTGACTGAACTTTTAAAGATGTAGTCAATGGCTCCAGTTTTAAGGATTGAGTTGAAAAATACACTTGAACTGAGGTTTTGAAGTATTGGCAACTCTTGCTCTTCCAACTTTTGTGTATTCCTTTCAGATACTGTTTGTGTTTCATGTAACTATAATTAGTATAAAAATCCTCCTTTACCTTTAATTTTATTTAATTAAAAATAGGATAGAAACCAAGGAATAAACACTGTAATGCTTTTTAGTAGCAATGTCTGTTTCCTGCTCTTAAGTGATGGGCACTTGCTACCAGCTTTGCATGGATCATCTCCTTAATCGGCAGACAAAATGATGTTGGTCCTATTATTATCCTCATTTTACAGATGAGTTAGCAGGTGTTTTAAAAGGTTAAGTGACTTCCCAAAACCATGTAACCATTGTGATTATAGCATCAATAATAAGCAACCTCATCTGAAGCCATGGGCTGAATAGGTCTCAGAACCTTGGGGTCATATAAATTAAACAGTATTTCTAAGGGTCATCATGGTGAAATTGGACTCTATTACCTTAACCTCTTCAAGATGTGAAAAACTTACACATGTACACATTTCAGCAGCCAATACAATAGTTAAAATGTGCCCAAAAGGTTTTTGTAGGATCAAACCATGGAAACAATAGACATGAATATTACACTGCTCTTATTTCTACCTACCAGTTGGCTGTTGTAATATTACTTGTACTGTTGTACATTCACTGTACATAGTATCGGGTTTCATAAATATAACTTCTTTAAATTATATCATGAATTTTTGCCATGTTCACCCATCTTCTATTCCTTTCCCTGTTGGGTCCTGCACTCACCCACACACTAGTCTCCTTCCTTTCCTATGGACGTCATTCTGCATTCATATATGGGGGACCTCGTGTGCATGGTTTTAGGTATCTACAATAAATTTAGGATTATCAAAGGAGGAAAAACAATACAGTAACTCTCTGAGCCTTCCTTATCTCACTTAATGCAGTGATCCCAGATTTTATGTGCATTTCCCAGCAAATGACACATTTTACTCTTTGTAGGTGAATAGATACCCAACATGCATATATACTGCTCAATGGCTGAAATTAACTTAGGATAATTCCATGGCTTAGCTATTGTTGTAGTGCTGCAATAAAGATGAATTTCTCACATTTCTCTGTGATGTGTTGACTTGAATTCTTCTCCAATATACCCACGAGTGGCAGGGGTGAGTCCTATGGTATATCTATTTTTAGGTCTTGTTTTTTTGTTGTTGGTGGTTTTTGTTTGTTTGTTTTGTTTGTTGTCAGTACTTTGTTTCCTCTTAGAAACCACCATGCTGATTTCCATCATGGGTAGATTAATTTACATTCCTGCCAACATGGTATAAGCGTTCACTGTCCCTGCATCCTTATCAGTATTTGTTGTAATTTTCATTGTGAAGGTCATTCTGTCAGGCGTGGGATGGAATTTCAGTGTACTTTTAATTTACATTTTCCTGGTGTCTATGAATATTGGATATTTTAAAATATACTTATTGGGTAGTTGTACTGGAACTTTTATTGTGTTTTAAGACTTATTTTATTCTAATTGTGTGTGTGTGTGCAAATGTGCAGACACCCTCAGAGTACACAAGAGGTCTTTGCAAGAACAATTATTGTTTTAATTGCTGAGCCATCATTTGGACCATTTGTGCTTAATCTTTTGAGAAATATTTGTCCATTTTATCAGCCCATTAATTAACTGCTTTATTTGATTTCCAGTATTCAGTTTTCTTTTGAGATCTTTATATATTTTGGAAACTACACTTTTGTCAGCAAAAGATTATAACTAGCAAATACTTTTCTCTGACTCTCTAAGCTATCTCTTCCATCATTCCTTCCTATGCAGAAGATTCTAGTTACATGAGGTCTCATTTGTCAGTTGTCAGCCTTATTTCCTGTTTGACTCACATCCTGTTAAGAAAGTCCTTTCTATATTCATATCCTGAAGTGATTCTCCAATACTTTCCTCTAACAATTTCAAATTTCCTGGTGTTACATTAAGCTCTTTGATTCATTTGAGCTAACTTTTGGGAGACAGATCCAGCTTCATTATTTTACATGTAGACATTCGGTTTCCTCTGCCCAGTGTTAAGAGGCTGCCTTTCCTACAATGTAGATTTTTTATGTATTTTCAAAACTCAGATGACTATAGCTAAGTGAGCTTATATCTAGGTCTTCTATTCTGTTTCACTGAACTACATATCTCTTTTTATTCCAGTACCATACTCTTTTTATTACTAAGTCTTTGTAAAATAACTTGAAATCAGGCATGATAATACTTCTAGTATCATTTTGATGTAGGATTGCATTGATTCTCTGATGTCATCTGTGCTTTCATATAAACTTTAAAATTATTTTTTATGTTTCTCTGAAGAATGTTGGTGTTTAAGTGATTATTGCAACTAAATCTGTAATCTTTATTAGGACAGGCATTTTCACGTGATTTTTTTTCAGTTCCTGAGTTACAGGTGTTCTTTCCATCATCTATCTCATTATAGAAGTCTTTCAGTTACATAGTTAGATTTATTCCAAGATTATTAAACAACTGTGAATGGAATGTTCCTTGACTCTTCCTAAGAATATTGTTATTGGTATATAGGTAAGCTACTGGGTTTTGTGTGTCAATTCTGTATTATACTTTGATGAATGTGTTCATTAGACCTAAGAGCATTCTGAAGGAGTCCTTAGGATCTCTTATTTATAGAACCATATCTGCTACAAATAAGTATATTACTTTCCTACTTGTTTGTTTTTTGTTTCCTCTAATGGCTCTAGCTAATATTTCAAGCACTGTGTTGAGTAAGAGTAGAGGAGATAGACATCCATCTTAATCTGGTTTTAGAAGAAATACTTTTAATCATTTTCCATTTAGTACAACAATGGCTATAGGTTTGTCATACATAGTGTTTATGGTATTGAGTCTTGTTTCTTAAAATCCTGACTTCTCCAGAGCTTTTATCTTTAAAGGATTATGACTCTGCCACTTGCCTTTTCTGCTTTTGTTGAGATGATTGTGTGATTCCTATCCTTGGGTTATTTATATGATTTATTAATGCTTATAATTTGCCTATATTAAACCATGCATTCATCACCTGGATTTAAGCAAATTTGGTCATGGTGAATGATATTTTTTAATGTGCTGTTTAATTAATTTGAAGATATTTTATTAAGCATTTTTGCACCCATTTTCATCAAGAAGATGGACCCATAATAACCATTCCCCTAATGTGTCCTCATCTGGTTTGAGTATCATCATAGTATTGGCTTCATAAAAAAATTTAGTAGCATTCTTTTGCATTCTGTTTTATGAAACACTTGGAAGGATATTGGTTTTGCTTCTTTCTGACAGTCTGATTGAATTCAGAAGCAAATCCATCCAAGATAAGGCTTGTTTTAGTTAGGAGAGTTTTATTACTGCTTCCATCTCAGTATTCACTATAAATATGTTTAAATTGCTTCTATTCTATTGGTCCAATTTTGGCAGATCAAATGTGTCTATAAAATTATCTGTTTCTTTAGATTTTATTGTTTCTCTATGATTTATTAAATATTAATTATATAAGTATACCTCAGTGATCCTCTGAATTTTGTTAGTATTTTTGTAATGACTCCAGTGTCATCTTTAACCATACTAATTTGGTTTTTCTCTTTGTAGTTTGGCTAAAAGTTTGTCAATTTTGTTTATTCTGTCAAGGAACAAATCCTATGTTTCATTGATTCTTCGTATTGTTATTTTTATTTTGTTAGGTTCTACCCTGATTTTAATATTCCTTTCCATCTAATGATACTGAGTCTGGTTTTCTCTTGTCTGTCTTAAGATGCATCATTAAGATATATTTTAAGATCTCTTTCATTTTTATATAGACTCCTATAGCTATATGCTTTCCTATTAGAATTGCCTTCATTGTACCTCACAGGATCTGTGTTGTGTTTTCATTTTTATTTGATTGTAAGAATTTTTTGTTTCCAACTTGATTTTTACTAGGGCCCATTGGTCATTCAATAGTATATTGTTCAGTCTCCATGAGTTCATATATTTTTAGGAATTTCAGTTGCTGTTATTTCTTGTGATCAAATAGAGTGTGAAAAGTTTTTGCATTTTCTTATATTCAATAAAGATTGCTTTATATCCTAAAATATGTAATATTTTAAATTAAGTTTCATTATCTGCTGAGAAGACTATATTCTGCAGCAAGTGAAGAGTGGAAATCATCCAATTTATACTGTCACTTATCTATGGTATTTTCATGCTGGTGTTTTTATCAAAATGAGCTGTTTACTGATGAGAGTGGGGCAGTTAAATCACCCAATATATTCGAAAATCAGTTTGTGCCTTTCCATCCATCAGTGTTTTTATGAAACCGAGTGTGTGAATGTTCAGTATGCATATGTTTAGAATTTTTAAATCCTCTTAAAATACATTCCTTTAATTAATGTAAAGTGACCTTTTCCTAATTCATTTTAGTTCGAAGTTTACTTTGTCAGTTATTAATATGTTTCATGGCTTGACATACATAACTACATGCTTTCCTAACTTTTTAAATTTCTGGTGTGAAATCTTCTGTTATTCCAATTAATATTCTTTGCATACATTTTCCATCCTTTCATTATAAGACTAGTTTATCTTCACTGTAGAGATGTGTTTCTTAAGGACAACATATATATAGGTCCTAGAGCTTTTTTTCTTTATTTTTTGAAAATTGTTGTATATGATTATCGCCTGTATATATGTTTGTGAGTAATGTTCATACAGTATCTAAGGAGGCCAGGAGAGGGCATCAGATCCTCTGTGACTAGAGTTACAGGTGACTGCAAACCACCCTGTAAATGCTGAGAATTGAACCAGAGTTCTCTGGAAGAACAGCCAGTGCTCCTCCTAATCACTGAGCCATCTCACCTGTTTTATGTTGGTGAGTATGAGGGTATTCAAACATCTTTATTGAGACATGTTTGATATGTAATAGGCTACATAGATTTAAAATGTACAATTCAATTAGTTTGGTGTCTTTATATTTTGACTGCTTATATTATTTCTTTTCTTTTTAAGACTAAAATATAATCTCATCATTTACCCTTTCCTCCTGCCAGTTTATTAGTCTATGTCTTTTATTGGAGAATTAAGTCGATTAGAATTCAGCATTATTATTGAAAAGCATTTTGTGGCTTTGTAATTTTGGCATAGTCCTAGTCCTCATATGCTTTTTTGCTGTTTCAATGGAGCTTGATCTTTCCCACAACCTCCTAGATATTTCATCTTTTTTTCTCTCTCAATGTATAGGGTTCCTTCAATTACCTTCTGTACAGCTGGCTTGGTGAAGATGAATTCCCTTAGTCTGTATTTATCATGGAAGACTCGTTTTTCTCCTTCAGTTTAAAAGGTACGTTTTCTGAGTAATTTAATCTGTGATGTCAGTTAATATCTTTCATGGCTTGAAATACATAACTACGAGCCTTCCTGATTTTTTAAATTTCTGGTGTGAAATCTTCTGTTATTCCAAAGGTGGTTCTCTATTACAGCTTCCAGTGTTATATCTTTTTTTGGCAAGCTGTTGTCACTGTAATTGAACATAAAAAGTATTTTCTAATCATATCTAAGTGATAGTTTAAATATGTCCTGGGCCTGAACAGCTAATTCCTTCCCTAGGTTTGGAAGTTTTCTGCTATTATTTTATTGAGTTTTTTCTATCTCTTTATCTTGGTCTTCTTCTTCTTGCTCATATTCATAATTTGAGAATATAAATGATGTCCCAGAGATCTAGGATATTCTTTCTATACTTTCCTACTACTTTGTATTATTTTATGAATGGTCAATTCATCTACATTTTTGTTTCTTTGTTTGTTTTTGAGACAGAATTTATCTGTGTAACAGCTTTGGCTGTCCTGGAACTTGCTTTATAGATCAGGCTGGTCTTGAAATCACAGAGATCCGCCAGCGTCTGCCTCCTGAGTGCTGGGATTAAAGATGTGCACCACCACCACCCAGATTCTACATTCTTTTTAATCCCTGGTATTCTGTCTTCCATTTGAATCAATTTAGGCTTTCTACCAAGTTTCTTATTCCATTTAATAAGCTTTACATTTCCAAAATTTCAATTGAGCATTTCAGTATTGCTATCTCTTTTTTGAATTTGTCCTTCACATGCCATCTTCTTTATGTCGTTCAGATATTTATTGTATACTCTCTGAATTCACACAGGAGTTTGTTTTTGTCCTGCTTGATTTCACTGAACACTCTTACAATCAGTTTTTCCTTTTGAATTATTTATCTGAAATTTCATTGACTCCACCCTCATTGGAATCCATTAATACAGAATTGTTCATTTCAGGGAGAATCATGTTTCTCTGGTTTTTTGATGTTCTCTTGTTTTTTCTTTGGGACTTGTATATCTGACACTGGATCATTGGTTTCATTTTATGTACTGTCTGCATTCTTTAGGTTGTTTTTGCAATAATCAAGTGAGACTTAGATGTTCTATGGTTGAGATGCATTTTCTCCCCAACTAGGCTGTGGGGATTGCTCAGTAGCTGAACTGTAAGTCCTCATTTTCAGAATATCAGGCATGAACCTTAATAATCGCTTTAAGAACAGAGAGAGCTCAGTACAAAATTAACTACATAGATAGTCAAACCTACACTTAAAATATAGAAATAGAAAACTTAAAACAAGCACTCCCTCAACTTCAAAAATTTTATAAACAAAGAAAAAAGGACCGTGCAGAACACACAATGATATTGGTTAATGGGTGTAAAAATATAAAAAAGAAAGGGTAAGACTAGTAATAAATACATAGGAATGGGTATAAAATCCAAGGTGGAAAGTAGATATAAAGGGGAACAGTAAAGATGAAGAGGGAAGATAAGTATAGCTAAATGTACAGTTTGAGGAGAAAGAGAAAAAACAAAATGTGAAGATGCAAGATTATACAATCCCAATACTTGTGAAAGTAAGACAAAGACAAGTTCTCCCCTACTACCAGTCCAACCTATGCCCTGTTGGTAGACAGAGGTGGGTGGAAAGACAAAGGATAGACAGAGGACAGGAAATGGGGCAGAGACAGAGACAAAGAAAAGGGGGAAGCAAACAAAACTAGGCCATAAAATTAAACATTAACGAGAGTCATCTGATGCAAGTGACCTGCATGCCATATGGAGTTCGGCAGCGGGATCTAACACCCCGAGGCCCAGTGACAGCTCTGCCTCCAACTGCCAGCCCAGCGGGACCAGGCACACACGAACACTGCCGACACCCGGGTAACAGTGACACCACCATCCACGAGAAGAGGACCGACATCAGAGTATTGGGTCTGTTTGTATCTACCAGAAGGGACCCGTGGTCCCACACCCACCAGGAGAACAAGAAACACTTGCTACACCCACCAGAAAAAAGGAAGAGAAGAGAACAAGGTAAAAGCACATCCAACAATGGAAAACCCAATATGACACCACTGGAGACTAGGAACCATATACCAGTAAGACCTCAACATCATGATGCATATGAACCAGAAGAGAATGACCTTAAAAACATCTTCAGGAAAATGATAGAGGACTTCAAAGAGGAACTCAAAGAGAATATAAGAAAATCCCTTAAAGAAATTGAAGGCAAAACAAACCAAAAAATACAAGAAATAGTTCAAGACCTAAAATCTGAAATAGACACAATAAAGAAAGCACAATCTGAGGGAATGCTGGAAATAGAAAAGCTGGGTAAATGATCAGGAACTACAGATGTAAGCATAACCAACAGAATACAAGAGATGGAAAAGAGAATCTCAGGAGTTAAAGACACACTACTGGAAATAGTTCATCAACCAAAGAAAATCTTAAGTCCAACAAATCCCTAACACAAAATATCCAGAAAATATGGGACACTGTGAGAAGACCAAACCTAAGAATAAGAGGTATAGAAGAAGGTGAAGAAATCCAACTCAAAGGCACAGAAAACATATTCAAAAAAATCATAGAAGAAAACTTTCCCAACCTAAAGAAAGACATGCCAGTGAAAATACAAGAAATCTACAGAACACCAAATAGACTGAACCAAAAAAAGGTAACCTCGTCACATAATAATCAAAACACCAAGCATACACAACAGAGAAAATATTAAGAGCAGCAAAGGAAAAAGGTCAAGTAACCTATAAAAGCAAACCTATCAGAATCACACCTGACTTTTCCTTGGAAACTCTGAAAGCCAGAAGGTCCTGGATCGATATTCTACCTACACTAAGAGACCATGGATGCCAGCCCAGACTACTATACCCAGCAAAGTTTTCAATGGAGAAACAAGATATTCCATGACAAAACCAGATTCAAAAAATACATATCCACCAATCCAACCCTACAGAAACTACTGGAAGGTAAACTGCAACCCAGGGAAGTTAACTACCACAAGAAAAACACAGGCAATAGATAATCCCAACTTACCAACAGTCAAAAGAAAAAATGGATAGAATCCCACACATAATATTGCCACCATCACCAAATCAAAAACAAACAAGAATGAACAATAATCAATGGTCATTAATATCCACCAACATTAATGGTCTTAACTCCCCTATAAAAGACACAGATTAGCAGAATGGATAAGAAGACAGAATCCTTCCTTCTGCTGCATACAAGAAACTCACCTCAACCTCAAACACAGATGGTACCTAAGAATTAAAGGTTGGGGAAAGATCTTCCAATCAAATGGACTCAAGAAACAAGCAGGGGTAGCAATCCTAATATCCAATAAATTGAAGTTTAAACTAAAATCAGTCAAAAGAGATGAAGAAGGGCATTTCCTACTCATCACAGGAGAAAAACATCAGGATGAAGTCTCAATTCTGAACATTTATACCACAAATACAAAGGCATCCCCATTTGTAAAAGAAACTTTACTAAAACTCAAATCACACATAAAACCGCACACACTTATAGTGGGAGATTTCAACACACCACCTTCACCACTGGACAGGAACACTAGACAGAAACTTAACAAAGAAACAAAAGAACTAATAGAAGTTACGGCGCAATTGGACTTAACCGATATCTATAGAACATTCCACCCAAATACAAAACAATTTACCTTCTTCTCAGTGCCACACGGAACCTTCTCTAAAATCGACCACATACTTCGCAACATAGCAAACCTCAACAAGTACAAAAAAATCGAAATAACACTCTGTGTCTTATCAGACCACCATGCTTTAAAATTAGAATTCAACAACAACAAGAACTACAGAAAACCTACAAACACATGGAAATTAAGTAACACCCAATTGCACAATTCATGGGTCCAGGAAAAAATAAAAAAAGAAATTAAAGATTTCCTAGAATTCAATGAGAATGCGGACACATCATATCCAAACCTGTGGGATACTCTGAAAGCAGTGCTAAGAGGAAAGCTCATAGCACTAAATGCCCACATGAAGAAACAGGAGAATAATCACAATAGAGAATTAACAGCACAACTGAAAGCTTTAGAAAACAAAGAAGCCAATACACCCTTGGAGGAGGAGACACCAGGAAATAATCAAATTGAGGGCTGAAATCAATAAAATGGAAACTAGGAGAACAATACAAAGAATCAATATAACAAAAAGTTGGTTCTTCGAGAAAATCAACAAGATAGACAAACCTTTATCCAAACTTACCAAACAATCAAGAGTGAAATGCAAATTAATAAAATCAGGAATGAAAAGGGGGTCTTAACAACAGATACAGAGGAAATCCAGAGAATCATCAGGTCATACTTTGAAAACCTATATTCCTCAAAATTTGAAAATGTAAAGAAAATGGACAATTTTCTGGACAGATTTCACTTTCCAAAATTAAATCAAGAACAGATAAGCAACTTAAATAGACCTATAACCTCTAACGAAATTGAAGCAGTCATTAGAAGTCTCCCAACCGAAAAAAGCCCAGGGCCAGATGGCTTCAGTGCAGAATTCTAACAGAAATTCAAAGTACAGCTAATACCAATTCTCCTCAAAGTATTCCACACAATAGAAGCAGAAGGGTCATTACCAAACTCTTTTTATGAGGCCACAATAACCTTGATACCCAAGCCACACAAAGACACAACTAAGAAAGAGAACTACAGACCAATATCCCTCATGAACATTGATGCAAAAATTCTCAATAAAATATTGGCAAATCAAATCCAAGAACACATCAGAGAAATCATCCATCTCAATCAAGTAGGCTTCATCCCAGGGATGCAAGGATGGTTCAACATATGAAAATCCATCAATGTAATCCACCATATAAACAGACTGAGGAAAAAAAACACATGATCATCTCACTAGGTGCCAGAAAAGTCTTTGACAAAATCCAACATCCCTTCATGATAAAGGTCCTGGAGAAATCAGGGATAACAGGAACATACCTCAATATAATAAAAGCAATATACAGCAAGCCAACAGCCAACATCAAACTAAATGGAGAGAAACTCACTGCAATTCCTCTAAAATCAGGTACAAGACAAGGCTGTCCACTCTCTCCATACCTCTTCAATATTGTCCTTGAAGTTCTAGCTAGAGCAATAAGACAACAAAACGAGATCAAGGGAATACAAATCGGAAAGGAAGAAGTCAAACTCTCACTATTTGCAGATGATATGATAGTCTACATAAGTGACCCGAAAAACTCAACCAAGGAACTCCTACAGCTGATAAACACCTTCAGCAAAGTGGCAGGATACAAGATTAACTCAAAAAAATCTGTAGCCCTACTATATATGGACGACACATTGGTGGAGAAAGAAATCAGACAAACATCACCCTTTACAATTGCCACAAACAACATAAAATACCTTTGAGTAACACTAACCAAAAAAGTGAAAATCCTGTACTGTAAGAATTTTGAGTCTCTAAAGAAAGAAATTAAAGAAGATACCAGAGAATGGAAAGATCTCCCATGCTCTTGGATAGTTAGGATCAACATTGTAAAAATGGCAATCTTGCCAAAAGCAATCTACAGATTCAATGCAATCCCCATCAAAATCCCAACACATTTCTTTACTGACTTTGAAAGAACAATTCTCAACTTTATATGGAAAAACAAAAGACCCAGGATAGCCAAAACAACCCTGTACAATAGAGGAACTTCTGGAGGCATCACCATCCCTAACTTTAAGCTCTATTACAGAGCTATAGTCCTGAAAACAGCATGGTATTGGCACAAAAATAGACAGGTAGACCAATGGAATAGAGTTGAAAAGCCTGAAATTAAGCCCCACACCTATGAACACCTGATTTTTGACAAACAATCCAAATTTATATGATGGAACAAAGAGAACATCTTCAACAAATGGTGGTGGCATAACTGTATGCAAACATGTAGAAGACTACAGATAGACCCAGGCCTTTCGCCCTGCATAAAACTTAAGTCAAAATGGATCAAAGACCTCAACATAAACCCAGCCACACTGAACCTACTAGAAGATAAAGTGGGAAATACCCTTGAATTAATTGGTACAGGAGATGCTTCCTGAACATAACACCAGTAGCACAGACACTGAGATCAACAATTAATAAATGGGACCTCCTGAAACTGAGAAGCTTCTGTAAGGCAAAGGACATAGTCAGCAAGACAAAACGACAGCCCACAGACTGGGAAAAGATATTCACCAACCCCACATCTAACATAGGGCTGATCTCCAAAATATACAAAGAACTCAAGAAGGTATTCTCGAAAACACCAAAAAATCCAATTTAAAAAATGGGGTACAGAACTAAATAGACAATTCTCAATAGAGGAATCTAAAATGGCTGAAAGACACATGAGAAAGTGTTCAACATCCTTAGCCATCAGGGAAATGCAAATCAAAACAACTCTGAGATACCATCTTACTCCTGTCAGAATGGTTAAAATCAAAAATACCAATGACAGTTTATGCTGGAGAGGATGCGGAGAAAGAGGAACACTCTTCCACTGCTGGTGGGTGTGCCAACTTGTACAGCCACTTTGGAAATCAGTATGGCAACTCCTCAAGAAAATGGGAATGAGTCTACCAAAAGATACAGCAATTCCACTCCTAGGCATATAACCAAAAGAAGCACATTCATATAACAAGGACATATGTTCAATCATGTTCTGTTATGAATTATTCTGTTATGCATTATTTGTAATAGCCAGAAACTGGAAGCAGTCTCGATGCCCCTCAACTGAAGAATGGATACAGAAAATGTACATTTACACAATGGAGTACTTCTCAGCAGGAAAAAACAATGGAATCTTGAAATTTGCAGGAAAATGGATGGAACTGGAAGAAACCATTCTGAGTGAGGTAACCCAATCACAAAAAGACAAACATATGTACTCACTCATATGTGGACCTGCTTTATGATACATAGTAGTGATCATGCTTTATCAGAGCTGTTTTTAATGATGTTGCTCAGAATGGTTTCCTTCCAGATGATGATTGAGAAGCTAATTTAAAAAAATGGTGCCAGGTACCACAAGAGTAACAGAACTGTGCTATTTTTCTTGGATTTTTTTTTTTTTACTTTTTTTTTAAATGGAGATTTCTGGATGTCTCTACAATTTTGTTCAAATGACTGCAGAATCTTGAAAATCTGTTGCTGCTATTGATTCATGACATACTGCCATTATTGGTCTTTTTATATAAATATAAATATATATATATTATATATATATATATATATAATATATATATATAAGAATGTTTCTCTTTTAGCGAGTGATGAGGAAAGGAGTCAAGACCAGGCTGGTGAAGCCCACAGAAACAGCGGATCTGAACAACGGGAGCCCTCTTGGTCCCCAGACTGAGACCTGGGATACCAGAATGGGACTGATCCAGACCCCAGGAACATGGATTTTAGTGAGGAGACCTTGGAAGTCTACAGGACCTCCTGTAGTAGTTCAGTACTTATCCCTAACACAGGTGTGGACTTTGTGAGCCCAATCCACATAGAGTGATACTTCCTGATCCAAGACACACTGGGGTGGGCCTAGGCCCTATCCCAAAGGATATGATAGACTCTGATGACCCCCTATGGAAGGCCTCGGCCTCCCTGGGGAGCAGAAAGGATATGTCATAGGTAGGGTTTTAGTTGGGAGAGGGGTGGTGGGGGAGGAGGGGAGGGAGAGGGAACTGGGATTGACATGTGAAACAATCTTGTTTTAACTCAAATAAAAAATCTGCAAAAAATATTAAATATTAACAAAGAGAATTATAGAAGAAAGTGCTTGAACTTCTCTATCAGATTGAATCAATCTGACTTAAATACTCTGTATTTAATGTCCTATAATCTGAGAAAAAGAAAAGAGTGAAGAGGAAATAAAATAGAAATAATTGTAACTTAAAATAAAGCTAGCAACAATGAAAATAAAGACAACTAGGTTGACATACCCTGAGATTGTCACTCCATATATGGTAGAGCGGAGGCTGTCTGTATGTTGTCTTGCTTTCCTTCCCTTGGCTATTGGGGTTGGAGTCTCCCAATGAGAACAAAACCTTTGTGGTATTTTGCTTCCTTTGTTAATCTCTGTGTTATTGCTCCAAAACAAGAGGGTGTTTTTATGCACTGAATAGTATGGGTTTATACTCAAGATGGTCTTTCTATCTTTAGAGATTGGATACAGATACAGCCAAGTGGAAGCTGTCTACTGTGTGTCTAAGACTTTGGAATCTTCAAGTCGCTAGGCTTGGAGATCAAAGCTGTTCTAACAACTGCCCCCACATATTTACTTGTGGTTGCTATTCCCTCCTCCATTGGAGCTCCAGTGGCCAGCATTTCAATGCCAGGATGAAGAGTTAGTGAGAGTCACTCATGGCCCAGACCACATGGACACTCCTGGACCTATCCATGGTCCTGATTCACAATTTTCCACTCTAGATAGCCAGATTCCGCAGGCCAGCTCTGAGTATGATTACCAGACATTTTCCCTGGGTTCACAAATTAGTCAGTGCAAACAGAAACCTTTGCTTCTAGATTCGCCTATCTACCAACTCAGCATGGTCCTTCTCACAAGAGCTTTCAGCCACTGCACTGGTGAATCATATACTCTGGCAACAGGGTTTCCCTAACACTTGTATGTTATGGAGGCCCCAGGATTCCTATCGGACTAAAACCCTAAAACCATTCATCAATGAATCTAGAGTTGGTTTTATTTTCTGAGTCTCTGGCTTCACTTTAATCCCTGGTGCTTGCTGGCCCTCTCTGCCCATCCCTTCCCCTCCTCTCTTTGCCTCCCACTCTTTACTCAACTGCTCTCAAATTTTCCTAGGAATGAATATACAGTGAATATTTCTGAGGATATCTTTACTTTTAGCTTTGGTTCCTACTGTCTTCAATTTCATTTACCTTTCAAAACAGAGAACCCATCATTTGGGGAGGAGCTCTCCTTTCTTCCTCTTTACTATTAAAATGTTCATGCCTTTCCAATACCACCCACTTTGGAAGTTGGATTCTGTCAGCTGTCTCTAAATTATTCCTGGAGATGCTAGCAGTTGAGGAATGACTGTCATCCACCATCTTCCTGCCTCAAAACATTGTTTTATGGATAAAACTAATTTGAAGGACCATCTTTTCTAAGCTAGGGTGGGTAACATCAAGGAAAAGAAAAACTTGGTGAAGATACACGGTAAAAGGGGAATTTATTCAGTGTTGATGAGAGTATAAACTTATGAAGCTACCATGGAAATTGGTATGGAAGATTCTCAAAAAGAAAAAAATCAAACCACCACATGATCCAACTGCAAATCTCCTGAGTATATATCCAAATGACTCTGTCTTATTTGTACATTAATAGTTATTGTTTCATAATTCATAATGGAACCAGCCTAGATGTCCATCCACAGAAGAATGGATAATATATATATATATATATATATATATATATATTATATATTATATATATACATATATAATATATATATATTAGAATTGTACTCATTTATATGACATCATGATATATGCAGAAAATGACTGGAAATTTTTATCTTGAGCTCATTCTCCTGCTCATAGAAAATCAAATGCTGCATGTTGTATCCAGATAAGACTCCTAGATTTAAATTTCCATGTCTGTATACATGCATATGGTATAGTTTGTGAAACTAGAAAGGAGAGCATGAGAATGGTGGAGAAAGCTCTTCAGTGAAGACTTGGGAAGGAGAAAGGGGAAGAGAAAAGAGGGTAACAAAGCATAGGTGACATGGAAGAAGGATGATCAATGCAATAAGGATGGGACCAGCACAAAAGGGCAAGGGAGTGGCGAAAAGAGGTGAGGTAAGAGAATCAACAATAAATGTACAAGAAAATATCATAAAACCCATTGCTCTGTATGCTAATATTTGAATTAATAAAAACATAGTTTATGAACTTGTTATTTGAAAGGTCACTACAACTATTAGTTCAACTATTTCTGTTCTAATCATAAAAAGAAAATAATATCAAAACCCAAAGAATCTCAGTTTAATGTCTTTCTTTAGATACTGGTTACAGGATTGCTCAATATTTTATGTGTATGGTGGATATTGCTAGTATCATTTCATGAATGAATTACAATTATACTACTAAAGGGAAATTGCCATATAACTAAGATCCTGACAATGGATATTTTATTATTTGTACACACACACACACACACACACACACACACACACACACACACAATGTATATACCCAGAAATAAGCCAGTGTAGTTCCAGCTCCAACAATCAGTAAAATCCCCTACATTCTTTATAGCTTGCTTGTCTATAAAACTTACAGCAGCTGAATAAATACTTGAGCTCTACCCTGTCTTTGTTTCAATTTACCTGCATACCTGTGAGCCCTTTTCCATTGCCCCAGATAGAACACTGGAAGCCAGCTCCTAGTGCTGTTAATAGGAGTTGAGTGCTTAACTTCTTACATACTGCATATAAAAGCACCCTTATGTGTCAGGCTGAAAAAGCATAATACAAAAAGGAATAAATACTGATTTTTATATAGAATCTTTCATATACAAATTATCCCAAAGAGCTTTACAAACAATGAATTCAGCACTGTAGTGCAAGGATGATGTAAACAAACACGGCGGCTGTGGAGCCCTTGGCAGTAACTCACACAGAGATGCCTCCTTGAAATGCCAGAAAGCATATTTCTTCTCCTGCACTCCTTCCCACAGCAGAATGTCTGCCTAGGAAGTTGCTGTCAATCACAGAAGTGCACTCATGCTTAATGTAAGGAAGAAAAAATTCCTTAGTTAAAAGGTTGATGCAAAAATAAATATGGTAACATCTCAAGGGAAACCTGGTGTGCCAAAGTTGAATCTATTTACTAGATGCCAGGTTACTAGGTCCATGTACTCCTGCTAGGTAGGGTTCGGAGATTACTCACTATTGCTAACCTCCAGCTCCTTATCCTGAACCTTTTACATCCCTAACTGCTTTGACTAAACAAAGAGTCAGTACTGTAGTGTCTATTTGTAGGAGAAATTGTGGCCAGCCTACCCAAGCTGGAGTCGCCCAGCCCCCAGTGCCCAGGCTAGCCTGCATGCAAATATGCACATGTCCAGCAGGCACTTCCTCCCTGAGCCACGTCTGCCTCTACACCCAGAAGCTGCTGACAAAGAGACAACTGACTCAGAGACACCAATGAGGAAAGGACAACACAGCAAAGTCAGCCACCCGAGCCAATAAGACCTTGGGAGGGGGTATAAAAGCAGCTCTAACTTCCTTAGTAAACAAGTCTGCAGCATGTTCTGCTACTCACTGACTCCCAGTGCCTGAGTAGTTGGTTCTGTGTCTTCTTATCCCCTCCCACAAGGATTATCTGAGCAGGGTCACCAGCAATACTCAGCATCTTCTTTTTTCTCAATTTGTTATTTATTCCAATTTTTGAGTTGCCAAATTAACAGTCTCAAGAGAAACAACATATCATCATTGTTGCAGCCACTACTTATCACTACCTACCAGTGGCCAACAGTATCAACCAACCCAAGTTCTACTCAACTTTTAGGGCTCTGAAATCAAGTTCTCAGGAAAAGCTAAGGAAATAAGCACAAGATAGGTATTCTAGAGCACATTTATTGAAAGAAAGGAAGTTAAATATTGCAAGGAAGTTAAATAGTCTTTCAGAGCCTATATCTGAATTGCTGGAATGAAGAATTTGGAAGGTGGTATTGATAATTCTTTTTTGTGCTGGGGAAATAATGGGCCCTTTCAATAATCCATATCAATACCCAGACAGTTATCAAGGTTTCTGCCTTTTCCTCTGGTTCTAAAACCAGCTGCCTCTGATGAAACAGTGTAAAAGTCAGAACTTCTAGGCTTTGATCTAGGCCTGGGGAGCACCGCCAAATCATTTGATAGTAGTAACAGCTGTTCATTGTCACCTTAGGACAAGGAGCCATTAATGGAGGATTCTTCAATCCCTGTCTGCTTGGCAGTGAAGGAAGATGGATTTTCTTTTCCCCTTGGGTTTTCAGAAACTCTCCTTAGGTCGATGAAGATTTGGTTTGTCTTTCATCAGCATTGATGCACTCTAGACATTTTTAGGAGAAATAGAATAAAATGTCCTAGCCTGTAGGACATTAATAAAATATGCCAGCACTTCATTGTCCCTTTCTCTCTTCTGTAAGATGATGTTGTATGAGGGCTCAGCCAGGGTTTCAATAGTACCTCCTCCCCATATATATCTGGTGGCCTCACTGGGAACAATGGGTACTGTTCCTTCAGATCATCTTGCCCCGTTCCAAATTCTGTGAGCATTCAGGAACTTGAGCTTTATTTCCTTTGTTTTCTTTCATTCCAAGACTCTCATTTCCCCTTCTCTGGGCCAGGATATCTCCATTTTTTATTTGATTACTGGTAGACCTAATATGACTTGATATACTTCAAGCTCCTTCTTCCTTGATTCGAGGCCATAATGGACTGTACCCTTGAACAGGAGTTAAAATAACTTAGGTTGCTTTTTTTCAAGGCACTTTATCACAACAACAGGAAAAATAAATAAAGATAGATGCAAAAAAAATTTTAAGTTCCTAACAGCTAGCATTATATCTTGGAAGCCCAATTGCCCTCCATTTTACTTTTCACTACATGTATCATGAAACAATGAGATCTTCCAGTGGGACTGTTGTAGGATTAGATAGTCAAGAGAAGTGTTTAGGTTCCCAGCTTCTTTCTTTGCTTTAGGGAACTGTACATAAGAAGCAAGCACTAAATAAAATGTTGTCTGTTCTCTGAGGCTGAACTGCCCTTACAGTTCACTACACTACAAAACATCTTTAGGATTCAGCATCATTATAAAATTTCTAGAATCCCAGCTCTGACTATCTCAAAACACACTCTCTTCTTCCAGTTCTGTGTTCAATATAATTCAGACAGCATCTATTCTACAGATCAGTTATGGAATAATGTCTCTGTGGATAAGATCTCCCTTCTCCCATCCCACTATGAGCTCCTGATACCTGAAGATTCATTTTGTATCTTGAGACTTTAAAATTACTGTACAAAAGACTTCCTTGGGATATAACTCATGTAGAAGGTGTAAGACTCTAAGTTCAATCCTGAGCAATGGAGAGAGAGAGTGGGATGGAGGAAAGAGAGAAAGTTTCTATACCAAGTTCCTACTTCTTAGGTGTTAATAATTTTATGCTCAAAATAAATGATAGAATTTGCATATTCTAAGTCCTCAAAATATTCAGTCATATCCTATGCTTTAAGAAATTATCTTTTTCAAGGTCTGTGAAGAATTGTGTTGGTATTTTGATAGGGATTGCATTGAATCTGTAGATTGCTTTTGGCAAGATTGCCATTTTTACTATGTTGATCCTACCCATTCAAGAGCATGGGAGATCTATCTGTTTTCTGGTATCTTCTTTAATTTCATTCTTTAAAGACTCAAAGTTCTTGCTATGCAGGTCTTTCACTTGTTTGGTTAGTGTTACCCCAAGATATTTTTATTGTTTGTGGCTATTGTAAAGGGTGATGTTTCTCTGATTTCTTTCTCAGCCCTCTTATTGTCTGTATATAGTAGGGCTACTGATTTTTTTAGTTAATCTTTTATCCTGCCACTTTGTTGAAAGTGTTTATCAGCTTTAGGAGCCCCCTGGTATAGTTTTTTGGGTAACTTATGTAGACTATCATATCATCTGCAAACAGTGAAAGTTTGACTTCTTCCTTTCCTATTTGTATCCCCTTGATCTCCTTTTGTTGCTTATTGCTCTAGCTAGAACTTCAAGGACAATATTGAAGAGATATGGGGAGAGTGGACAGCCTTATCTTGTTCCTGATTTTAGCGGAATCACAGTGAGATTCTCTGCATTTAGTTTTATGCTGGCTGTTGGTTTACTGTATATTGTTTTTATTATGTTCAGGTATGTTCCTGTTATCCCTGATCTCTCCAGGACCTTTATCATGTAGGGGTGTTGGAATTTGTCAAAGGCTTTTTCAGCATCTAGTGAGATGATTATGTGGTTTTTCTTTTTCAGTTTGTTTATATGGTGGATTACATTGATGAAGTTTTGTATTTTGAACCAACCCTGCATCCTGGGGATGATGCCTACTTGATCATGGTGGATGATTTTTCTGATATGTTCTTGGATTCAGTTTGTCAGTATGTTACTGAATTTTTTTGCAACAATGATCATGAGGGATATTGGTCTGTAGTTCTCTTTCTTAGTTGTGTCTTTGTGTGGCTTGGACAGCAAGGTAAGTGTAGCCACATAAAAAAGTTTGGCAATGAACCTTCTGCTTCTATTGTGTGGAACAATTTAAGGAGTATTCTTTGAATTTCTGGTAGAATTCTGCACTGAAGCCATCTGGCCCTGGCCTTCTTTTGGTTGGGAGACTTTTGATGACTGCTTCTATTTCCTTAGAGGTTATATGTCTGTTTAGGTTGCTTATCTGTTCTTGATTCAATTTTGGAAAGTGAAATCTGTCCAGAAAATTGTCCATTTCCTTTAAATTTTCCAATTTTGTGGAGTACAGGTTTTCACAGCATAACCTGAAGATTCTCAGGATTTCCTCAGTGTCTGTTGTTATGTCCCCCATTTCATTTCTGATTTTGTTAATTTGCCTGTTCTCTCTCTGCCTTTTGGTTAGTTTGGATAAAGGTTTGTCTATCTTGCTGATTTTCTCAAAGAACCAACTCTTTGTGACATTGATTCTTTGAATTGCTTTCTTTGTTTCAACTTTATTGATTTCTGCCCTCAGTTTGATTATTTGCTGACATCTACTCCTCCGACGTGAATTTGCTTCCATTTGTTCTAGAGATTTTGAGAAACCAGAATGGAACTGATTCAGACCCCATGAATGTGGATGTCAGTGTGGAGGCCTCAGAAATCTATGGGGCCTCTTGTAGTAGATCAATACTTATCCCTAGCATAGGAATGGACTTTGGGAGCCCACTTCACACAAAGAGGGATACTCCCTTGGCCTAGCCACACAGGAGAGGGCCAAGGCCCTATTCCAAAGGATATGACAGACTCTGAAGACCCCTCATGGTAGATCTTACTCTCCCTGGGGAGAAGAAATTGTATTGGATAGGTATGGTGTTAGTGGGGGAGGGAGGAAAAGAAGGAGAGGGAACTGGGATTAACATGTAAAGCAATCTTTTTTCTAATATAAATAAAAAATGGAGAAAAAAGACAAATTATCTTTTTCTGCAACTGGATTCCAGTTCCATTCAGTGTTTAGCTGTTGGTATCTGCTTCTACTTCTATCTGCCAGAAGGAGGAATGATGAGCAAAGCTGACAAGACCAGGCTGGTGAAACCCACAGAAACAGCTGACCTGAACAAAGGGGAGCTCATGGACCCCAGATTGATCACTGGAAAACCAGCCTGGAACTGATCCAGTCCCCATGAATGTGGTGTCAATGATGAGGCCTGGAAAATCTATGGGGCCTCTTGTAGTAGATCAGTACTTATCCCTAGCATAGGAATGGACTTTGGGAGCCCATTTCACATAGAGGGATACTCCCTCAGCCTAGACACATGGGGGAAGCCCTAGGCCCTATCCCAAATGATATGGCAGACTCTGAACACCCCCTATGGAAGGCCTCACCCTCCCTGGGGAGCAGAAATGGTATGGGATAGGTAGGGGGTTAGTGGGGGTTAGGGGAGGGGGGGACAGAGAGGGAACTGGTATTGACATGTAAAACAATCTTGCTTATAATTTAAATTTAAAAAACAGAGAAAAAATATATATAGACTAATAGTTATGGTTGACAATTAAGACTGAGCTAGCAAATAAGAAATCCTAAAAAGAAAAGAAAAGAAAAAAGAAATTATCTTTTTCAACTGGGTGTGGTGGCGCAATCCTATCTTCTCAGTACTTGGGAGACTCAGTACTTGGGAGACCAGAGGGCCACAAGTACTAAGTAAATCTGAGCTAAACAGTAAGAAGAACTGCCCAAAGAAAGTGAAAGGAGTAAAAATGGGGAATAAATAAAAGAATAAACTGAGGGAAGGGGGAGAGAAAGAAATGAGAGAGAGGTATTGGGGAGGAAGAAGAAAGGAAAAGGAGAAAAATATGACTAGGATATAGATACCCTATTTCTGTGAAAAGCTGGGCAAGATGGTCTTAGGATTTCTATTGTTGTGAAAGAGGCACCAAGATCACAGAAACTCTAATAAAGCAAAGCATCCAACTGAGGTTGGCTTACAGTTTAGAAGTTTAGTCCATTAGCATCAAGGCAGGAAACCTGGCAGCATGCAAACAGACACACTGCTTGAAAGGAAGCTACTAGTTTTGTATCTGGATCCGCAGGCAGCAGAAAAGAACTATGAGCCATTGGCCTGATGAGCAACTGAAACCATTTTCTTTCAAACCTTCACACTTACTCTTTGTAAGAAAAGCATAGTAGATGCCCTATTAAAGTTTTGATTAATTCTTTAAATAATTATAATGATTTTTGCACTGAGTTTTTTTCCCAAAGTGCTATGTTAAATGAGAGAATTATTTCCTACACAGAGCTGATGAAGCTATCAACCAAAACTTATCAAGTCAATGGGAAGTTTTATTTATTCTTGAATCAAACCCTATCTTTTACATTTTACTAGTTTCAGTTTAATGCCAGTAACTCATACCTAGTTCAATATTTCAAAATTTTTAAGATATGTGAAAGCATGCACTTTAAGTTTTCAGTTGTGCACTGGTTTTACATATACCAAAAGAATTGTGCATACTTGGTGGGGGGAATGACATGCTTACAGCTGTTGTAGTTAATACAGAGCCTCCACAGAGGGATTGGACTTTGCAAGGTCATATTCCAGCACTTTGGGGTCATATTTTCACTCAGTGTCACATTAACACTTTACCTAACACTTTATTTAAAGCTTTTGAAATTCTAAGAAAATGTGTTTTAAATAACCATCTTACTAACTTAGTGTGATTGACATTCTATCAATGTGGAATTTTATTGGCAATTCATGCAAATATCATTAATGCCTCAAAATGATGTATTAATGCGAACAAATCAGAAGGGTTCAATTTGTCTACATTAATCAGTCTCTCTTTGTGTTTTAAATTCTTGTTTTTCCTTTGAAATCTACTTGTTAATAGACTTTCTTGAATTTCATTGTGTGTGTGTGTGTGTGTGTGTGTGTGTGTGTGTGTGTGTGAGAGAGAGAGAGAGAGAGAGAGAGAGAGAGAGAGAGAGAGAGAGCATGTGTCCTCAGTGTACAGGCACCACATTTATGCATTATTGTGAGAGCCTAAAGAGGTCTTTGGGTGGTCTGCCTCTACTACTCTTCACATTATCATAACTTTAATACATGGTATATTATTGAGCCTGGATATCATTCTTTGGGGGCTTGACTGGTCATCCAGCAAGGCCCAATGACACTCCTGTCTATTTCCTCCAATACTGGGGTTGGAAGCATTTATGGTTATAGCAGGCTTTATAACTAGATAATAGGTATTGAAATGAAGGCCCACAGAATTGTACAAAAAATGTTCTTACCCTATAAGCCATCTATTATTTGTGATTTATAAAGCTTGCCTGAGGATTCAGAATGCAAACTCAGCCACAAGCCACAGAAGCCAAGCACACCCCTTTAATCCCAGGACTCAGAATTAAGAGGTAGACAAATCTCTGTTAGTTCAAGGTCACAATGAGCTACACTGAATTGATCAGTCCTAAAGAGAAACAGCTCACACGAAGATGATCTCAGCATTTGGGATCACATGTCTTTAATCCCAGTCCTCATAAGAGGCATTTAAGACAGGAACAGGGTCTCAGAACTAGCATGCATCTCTAGACACACTGAAGAGAGGAAGATTGCAGTCTCTAGCCACATTGAAAAGAGCAGAGCAGTCTGAATGAATCTGAGGAGAAGATGAAGTTGGGAGCAGTTTGAGGATCACCCATTTGGTCTGAGCTTAGGTAGAAGTAAGAACTGGTGGCTGCTTTCTTTTCTTTTCTGATCTTCAGCTTGAAGCTTGAACCCCAATATCTGTCTCTGGGTCTTTTATTTCTATGTTACAGCCATCTCATCAGTGCTAAAAACAGAAGGGGGAGTTAAGTCCCTTTTAGATACTTCTTTACACAAAATCATTCTATTTTTTAAGGATTATGATGAGTCATATTTGACATAATAAAGAGAGTTTACAGCAAGCTCCTAGTCAATATTAACCTAAATACAGAGAAATTCAAAGCAATTCCACTAAAATCTGGAGCAAGACAAGGCTATCTACTCTCTGTATACCTATACAATGCAGTACTTGAAGTAGTAGCTAGAGCAATGAATCAACTAAAAGAAATCAAGGGTATACAACCTGCAAAGGAAGAAGTTAAAGGATCTTTAATGGCAGACGATTTAAAAGTATAAATAAGTGACTCTAAAAAAAATCCTGCCGGGCATTGGTGGTACACACCTTTAATACCAGCACTCGGGAGGCAGAGGTAGGTGGATCTCTGTGAGTTCAAGGCCAGCCTGGTCTCCAGAGCGAGTGCCAGGATAGGCTCCAAAGCTACACAGAGAAACCCTGTCTCAAAAAAATAAAAAAAAAATGCAACAAGACACCCCTACAGCTGATAAAGACTTTCAGAAAAGTGGCTGGATACAAAATTAAGAAACGAAAATCAGTAGCTTTCCAATATACAAATGGTAAGTAGTCTGAGGAAGAAATCATGGAAACAGCACCTTTTACAATAGCCTCCAATAAACACAAAAATATCTTCTGGTAACTCTAGCCAAGCAAGTGAAAGACTTGTATGATAAAAGCTTTAAGACATTGAAAAAAGAAATTTAAAATGTATCAGAAGATAGAATGATACCATGTTCCATGGATCACTATGATCAACATAATAAAAATGGCCTTCCTACCAAAAGCAATCTGCAGATTCAATGCAATTCCCATCAAAAATTCCAAAACAACTTTTCACACACCTTGAGAGGACAGCCTTCAGCTTCATTTTGAAACATGCATACTAGAAAATGGTATAGCTAGGATAATCCTGAATTATCAAATAACTACTGGAGGTATCACCATCCCTGATTTCAGGTTATATTATGAAGCTATAGTAATAAAAACAGTATGGTATTGGTATGAAATAAATATGTTGATCAATGGAATCAAGGTGAAGACTCACATATAAATTCACAAGTTTGGATGCCTTATTTTTTAATGATAAAGAAGCCAGCAGTATACACTGGAAAAAAACCAGCATCATCAGTGGTGCTGGTCAAACAGGACTGCTTCATGTAGAAGAATCCACATAGATCCACTCTTAACATCCTGAACAAAACTTAACTCTAAATGGATCAAAGGTCACAATATAAAATCAAACACACTGAACCTGATAGAAGAGAAAGTGGGACGTAGCCTTGAACTCACTGGCATAGGAAAAGAGTTTCTGAACAGAACACTGTTAACACAGTCACTAAAATCAACAATTATTTAATGGAGCCTCATGATACTAATAAGCTTCTGTATGGAAAAGGACACTGTCATATGAACAAAGTAGCAGGCTACAAAATAAAAAACATTTTTACGAATTACACATTCAAAAGATGGCTAATATCCAAAATATATAAAGAACTCAAAAAACTGGATATCAAAAAACCCCAAATAACTCAATTAGAAAATGGGGCACAGATCTAAGCAGAGAATTCTCAAAAGTGGAAATCCAAATGGCTGAGAAACACTTTTAAAAATGCTCAACATCCTTAGTCATTGGGGAAAGCAAATCAAACTATTTGAAATTTCATCTTACACATGTAAGAATGGCTAAGATCAATTAACAAATGGCAGCATGCTAGCAAGGATGTGTACAGTAAGGGTAACACTCATCCCTTGTTGGTGGGGATGCAAACTCATACATCAACTATAGATATCAGTCTGGCATTTTCTCAGGAAGATGAGAATAGATCCAAATAAACCACTCATGGGCATATACCCAAATCATGCTTCCTCCTACCACAGAGAACACTTGCTTTATTTTGGTTATGCATAATAGCCAGAAATTAGAAAACCTAGATGTCCCCAATAGAAAAATAGATAAAGACAATGTGGTGAATTCACACAATGGAATATTACTTAGCTGTTTAAAAGAATGACATCATAAAACACACAGGTAAATAGATGGAACAAAAAGAAGCCACCGTGAGTGAGGTAACCCAAACCCAAAATACAAATATAACATATATTCATGTATATGTGGATATTAGCTGGTAAATCAATAACAAACAAGCCACAATTTGTAGGACCACAGAGGTTAAGTATAAAGTGGAGGTGGAGAGATAGATCCCCCTATAAATGGGAAATAGAATAGATAATCATACTTGAGTGGGGGGACTAGAACATGAGGATCAAGTGGGGAGGAGAAAGCAAAAGAGGGAAAAGAGAGAGAGTAAGGGAAGAGAACGCTAAAATTAAGGGTCATTTGAGGGGTGATATGGGAACCTAACATAGCAGAAAATATGTGCATATATTAAGGTGACCTACATAAAATTGCCAAATATCAAGGAAGACACGGTGCCACTGGGCAACTCTTGTCCCCATATGAAGCATTTAGTACTAGGAACTGGTTACTATCTAATTGAGTTGTTGGACAAAATAGTTCCATGGGAACTCCCAAATGACTCAGGCTGCTGGTAAGACTAGAGTTTGTTTTCCACAAACTGACATCAAGGTCCCATTGTTGAACACAACACCTATGCAAATCACTGAATATAGAGAGGTTGAGCTGGTGCCTATGTAGAGCATTCACCCCTATGTGCTATCATCTTTGGTACAGGAAGGTACTTTCAATGCTACCAAAGGAGAATTGTGAACACCAACCCAACTACACACCCATTGACCCAAAATGGTGTCCTGACTGTAAGATATGTTAGGACAATAGTGACACAAAGCTTGTGGAAGAAACCAGCAAATACAGAACTGTCATAAGGCCTATTGCACAAAATGGAGGTCCTAATCAACACTCCATGGGTGACCAAAAAGCTTAGATTAGAAATCCCAGGAACCTATGGTAAAACCAAATGCTACCATTCTACTAAAAGAACATAGCAATAAAATGATTCCCAATTTGCTCAGGAGATTTTATCCCTTTCCCCTTCTCCAGGGGACCATGTATGTCTCTCTCCTAGTGTCCTCCTTGTTTCCCAGCTTCTCTGGGCTTGTGGATTGTAGGCTGGTTATCCATTGCTCTATGTCTAATATCCACTTATGAGTGAGTACATACCATGTTTGTCTTTCTGTGTCTGGATTACCTCACTCAGGATGGTTTCTTCTAGTTGAATCCATTTGCCTTCAAATTTCAAGATTCCGTTGTTCTTTTTCCACTGAGTAGTACTCCATTGTGGAAATGTACCAAATTTCTTTATCCATTCTTCAGTTGATAAGCTTCTAGGTTGTTTTCAAGGTTCTGTCTATTACAAATAATGCTGCTATGAACATAGTTGAACAGATGTCCTTGTGTTATGATTGTGCACCCTTCGGGTATATGTCCAACAGTGATATTTCTGGGATGGGGGGGTTAATTGGGGTCATGGGAGGATGGGAGGGAGAGGAAACTGGGTCAGTATATAAAATAAGATTGTTTTTAATTTAAATAAAAATTTATTTTTAAAAAGTGATTCCTAATGACACTCTGCTATTCTTGTAGATCAGTGCCTTGCTCAACCATTTTCTGAAAAGCTTCCTCCTGCATCAGATGGAAACAAACACAAAAACCACAGTCAGACAATACGCACACAGTGAGAAATCTAAGAACACTCATCCCTAAATGGGATATCTCTATTAAATCTCTCATTTCATGGGCTCGGAGAGCTCTAGGGAAGAGGATGTTGAAACAGTGTAAGAACCAGGAGTGATGGGCAACATCTAGAAAAGGAGGCATTCTAAGCACAACAGGACCTACCATGAGCTCTCAGAGACAGAGTTAGCATACACAGGGCCTGAACAGGGCTGCACCACATGTTGTCTGACAGCTGAAAGAAGACACATACCCCATCCCTAATACAGAAGCTACCTCCAATCGATAGCCATTTAAAAATAAAAATTTAGTTTCTTCCAATGGAATCTCACTGGGGAAGGAGACTACTCTTAAGAGTATGACCAACAGAAAACAAATTCAATGGCATCTTTAAGAGTTCCTGGTCTCAACATGCTATATCATGTTTATTTTTATTCTATTTTATGTTTTCCTCTTTTTTTGCCCTACAGGTCCTTTGGGTATATGTTATGGCTTCCAGTTTAGTGGTTTTATGGCAATTCCGAGTGAGCAAAAGAGTGGGGTCTCTGCATCTGCATATGTTTGCTATGCCTTTTCTTGGACTATCTTCCTCCTGTTTGTTTATTTTATCCTATTCCATTGTGTCAGTTTTTGTTTTTATCTTATTTTATTTTATTTTGTTATCATCCCTTATAAGCCTTTTTAAATGAGATATAGAATGTGGGTGATCCAGTGGCAGGAAAAGGGATGAGAAGAGGAGCTGGGAGGAGTAGGAGTGAAAATGTAATCAGGATATAGTATGTGGGGAACAGCTATTATCAATTAAAATGAATAAATAAAATATCAAAAGATCACAAAAAAGAAATCATATGCCATTATGATTTATATAGTATAAGATTGTATTAAGATTTTATGCAATGGAAAATGAATTTTATCATTAATTATGATAGGGATTTTCCCATTACAGGATTTTGTGTTTTCAGTGTAAATTTTACAGGGCCAGTTTTATAGGTTAAATAATTTAATGATAGAATTTTTCATATGGTCTGAATAAATGCAAGCACATACTATTATTTAAATAATACTTGCTATATGTTAAATTTTCATGTACATATTATCTAGGAGCATGTAAGGTTTAGAAGAAATTATAAATTGGAAAATTAATCAAACCTAGTTTTGAGAGTACAGTCCACCTACCTATCCACCAGGTCCATGACCTTGCAAAAAATTTTTATCTGCTCTGAGCCTTTAACTTCCTCATCTATCAAATAGCAATAGCCATCTGAAGAAAATCACACTGATAAAATAAGAAAGCACCATGCCATTTAAACACCAAACAGGCAAACTGCCAGCCTGTGAGGCATTCAACAAATATTAGAAGCGCCCTACTTCCTCCATCTTCCAAAACAGAAATATAATTGGCTATAAAAACAGTATTCTGAAAGGCAATTGGCAAATTAGTCAAAAACCACCACTAATATTCTGTATGGATCAGGTGTGTGTGAGTGTGTGTGTACAGACATGAGCTGCATATCACACTGTAATTTGATTTCCTTTTTGACAAACGCTACTCTTGTTAAATCTCTCCCTTCCATTTTTATCTCAGTCATACATTCAGGAAATTTCTTAATTTTGTTGCAAAAAGAATGTTTCATGAATTATTAACTATTTAGCAGCTTCATTAGAGTATGTCAGAGATACTTACTCACTGCTTTTAAAATATATTAGCTACCTGAATTTCACTACTCTGACACTGACTGTCAAAGAAAATTGGAGAGTTTTTCCCTTCTAAATGATTTCCCTATTGTGCACATTGGGAGACTAATGGGCAGTGAATTTCAGTCCTTTCTCATTTGGAATTTTCTTTTAAGGACATCTGCTAAGAATTTGTATCACGTCTGCAGTGATTTGAAAATCTAAGACTCTAGAAAAATGATATTTTAAATTATTTCTACTTTGCAAAATTGCTTTCAAAGAGGGCGCAATGAAGAGTAGCAATTTCTAACATACCGGTGCTTATAAGGCCAACGCTTTGTTTGTAGCTTTATGTTCTTCATTAAAAAAAAAAAATCAGCCCAGTTTCACTTCTGAGTTTTCACTGAAACTCTTGCCAAGTTTGTAGTGTGGGTTTTGGTGTTCTATACAGCCCTGTTTTGCTGTTTGAGCTTTTGCTTGTGTCCTTCAGAGTCCAAGTGGTAGTTGTAACTAAGTCCTTCTCAGTTCCTGCCTTTGACAGGCTAGGAAGCTAAAGGCAGTTGAGAATTAAGAGAAAAAATTTAAGCCAGCTATACCTTGCCTAGTTATGTCTAAAACTCTAGCTAATATTTTTATAAATATTATTCTATTAGTGAAATTATTTTCCAGCTGTCTAAAGTATACCAACTGTTTCTTCAACAAATAGAATGTCACTTCCTTTCTGCAGTGGCACACTCAATAACAGCAGCTGGGATAATCATTCTGTGAAATACAGAATCAAGCCACACACACCCCCCATCGGAGTTGTAATGAACTCACACTGCATCTAAATCTAGTTCATTCCTTTTCAGGAGTCAGTGCTAATATGTACCAAGATCAACACTGTGTAAGTCTTCATATCTCGAGGATCCATTCCTCCTCCAACTCTGGAAGTACTACATACCTGGTCTATCTATTACAAGGCTGACTTCTCCAAGCAGCCACCTGAATCCCGAGAAAGGGCCATAAAGTCATGAAGATGATCTAGAAAGGCTTCCTCAGAGCATAAATTGTCAGCATTCATTATCCACAGGAGCCACAAATACTCAAACACCAGCAATGGCCTAAAGATGTGTTTCTCCTTTTGTCATTCTTTGACTCCTGTTCATTACTCAAAGCTATTTCTCCACATCTCCGATCCATTATAGATTATTTCATTCATTTATTTAGCTCATAAATAAAGTCATGCACAATTATGATACACAATACAGTATGTTCACAATGGCATGGCTAAATTAAACCAATTAACATGTTATATCACACATATTCATCATTTTTGTTTTGAGAACACTTAAAGTATACTGTCTCACAACTTTTAAAATATAGCATATTGTTATCAACCATATTTATCATGCTCTCAGTAGACCTCAAGACTTCACAGAGTCCATGCCTCTTGTCCAACTGCAGTTTTATATCCTTAAACCAATCGTTTCCCCATTGTTAAAAACCCACATTGAAGCCTAATAGCCACAATTCTGCTCTCTGTTTCCATAAGTTCATCATTTCTAGGTTACACATAAAATTGAAATTGTGTGACATTTGTCTTCCAGTGTGTCACTTATTTTTGTTTTTTGGCAAGCATATAACTTTACTACTTACTAAAGATGAAATCAAATTTGCATGTACAGGTGAGCACTCTCTGATTTGAGACAAATTCCTTCAAACTTGTGAAGCCATCATTGCTGTTTTAATCCAAATTGTACAGTCATAATGAAATGGTTCAGATGGAGTATTTATAAGGCATAGAGGGTTATTTCCCCAAATTCTGAATTCAGAAAGTTGAAGATCAAGGTGCTGCTATGTGGTGGGGAGCAGGGGGGTTCTGGTCATGTGTTTCATGGAACATAGAAAGGTAGCCACTTCCATAAGCCCTGTCTATACCACCAACAATCTAGTTATATGAGCGTTGAGCCCTTGTGACCTACAGATCTCCCCAAATCCAATACTTCTCAGAACTGTTTTATTGATGCTTAAGTTTTCAACATATGGATGTCTGAGTACCATTGCAGCTACTTCTGTTGTTTGAAACCAAGAACTTGCCAAATACATCACCTAACCTCCATTTTAACTACATCCTCCAGCAAGTTGATAGCGTTCATATTACAGCATATTTTGCAGTACTTTAACACTTGAATATTCTTTTCTTTGTTTGCACATTCTTCTCTCTCTTGCAAATGTGGCCAGTTCCATTTCTTCTTTTGGGTCATAGTTCCAACATCACCAGTGCAGAGAAATCACACACAGGGGTAGAGGTTGTTCCCTCCTCATGCTGCTTCTCTCTCTTCTTTATTCATGTCTAACATACAGATTAACCAATCATGTGGCAATGCTTACTTATGAGAGTACAAGACATAAACTACATATCCTTGTGAGTGTACAAATGATAAACCACATATCTCAGTCATAAATTAAGAAAATACTAAAATTTTATATTCACTAACTTTACCATCTAATCTTATCATATACTACATATAAACTGTACATTACTTTGAACATGCATTTTAACTATCAGTAAAGTATAAACACCACACTTTGTGTAAGTCGTCTCGGGATAAGCTGGCAGGTACACACCTCAAACCACAAATGAATTATCAAGGATCACACTTGAATATCCAAGCAAGAAGGACTGACGTCTTAGACATATTTGAAATTCTGGAATTAGAACATATACTTCTATCCAAATGCCATAAACCTTGTCCCAAGAAGCATTTTTATGTTTATTTTAATAGCAATAAAATAAAAGATCAGTGTCTCAAAACTCCTCAGCTTCTCTGTAGAAGTAAATGTAAAAGGACTTCTGCTGGCTTTTGTTAAGGCACTGCTGTTACAAGATTCTCATATTTTTCCTGTGCTTGGGGACATGAAAATGAATATCTTTCTGACTATAAATTTGAAATACAGAGACTTAAGGGACACTGGATGAATCAGTGCTGAGGAAGCAAGTAACGATGACAGCAAAGAGTGAAAGGTCCCCTTGGCTTCCTTGAGACCCCTGTGTTGTAGATAGTATCATAAATATATGAATATTATACATGTACTATGGGACCTTAGCATAGGTCTCTGAGAACAGCACGATAGAAATAGGTGTCAGGCATGTTAAGGAGCACAGCACTTGGGGACAATAGCCATCTTGAGGGCGGATATTCTTTTTTCCTTCTTTGGAGCAGCAAGTGCCTCAATCCTCTGACAATTCTCCTCCACATTGTTATGCTCTTCACCCCTCATTTAAGCACTAGTATGCAAGTGATCATGCCCAATAATAGGCGCTCCACTATTAGAAGTGGGCTTTTTTTTCATTTTTTCACCAAATTATGAAATAGCTTCCCATTATAACTTATGTTCTGTATACTTCAGCCAAGACTTTTCTCTCATCTTAAAATGCTCAGCTTTAAATGGGCCTCTAATGTATAATTTTATTGTTTGAGCATTTCACTTTCCTTTGTGATTTATGTTTCTTTATAGCTGGTTAGACAGCTCTTTGTGATCTTCTGATGAAAGATTTTACATAAATAAAATTGACTGTGAAGAAGGACCTTGGTGGTGGCCTTAGAGGATGCACCAAAGTCTATAAGCTGAAGATCAAGATTCAAATCTCCTATGAAAGATTTGAAGAATTCTTTATAAATTTATCATAAAATTCAGCTTGAAGTTTATAATTTTATCCTATCTTAGCTATGAACGGTTGTATGAATGGGAGTTTTCACCAAAATATATTGAGCTGCCAAGGCTGGGGTGAGTGAATAATCATAACGATTATGCTGATTGAATTCAATATCATTTAGTCACTAAACTTCCAATTTAAAAAACGACAACACATATTTTGTATTTAGAACAGACAAGCAAAGAGGGGCCAGTCATCCCAAAACAGACAATTATCCAAAAACTGAAATATTACTTATTTCCAAGACTCTAAAATATTTTAATATTTCCTTATTTACACCTGACATTTGTTAATAAATAAATATAAATTAATCATCTAGTATGACCTAAGTAAACATTTCTCCTCCATGTGAGTCTTGTTTCCCTTTCATCCAGTATACTGTTAGCAAGATATGCCATACTTAATACAGAGAACTGAAGCATTTCTAAAGAACCTTAGAAAAAGAAAGTATTCTCATACATTGATTTTTCTTTCTCCATTTACAGCAACTCTAAATTTTAAGTAACAATAGATGGTATTACTAACCACTGTTTTTTATTATTATTTTTTATTTGTTTGATTGTTGTGTCTGCATGTATGTTTATATAGTAAATGTGTGCCTGATGCCCATGGAGGCCAGAAAAGGGTATTGGATCCCCTGGAACTGGAGTTACAGACAGAGGGCTGAGAATTGGACCTGACTCTTCTAGAAGAGCAGCCAGTCTCCTAAACCACCGACTCATCTCTGTAGCCCCAACAACTGTTTTTGAAGACATTATTGTAAACATAAATTACAAATAGCTGAGGATATACATTTTCAGTGATACAGCACTTGCCTAATATGTGCAAAACCATGGGCTCAAACCAGGTACTAATAAAGCAAGCAAGAGAGGTAGAGAGGGGAAACCATACACACACACACACACACACCACAAAGTCAGTAGTTAAAAAAGAAGGAGGAAGGAAGGATGGTAGGTAGAGGGAAGCTGAAAATGAATAAATGAAGAAAAAATTGCTTCACGGATGTGTGTATTTATGAGCCCTCAGCTCATTTACATGATGATAGTAATAACCAGTGTTTGTTGAACTTGTGCAGTGTGTTGGGCACTGTGCTTTGTGGTTCAAAATCATTGCTTCATATCCACCAAACAAAGACATATATGACATGGGAAGAGTGATGATCCATCTCTAAGAAGAATCTAATCTAAGTTAGAGTTTGGGTTGGAAAGCACCATGACTTAATTTTGGAAAATATTGAATATGAAATATTGGCAAGCACTCTCAGTAAAGAGTTTAAATATAGATGAGAGACTCCAGCAAAAGCTTAATACTTACTTCACAAACAAGAAGACCAAGTTCAATCCCAAACACCCATAAAAACATAATGTGTGGTGGTAATCATTACAATACTGGTTCTGGGATGTGGAGACGTATCGGCAGATCGCCAGCCTGTAGGCTTCACCAAGGCTTATGCATCTCCCTCTGACAGACACTGGGACAAAAATTGGGTTATAAAAAGAAGCCACAGATTATAAACAAATGAAAAATGTAGTTAAACAACTACAGAGAAATTCTGGCATGATAAATTAATTCCAAATAACATCCTGGAACTGAGACAAATATGGTCACTACAACTGTGTATCCTGCTTAATTAAATCTTTGCTACCTCAACACTGAGAGCAAAGAACAGAAACTAAGGTGAATTAAAATCCCTGTGCCTACTTTGGGAGTCCAATCCTCATACAGGGATACACATGGGGGTGGGCCTAGGCCCTATCCCAAAAGATATGCTAGACTCTAATGACCCACTAATCAGCCTCCCTAAGGAGCAGAAAGGATGTGTGATAGGTAGGGTATTAGTTGGGGGGGGGGGTAGGGGAAGAGGAGAGGGAGTTGGAACTGGGATTGACATGTAAAACAATCTTGTTTCTAATTCAAATAAAACAAATTTTAAAAAAAAATTCCCACACCTATTTCAGTAAATGATCAGACTGTTTTTATGAGTTGACTTCATTTTTTTTCTTGAGACAGTTTCTGGGTGGGTGTATCCCAGCTATCCTTGAAGTAGTTCTATAGCCCAGGCTGACTTCAAACTCAGAGACCTGTCAACCTATCTCCCAAGTACTGGGATTAAAGGTGTGTGCCACCACTGCCCGGCTTAATTAACTTTGCTTTGCTTTTATTACTTACATATTTTATCACATAATTTCAGTGGGGTAGATATCTGTGAATTGCCAAAAGTTGACATAAGAAAAGACTAACATATACTTAAAGACACTTGCCCTTTACAAAGTTGTGTGTGTGTGTGTGTGTGTGTGTGTGAGTGAGTGTGTGTGTGTGTGTGTGTGTGTGTGTGTGTGTGTGTGTACAGAGAGATAGAGATTTACTGGGGTCATGGTTCTAAAGGTTGGAAAGGCAAAATCAATTGTTTACCTTTACTGAGGGTCTTCTTGCTTCATTGTACACAGCATAGAAAACCACATTATCAAAGAATACACAAGAAAAAACAGCATGCTATTTTCTAGTATATCTGCTCCCACAATAGCTAACCCATTTCTGTTATGCTGTCATTTAAATATCCATTAATAAAGCAGCGTCATGGCCTAATCACTTATTACATATTACTTCTCAACCTATTAAATTGTGGGGTAAATTTTCAAAATATAAACTTTCAAGCCATGTCATATGGCTTAACAGTTTGCTTTCCTTTTATTAGCTAATTCTTTTCCCCAGGTTTTATACTCCTTACTCACCTAGACTGGTATCTTAGTTAGGGTTACTATAGCTGTGATGAATCACCATGAGCAAAGAAACCTGGATAGGCAAGGATTTATTTCACCCACAGTCCCATAACAAGTCAGTGATGGCACGATCTCAAGCAGGGCAGGAACCTGGAGGCAGGGTCTGATGCAGAGGCCATGGAGGGGTGCCTCTTACTGGCTTGCTCTCCATAGCTTGCTCAGCCTGTTTTCTTATAGAATCAGGACCAGCAGACCAGAGGTGGCACCACCAACAATGTTTGGGCCCTCCTTCATCAATTACTAATTAGGAAAATGCCTTACAACCAGATCTTATGGAGCCATTTTCTCAATTGTGTTTTCTTCTTTCTTTTTTTAAATTTTTATTTAAATTAAAAATAATCTTATTTTACATACCAATCCCAGTTCCCTCTCCCTCCTGTCATCCCATTCCCCCCTAACAACTCCCCATCCTACTCCCCATGCATTCCCCCCACTTCCATGGGGGATCACCAAAGTCTGTCACATCATTTGGGGCAGGACCCAGGCCCTCCCCATGTATCTAAGCTGAAAGACTATCCCTCCATAGGAATGGGCTCCAAATGTCCATTGTGCACTTGAGATAAATTCTGGTTCTACTGCCAGAGGCCCCATAGACTGCCCAGCACCAACACCCCCTGCAACTGCCATCCACATTCAAGGAGCCAGGTTCAGTCCTATGCTGGTTCCCCAGCTGTCAGACTGGAGTCTGTGAGCTCCCACTTGCTCAGGTCAGCTGTTCTGTGGGTTTCCCCAGCATGGTCTTCACTCCTCTGCTCATCACTCCTCCCTTTCTACAACTGGATTCCAGGAGTTCAGCTCATTGCTTAGCTGTGAATCTTCTATTTCCATCAGCTACTGGGTGAAGGCTCTATGATGGCATTTAAGGTAGTCATCAATCTCATTGTAGAGGAAGGGCATTTAAGGTTGTCTCTCCACTATTGTTTAGGTTCTTAGTTGGGGCCATCCTTGTGAATTCCTGAAGATTTCCCTAGTGACAATTTTCTCATTAAACCCATAATGGCTCCCTCTATTAAGGTATGGTGGTTCCTCGGGAAAATGGGAATCAGTCTACCTCAAGATCCAGCAATTCCACTCATAGGTATATACCCAAAGGATGCATATTCATACCACATCATTTGGGGCAGGACCCAGGTTCAACTATATCAATAGCAGCATTATTTGTAATAGTCAGAACCCAGGAGCAGCCTATATGCCCCTCAACCAAAGAATGGATGAGGAAAATGTGGTACATTTACACAATGGAGTACTACTCAGCAGAGCAGGAAAAAAACAATAGAATCTTGAAATTCACAGGCAAATGGATGGAACTAGAAGAAACCATCCTGAGTGAGGTAACCCAGACACAGAAAGACAAACATGGTACATACTCACTCATAAGTGGATATTAGACATAGAACAAGGGATAACGAGCCTACAATCTACAACCCCACAGAGGCTGGCAAGCAAGGAAGACCCTAGGAGAAACATACATGGGCCCCAAGAGAAAGGGAAAGGGACAAGATCTCCTGAGCAAATTGGGAGCACAGGGGGGAGGAGGAGGGAGGTAGGAGAAAGAGGAGGGTAGAAGGGAAGAGTGGGAGAACATGAGATATCAGGAAGGTGGAGTTGGGCAAAGAATAGAGAAGGAGAGCAAGTAAAGAAGAGATCCCTCCTTTCTGGTAACCCTTGCTTGTATCAAGTTGACATAAAACCAGCCAGCACAGCGGGTGCCTATATTTCCCAAGCCATTTTTGCATGCAAATGTTTGACGGGGATCCTGGTAAGCTGTTTCAGAGAAAGCCAACGTAGCAGTTTTTACTACTAATTTAGGGATGCATTTCCTACTATTTAGATTCAACAACAACATTCTGAGAAAATGGTTGTAGAGGTCAGATTAACAGTGCATTATGTAGTTTAAAATGTGAGAATGGAGGTCAACAAAATTCCCACTCATTTCTCCAGAAGCCAAGCCTAGGGCCTGCCCACCTGCCCACGTGGTCATGTGCCTGGTGTGAGCAAGCCTTACTGCCTTCTCATTGCCCTGGAAACAGTCTCCAAACTTCGAACCACACAAACACGGAAAACCTTTTCTTTTGCCTTGTCAGGTCCCTTATAGAACATGGTTTTCATAAATAAATACATTTCTTCTATACCTACTGCCTAATGAGCCAGCCCTAATTTCCTTCAGGCCTTTGGCCTATATAGGCCAGCGCTTATTTTCATGGCTGATTAATGGTTCTGATTAGTCCTAGAAGCAGGAAATCCAATATCCCTTAGGGGAACCCTAAAGATGCAGATAACTTTGAATTCAAGGAGGCCTATTCAGAAAAGAAATCAATGGAGAAAGGAGGCAATGTTAACGCAGACAACATCCTACCAGTTCCTAGAGCAGCCAGTGGTCAGACAGCCAGAGTGGAAGGAGGGAGGACAACAGAGGCCGTATTCAGAGCTCCACACTAGAGCTCCCGAGCTCTAAGAGCCAGCTGTAACAATCCCCTTCCCAGTGTGCAAATTTAAAGCTTCCTTTTTGTGAATTTTGACTGGTTTATGGCCCAGAAAGCAAGTGTCCCCTCTCTCAGAGATTGCCCCTCCGACTGAACTTGTGTCCAGGAGCTGTCAGGGCCAGATTCCAGAGACTAGTGGCATCATCAGAGTGATTTGAAGACCACTAACTTTTTTTTTTTAAACAACACTAATTTTATGACAGACAGCTCATCTGATAAAAGTATCTGCTTCTGGATAGTCATGAATAGTAGCTCTCAACCTTCCTAATGCTGCAACCCTTTAATACACTTCTTCATGGTGTGGTGAGCCCCAACCATAATTTTTTGTTGCTACTTCAAAACTGTAATATTGCTACTGTTCTTGTTTTTGTTTTGTTTTCTATTTGGGTTTTTTGTTCATTTCAAGACAAGGTTTCTTCTATGTAGCCCTGGCTGTCCTGAAATAACCTCTGTAATCCAGGCTGGCCTCGAACTCACGGAGATCCACCAAATTCTGCCTCCTGAGTGCTGGGATTAAAGTCACACACCACCACTGCCTGGCAAATTGTGCCACTGTTATGAATCATAATATAAATATCTGTGTTTTCCTCTGGTCTTAGGTGCCCCCACAGGTTGAGAACCACTGATCATGAACATTTTCTAATAGGTTTTTGTTGGAATGGAGTTTTTAAATCTAACCAATATAACTCTCCCTTAGTCAATATATCATGTGGGTTCATTCTTCACGCATAGAGAGATGATAATCACAGCCCTTCCACTGCCTTCTGATGTCCCTAGAGACCAACATGACAACTGGAAAGAAACAAGGTTTTCAAGGACAAGACAACAAGGGACAGAAGTTTGGCTCTGTGACTGGTTTTCTTCCTCTCTCCTGTCCCTGACTCAAACTTGAAGGACTGCATCTTCCTAGAGGTCACTCTTTTGTCTTCTGTAAGCTATAAAATAGCAACCTAAAATCACAGTGTTTGCATGTGGCTTACACATCTGAAAAGTTTGTCTCTATATTTTGAAACATTAGCTGATAATTGTGCTATCTGATGCCTCCTTCTGTGCTGACAGTAATTGGAATACAAAATGACTATTTTCACTTATATTTGAATACTGTAGTGCATATACCTAGCTTTAAAAAAATCATACTTTTTCAAGTATCTTAGAATTGATGAACAGGAATATAATACAAAGGCATGCAGGTCTCTGTCTTCTGAATTAACACAGGAAAAGGGCATACCTAGCAATCCCTTAGCAATTTGCATTGTAATGATGAAGACTATGGTTCTTTGTTCATAAATGATTTGTAAATTAGTACACCCTTTCATTTTGGTAGCCTTTGATGATAAACTTTGTAACTTCACAACTGTGCCTCACTGTCAAACCCTGACATTCTGAGTTCATCCCCAAAGACCCAGGAAGTAGAAGGGGATAACTGACTCCCTCCGGCAAATTGTCCTCTGACATCTGCATGCAAGCATGTGGCATGAACATGTAACACACAAGAATTTTAATTTTATTTTAAAGACATATAGCTGTCTAATTCAGCTACCTTTGATGCTGTTACCTTTGTTTTTTAAATCGAATCATTTATCAGTTCATACAATTCATACAATTTCAAAGCAAATTTTATCCATCACAAAGCAAAGTCAAGAATCAACTTAGATAAGAATGGGAACTCCATATCCAAGTCACTCTAATGACTAGTCTCTCTTACACACCCATACATACACACACACACACACACACACACACACACACACACACACACACACACTAATACATACACCAGTTTTAGCTTACAGATGAGGCATGATCATCAAAAGAAAACCAGCATGAGTGCTACATGAGACGATGTATGTAAAGTACTAGCACACTGCCTGAACAAATGGAAATTTACTTGCTTGTTGTCTGTGCTAGTGACATCATTGTTGTTCCTGCCAGCAAGCACCCACAGCAAACTTCAAGTTGGGACTGGGAAGCAATCCCAACTTTATTCCCAACACACATATTAGAGCAGTATCAGCCTCATTTCAAGGTCCAAGGACTAAGGCATCCCTTACTTCTTGTACTAGTAACAGAGAATGACCCTCTCTCAGTGGATTATTTTCAAATAGACTTGAACTTTGAAGCATGTAGAATCAAACCACTACTGTCATCTTTCCTCCACGGGAAATCTGATATGGAAGCCAAGGCCCAGAGGAGAGCAGTGCCAGTGGGTAGAAAGAAGTTAGGTCTCAGTTACCTCGTCTAAGCCATGATGAAGCAGTACTCTCTGGGAATTTTCTCACAACAGCCAATTAGATAGGCTCTTTGGTTAACCCAAGTTAAACTCAGTCCTTGTTCTTTAAAATACAGAGGACATCCTATCTGATCCCCAGTTGGTGGCTTTTTGAGGTAGATTAGGAGGTAAAGCCTTACTGGAGGAAGTATTTCATGGGGAGGGTGGTATTGGGAGTTTCAAAAGATTAGGGCCATTCCCAGTGTGTTCTCTGCCCTGTTTATGGATCAATGTTAGATCTCAGTTACTTCTCCAACCATCTGCTACCTCACTTCCACCACCATAGATGTTGACCCCTAAACTACAAACCCTTTTGTTGTTTGAATGAGAATGCTCCCCATGGGCTCATATGTATGACTGTCCGAGACCTAGCTAGTCTCAGATTCTCGGCTATTTTAGCAGTGTCAGATATAGATTTTTTTCAACCCCTGCAGTGGGTCTTCAATTTATTCAAAAAGTGATATTCACTCCTAAAGTATCTGAGCCACTATTGTACCCAGTACATACTGCAGGCTTATTTATATTGTAGATCATGTGGTTTGTAACTGGGTGGTATTGCTGCTAACTATTTTCCTCTGGTACCACAAAAAGTACCTCCTTACACCATAAACACTAGTCAGTAGAGTTGAAGCTTGTAGTTGGCCACAAGATAAATTTCTCCTTTTTGATGACATAAGTAAATTGTGCTTTTAGCAATGGAGCCTTACCATCACAAGATGGAAAATAACCAACAGCCTTAGCAACAGCCTGTGATGATTGGAGGTTGTCTATGAGATGCACTTGGCTAATGAAATTTGGGGATAATTTTAAGCAGCTTCAATAATAATCATAATTTGTAATCACCTATTAACAAGAAAATAACTCCTGTGACATTTTCTTTCTACATATATGGAAACTGAACCGAAAATATAAATTTTGAAAAGATGTTTCTAAAAATACATTTTTAGGCTAAAATGTAAATTCACAGAGATTTTTTTTTACTTTGAAATTTCATCTTACCCTAATCAGAATGGTGAAGATCAACATAATAGTGGGCAAGGATGTGGGAAAAGGGTTAACCTCATCTACTGTTAGTGACCTTGCAAACTGGTGCATTCACTGTGAAAACTGGTAACATAAACCCTTACGAAGGTAAAAACAATTCTACAATATGACCCAGATACACAGTTCCTCAGCATATACCCAAAGGATTCAACATCCTACTTCACTGATACTTGCTCAGTCATGTTCATTGCTGATATATTCACAACAGGTAGAAATGAAACCACCTAAATGTCCTTCAACAGGTAAATGGAAATGAAAGTGTGGTATACATACACAATGTAATATTATTCTAATGTAAAGGATAATAAAGTCATAAAATTGGCAGGTAAGTATGTGGAGTTAGTGGTGATCATATTGAGCAAGGGAACCAAGACCAAGAAAGACAGATATTGCATGTTCTTTCTCATCTGAGGTACCTCTGTCCAGCCATGAGTTTATACCTGGAGAACCTGCAGAATCCAGGAAAGTGAAGGTAAGAATCATACTGGGGGATCAGTAGAGAGAGGATAAAAGTGATCTGAAGGGAGGAAGGGGAAAAACAGGGAAGGCTAATTGCAGTGGGGGAGGGAAATAAATACCAAAAAAGGAAGGAAGAGGGCAAAATATCAGTGTGGATATTTGAAAAGGTCATAAGAAATCATACAGTTAACTACTTTCCTAAATATTTCTACTACATGTACGTGCATACATACATATATAGTCCATCTGGGCTGACGATGCTTTCCCCAAAGGCCACAGATTATCTAACAAAAATCCTAATGCCAGGCATCAGAAGTCCTCTTTTGAGCTGCCAGTCAGGGCTGTCCAGGAGACTCCCCAAACATTACAGGCAAAGACACTATGCACTTCAGGCACAGGACCCAGGGGCACCTAAGCTAGGCCTGACCTGAAAATCTCTTCTCTGAGGATAAGCTTGCAATGTACTAGAAAAAAAGCTATGCAAGCTTCCAAATAAAGGAAGTAACCAGCCATCCTACCCAGCTAAAACACAATATGTTATATGAACCACAATAGTGACCAGAATGGCACAATGATCCTGAGGGTGTATACATGCACACACACATACCCACACATCACATACACACACATACATACATGTATATGTGTACATGCACACACACTCTGTGTGTGTGTGTGTGTGTGTCTCCCACAAGAATTACAGGAAAAAAGCCATGAATTTGAAAGGCAGTCCTTGTGGCAGGAGGGTTACACAGGCAGTTTTGGAGGGAAGGAAGGGAAGGGAACGAATGGCTTGATGCTATTATGTTTTTAAAATAGTAAAACAAAATCAATGTTCCTGAAAATCAATTTTAGGATGCGAATCTACACAAATGCAAATTATAGTCTGTATACACACACGTATATGTGTACATATATGTGTATATATCTATTTATCTATATCTGTTTTGGAAGTTTACTAAGCTACTATTCATGTAAATATTGGAAGGGTTAATTTCTTAGTGGAAAGAAACATATGATGGATAAGACAAGCCACATTTTTATTGTTGTTTTTTTTCTTTTTTAATTAATTTTCATTTATTTTACATACCCACCACAGTTTCCCCTCTCTCCTCCTCTCCTCCCACCCTTCTATCCCCCACCTCCCCACTGCTAGAGTTCCACACCTCAGGTTCAGAGCAAATCATAAACAAACTCACATTGCTCAGCCCCAACTGACTGTGCCTAACACTAAGGAAGAATATCAGAGCAGAAGTTACAATAGAAAAATACAAATCTCATTCTTGCCTTACTGATTCACTAATGCCTTTTCCTAAAACTGGTGATGACATAATAACGTTGCCCTGGTTGGAGGTACTACAACGCAATGTGTGTAAGGATACTTAAAACAATTGATTTCTTGCTGTAATCCAAGTACTTGGGATAGGGGATACATAAATATCAGAACTTCAAGGTCATCTTCTGATACATAGAGAATTTGATGGCAGTCTGGATACAAGAGCCTTTGTCTCAAAAATTAAACAGAGGCTTGAGATACGGCTCAGAAGGCAAAGCACTTCATTGCAAGCATGAGGACCTGAATTTAAACCTGTGATGGGCACATAATCTAGTTCAGACTGTAGCTCACAGATTTTTCTGGTCATTTCTGGGAGGGAATGAAAATAGGTTTCTATCACTAAAGAGAAAGCAAGTGGGCCTCTTTTGCCTTCCTCTGGTTAGTACAACATAAGAACATGCCATTTGGAATGGCTACAATTTTTTCTACTATCCAAAGAAAGTCAGGCTGATTGCAATACCAGTACAACAAGAAGGAAACATATATCAAATAGAACAGACTAGCAGGGCTGGACATGTGCAGTACTCACATTACTGTGAAAAGTCTCTATTGTACAGATTCTATCCACGAATAGATTGGTACTACCTAGGATTTTATTTCATACATTTCTTTCCATAGCTCATTATTTCTTATTATTTTATTACCAGTAAGAACAATAAATAGTATTCTAGGTAGACTGTTTAAATGTCCCAAGTTGAAGATATTTTTATTATTTAAATTTAAGCTCCCCACACAACTGAAAAATAAGTCTGCTTTGCAGAATGTTGACCTTTGAAATAATGACAATAATGGCACACATCTCTCTATGACTTCATTGTTTTAAAAACACTTGCCTACTCAGTAGTCCGAGAAAATCCATGAAATAGATAGTAAAGAATAACGGAAATCCTACTTTGAGTTCACAGGATGAATTTCTTTCCTCCTGTCACAGATACACCATGTTTCTTAACCTCTCTGGCAGTGGGATGAAGTTAAAGGTGAGGTCCCTAAGAGGTGCATTCAGAGGTTCTATGTCTTGCTCTGGGTGTAATCCCTATTGCCATCTCAAGAGTAGTGGCCTATCCTCTTTTGTCTGTGTGTGGGCTGATACAGGAAACCTAGAAGGAAACTTTAATAACCCAGAAATCAGTAAAGACACCAGGTGAAAAAATGCTTTGATCTCTGAGTCAGAGGCCACACTGGTCTACAGAGTGAGTTCCAGGACAGCCAGGGCTACACAGAGAAACCCTGTCTCAAAAAGCCAAAATATTGGATGTCAGCAAACTAGAGAAACAGCTGCAGCTAACTGCTGGTGGCATGCCTCAGAAGAGTTCAAGGCATGCTGCTGATGATTATTTCCTAATGGTGAATCTTCTTCTGTATATATGTTCCTCTTATCTGTCAATGAATAAAACACTGATTGGCTGATTGGCCAGACAGGAAGTTATATAAGTGGGCAGAAACTTGCCACTAGCTAACCATAGAGGTCTGGAAGTTTGTACAGAGAGACAGGAAGTGATATAGCTGGAAAGAATCAGGATATAAGCCGGGACAAACAGGAAATTGCTCTCTTCTCTGCTGAGATGCTTAACAGTCACCATGTGAGCCACCAAAGGAGTTAGAGGTCCAGACCTTTCACTGGTAAGATAAGACCACATGGAAATACTTACATTAATAGAAATGGATTAATAATTAAGACAGAGCTAGCCAATAAGAAGCCCAAGCCACCATCCAACAGTTTTATAATTAATGTAAGTTTTGTGTGTTTATTTGGGGCTCTCAGGGGCAGCGGGATCCTGCTGGGACAAAGAACCTCTCATTACAGTTTCCTATTTATTTTTCTTTCTTTTTGAGATAACGTCTTACTATGCAGCTGCAGCTGGCAAGGAACTCTCCCTATAGACCAGGCTGGCTTTGAACCAACACCGAGTCACCCGCCTCTGCCTCACAAGTGCTGGAATTAAAGGTGTGCACCAACACACCTCTATTACTTAGGGAAGGTAATCTGATTTACCAAAAGTGTCTGATTTCAATGTTGATCTTTCCAGTGCTCACTGAAAGAAGCACCTAGAACAATATTGAACCATGTATATCTGGAATCCAAGGCCCAGCCAAGTTAACATGCAAAATTATGTGTTAACATAATTCTGTGTCACAAAACTGGTACTATTTGTTGGGTTCAAATGAAACTGTGAGTTGTAACTGAGTTGCTGTTGTTCACCTAGGGAAATGCTGAGCATTAACAAAGAATAAATGAGTGAAGACCAAGCTGATGAGAAAGGGAAAGGGAAAGGAAAAGCTGCATTTATCTCTTCAGGTGGGAGAAGCCTAAGGCTGGAAGTGCAATAATGAATGCTGGATTGGGTATTTTGCAAGGTTCCTGTGTCTTCCCTTCTCCCTATTGGTCCTATTTAGATGCCTGCCAACAAGCCTTCCAACCATTTCACCTTGAAGAATCTTTTAGGAAGGAGAAGCCAACGTCTCACAGAACCTGCCTTCATTGTAACTGGCCCCCTGTGCTCTTTTGGCACCTTAATAAAGAGGACCCTATGTCCCAAGTTCTTCGGATGTCCTTTACTCAATGTCCATTAACACAACTGTGTCTATAAGTAAAGAGTAACCAGTCCACTAACCATAGGCAAGAGCAAAGACTTGCCCTTCACGTCATTGTGGATGGCCTGTATTCTATGTAAGGCTCCTGTTTTGCAGGGTTTTTCCTTGGCCTTGTTCAGGAAAACTCTACCTTTTCAGTTTAAGTATCTTCAGAATTGGATATTCAGAGCACTATTTCTCTCTCTCTCTCAATCTCTCTCTCTCTCTTCTCTCCTCTCTCTCTCTCTTCTCTCCTCTCTCTCTCTCTCTCTCTCTCTCTCTCTCTCTCTCTCTCTCCATTCCTACTTTTTGAGCCTTAATAAAAAAAAGTATATATATACCCTTTCTGCTTTCCTTACTTGACTACTGTTGAGAACTCACAGTCCTATCTTTTATAATGTGTTTAAGCATTGGGAGGGAAGGCTTCTGTGATCCTTCTCCACTCTGTCATCAAAATCCCCAGAATCCAGCTAACAACATTCAAAGAGAAACTCTTCTGTGAAAGTACATTCAAAGAAAGGTTGCCTTGTGTAGCAAATAAACTCAATATAATTCCAAGTGACAGCTTTGAGAGAAGATAATCAAATTTAGGGCTAAGAGCCATGTACAAAACTTTCCAAAGCCATAGCACAAATTCTGAAGTTTTCTGTCATTTAAAATGTTTTTTTATTTCAATATATGCACTTGAGTGCTATTTTAAACCCCTTTTCTCTATGATTTAATGATGCAAATGTTTTTAGTAAAGTGAAATGCAACTAAATCCAAATTGTTTATCATCCAGGACTTAAGTAAATTCCAAAGAGCTATGTATTTTTAGATGGCCATTATATCAAAATGAAAATGGTATTTTCAAAAAAGGAAGTCACTGCTCTGATTCACCTGTCTGTACTGATCACTGCACACAGTCTTTTGTTCACTCTTCACCTATCACACCAGAAGGATGGGTCTGAACACCTCTCAAGGTCAATGCAAGCCCTTTGATTATATGAATTGTGTGCTGAAAATTACATGTTAAAATATCTACACAAAAGCTATGTTATTTTCTTTGTACAACTGTCATTTTTAATGCTACCTTGGTTTTTATATTTAAGATGTATATCCATGTTTACTTCTTTCTGAAATCGTTTAAAAACTGTTACAAGCCACTCTCAACTTTCAAGAGCAATAGAGGCAGATTTCATACAAGGTTAAACAAAACTGACAGTGAATGTTACATCTTATGGATGAGGTTAAAACTCTCAGTTTTATTCCTATATTCCTAGGATACTATATTGCATTTCTTGTTTGTTTTTAATATATTTTTATTCATTCTTTGAGGATTTCATACATGCATACAGTGTATTTTGAAAATATGCCCCAGTCTCCTCCCCCTAACTTCTTTCAGCTCTATTCTCATACCCACCCACTCTACCAAATTTACGTCCATATATACATTACATACATGTGTACTTTTTTTGGTTTTTCGAGACAGGGTTTCTCTGTGTAGCTTTGGAGCCTATCCTGGCACTCACTGTGTAGACCAGGCTGGCCTTGAACTCACAGAGATCCACCTGTCTCTGCCTCCCGAGTTCTAGGACATACATGCATACTTAAATATGTAAACTACCAAGTCTAATTTGTGCTGACCAAATACTTACAGATATCTCAAATACTCTTTATGTGTGGAGCCATCAACAGCAATGGGACCTCATGCTTAAAGAAAATGGATTTTCCCTTCCCCAGAGGCCATCAACTACCAATAGCTCCTCAGTCAGCAGCAGGATGGTGATTGGCTTGATCTTGTGCAGCAACCACAGAAGCTGTGAGTTCATGAGTACAGCTGTCCTATCTTGTCCAGAAGGCATCATTTCCCGCTGGTCCCTCCTGATCTGTAGTTCTTAGAATCATTCCAGCCCTATTAGATGCATCAAGTTTTTAAATTACTTGCTATGTTCATATGTTACAGTTTTACAACTCTTAACATATTAATAAACTTCCTCTAAAGTAAAAAAAATCATCCTAGCTGGTGGTGCACACCTTTAATCCCAGCAGAGGCAAGCCGATCTCTGTGAGTTCAAGACCAGCCTGATCTACGAGAGCTAGTTCCAGGACAGCCTCCAAAGACACAGAGAAACCCTGTTTTGAAAAACCAAAGAAAAGAAAGAAAGGAAGAAAGGAAGAAAGAAAGAAAGAAAGAAAGAAAGAAAGAAAGAAAGAAAGAAAGAATCATCCTTGAATTTATTAAATCATACTTTATATAAATTTAATATAATTAAAACCTATGTAATTTTTTGTACCCCAATGCTAGATGTATGACAGAATGTTCAACTAAAGTTCAAAAGCACTTCTTGGACACAGAGATTCCTTTTTTACATAAATTCATTTTCTCTGTTACATTTAGGTTAATTTTGATAAAAGACTGAGTAAGTGGTTGTTATCATCTAAAGTCACTCAAAAAAAAATCCTCAAACAACCTGTTACTTTTTCTCTTTATCTTTTCCTCCCTCACCTTTCCTATCTCATCTGTTTCTTTAAGTCTGTCCTCGGGATCTTCTCTCTCTCTCTCTCTCTCTCTCTCTCTCTCTCTCTCTCTCTCTCTCTCTCTCTCGGAAAAAAAATCTGTTTCCAGTCTTGACCTTCAAACTTAGACCTTCACCCTCTCATCCTCCACCACACCACTGACTTCTCATGTTTGGGAGGAAAATCCAGGATTCTCTCCAATCAAATTTTATTCTGTTGTTTGCATTTTTTCCCTTGACAGTCTTCAACTGCTGATATTTTCTTAAGCCTCTTAATAATACATTAATTGTGTAACTTCTATCCTGTTGTGATCATCATCTTTAAATAACCCCTTGGCCAATTCACCTACATATTGTTATAACTTCCCTAAATGTTACTACTGTGGTTTTTCCTAAACTACTATAAATCATTACTGATTTGTAGTGAAGTCAGTCATTCCAACATTTGCATGTTTCTGTTCTGTCTAACTTCACTTTCTTTCTTTTTTCTGATTTAAAGCACATGAACACTGAGATTTCCCTGAGCTGTCTACAGTCAGTCCCCACACATTTCTTAGGCCGGTGCTGTTTCTCCTCCTTACTGACCATGAGATGTAGTGACTGAGAAAGCAGTCCTACGTTGGAGAGACAAGCATACAACCGCCTCATCTAGATTGCTTCATATAACACAGTCTACTCACAAGACTTCAATTCTACTCACTGTGGCTGGACCTTGGGAGATTTATGCTATTTTTTAATAATGCAGTATCTTTTTTTATTTCAGCACATTATGTACTTCTGTGATATATTTTTTAAAGACACAGACACAATTTTGTTTTCCAATGCAATTTAATACTGTCAGAATGAAAGAAAATGATTTCATCTGTCAGGTGTAAAGCCTCTTTGTCATTTTGCATAATATATGAAATATAGATGAATAAAGTTGAAGATATTTCCAATCAATATCAAAAATAGAAAATTGTGAAATAGTTTTCTCCAGTTTTCCACCAGGAAACGAAATGTCTGTGGTCTCTAAATTTCTGAAAATAACCTTATTTTTTTTCTCATTTTTAAAAACATTTTAAATTCGTTTCTAATTCAAATGGAATTATACCATTTTTGCCTCTTCACTTTCTTCCCTCCAGCCTCTCCCAGCTACCCTCCTCAAAACTGCTCCCACGTCTACACTTCCAAGTTAGAAAGCCTCTTTGTCTTTGATTATTATAGGTATAGGCATGTACACACACACACACACACACACACACACACACACACACACACACACACACACACGAGACAATAAATAAGAGAATACAAAGTGGAAAAAGTAGATTTGAGGCGAGGAGGGGAAAATGTGATCAAAAATGTATAAGCCAGCATCATCGGCCACCATTCCTATCTTGCCCCTCTACCCACCAGTAGAGAGGTGAGTCTCAGGGGCTCTTCTAGCCCACCTTTTACTTTTCAAGTGCCCTGACCTGCGGCCACCAGACCCTTTCTGCCACTGAATCCCACAAAGGGACCTGAAGGCAGAAAAAAGCAGCCAGCATCACCAACCACCACTCCTGTCTTGCCCCTCCATCCTCCAGGAGAGAGAGAGAGAGAGAGAGAGAGAGAGAGAGAGAGAGAGAGAGAGAGAGAGAGAGATTGACCTCTGGAGGCAGAACAAAACACAAAACACCCAACATTGGCTACCATTCCTGTCTTACCCCTGCACCATCAGGGAGAGAGGAGAGAATAGAGCCTTAAACCCATACCCACCTGTAGAGGGAGAGATCACACCTATACCCACTGGAAGAAGAGATGGGAAGAAGACAGTATAAAAACACATCCAACAACAGAAAGACTTATATGACTCCACCAGAGTCTAGAGACTCTACATCAGCAAGACCTGAACATCCCAATGCAGATAAAACAAAAATTCTCAAAAAATTAATTGAAACATGTTAGTTTTTAAAACAAACAAAACTGCTAGCAAGAACCATGAGGTCTTCCAAACAACTGAAGAATGTGTGCTTGCTATATCCTAGCTTTCTATCTATTTTTTCATGTAAGAAACATTGATGTGATATAATATTCATAAGAACACAGATACACTGTGCAAACAAAGTTACCAGGTATCTTAGTTTTTCTTAAGGTTACCTTCTCTGTCATCCATTTTCCTCCTATATTTCTCACTCCATCCCATACTTCATGCCTGCATCAGGAGCTGTTTTTGAGATTTTCTTTCTCTTCTCAGCTTTATACCCAGGAGTTCATCTTAGGTGATGGCTGCTTACACTTTGCATGACATTTGCTATTACTGATGTTTTGCCCCCCTTTGTGCCACCAACCATGCCTATGACAAGGACAAATGGATTATGTTTTCAGAATTCAAGTCTTTTTTTTTCTTTTTTATTTAATTTTTACAAAATTATCATTTCACATGTCAATCCCTTCTCCCTCTTTCCCCCTCCCCACAACTCCCCATCAGCCCCCTCCCGCACTCCCCCCTTCCGCTCCCCATGAAGGGTAGGGCCCTCCACAGTGGCTTCCCAAATTCCACAACATCATCCTGGGCCGGGCCTAGGCCCTCCCCTATGTGTCCAGGCCAAGAGAGCATCCCTTCACATAGGATGGGTTCTCAAAGTCCTTTCTTATACCAGAGAAAAATACTGATCCACTATCAGAGGCCCCATAGGGTGCGGAGGCCTCCTCATTGACATCCTCTTTCAGGGGTCTGGATCAGTCCCGTGCTGGCCTCCCAGACAGCAGTCTGGGGTCCATGTGCTCCCCCTTGTTCAAGTCAGCTGTTTCTGTGGGATTCACCAGCCTGGTCCCAACGCCCTTGATCTTCATTTCTCCCTCTTTACAACTGGGTTCCAGAGTTCAGTTCAGTGTATATCTGTGGGTGTCTGCCTCTGCTTCCATCAGCTACTGTATGAGGGATCTAGGATGGCATATAAAGTAGTCATCAATCTCATTATAGGGGAAGGGCATTTAGGTTATCCTCTCCACCACTGCCTAGATTGTCAGTTCGTATCATCCTTGTGTGTCATCCTTGTAGATCTCCCTAGTGCCATATCTCTCCTTGGACCTATAATGGCTCCCTCTGTTACGATATCTCTCATCCTGCTCTCCTCTATTCTTCCCCCAACTCAACGTTTCTGCTCCACCATTTACTCCTCTGCCTTCCTCTTCTCTTCACATTCTGCCAGCTCCCTCTTCCCTATCCTCATGCTCCCAATTAGCTTAGAAGATCCTGGCCCCTTCCATTCTCTGGGGATCATGCATTTTTTTTCTTAGAGTCCTTCTTGCTTCCTAGTTCCTTTGATGAAGAGGATTGTAGGTTGGTAATCCTTTGTTCTATGTCTAAAATTCATATATGAGTAAATACATACCATATTTGTCTTTTTGTGACTGGGTTACCTCACTCAGGATGGTTTCTTCCAGTTCCATCCATTTGCCTGAGAATTTCAAGATTCCATTGCTTTTTTCTGATGAGTAGTACTCCATTGTGTAAATGTACCACGTTTTCTCTATCCATTCTTCAGTTGAGGGGCATCTAGGTTGCTTCCAGGTTCTGGCTATTACAAACAATGCTGCTATGAACATGGTTGAACATACATCCTTGTTGTATGAACGTGCATTATTTGGGTATATGCCCAAGAGAGGAATTGCTGGATCTTGAGATAGACTGATTCCCATTTTCCTGAGCAACCACCATACTGATTTCCAGAGTGGTCTTACAAGTTTGCACTCCCACCAGCAATAGAGGGGTGTTCCTTTTTCTCCACATCCTCTCCAGCATAGATTGTCATTTGGTGATTTTGATTTTAGCCATTCTGGCTGGTGTAAGATGGTATCTCAGAGTTGTTTTGAGTTGCATTTCTCTGATGGCTAAGGATTTTGAGCACTTTCTTAAATGTCTTTCAGCCATTTTAGATTCTTCTGTTGAGAACTGACTATTTAGTTCTGTACCCACTTTTTAATTTCATTGATTGGTGTTTTGGTGGCTAGCTTCTTGAGTTCATTGTGTATTTTGGAGATCAGCCCTATGTTAGATGTGGGGTTGGTGAAGACCTTTTTCCATTCTGTGGGCTGCCAGTTTGTCTTATTGACTGTGTCCTTTGCCTTACAGAAGCTTCTCAGTTTCAGGAGGTCCCATTTATTAATTGTAGATCTCAATGTCTGTGCTACTGGTATTATGTTCAGAAAGCGGTCTCCTGTACCAATACGTTCAAGGGTATCTTCCACTTTCTCTTCTAGAAGATTCAGTGTGGCTGGATTTATGTTGAGATCTTTGATCCATTTGCACTTAAGTTTTGTGCATCGTGACAGATATGGATCTATCTGCAATCTTCTGCATGTCCGAATCCAATTGTGCCAGCACCATTAGTTGAAGATGCTATCTTTTTTCCATTATATAGATTTAGCATCTTTGTTAAAAATCAGGTGTTCATAGGTGTGTGGGTTAATATCAGGATTTTCAATTCGATTCCATTGGTCTATCTGTCTATTTTTGTGCCAATACCAAGCTGTTTTCAGGACTATGGCTGTATAATAGAGCTTGAAGTCAGGGATGGTGATGCCTCCAGAGGTCAGGATTCAAGTCTTCTTTAAGCTTGAATTTTATTTTAGAACTACAATCTCAACATGTCCCAAATAAAGTCACTACCATCATTAAGCAAATTTCCTTTCCTTATTTTTATTTTGGTTAATGCCTGCCCGGAGATTTTAGTTGAGGTTAGAAATTGACACTCTGAGCCTAACTCTTCCCCTAGTACTCCCAGGGTCAAGCTCTGCTAGTGCTAACAGTCAGTTTCTTTTTCCATTATTGCTTCCTATTCAGAGCAGCATTCAAGAGTAAAACCATCACCAGCTTCTGCCTCTGTTTTTGCAATAAGCTCTGTGTAACAGGTCACAGATCTTCTTACTTCTAGCAATGTGCACATGAACAACTACAATGCTCCTACTCCAGCAAGAGTTTCTTGGGAACTGGCTAAATACGCATCTCACTTCTCCATCTTCCAGGAGGGCCATATACAAACCTTTAGTACAGTCTCTGTTGAATTGCTTCACAATTGTTTTCATATGCATGTTCCCAAATGAACTACTGGAGTGGATGGCCTTATTCATCTTTCTTTTCCATCATGCCCATCACATAAGTAATGCTCAATAAACATTTGTTAAAGGAATAGATTAATTGTGACATTCTCTTCTCTTGGTGTCATGTTTCTTCCGAACCATAAAAGATTCTTTTTCTGAAAAATAATAGTATTCCAAAGGGAGATTTAATAATAATTCTGTGACTAGTAAATAAATCCAGTTTGCTTAGGAAGCACATTCTGCCTCTCCACTGGGAACTTCTGTCTTGCTGATATCAGCAAAATTACACACAGTGTTTTCCAAGTAAAATTAGTCTTGATTAGTTTATATTTGCTTTTTATTTGGGAACTATGAAATATCTAGACAAAATATTAAAGATGATACTTTGTTCTTTCTTGCATTTTGTTGCCTTATTATTGCCTTTTCATTCTAAATGTGTTGATTGTTGAGGAAGCTGTTTTCCAATTTTGGTTTCTAGTCACCTTATGTCTCTTTGATATATATTTGATACAACAATTTTTCATTTAACAAGTTTTACAATATTAAAATAACTCTTTACAAAAATCTGAATCATTTAGATTCAATTTTTTAAAAGAAACTCATTTATTACTTCCAAAATTTATTCTTCCAGAAGATACAGTAACCATGGCACAGATCCTTTCCAAGTTGCAAATTGTAGCCAAGATGGTGCCACCAAGATAGGGCGTGTTGTGGAAAGATCAAATTAAGCTCATCAGCTGTGGAAAATATATGGTCAAAACTTAAAAGCATATTGTCAATAAAAGGTGACTATTATTTATTATTCCATGTGTTTATTTGCACATGTAATATTTTTATGTTTATTACATTGTCACTATTAATACATTTTTCTATCTCAGTTTCAACTGAGAGCTAACTTTATCCTAAATAATTGTTGTAATCAATGATATAGGTAATCATATATAATTATTTTAGCTCAGTTTTTTTTTCATGTCAGCAGTCAAACATTTTAGGCACTTTCTTAACTAGTTTCCACCTCGTGGTTATGATTAGGTCCCCTTGGAAAGGGGACAAAGGATGTATGTAGAAAAGGACAAGACTGTCATTGGAATATAAAATTGATAACATATCCCAGAATGCAACGTGCCCTCATGAAAATGATTTAGAGACTGTAAAATCTGCTGAAGTTAATCAAGGTGTATTAATGCTTCTTGAAACCCCTTTTATTTGAGGACTTGAAGACAGGGAAGGCATAGAAGAAAAAGGAAGACATTTGCTAGCTAATGCTCAAGGGCTGAGATGTTAAAAGTTTATGATGTTGATCTTGATAATCATCTCCAAACCCTAGGATCTGGCCCTGGATTTGGCAGTGATCACTTCTGCTTTACAAAATAAAGCAGCAGAAGCTCAAACTAAAACCAAAACCTATTTACTTGGCTACAAACAGCTGTTGTTCAGCAACACTGGTATGCTTATTCACCCTAAAATTTGAAATTGGAGTTATTAACATATGGCTTTTAAATATTTTTTATTAAGGTGAGAGTCTTTGATAACTGAAATTCACAGGAAGGATACTAGTTCCTTTTCATATTTGGTTTTAGCAGTGTGTCTGTTTGTGTAATATTAAGGCACACATCTTGACTGATGATGTCATTAAGTGGTCAAGAACTTACACTGTATGTGCAGGGACTTGGATCTGAAGTCCTTGAATCAGAACTGAAGACGCAGAAACAACAAAGTACAAGGCACATGTTACTTGCATGTCTCTGTAAGTAGAATGTGTTTGAGACCCTCAAAGAGTAACTTTTATTAGCTTTCAGTTACTTGAAGCCTTTATGTTGGGGACATTAGGGACTTTCAAAAGGCAGAGTTGACTTCTCCAGGGGAAAGCAACCAATTGTCTCTGTTGGATGAGAGTAGAGACCTGCATTATCCTGCCCCATGTATTTTTCTATTTAACACTAACATCCTCCCTGAAATTGACTCCATAGTATATATTTTCCTATATTCTTTTTCTCTTATAAGTAAGATGGCCAAACTTTGTGCATTTCAATTGATATTAATGTTGATTGGATCAGATAAAGTGTAACAGTTTAGAGTTTATTGCAATTTCTTCATTGATGATTAAACTACACTTAGAAGGCTCAAGATTGTCAAATAAAACGAAAAATATGTCCCTATGAAATAGCACTTAATGTAAAAATTTTTAAATAATGGTTAATGAATATACTTGAATTTGCAGATCAGAGGAGTTATGTTTTGTTTTTTCCAGCTTAAGCAGTCTCATACTACATGAAACCAATAGTATGTATTCCTTGAGTACATACAAGGGATGTATTCTATGACTAAATACAACTTGAATCCCTTAGCTTGTTTCAGCTTTAGAACTTTAGGTCTGTGCTTCTCAGTGAGAGATAGAATCCATGGCGGGCATTTAATTTTTTCTGCCTTGATAGAATCCATGGTGGGTGTGAAGATGGAGGTTTCTGTCCTTCCTGCCTGGTCCCATAGCTGCTTTGCCCCAAATAAACACACAAAGACTTATTTATATTAAGTATAAAATGTTCAGCTGATGGCTGAGGATCCTTATTGGCTAGCTCTGTCTTAATTATTAACCCATTTCTTTTAATCCATGTATTGTCATGAGGCTGTGGCTTACCTGTAATCCAGTATGTTACTTCTTCAGCAGCATGGTGTCTCTTCGAGGCCTCTCTCTGCTTCTCTCTCCCCAGCCTTCTCCTCATCTGGCCTCTCTGCCTATGCTACCTGCCTGGCTATTGGCTAAATCAGTGTTTTATTCATCAACCAATAAGAGAAACATATGTACAGAAGTACATCTCCCATTTAGGTGTTTACATTTTTCTGCCTGGTGCTATGGCACAACCCTGAATTCCTATCTACTTGAGTAACTGAAGCAGTGGAATCACTAAATTCCAAGATGTCTGGGTGGTAGCACATTATGTTGATTGGGTATCTTCACTAAGGTAGTCATCAATATGCTTACCTAATGGGAGCAGGAAACTAACCAGGTTGCCTAAGGGTGGGTGAACCAGACAGGTTGGAAAAAATATTTCTGGTCTTTCTTCTCCTTCTTACCCTTCTTTCTATTTGGATAGTTCTCAACCAAACAGGCCCTGGCACCACCAGCACTGCCCCATGTTTGCTGGGTAACTAAGGGTATTTCTTCGGGAGGAATATATTTTCACAATGATGTAGAAATATATGCTGTTCTACCCACCTCCATCAGATAAAATCAAAGACCACATTCTCTGTACATACAGTACACTGTTATCCTTGACACAAAGTAGGGGATGCTGGATAGCACCACTGGTTTTCAACCTATTATTTACCAAAGAGTACTTTGAATTAATTGAAAAGCTCTCTGCTATAGCACGTGAATTCAAACTTCTAAATTTTCCGACGGTTGTCTTAATTTGCATGCTGCATAAATAGTAATATTTGTAGAGAACCTCATGACTCCAATACATAATCAAGTCAGAGGAGCTGATTGCAGAGACACTAAATTAATCTTCTTTTAGTATTAATTGGCATTGAAACTTGGTTCTGATTCTGCATTTACTGAAGGCATCTCCATTTTTTCCTTCTCATTCTTTAATTTGTCCAGAAAACATTGAACAAGAGCCCACTGTGTGCTGAGGGCTGACCTGGGAAGGTACAGTACTTGAAACCTTTAAAATGTTTGCTTATAACTTGAAATGAAACTGTTTCATAGTGGAATGTGCCAACAAGCAGTGTGGCAACACAGAAGAGGCCGGCATTCTGATTTTGCCTAAAGGGGTCAAGGAAGTATTCCAGTTAATGTTGCTTTCTTTAAAAAGTGAATGTAGATATACTGTTGATACAATTCCAGAGTCCCAGTCAGTATATCACCCTCCCAATGCAGAAGAAAGAAGAGTGGGAGTAGGAATCCTTTCATTTTAAACACACTTTATCCTGGGTATTAAGTATGTTCATTCATTCATTCACTCCCTCTTCTCAGGCATCAAATCTCTACATTAGTCTACTAATATAAATATTTCAGGGGCCTTCCAAACCTCTTAAAACCTGAACTCATTGCTATGCCTAAGACCATGCACAATGCATCAGTAATGTGATCACTACCTCCCCACCTCTTCCACCTTTCCTCTACACCCTATTGAGCCACACAATTGATCAAACCACCCTTTCAAATTTGTCTCAATGACTTTGTTTGCTGCTTCTTCCACCTGGCTCTTCTCATCCTTCGGGTCTCCTCTGCCAGATGTTTTTCTCTGGTAATTGAGTCTAAGATTCCTCCTGCTTTTCCCTATATCCCTTTATGAGACCATTCTGGTCTAATTATTGCAGTGCCTCGTAGGCTTAAACAACATACTAGCTTGCTCTTTTCTTATCATCTACTTCCCTTATTTTGTTTCATCTTCATGTCAAGGAGACACACTTTGCATAAAAGAGGTTCTTAATACCAATATGAAGAATGAACAAGTACTTTTAGAATAGCTGTCAGGATTTTAAAAGCAGTTATCAGTAGTAGGCTTGAGAACTGTTTCTGGCTGAATTGTACAATTCGGGGTGAACTGAACAGCCAGCTTTCCAGGCAGTGAGCTTGTGGCTTCTAAGCTTCTTCCTTATCACATGGCTGTCATCAGAAGTGACTGGAAATTTGCCTACCAAAGCAGCAATGGTACTGGATGTTATTTTATGCTTTGCAGGATGACCCTGTAAAAGTTGCCACCATAGATACCTAGAGACCTCAAAATTCTAATCCACTCTTCTCCCAGGTTAGCCAGCTGACATGGAATTACTAAGTAGCCAGAATGCACACCATCAAAGTGGGTGGACATCAACAAGTGTCTGAGCATGGCTTGTGTTGACTTTACAGAATATCTGACACTTAGAAATGTGTAAAGGAAACCGGTTTACCTGGTTCATTATTCTTACTGACGAGATGTGCAAAGAGCATCTCATGAGGTCTGTGGTTGAGTGACGTGACAGATGCTGAAAGGAAACTGGCATCAGGTAGAAGAGCATGTCTTTAAATGAAGAAGCAGAGTCTATGCTGCTTCTCTGCTAGAAACTCCATTCAGTACTACAAGGCAAGAGGCTCTACTGGGTTGGTTTGTTAATACATGGACTTGCTTTGTAGCCCAGAAAGGCCCCTCAAATTTTCACTCTCCCTGTTTCAGCTTTCAGACTGTTGAGTCATGCTACCATGCTGTGCTGGACTCTTCCTCTTTAAAGATCATCCACCACCCTCTAATATTGTCACCTTCAGACCAAGCATTCAAAACATGAACTCTTGAGGGATAAACCATAACCAAAACATAGCTGCAGGCTATGTTATATTTTAACACTAAGTACTTTTCAAAAGGAAAATGTCTTCTACATAATAATCTGAGAAGGAATAAAAAGAAATAAATGAATGTGAATAGATTCCATAACTCTGAGGTCTGTTGAGAATGATAAATATGGTGACATGTTGTAGAATATTTGTTTAACCAGGCAAAGATGTTGGTGTTATGAATATTACTTTAACTATGCAAAGATGTGTCACATTGGTTTATGCTGCATTTGTTTAATTATGTAAAGATGTATTGCTGTTTTACCATGCCTGCCTAAGGCATCTGATTAGTCTAATAAGCTGAATGGCCAATAGGTAGGCATTAGGCGGATAGGTGGGACTGGCTGGCAGAGAGAATAAGTAGGAGAAGGAATTTAGACTTGGGAGAACAAGAGAAGAGAAAATGAGGGAAAAAGAGACAGAGACACCAGAGCCCAGAGAGACAGACATGGAGTAGATCACCAGAATGAAAGAAAGATAAAAAGCCCCAAGGCAAAATGTAGATGAAAATAAACAGATTAAGTTATAAGATCTAGTGGGGCAAACGTAAGACTGAGCATTCATAATTGATAATATCTTTGTGTCACGATTTGGGAGCTGGTTGGTAGCCTAAAAGAAAGCCTGCTGCTGTGAGGTATTTGTTAAAATGGGTAGTGAGTTGTAATCATAAAGTAGAATGAACAAATCAGACATTGAATACTCCTAGGCTAGTGGTGTGTGTGTGTGTGTGTGTGTGTGTGTGTGAGAGAGAGAGAGAGAGAGAGAGAGAGAGAGAGAGAGAGAGAGAAAGAGAGAGAGAGTCTTGCTCAGTCTCTGCTAAAGACTAGCTTCAATTTTGATATAAAAAACATGACATAAGCTAAAGCTGTATTGTTTGGTGGAACTTTCTGCAGAAAAGTTAATGTTTTATGGTCTGTGCTCTATAGGAAGGTAGCCACTAAGAGCACAGGTGACTTTTGAGTATTTGAAATGTGGCTAATACATTTTTATCTAAATTATGTTAAAATGAAACCCAGTAGCTGTACTAGGCAGCCCAGGCTTAAGGCAAAGGCTGAATTTGTGCCCAGAGGAAGGTGCAATACAGCCAGTCTAACCATGTCTATTAAAAAATAGGAGTAAGTAACTTTTGTGGGCTGGCTTTTCAACAAAATATGTTCTTATTGTGATAAAGTAATATTTCCTAATATTGTATTGGAACCATTTACATTACCTTCAAAATGAAGTGGCTTAAAGGAATGTTTCCTCCTACTTTTGCAGCATGCATTCTGAAAAAAAAAAGTACTCTAACTTGAGTTTGCAAACTTTGGTGCTGAGATGTCTATAATTTTCACATGGTTGTGATGACAGAAGGAAAAAGTAATTGGAATTGTGGTTGAAGTGAATACTCTGCAGAATTTTCTTTCACTAATTTAAATAAATCAACATTTTCCTTGTGTGTAAAATTTTTTGAAATAAATGCAAAATTGTCTTAAGAAGGGGCTCATAAATATCCATGTACTTTCTGGGTATTGTTTAGTTAATAGAAGAGCGAGAGATAGAAAGAGACAGACAGAGGGGGAACAAACAGAGAGCACCTTTAGCTAAAATTTCAGTATGAGAGATAGTCTCTAAGGTTAAAGGAATGTCAAATGAAATATTTGCATAATGCATTCATCACAACCCTATCCAACAAGTATAATCCAGATCAATAACCCACCAGAATCTAATCAATATTCCATAAGGACACAATCATTCACTAGCCCTGTCTACTCTTGTCCACATCTTCTTACATTGCCTTGACTCCCCAGAATATGGACAAACTCTGACTCATTTCTGCATCTTATTCTGACCAACCAGGGTCAACACATAGAACAGAAGCCCTAGAGTATTAACAGCTTCCCAAATAAAAGACCCCAGCTGACCCACCAAACAAAACCAGGCATCCCAGATCAAAATAGTCACTAGGGAAAACCAAAGCAGTTTTACCTGGACAGAATGAGAAAATTTCCTCCTATAAATGGAGTGACTGGATTTTAAAGAACACTCTTAACATGTAGCTATAATAATACATGTTTTATTGTGTCCTGCCCTAGTTTGGTTTCTGTTTCTGTGATAACACACTGACTGAGCCAGGACTGGTGTGAGAAGGGTTTATTTGGTTTATACTTCTACATCACAGTCCATCATTGTGGAGGGTTAGGGCACAGACTCAGCAGAAACCATAAAGGAGGACAGCTTACTGGTTTATCTCCTGCTTCTGTTGACCAGGCTTCCCTATATAACCAAAATCACCTTCTCAGGGATGGCATTACAGACAGTGGACTGGGCTCTCCTCAGTCAATCAGCAATCAATAAAATTCTCCACAGACATACACATAGGCCCATCATCTGATGGAGTCAATTCCTTGACTGTGGATCCTTCTTCCCATGTTATAAGCAGGAATATCCATCACGGGCCAATTTTAAACTTGGGAATTAAGAAATACAGTGAAATTCTCTGCTTCTTACAGGAACATTTATTTGATGGTACAGTATTGCACTATTTTCTTTTTTATTATTTGAAACAGTTTTTAAATTAAAATATGTTTAGTCATATTCTTCTCTTCCCCCAAGTTCTTCCAGATCCCCTAGCCCTCCTAACCCATATAAATTTAAGTTAATTCTAAAAAAAAAAAACAAAAACAAAAACAAAATCCCAATAAAAACAACAAAACTCCCAAACCAAGAAAACAAAACAAAATTAAACACCACCACCACCCCCCAAAAAAAACCTAAACTTTAACCAAATAAAAGCACATTTATAAAAAACCTTGTGGAGTCCATTACATGTTAGTCAACTACTCCTGTACATGAAGCTTTTCCTGGAGTGGTTGACATAACCAGCATCACTCCATTGGAGAAAATATATTTTCCCTCTCCCAGCAGATATAAATGACACTTAAGTTGTTAACCTTTACCCTAGTGAGTAGATTTTCATTCATTCATTCACTAAAACATAACACAATAAAATGTATTGAGATAAAATAAAAACTATTATGTCAAAGTTGGACAAGACAAACCAACAGATGGAAAAGAGCCCAGGAGAAAAAAACAAGAGTCATCAACGAACTCATTCACACACTCAGGAATCCTATAAAAACACTAAACTACAAGCCATGATATAAGCACAGAGGGCCTGGTGCAAACAGATACATGCCCTATGCCTGCTACTTCAGTCTCTGAGTTCACCTGAGCTTTGCTCATGTAAATTTAGAAGGCTTTGTTTCTTGATGTCCTCCATTCCTCTGACTCTTACACTCTCTCTGCCTCCTGCTGGGTTCCCTGTCCTCTGAGGATAAAGATTTGATGGAGACATTCCATTTAGTATTCCAAGGTCTCTTATTCTCTGAATAACGTCTGGTTGTGGGTCTCTGTTCATGTTCCCATCTGCTACAGGAGGAAATATCCCTGATAATGGCTGAACAAGCCATTGATACATAATATAGCAAAATAACATTAGGTGGCATTTTATAACTACACCTTCTTTTTAGACTGTAGTATTTGATTTTACCCAAGGTCCCTGAGGTTCTTAGTCATCCAGTCAGTGGTGTATATGGGTTCCATCTCATAGAGTGGGCCTTAGGTTGAATTATTTATTGGTTGCTTACCCCCACAAGCTCTGTGCCACCATTTCACTAGCATATCTTGAAATTAACACACCATTATATATAATCCTACCAATCCATAAGCATGGAAGATCTTTCCATCTTCTAATATCTTCTTCAACTTATTTCTTCAAAGACTTAAAGTTACTGTCATACATATCTTTCACTTGTTTGGTTAGAGTTACCCCAAGGTGTTTTATATTATTTGTGACTGTTGTGAAAGGTGTTGTTTCCTTGAGTTCTTTCTTAACACATTTGTAATTTGTAATATATAAGAAGACTACTGGTTTTTGTTGTTGTTGTTGTTTCAATTTTGGGGTTTTGTTTGTTTGTTTAGTCTTGTTTTGCTTAATCTTGTATCCAGTCACTTTTTTTGAACATGTTTTTCAGCTGTAAGAGTTCCCTGGTAGAATTTTACAGTCCTTTATGTATACTATCATATTATCTGTGAATAGAAATATGTTAGCTTCTTCTTTCTAATTTGTATCCTCTTGATCTCCTTTAGTTGTCTTATTGCTCTAGCTAAAACTTCAAGTATTATATTGAATAGAACTGGAGAGAGTAGAGAGACTTCTCATGTTGTTGATTTTAGTGGAATTGCATTTTGTCTCCATTTAATCTGATGTTGGCTATAGGCTTACTTTAAATCACCTTTTTTTCTTAAGTTATATTCCTTGTGTCCCTGATTTCTCTAAGACTTTTATCATGAACTGCTGTTGGATTTTGTCAAAGGTTTTTTCTGCATCTAATGAGATGATTGTGTGAGTGCATGTTTTTCTTTTCTTCCATTTGTTTCTCCGGTGCATTATACTGGCAGATTTAAATATGTTGAACTATCCAGTGTATCTGGTATGAAAACTACTTGATCGAGGTGTGTGATCATTTTTATGTGTTCATGGATTCTCTTTACCATTATTTTATTGAGTATTTTTTTATCTATCCTCATGAAGTAGGTTTGCAATTCACTTTATTTTTTTGAATCTTTTTGTGGTTTGGATCCCAGGTGACTATGGCCCCATAAAATGAACTTGGCAATGTTCCTTCTGTTTCTATTTTGTGGAATAATTTGAGGAGCATTGGCATTAGCTCTTCTTTGAAAGTTGTTAGAATTCTGTGATAAAAATGCATGGCCATGGGCTTCTTTGGTTTGGAGATTTTTCATGACACCTTCTATTTCCATGGGGATTAAAAGTCTATTAAAATTAATTATCTGATCTTGAATTAACTTTGGTGAGTAGTATCTATCAAATAAAATTGACCATTGCTTTTAGGTTTTTCAATTTTGGGGAGTGTAGTCTTTTTAAGTATGACCTAATGATTCTCTGGATTTCCTCAATGTCTGTTGTTACATCCCCTCTTTAGTTTCTGATTTTATTTCTTTCGATATTCTTTCTCAGTCTTTTAGTTATTTTGGATAAAAGTTTGTCTATCTTGTTAATTTTCTCAAAGAACCAACTCTTTGTTTTGTTGATTCTTTGTATTGTTTTCTTTGTTTCTATTTTATTGATTTCAGCCTCGGTTTGATTAATTCCTGTTATCTACACATCTTGGGTGTGCTTGCTTCTTTTTGTTATAGAACTTTCAGGGGTGTTGCTAAATTGCTAGGATGAGATACTTCCAATTTCTTTATGTAGGCACCTAGTGCTATGAACTTTCCTCTTAGCACCATTTTATTGTTTCCTTTAATTTGGGGTTTGCTGTGCATTCATAGTCAATGAATTCTAGAAAGTCTTTAATTTCTTTTATTTCTGCCTTGACCCAGTAGTCATTCACTGGTGAGTTCTTCAGGTTCCATGAGTATGTGGGCTGTCAGTTGTTTCTGCTATTGTTGAAATCCAGCCTCAATCTACAGTGGTCTGAAAGGATTCAGGGGGTTATTTCAGTTTTGTGTAATGTCTGTTGAGACTTACACAATAGGTCAGTTTTGGAGAAAGTCCCATGAAATGTTGAAAATAAAGTATATTCTTTGGTGATTGGTTGAAATGTTCTTTAGATATACCAGGTCCCTTTGGTGCATATTGTCTCTTAGCTCCAGTATTTTTTTGTTGTTTAGTTTTAATCTGGACTACATGTCTGTTGGAAAGAGTGGGGTATTGAAGTCTCCCACTATTAATGTGTGAAGGTCAATCTGTCATTAAGGTTTAGTAATGTTTCCTTTACAAATGTAGGTGCACTTACATTTGGGACATATATGTTAAGAACTGAAAAGTCATCTTGGTGGATTTGTCCTTTAATGTGTATGAATGTCCTTCCTAGTCTCTTGAATAATTTTGGTTTGGTTTGAAGTCTAATTTTTGGATATTAGACTAGCCACACCAGCTGGCTTCTTAGGTCCATTTGCATGGAAAATCTTTTTCCAAACCTTTACTCTGAGGTAACATCTATCTTTGATGTTGAGGTGTGTTCCTTGTATGCATCAGGATGGATCCTGTTTTTGCATCCATTCTGTTAGTCTGTGTCTTTTTATTGGGGAATAGAGTCCTATGATATTGAAAGATATCAATGATCAATAACTATTATTTCCTGTTGTTTTGTTGCTTTTGTTCATGCTAGTGGTGGTGCTGTGTATATATGTGTGTAGATATGGGTTTGTTTCCCCTCTTTTGATTTTGCTGGTGTAAGATTATTTACTTCCACTGTATATTCCATGAGTTGGAGTTTTCCTTCTAATACCTTCTGTAGTGCTGGATTTGTGGATAGATTTTGTTTGAATTTGACTTTATCATGTAATATCTTGTTTTCTTCATATATGGTGAATGAAAGATTTGTTGATTATGGTAGTCTGGGCTGGAATATGTGGTCTCTGAGAGTCTGCAGGATATCTATCCAAGACTTCTGGCTTTGAAAGTCTCCATTAGGAAGTTGTATGTAATTCTAATAACCCTGCCTTTATATGTTATTTGATCATTTTCCCATGCAGCTTTTAATATTCTTTCTTTGTTCGGTATGCTTAATGTTTTGATTATTATATGGTGTGGGGACTTTATTTTCTGGCCCAATCTATTTGGTGTTCTGTATGCTTTGTACACCTTTAGTGATATGTCTTTCTTTGGGTTAGGAAATTTTTTCTTCTATGATTTTGTTAAGAATATTTTCTGGGTCTTTGAGCTGTGATTCTTCTTCTATTCCTGTTTTTCTTAGTTTTTGGTTTTTCATGGTGTCCCAGTTTTGGGGGTATTTTGTGTCAGAAATATTTTAGATTTAACATTTTCTATGACCAATGTATAAATTTCTTCTACCATATGTTCAACAGCTAAGATTTTCCCTTCCATCTCTTGTATTCTGTTGGTGATGTTTGCATCTGTAGTTCCTGTTCACTTACCTATATTTTCCTGTCTGGTCTTCTGGACAGTGTGGCCTGTGGTTGAGTAGAGCATCTCTTCATAAGTTGGGGGCTGGACTTCTGCATGCTGGCATCACCTCTGATGGAACAGGGGGCTTCTGATAGCGGTTTGAGCCAGGATAGAGTGATGAGGAAGTAAGGAATTTGGGGGGTTAGACAGGGAAGGTTCTGTGGGACTACCGGTAGTCTGCAAGCTGGGTGCTTACCTGGAGATGTAGCTGCTGTCAAGGCCTCTGGTTGAATACCAGTTGTTAAAGTATGTCCTTATGATTCTCTGGATTTCCTTCATGTCTTTTATTACATCCCCCTTTTCATTTCTGATTTTGTTAATTCAAATCTTTTCTCTCTTCCTTTTAGTTAATTTGGACAAGGATTTGTCAATCATATTGATTTTCTCAAAGCACCATCTCTGTTTCATTGATTCTTAGTTTTGTTTTTGTTGTCGTTGTTGTTCTTGTTGTTTCTATTTTATTGATTTCAGCCCTGGGGTTGATTATTCACTGCTGTATACCTGTGCGTGATTACTTCTATTTGCATTAGTGCTTTCAGGTGTGCTGTTAAGTAGCTAGAAACCAAGCCACTCCAGCTAGGGAAGCAAGTAAGCTAACAGCAGATTTTTGGCTCTCCTTTCACACCCTCAAATACTATCTCCAAAGTGAATCACCAGCTCTGCAACAGGTCACCTGCTGTAGCCTCCTTTTCTCCCTGGCCAGTCTCTAGTGGATCACAGATCTTGTGTTCCTAACCTCCTCCCACCACATCCCCTTTTATTGCTTTATCTCAGCTCCAGCAGGCACTCCCTGAGAACCCATAGCCACTCTTGCCAAGGAAACAAGAAGGTAACTCTTCCATTTCTCCAAATCTAATCCCCAAGTCTTATCCCTAGCTCTGCAGCAATTAATATTTCTTAAGGGTGTATTAAATAAATTATGGTAAATTAGCTAATACGTTAAGTTTGGTTCTTGAAGTAATACTTAAAAAGACTACAGAGTATAGAATTTTCATTTCCTATTTTATTCTTGTGGATTCTGACATGGTTCATTTCATATATGAATCAAATCTTGGCTTATCTTTTTAACTAATTTATATTTTCAAACCTATTGCTAAGAGTACAGTGCTGCCTCACTGCCATTATTACCAATCAATCCTGTAGGCAATATTTTTGATGATGGTAGGTTGTAACCACTTGGGTTACATAATGTGATCTACATTGTGTGAAGTAACATAGTCTAGTATGGAGAATGGGATATAGATATTTGGAAGGAAAGCTGAGACATACAACAGGAAGTTTTTGTACTGACAGAAAACATGGTAGCTTGCACTAGATCAGAGGGTAGAAATAAAGAAAAGTGAGTTGAAAGTGTGTTTTTAATAATAGACCTATGCACAAATTAGTAAATTAGGTGTGGGAAAGAAAAGCAAAGAAAAAGAATAGCAGGCTGAAAGAACTGGTGCTTTCAGAGACAAAGGAAGACCTCATAAGCAGGGGAGACAAGATGTCATCTTTGCAAAGGTAAGTTTAAAACATTATGTAAAATGAATAAAATAAAATATAAGAAATAATAAAGAAAATTTTAGTACTCTGTAATGATAAATCTTTCCACCAAGCTGCCTGAGCCCTGCCACCATGTGGGCACACAAAATAACACACAGAGACTTATATTAGTTACAATGCTGCTGCCCAATGACTAGGATTTCTTAAATGCTTGCTCTGTCTTAAGTATCAACCATAGCCATTAATCTATATATTTATAAAGACTTATCTTATGGAGGACGCCAGCGGCATGCCTCCTCTTCCTGGGATAACATGGTGGCTCCACAGAGAAGAGAGGAGGAGGAACAGAGAGATTTCCTGCTTGTCCCTGCTTATATTCTGAATCTGCCTGCTATGTCACTTCCTGCCTGGATCACAAGACTTCTCTTTACTACATTTCCCAGAATCCTCTTCGACTCCTAGTCCCACCTAACTTGCTTCCCTATTGGCCAACTGTACTTTATTTATCAACCAATAAGACAAACATATACACAGAAGGAACTCCCCTTCAGTACTCTAACAAAAAATGTTTAAAACATTATTTACATGTCAGTGTTTTCCATGTTAAGTATCTTTTTAAAATATGTATTCAAGAAGACTAGCTAATGTGGTGTCAGCACCTGTTTTATTATTATAAGCATACAGAAAGTGATAATATTATTGGGACTGGAAGTTAAATGAGCAGAAGTTATTGTCTTAGACTTTTGAGTCATCTACAGAGTTTATGTTAAAGTGAAGAAACTCTTATGAGTACCTACCATGTTCCACATACACTACACTGTACTAGAAAGTGACAAGATGAGAATACAATGAATGTCTCTGCATTCACAAACCTTCAGAAAATTTAGGGAAGAGGATTGGTTGTCAAAGAATAGAGCCTCAGAAGAAAAATAAGAGGCTTTAACTTGGTGAAGATTTTGTTGGACATGAAAGAACACAGATGATTTACAGAATAAGGCTTAAAGAAGACAGGAAAGAACCAGTATAATGTAACCTAGCTATGCTCCACATCTTTACCATGAGACCAGGAATTTCGACATTGGAGACTTGACCAACACCATCAGTAAAAGTATTAAAGATGAATTAAAGCCAAGAAAATGTTGGAAGACCTAGTGAAAAATCATACTGAACTGCTAAAATCAATAGAGAAAGCATGTGGGAGGCAGTGTCATCTGATGTAAAGAAGGCATCATGATAGATGCATCATAAATAAAGGAAGAAAAGAAGTAAGTTCATTTCACAGACCAGAACCTAGTATTTAAAACCCTGGGATAGCAAGAACAGAAAGATTTTCTACTTTGTTTTCTGTAAGAAGGAATATAAGACTGGGACAAACACCTGGCCCAAAACAAATCAGAAGAACTAGCAACCTTGTTTAGTGTCATTCTCAATACTTCAGTTTATTTATATAGTTTGTATAATCTTTGTATAAATGTGTCCATATCTGTCTATAAATACTTTTTTGTTTGACTTATGAAAAAGTTTGATGAGGGTAACTGGAATCCATGGTTATAGTCTTTAAAAAGATACTGCATTTTGTGTCCTCATACCTGAGATTTCTTTCCTAATAAAATATTGCAGTAATGATTTATTGTGAATTCAAGAGCACTATGAATGCTGGTTCTTCATTGTTGCTTTCTCCATTAATTGACACATGTCTCTGGATAAGTAACTGAGTCTTTGCAAACTTCTGTCTTCATAATGATTAAAGATGGTTAGAATCTCCTTCACACTTAAAAAATAAAATGTGTGAGTACCTCAGCCTCATGCCACTCTACGCAGATGAAGAATCTTCTTAAGTTTCTTAAAAAAAAAAAAAAAAAAAAAAAGTAGAGCCAAATTTAAGCCTGATACTAGCATGTTTTAAAAACTAGCATAAAAAGACAGATACAGTCATCTTGGTAGTCAAATCAATTTTGGAAGCTGCTAGGTGAAGTCATGGCAAAAATAACAGAAAAACATGAGAGAAGTCAATGTGCAGCGTGGCACACAACCACATTCTTCAAAGCAAAAATCTTAATTGTTGATCATACTACTAATTGGTTTAATAATCTCTGCAACTAATGAGTCACAGAATCAATTTAAAATGCATAAATGGGTCCGTGGACTCATCGCAGACCAGGTGAGCCACCCCCTGCTTTTACCCAATTCTTGTCCTAAGCGCCATTCACCCAGATCCCTCCAGGCTCGTCCCTGCTTGAAACAGACACGTCCAGGCAGGGAGGAGCTCCCCAAATCTGGGTACAGGCCACTCTTCATTCCATTCCCGGCGACCTATCCGCCAAGAGGCCTAACGCCATCAGAGTGAGGAGGCTACGAGGAGAGGCAAGACCATCCAGAGCTTCGGACATTGAATTCCTGGCCCACACACACTACAGAGTAACAAGAGGAGATAGAGAGATCCTACCTGCACTCACTGGAAAAAGATATGGGAAGAAGACAGAATAAGAACTCGCTCAACAACAGAAAGACCAATATGACACCACCAGAATCTAGGGACTCCACTCCAGCAAGATCTGAAAAGCCCAACACAGTGCATGAAGAAGAGATGGACCTCAAAAATTATCTGAGCAAGATGATAGAGACCTTCAAAGAGGAAACAAGAAAATCCCTTAAAGAAATAGAAGAAAAAGTAAGCAAAAAATTACACGATATGGAGGAAAAGACAAACCAAAATATTCAAGAAATAAACAAATCTCTTAAAGAAGCTAAAGAAACCCAAGATAAAACAACCAAACAAGTGAAGGAAGCTCTTGAAACAGTTCAAAACATGAAAGCTGAATTAGACACATTAAAGAAAACACAGAATGAAGCGATGCTGGAAATGGAAAGGTTGGATAAACGATCAGGATCTAAAGATGTGAGTATAACTAATAGAATTCAAGAGACAGAAGAGAGAATCTCAGCTATTGAAGACTCGCTAGAGGATATACATTCATCAACCAAAGAAAACCTCAAGACCAACAAATCCCTAACACAAAATATACAGGAAATATGGGACACCGTGAAAAGACCAAACCTAAGAATAATAGGTGTAGAAGAAGGTGAAGAAACACTGCTCAAAGGTACAGAAAACATATTCAACAAAATCATAGAAGAAAACTTCCCCAACCTACAGAAAGATATGCCTATGAAAGTACAAGAAGCTTATAGGACACCAAACAGACTGGACCACAAAAAGAAGTCCCCCCGACACATAATAATCAAAACTCCAAATCTACAGAATAAAGAAAAAATATTAAGAGCTGCAAAGGAAAAAGGCCAAGTAACATATAAAGGCAAACCAATCAGAATCACACCCGACTTCTCAATGGAAACTATGAAAGCCAGAAGGTCTTGGATAGATACACTACAAGCACTAAGGGAGCATGGATGTCAACCCAGACTACTGTACCCAGCAAAACTTTCAATCACTATAGATGGAGAAAACAAGATTTTCCATGACAAAAACAGATTTAAACAATACATATCCACAAATCCAGCACTACAGAAGGTTCTGGAAGGAAAACTCCAACCCAAGGAACATAACTACATGCACAAAAACACAGGCAATAGATAATCTAATATTGCCAAACACAAAAAGAAGCAGGAGGGCAAAATCCACACACAATGACACCACCAACAATAAATCCAAACCAAACAAGAACCAACGAACAATGGACATTAATATCCCTAAATGTCAATGGCCTTAACTTACCCGTAAAAAGATATAGGCTAACAGAATGGATACGAAGACAGAATCCATCTTTCTGCTGTTTACAAGAAACACACCTCAACTTCAAAGACAGGCGATACCTCAGAGTAAAAGGATGGGAAAAGATTTTCCAATCAAATGGCCTCAAGAAACAAGCAGGTGTAGCAATCCTAATATCTAACAAAATGGACTTTAAACTAAAATCAATCAAAAGAGATGAAGAAGGGCATTTCATACTCATCACAGGAAAAGTCCATCAAGATGAAATCTCAATCCTGAACATCTATGCTCCAAATAAGAAGGCACCCACATTTGTGAAAGAAACATTACTAAAGCTCAAACCACACATAAAACCACACACACTTATAGTAGGAGACTTCAACACCCCCCTTACACCACTAGACAGGACCACCAGACAAAAACTTAACAAAGAAACAAAGGATCTGAAAGAAGTCATGGCCCAACTGGGGTTAACGGATATCTATAGAGCATTCCATCCAAACTCAAAAGAATATACCTTCTTCTCAGCACCACATGGCACCTTCTCCAAAATTGACCACATAGTAGGCAACAAAGCAAACCTCCACAATTACAAAAGAATTGAAATAACCCCCTGTATCTTATCAGACCACCATGCATTAAAGCTAGAATTCAGCAACAATACAAATGGCAGAAAACCTGCAAACTTTTGGAAAATGAATAACACCCAATTGCACCATTCCTGGGTTGAGGAAGAAATAAAAAAACAAATTAAAGACTTCCTAGATTCTAATGAAAATGCAGACACAACATACCCAAACTTATGGGACACTCTGAAAGCAGTCCTAAGAGGGAAGTTCATAGCACTAAGTGCCCACATGAAGAAACTAGAGAAAAGTCACATTAGAGAACTGACAGAACAACTGAAAACACTAGAGCAAAAAGAAGCAAACTCACCAAGGAGGAGTAGACGCCAGGAAATAATCAACCTGAGAGCTGAAATCAATAAAGTAGAAACTAGGAAAACATTACAAAGAATCAATGAAACAAAGAGTTGGTTCTTTGAGAAGATCAACAAGATAGACAAACCTCTAGCCAAACTAACCAAAAGGCAGAGAGAGAGCACACTAATTAACAAAATCAGAAACGAAAAGGGGGATATAACAACGGACACTGTGGAAATCCAGAGAATCTTTAGGTCATACTTTGAAAATCTGTACTCCACAAAATTCGAAAATCTAATGGAAATGGACAGTTTCCTGGATAAATATCACTTACCAAAATTAAATCAAGATCAGATAAACAATTTAAATCGACCCATAACCCCTAATGAAATAGAAGCAGTCATCAAAAGCCTCCCAACCAAAAAAAGCCCAGGACCAGATGGCTTCACTGCAGAATTCTACCAGAAATTCAAACAAGAGCTGATACCAATACTCCTCAAACTGTTCCGCACAATAGAAGCAGATGGGATATTGCCAAACTCTTTCTATGAGGCTACAATCACTTTGATACCCAAGCCACACAAAGATAAGACTAAGAAAGAGAACTACAGACCAATATCTCTCATGAACATTGATGCTAAAATACTCAATAAAATATTGGCTAATCGAATCCAAGAACATATCAGAAAAATCATCCACCACGATCAAGTGGGCTTCATCCCAGGGATGCAAGGATGGTTCAATATACGAAAAACCATCAATGTAATCCACCATATAAACAAACTGAAAAAGAAAAACCACATGATCATCTCACTAGATGCTGAAAAGGCCTTTGACAAAATCCAACATCCCTTCATGATAAAGATCTTGGAGAGAACAGGAATAACAGGAACATATCTAAACATGATAAACGCGATATACACCAAACCAATAGCCAACATCAAACTAAATGGAGAGAAATTCAAAGCATTTCCTCTAAAATCAGGAACAAGACAAGGATGTCCACTCTCTCCATACCTCTTCAATATTGAACTTGAAGTTCTAGCTAGAGCAATAAGACAAGATCAGGAAATCAAAGGGATACAAATTGGAAAGGACAAAGTCAAACTTCCACTATTTGCAGATGACATGATAGTCTACATAACTGACCCGAAAAACTCTACCAGGAAACTCCTACAGCTGATAAACACCTTCAGCAAGGTAGCAGGATACAAAATTAACTCAAATAAATCTGTAGCCCTACTGTATACAGATGATAAACTCAATGAGAAAGAAATCATGGAAACATCACCTTTCACAATATCCACAAGCAACATTAAATATCTGGGGGTAACACTAACCAAAAAAGTGAAAGACCTGTACAATAAGAACTTTGAGACTTTAAAGAAAGAAATTAAAGAAGATACCAGAAAGTGGAAAGATCTCCCGTGCTCTTGGATAGGCAGAATTAACATAGTAAAAATGGCAATTCTACCAAAAGCAATCTACAGATTTAATGCAATCCCCATCAAAATCCCAACACAGTTTTTCACAGACATTCAAAGAACAATACTCAACTTTATATGGAAAAATAAAAAACCTAGGATAGCCAAAACAACTCTTTACAATAAAAGATCCTCTGGAGGCATCACCATCCCTGACTTCAAGGTCTACTATAGAGCCATAGTTCTGAAAACAGCTTGGTATTGGCACAAGAATAGACAGATTGACCAATGGAATCGAATTGAAGACCCAGATATTAACCCACGCACCTACGAACACCTTATTTTTGACAAAGGTGCTAAATCCATACAATGGAAAAAAGATAGCATCTTCAACAAATGGTGCTGGCACAATTGGATTCGAACATGCAGAAAATTGCAGATAGATCCATACCTGTCACCATGCACGAAACTTAAGTGCAAATGGATCAAAGATCTCTCCATAAACCCAGCCACACTGAATCTTTTAGAAGAGAAAGTGGGAACAACCCTTGAACAAATTGGCACAGGAGAACGATTCCTGAACATCACGCCAGAAGCACAGACACTGAGGTCTGCAATTAATAAATGGGACCTCCTGAAACTGAGAAGCTTCTGTAAGGCAAAGGACACAGTCAGTAAGACAAAACGACCACCCACAGAATGGGAAAAAATCTTCACCAGCCCCACATCTGACAGAGGACTGATTTCCAAAATATACAAGGAGCTCAAGAAGCTAGCCACCAAAACACCATACAATGAAATTAAAAAGTGGGGTGCAGAACTAAACAGAGATTTTTCAACAGAGGAATCTGAAATGGCTGAAAGACACTTAAGAAAGTGCTCAAAATCCTTGGCCATCAGAGAAATGCAACTCAAAACAACTCTGAGATACCACCTCACACCTGTCAGAATGGCTAAAATCAAAAATACCAATGACAACCTATGCTGGAGAGGTTGTGGAGAAGAAGGAACACTCCTCCATTGCTGGTGGGAGTGTGAACTTGTAAGACCACTTTGGAAATCAGTATGGCGGTTGCTCAGAAAAATGGGAATCAATCTACCTCAAGATCCAGCCATTCCTCTCTTGGGTATATACCCAAATACTGCTTGTCCATACAACAAGGACATATGTTCAACCATGTTCATAGCAGCATTGTTTGTAATAGCCAGAACCTGGAAGCAACCTAGATGCCCCTCAACTGAAGAATGGAAAGAGAAAATGTGGTACATTTATACAATGGAGTACTACTCAGCAGAAAAAAGCAATGGAATCTTGAAATTCGCAGGCAAATGGATGGAACTAGAAGAAACCATCCTGAGTGAGGTAACCCAATCACAAAAAGACAAACATGGTATGTACTCACTCATATATGATTTTTAGACATAGAGCAAAGGTTTACCAGCCTATAATCCTCTACCCCAAGAAAACTAGAAATCATGAATGACTCTAAGGGATAAATGGACCCCAGGAATGGGAAGGGGCATGAACTCCAGAGCTAATTGAGAGCATGAGGGTAGGGGAGTGGGTGCTGCCACAATAAGAGCACAAGATGAAGAGTAGAGGAGAAGAAATGGAGGAGCAGATATATTGAGTTGGGGGAAGAATAGAGGAGAGAGAGCAGGATGAGAGATACCATATCAGAGGGAGCCACTATAGGTCCGAGAAGTGATCTGGAACTAGGAAGATCTCCAGAGACCTATAAGGATGACACGATCTGACAGTCTGGGCAGTGGAGGAGAGGATGGCCTAGAAACCCTTCCCCTAGAATGAGATTGATGAATACTCTCTATGCTATTCTAGAGTCCTCATCCAGTGGCTGATGAGAGCAGAGACAGACATCCACAGAAATACACTGAGCTGAAATCTGGAACTCAGTTGAAGAGAGGGAGGAATGAAGAACGAAGGGGTCTGTACCTGGTTGGAGAAACCCACAGAAACAGTTGGCCTGAAAAAGGGAAAGCATATCGACCCCAGATGCTCTTTGGGAGGACAGTACAGGACTAATCCAGCCCCCTGATCATGGATGCCAATGGGGAGGCCCCTGCACTCCTTGGAGCCTCTGGAGGTGGACTGGCATTTTGCCCTGGTGGGTGGGAGGGACTTCGAGAGCCCATCCCACTTGAAGGGATTCGCTCTGTCTCTGAACACATGGGGAGGGGCCTAGGCCCAGCACAGGAAGATTTGGTGGACTTGGTGGAGCCCTGGTTGGGGGCCCTACCCTGCCTGGGGAGTGGCGGGTGGATGGGGTGGGGGGTAGGTTGGAGGTGGGGGAGAAGGAATGGGGGTGGGGGGAGGGAGAGGGAGAGGGAAAGTACATGTGAAAATATTAATAATTTAATAAAAAAATGCAAAAAATGCATAAATGGTTGTCAAAGATATATGAATACATGTTACTTTTAGCTAAAGATAGATGATAAGTGATAGGCTCCTATTATCTTCAAGGACTATATTTTAAGAACTAATATTAGTTAACTTTGGATTTTTTTTAATTTCCTAGAAAGCACATTTTTTGTAACTGAAATGAAGTATAGAATGTTTCTCCTCCCTAATTTCTTCTCAGATCTTCTCCCCTCTCCAACTACACAACTTTATATTCTTTTTCTCATTCTCTTTCAAAACAGCAAAACATGAAAACAAACACAACACAAATCCATTAAAGACAAATTAAAATCATCAGAGAAGCTAGGACCCTAAGAGAGACATACATGGTTCCCTGGAGAAGGGAAAATGGAAAAGATCTCCTGAGAAAATTGGGAGCATGGGGGGAGAAATTAGTAGATAGACGAGGGGTGACGATGGGGGTAAGGACAAGAAAGAGGATGAAGACTGAGTAGATTGAATCAGGGGAAGAATAGAGGAGAGCAAGAAAAGAGATATCTTAATAGAGGGAGCCATTGTAGATTTAAAGAGAAATCTGATACTAGAGAAATGATCAGCAATCTACTAGGATCACCCCAACTAAGAATCTAAGAAATAGTGGAGGGGTTACCTTAAATGCCCTTCCCCTATAATGAGATTGATGACTACCTTGTATGCCATCCTAGAGCCTTCATCCAGTAGCTGATGGAAGCAAAAGCAGACACCCACAGCTAAGCACTGAGGCAAACTCCTGGAATCCAGTTGTAGAGAGGAAGAGTGATGAGCAAAGGGGTCAAGACCAGGCTGAGGAAACCCACAGAAACAGCTGACTTGAACAAGAGGGAGCTCATGGACCCCAGACTGACAACTTGGAAACCATCATAGGACAGAATCAGGCCCCCTGAACGTGGGTGTCAGTTAGGGAGGCCTGGGACGTCTATGGGGCCTCTGGAAGTGGAACAGTATTTATCCCCAATGTACGAATGGACATTGGGAGCCCATTCCCCATAAAGGAATAGTCTCTCAGCCTAGACACACAGGGGAGGGCCTAGGCCCTGCCCCAAATGATGTGACAGACTTTGATGATCCCCCATCCAAAGCCTTAGCCTTTCTATGGTGCAGAAGAGAGATGGGATGGGGGTTTGTGGGAGGCATGGAAGGATGGGAAGGAGAGGGAGCTGGAATTGATATGCAAAATAAGATTACTTTTAATTTAAATAAAAAAGACTAGTAAGACAAAAAACCACCAAATCAAAGCAAAATGAAACAAAAAGTATACAAAAATTACCATTGAGCTCTTTTTGTGTTAGCCAACTATTACTAGCCATGGGGCCTGCCCTGAAGTGTGGTTGATATACCTAATGAGATTTATTTTCCCTTTTGCTACTAGGAATTAACTGCAGATAACTTTGTTATTATAAGTGGTACCATGTGTCTACTTCATCCTCCATGCTGGGACCCCATCTGGCCCTGTGTGTGTTGCCACTTTCTCTGTGAGTTCAATTGTGCATGAGTCCTGTTGTGTCTGGAAATCACCATTCCCTTGGAGTCATCCATAACCTCCTCAATCTTTCCACATCCCCTTCTCTGAACATGCCAGGTGGGGAGGGTAAGCAAAGACATTCTATTTAGGACTGAGTTGTCCAAAGTCTCTCACTTTCTTCACATTGTTCACTTATGGGTCACTGTGTTAATTGCCATCTATTGCAAGAAGTTGATCTGATGTGGAGGAAGCAAGGCACTGATATGTACTTGTGTCATATATCAACAAGGGTCATTGCTGTGTTCTTTTAACAGGATAATAGTAGTAGGTTTTCTTCTAAGCCCATGATATAGCCTTATATTCTTGACCACTTTTACAGCTTCAGGTGTAAGTTCCATCTCATAGAGTGGACCTAAATCCAAACAAATAGTGGTTGGTTGCTCTTAAAACAATTGTGCCAATATTGCACCAAGTCACAAATATAAGCCACAGGATTTGAAACTAAGTGATATTGATTATCCTATTTCTCCTCAAGCAGTACTGGATGTAATTTCTATTGTCATGAACACTAGACAGGTAGGGATGAGGCTTCTAATTAAGTACCAGATCAATTGCTCCATTTTTGATGACATAAGCAAGCATTGTAGTCAACAATCACTAACTTTGTAAATAGCCTGTGATTTGGGAGTGGTCCATGGGACCCCTTTGACTAATGACTTGACAGGATGTAACTACTCCTAGCACTGGAGGTTTTATTTTGTGGCATATGATACCAAGGTGTGACATTGTCTCCCCTATTATTTGGTGACTCCATTATATTCCTTTCCTATGTGTATATATTTTTGAAAGCTTCTACAGTAGACAGTTTCCATATAGTTTTGCAAATGGACTTCAGTGTTAGTTGTCCCTCCCTATACTCACTCCTTTATTCTTCTCTTCCATCTTCCTCCCTATTTTAATTTCCCCTTTGTCTCTCCATAACAATGTATTCTTTTCCCTTTTCTAGGATGATACTCTCCCTCCCTCTAGTACTTTATGGTGTATCTAACTTCTGTGGCTATATTGATTGTAACACACATATTGAAAACTTAAAAGCTAGCATCCACATATAAGAGAAAACATGCAATATTTTCTTTTAGGGTCTGGATTACCACACACAGGATGAGATTTTCTAACTACATTTACTTGTAAATTATAATTTTGATTTTCTTAATAGATGAATAATATTTCACTAAGTAAATGCATCATATTTTCATGATCAATTTATCTAGGATGTTCCCAATTTCTGGTGATTATGAATAGAGCAATAATGAACATGGATGAGCAAGTATATCTATAATAGTATGTAGAGTCCTTTTGGTATATGCTCAACAATGATATAGCTGAATCTTGAAGAACATCAATTTCCAGATTCAGGAGGAACTGCCACAGTGTACAAGTTTGCATTCCCTTTTGCTTGTATCCTTTTCAGCATAAGCTATCATTTGGTTTATTGACCTTGGTCATCCTGACTGGGGTAAAATGAAATCTCAAAGTAGTTTTAGTTTCAGGTGGTAACTTGAACGAAGCATTGTTCTAAAATGCTTTACGTGGATTAATCCAGTGCTCACACCATTAGAGGTACATGACAAACCCCACCTTTGAGATGAGCAAGTTAAACACAGAGATGGTGGTGAGTGACCCAAGGTCACATAATAGGTGGACAGAAGCTGTTAAAACTGACTACCAAAATTTTGGTTTGACAAATGGTCTTCTTTCCAGAAAGTGACAGCAGACTGGTATAATACTCATGAGACAAATGGCACAAGATGGGACCAGAGGGACGGTTCCATAGGTATGTAGAAACAAAGGAAAATATATGGAGCCTGTCAGCAAAGAGACAACTAAAACTAAGCTTACAAAACTTGTACTAATTAGGCAGTAAGTTGGCAGCACTAAAAGAGGTGGAAGAAAATCAGAAAGTTCTGGTTCAAATATCTAGAGGTCCTTATGAGGCAATGTAAGACACAGTAGTGAGAAAATAACAAACTGTGGGTCATAGTCAGCAAGTGGGATGTTGAGATAAGAGAATTGCGTAGTTCTGTATAACAGAAGCTCTAACGTAGTTAAATACAGTAAGTATTAGCCAACATAGAATGGAGGGAAATATCAGACAAGAAAGTTGTGGACTTTGAGTCCTTAGGCGATTGATCAGAGGGGAGAAAAAGAGCCAAATGGGACAGTGTTGGAGACAAGATAGATAGATAGATAGATAGATAGATAGATAGATAGATAGATAGATAGATAGATAGACAGATAGATAGATAAAGACAGACAGACTTCATGTCTAGTGTTCCTGTTTCCTATTACACCATCCAGAAATTATTATTGCTCCATGATGACAGCAGGAACGTGAAATGTGGTTGAGTCTGGTTACTCTGAGAGGTGCACATGAGTCCTCAGGACTAAGAACCAAGGATGCAAAGGCCCCCAACGGGTATCCTGAAAGCCAGGGACCCTAATCCAGGCCACCACACAAAGCTGTAGGCCTGTTAGATGCTGTGGTTTCTACATAAACAGAGAAGAAAGGGGAACTAATGTTTCCTCCCATACTTGCATAAATCACAAAGTCTTTATCCAATCAGCCATTCAAAAACTATTTATTGAGTGCCAGCTATGTGCCTGGCATGCAGTGCTTAGAGGACAGATGTCCCTGCCTGTCAGAAGCCCGGGCCCTGTCTCTGGGGATTGTTAGAACCACCATTGCAGTCTGAAGAGTGCCAAAGGATGCATGCCCGTTCTAGCCTGAAGACACTGAATTGGCAATGTAAGTGGGAAATAATGAGGACATTTAATGAAATGAGCACAGTGTCTTGCCTTAAACTCTGCTTTCACTGACACCTTGAAGGTAAGGCTGAAAGTCAGACAACATAAATATGCAAATTATTGGTGTGTGTGGAAAGAAATTTTTTGCTTTTCTAAATACTCAACACTCATTTTTAATCATACAAAACAAATCTTTCAGCATGGGTGAAGAATTATAATATTGTGTATGTAACCCAAATAAGTCATAATAATGACTAAATAAGTCAGCATTTATGTGAAAATTTTAAAAATCGAATATCTACGATGAGAGACCATGTTTTTGCTATTCAGTTCTTTGCCCAATAATAAACCAACCTGCAGTATTAAAAAGAAATTATTTACTACAATTTATTATTTCAAAGAAAACCCTCCCTGAAATTGTTTGCTAGTAGAATTATCCAAAAATTCTCTTCTCCATTGACAGTGATTTTATTTTAATAAATTTATAAACATGTAGTTCATTTAAAAATCTCTGGTCTCAGCAAATTCTAGGGAATATCAAGAGAATTTTAATGCCAAAAAGAACACAAAAGAAAGTAAAATAGTTTTGGTTACACTAGTATAGCAACGGCACCCTTTAAAGTTACAAGGAACACAAAGTGCTTCCCCCATTACCTCCTTACATCCTATTTATCAAAATCCAATTTGAACAAATTATTTTAGATTGGGCCAACATCATTTTAATGGACCAAGATGGGCTGCTGAATGAGATATATAACTAAGTTATCCATATAAATAATGAGAAACTCATCTATATGTGTGTAGTCATACATAGCACATGCATCAGATTTAACACAGGTTCATTGTTTTTTGTTGTTTGGGTTTGGGGGGCTGTTTCTTTAGGTTTGGATTTGTTTTTTGGTTTTTTTTTTATTTTGAGGGTTTGTTTTTTGTTTGTTTGTTTTTGAGATAGCAGCAACCTCTAGCCAGATTGGCTCCACTGCAATGAATTAAACCTTCAGGTAGTTTCACGTGGACCTGAAGTTGATTGTTTTCTTAGTTCTGCTTCAGAACCCCATGTTAGTGTGCATGCAATTTCCACAGAAGCGGAAATGTGTTTGCTGTGGGTCAGTGAGCATTCCTTTCCAGGGTGCTTCTGTGATGAAGCCCCACGATTAACACAGGGTCCTTAATGAAGGGCGAGGGATGAAGCATTCCAAGATTGGCCTGGATTTCTGCCAGAAGGGAGAGAAAGGGGTCTTTGTGTGTGGACATCTGAAGGGCGGGCATAAACATGTTAGTTGATACTTAACACCCAAACCCAGTGCCAAAACCGTTAGCTCTCCTCAATAGCCTACTCTGGTCTTAACTGTCTGCAACAATGGAACAGCCACCTCCATATAGAGAACCTGCTCATCACAAAACTTGTACAGCCTCCAAAAAGCAGCTGTTAGAGGCAAAGAGACTCCCGTTCCCTGACTTGTGCACACTTTTTAATGTTTTTTTTTTTTCTGGAGACAAGTTTCCATTTTTTCATACCTACAGGATCTTTGCATTTTTAATAAGTGTTTTGTTATGTGGTTCAGTCCCTGAGGCACTTGCAGAAGAAACCCAGGAATTCATATTCATATGAAATTGTTCGTTTTTACAGCAAGAGGCCCAGATAATTTGTGTGGTGGTTATTTTTCAGACATTTCCCTCCGGTTTTCCTTCCCTGCTATCCTCACCCACTTTCTACCTCAGTGCATTTAAGACATTCTGAAATGCTAGCAACAACATCCCCAGAGGTTAATGTGTGGAGATGGAGATGCCAGGCTAACTTCCCTGCTGAGGAGTCTGGCCATGTGTGTGCCTTCACAGAGCTGGCTCCCTCAGAATTCCCTCTGGGATCCCCCTTCCACCACAGCTGGATCTAATCTTTCACCTTCAATAACTTGTGTGCTCGGTTTAGTTACTAGCAGGCAGTTATCTGTGTTATATAAATTCCACTCCAACTTGCGAAAACCCCTATCTTAACATAGAGCCATTGGTCAGGCAGGGTGCCACAGAGGCAATTCCAGAAACTGTCCCCTCACAAGTAACTTTGTCCAGTCAGATAAGAGAATAAAATGGCCTGTGTAACATTCAAATGGTTTGAGTCTTTTCTCCCCACAGTTATTCATACAAAATAGCAACTCTAACATAAGAGGCCAGTAGGTTATTTCCATATACGAAGAGCCATCCTATACCTGGCAGATAATAATAACGTATTTTCAAATGAACCAGGGCCCAACATTAGTTTCCACCCAGCAGCCCTTATCTGATCACTACAGGTCAACTGAAGTCAGTGTGGGTCTCTAAAGTCCCAGAGCAATGCACTTGCAGTTTCAACAGTTCTAATTAGAGAGTAAGTTCCAATGAGGAGTTCGTTTAATGAGGGAAACTTCCAAGGGTTATTAAATGTAAAACTACTTAACACACTTACAAAACTGAGTGTCTAAGAACACATTCAGTAGTTTTTAAATAGCAACCTGATATTCTATAACATGGACACTGTAAACTTCACATTTCGTAGCATCCAATCACCAAACACGGTGATATATGTTACAAAATAATAGTGTGTAGGAGTTTATTTTTAAAATACCATTTCTGTACTTGGAGTAGAGTCACAGTGGCGCTTTGAAAAGTGAGGTGCAAATGTCCAAAGGAACTATAGCTTCTGAGAAATGTGGAAAATGTCGTTACAAATTTAACCAGCCTTTTGTGCAACCAAATTGCATTAGAATATATTAATATAATTGCATGTTAGAGGTTTTATGTATCATTAGAAAGGTCGTCATGGATTTGGGTTGAATTGCTAAAGGAAAACGATTGCATTACCGGAGTGCTCTTTGAGGGCTTGCGGATGAATACACTTTGCTTCATTAGGGTAATCTCACTGCAACTCAATATTCTTTCTAATTTTAGAGAAAGAAAAGACCATTGGAGACCTTCAGATCCCAAAATTCCCTGTATATTATTACACCAGGATTTCGTGTCTCTAAAACACAAAACCAATATTCTTGTCCTTCTAATTATGATCAAAGACATTATCCCTACAGCATGGTAAATCATAGAACTCACCCTCCAAACTGCACAGTCTTGTGACATCTGAACTGCTGTTTTGTGTGATCTTATATTTTCAAACATCACAACTTTATATCCCAGAGCTATTAGAGAATTAAATAAATGGCAAGGTTCTTAGGTGTTTAGATGACTTAAAAACACAAGCTCCAATAATCTTTTATTTGTATACTTATAAGCCCTAAGTATCTGTGTTGCTTTCACTGATGACAATTGAGAACAAATACACACAATGAATATTGCTCATAAGAATTTCATTAGAGTCCTTAATTTCTACAAAGTTATAATATAGTTCCTTGTCGTTTAATCTCCAAATTAGACAGGTAAGATTTTTGTGTTTAGCTTTTTTAATTACAAAGAACAGAAGCATGCAAATTACCTTCCACGCTGAGCTTTATGAATGATCAAGAGAGGAAGGAAGCATGATACACTCCTGGAGAAGTGACGTATCACTTCCAGTGCTTCTGAGAAAGGGAGACCTGCCTTCAGCCTCTGGGAGCCTGCATTTGCATGCCTTACTTTCACACTCTCTCTCCCTAACCAAAGGCTTCTCATTTTCTTCTTAGGAATTGCTTTACTTTGAACCACAAATTTGGTCTCTACCTCTTTTTAATGATTTTTTAATCACTGAGTAAAGTTTAATTATATATGTGTGTGTGCGCACACACATGTGTATAATTGAAAATAGATCATTTAACAACCAGTACATCCCAACCACAGTTTTACTCTCCCTCTTCACCCCCCCACCTCCCTCTTCCTGGATCCATTCATTTTCTGTCTCCCACCAGAAAAGAGCAGGCCTCTAAGAGACAACAGCTAAACAGGAAAAAACAAAATACAATAAGGCAAGGCAAGAGCTCTTACACTGAGTCTGGACATGGCAACCTAACAAGACAGAAAGAGTCCTAATCGTCTCACACCTGCTCCCAAAGTTAGGAGTCCCACAAAAACACCAGCTAACAACTACAACATAACACACAAAGGACCTGGTCCAGACACATGCAAGCCCCATGCTTGCTGCTTCAGTCTCCTCTGAGACAATATGAGCCCTGCTTAGTTGATTCAGTGTGCCCCCTCTTCAGTCTTCAGTTCCCAGCCATCCAAGCAGTATCACAACCATTGCCCCCAGAATGTCTTGCAGGCTGAACAGATTATTAGTCAAAGGGTTGGTGTCTATTTAGGTTCCAGCAAAACCTCAACAAAATTTTCAATGAGTTGTGCATATGTTGTCCTCAAAATGGGACCCCACTCTCGGTTTGTAGAGAGCAACCCTCTGTCCTAGGATAAGCCTAGGTTTTGGGGGTATCTCCAGAGGAACCTCTTGACCAACTCAACTCAGTGCAACTCAGTCCTGATTCTGGAAGCATATCCTGGCTGCAAGAGATGGCTAGCCAAGATTCCAAATCCTCCATTTCTAGAAGTGCTTATTAGAATCACCTCATAGATTATGGGAAGTTTCCACAGCACTACTTTTCCACACACACCCAAATACCATGCAATTCCAGCTGTCTCTCCTCATACTTTCTCCCCCTGACACACGATCATTCCTACTCCCATCCCTCCCTACCACCCACAAAATCTATTTTATTTCCCCATCCCAGGGAAGTCAATGCATTCCCCTCTAGATATTACCCTCTTTATCCTCTCAGAGTCTATGGCTTGTAGCTTGGTTATCACTTTATTAATGGTTAATATCCACATATAAGTGAATACATATGATATTTGTCCTTTTTTGGTCTGAGTTATCTCACTAAGAATATTTTTTTTGCCTACAAGTTTCATGATTTTATTTTTTAAATGGCTGAATAATATTCTATTGTGTAAATACATCAAATTTTCTTTATCTGGGTTGTTTTCAGTTTCTGGTTATTAAAAATAAAGTTTTATGAACATAGTTGAGCAAGTGTCCTTGTGGTAGGATGGAGCAACCTTTGGGTATATGCCCAGATGTATAGCTGGGTCTTGAGGTAAAGAGATTCCCAACTTTCTGAAAATCTGACACAGACATTTCCCAAGTGGCTGCAAAAGTTTGCCCTCCCAAAAGCAATGGAGGAGTCTGCTCATGGCTCACAATCCTTGCTAGTATGAACTGGCACTTGTGTTATTTTTCTTAGACATTCTCACAGGTATAAGATGGAATCTCAAAGTCGTGTTGAGTTGAATTTCCCTGATGGCTAAGGATGTGATAGTTTCTTTAAGTCTTTCTCAGCCATTTGAGTTTCCTCTATTAAGAGCTCTCCAATTAAATTTGTTCCTCAATTTTAATTGGATTATGTGATTTTGTTACTATCTACTTTCTTGAGCTCTCTCTATATTTTTGGGTATTTGTCATCTATCAGATGTGCAACTGGTAAATTTATTTTCCCATTATGTAGTTTGCCACTTTGTCTAATTAATAGTGTCCTTTGCCTTATAGAAGCTTTTCAGTTTTGTGAGCTCCCATTTATTAATTGTTGATCTTACTGCCTGCACTATTGGTGTTCTGTTCACAAAGTCATCTCTTGTGTTGATTCATTCAAGGCTATAACCCACTTTCTCTTCTACCAAGTTCAGTGAATATGGCTTTATGTTGAGGTCTTTAATTCCTTTGTACTTGAGTTTTGGTTGAGATGATAAATATGAATCTCTTTTCACTCCTCACATGAAGTTTGACTAGCATCATTTGCAGAAGATTCTGTCTTTTTTCCAGTGTGTATTTCTGGCTTCTTTATCAAAAATAGGGTGTCCATAGGTATGTGCATTTATGTGTGAGTCTTCAATTTGATTCCATTGATCAACATGTCTGTTTTATGCCAATACCATGCAGTTTTTATTACTATAGCTCTGTAGTACCCCTTGAAATCAAGAATGTTGATGCCTCCAGCAGTTGTATTGTTTCAGGATTGTTTAGGCTATCCTGGGTTTCTTGTTTTTCCATATGAGGTTGAGAATTTTCCTTTCAAGGTTTTCAGAGAATTGTTCAGGAATTTTGAAAGGGATAGCTTTGAATCTGTAGAATGCTTTTGGCAGAATAGCCATTTTTAGTATGCTAATCCTATCAATCCCTGCATGTGGGAAATTGTTCCTCTTCTGATATCTCCTTCTATTTCTCTCTTCAACAACTTACAGTTTTTAATCATACAAGTCTTTCACTTACTTGGTTAAAGTAATCCCAAGATATTTTATATTATTTGAGGCTATTGTAAGAGGTGTTGTCTCCCAGATATCTTTCTCAGTCCATTTGACATTGGTATGTAGGAGGGATTCTAATAATTTTTAGTTAATCTTGTATCCAGCCACTTTGATGAAAATGTTTATAAGCTATGGGAGTTCCTGGTGGAATTTTGAAGGTTACTTATGTACACTCTTAGCGCAAATAACAATTATTTTTACTTCTTCTTTTCCAATTTGTATCACCTTATCTCCTTTGTCACATTGCTCCAGCTAAAATTTCAAGTACTATATGTAATAGATAAGGAGAGAATGAACAGCCTTGTTTTATTCATGGTTGTAGTGGAATTGCTTTGAGTTTCTCTCCATTTAATTTGATGTTAGCTATAGGCTTACTGCAAATCATCTTTATTATGTTTAGATATGTGCTTTGTATTCCTAATCATTACCAAAATTTTATCATGAAGGGGTTTTGTATTTGTGAATCTATTTGGTCAACCTATTGAAATTTGGTAAGAGTGGTATAATGACTTCTCCCAATATCAGTGCATGAGTATCAATATGTGATTTGAGCTGTAGTAGTGTTTATTTTACAAAAGTAGGTAACCTTGTATTTGGGGCATATATCTAGGGAATTAAAATGTAATATCCTTTATCATCTCTTCTGATTCGTTTTAGCTTGAAGTCTATTTATTAGATATTAAAATGGCTACACCAAATTGCTTCTTAGGTCTATTTGCTTGGGATATCTCTCATCAACCCTTTATTCTGAGGAAATGTCTATCTTTGATGTTGAGCTGTGACTCTTGAGTACAGCAAAAGAATGGATCCAATGCTCTCATCCATTGTGTAAGTCTGTCATTCTATCAGGAAATTGAGAACATTGGTATTGCGAGATCTCAATTGCCAAAGAATATTGATTCTCGTTATTTTCCTGTTGTTTTGTGGTGGTGGTATGTTTCTTTGTGAATCTGTGTGTGCACACATACTTATCTTTTTTGTTTTACTGGTTTGAGATTATTTATATCCTGTGTTTTCTTTTTTTCATTCATTTATTTAGCTCATAAATAAAGTCATGCACAATTATGATACACAATACAGTATGTTCACAGTGGCATGGTTAAATTAAACCAATAAACATGTTATATCACACATATTCATCATTTTTGTTTTGAGAACACTTAAAGTATACTATCTCACAACTTTTAAAATATAGCATATTGTTATCAACCATATTTATCATGCTCTCAGTAGACCTCAAGCCATCACAGAGTCCATGCCTCTTGTCCAACTGCAGTTTTATATCCTTAAACCAATCATTTCCCCATTGTTAAAAGACCCACAATGAAGCTTAATAGCCACAAATCTGCTCTCTGTTCCAATAAGTTCTTCATTTCTAGGAACATACCTCAACATAATAAAAGCAATATACAGCAAGCTAACAGCCAACATCAAATTAAATGGAGAGAAACTCGATCCAATTCCTCTAAAATCGGGGACAAGACAAAGCTGTCTACTCTCTCCATACCTCTTCAATATTGTCCTTGAAGTCCTAGCTAGAGCAATAAGACAACAAAACGAGATCAAGGGAATACAAATCGGAAAGGAAGAAGTCAAATTTTCACTATTTGCAGACGATATGATAGTCTACCTTAGTGAGCGGAAAAACACTACCAGGGAACTCCTACAGCTGATAAACTCCTTCAGCAAAGTGGCAGGATACAAGATTAACTCAAAAAAAATCTGTAGCCCTACTATATATGGATGACACATTGGTGGAGAAAGAAATCAGAGAAACATCACCCTTTACAATTGCCACAAACAACATAAAATACCTTGGGTTAACACTAACCAAAAATGTGAAAGACATGTACCATAAGAATTTTGAGTATCTAAAGAAAGAAATTAAAGAAGATACCCGAAAATGGAAAGATCTCCCATGCTCTTGGATAGGTAGAATCAACATAGTAAAAATGGCAATCTTGCCAAAAGCAATCTACAGATTCAATGCAATCCCCATCAAAATCCCAACACATTTCTTTACTGACTTTGAAAGAACAATTCTCAACTTTATATGGAGAAACAAAAGACTCAGGATAGCCAAAACATCCCTATACAATAAAGGAACTTCTGAGACATCACCATCCCTGACTTCAAGTTCTATTACAGAGCTAAAGTCCTGAAAACAGCTTGGTACTGGCACAAAAATAGACTGGTAGACCAATGGAATAGAATTGAAAACCCTGATATTACCCCACACACCTATGAACACATGATTTTTGACAAACAATCCAAATTTATATGATGGAACAAAGAGAACATCTTCAACAAATGGTGCTGGCATAACTGGTTGCAGACATGTAGAAGACTGCAGTTAGACCCAAGCCTATCGCCTTGCACAAAACTTAAGTCAAAATGGATCAAAGATCTCAACATAAATCCAGCTACACTATTAGAAGACAAAGTGGGAAATACCCTTGAATTAATCAGTACAGGAGACCGCTTCCTGAACATTACACCAGTAGCACAGACACTGAGGTCAACAATTGATAAATGGGACCTCCTGAAACTTCGAAGCTCTGTAAGGCAAAGGACACAGCAAGACAAAATGGCAGCCCACAGACTGGGAAAAGATATTTAACAACCCCACATCTGACAGAGGGCTGGTCTCCAAAATATACAAAGAACTCAAGATGCTAGTCCCCCAAACACCAAACAACCCAATTAAAAAGTGGGGTACAGAACTAAATAGACAATTCTCAATAAAGGAATCTAAAATGGCTGAAAGACACATGAGAAAGTGTTCAACATCTTTAGTCATCAGGGAAATGCAAATCAGAACAACTCTGGAGATACCATCTTACTCCTGTCAGAATGGCTAAAATCAAAAATACCAATGACAGTTTATGCTGGAGAGGATGCAGAGAAAGAGGAACACTCCTCCACTGCTGGTGGGAGTGCCCAACTTGTACAGCCACTGTGGAAATCAGTATGGTGACTCCTCAAGAAAATGGGAATGAATCTACCACAAGATCCAGCAGTTCCACTCCTAGGCATATACCCAAAAGAAGCACATTCATATAACAAGGGCATATGTTCAACCATGTTCATAGCAGCATTATTTGTAATACCCAGAAACTGGAAGCAGCCTAGATGCCCCTCAACTGAAGAATGGATAGAGAAGTTGTGGTACATTTACACAATGGAGTACTACTCAGCAGAAAAAAACAATGGAATCTTGAAATTTGCAGGAAAATGGATGGAACTCAAAGAAACCATTCTGAGTAAGGTAACCCAATCACAAAAAGACAAACATGATATGTACTCACTCATATGTGGACCTGCTTTATGATACATAGTAGTGACCATGCTTTATCAGAGCTGTTTTTAATGATGTTGCTCAGAATGGTTTCCTCCCAGATGATGACTGAGAAGCTAATTTAAAAAAAAATGGTGCCAAGTACCACAAGAGTAACAGAACTGTCCTGTTTTTCTGGGATTTTGTTTTTTACTTTGTTGTTGTTTGTTTGTTTTGTTTTTGTTTTTGTTTTGTTTTGTTTTGTTTTAAATGGAGTGTGCTGGATGTCTCTACAATTTTGTTCAAATGACTGCAGAACCTGGAAAAGCTGTTGCTGCTATTGATGCATAATATATTGCCATTATTGCTCTTTTTATATAAATATACATATATACAAGCTAATTGAAACTCAAATATGTGATGAATCCAAGGTGTTTCAGTGAGTGCTCACCTGTGCATGCAAATATGATTTCATCTTTAGTAAGTAGTAAAGTTATATGATTGCCAAAAAAAATAAATAAATAAGTGACACACTGGAAGACAAATGTCACACAATATATCCTGTGTTTTCAAGAGTGCAGTTCACCTCCTCTGTTTGGAGTTTTCTATAAGCCTGGATTAGCACTTTCTGAAAAACTGGATTTGTAGATAGATATTATTTAAATTTATTAAATATGGGATATTTATTTTTTCCATATATGATAATTTAAACTTTTTGCTGGGTATAGAAGTCTAGGCTAGTATCTGTGGTCTCTTAGAGTCTACAGCACATCAGTCCAGGCTCTTCTGAATTTCAGAGTCTCCTTTGAGAAGTCCAGTGTAATTCTAATAGGTCTGCCTTTATATGTTACTTGGTCTTTTTCCTTTGAAACTTTTAAATTCTTTCTTTGTTCTGTATGTTTAGTATTTTGATCATTATGTGCTAAGGGTACTTTCTTTTCTGATATGATCTATTTGGTGTTTTGTATTCTTCTTGTGTTGTTATAAGCATGTCCTTCTTTAGGTTAGGAAAACTTCACTGATTTTGTTGAAAATATTTTCTGCCTCTTTAACCTGGGATTCTTCTCCTTCCTCTATCCCTATTATTCTTATCTTTGATTTTCTCATAGTGTCCCAGATGTTATTGATGTGTTTTTGATAGAAAATTTCAAATTTAATGTTTTCTTTGAGAAATGTATGCATTTATTCTATTATATCTTCAATACTTGATTGATTCCTCCATCTCTTATCCAATGTTGATAAAGCTTCCATCTGTAATTTCTATTCAAATTCCAAATTTTTCATTTCCAGAATTCTTTCAGTTTTTTTTCTCTTTTAGTATTATTAATTTTTTTTCATTTATTTTGCATCCCAACTGAAGTTTCACCTTCCTCCTCTCCACCCACCTCCCTTGCTTCCCCTCTTCTGTTTCTGTTCAGAAGGGGTAAGGTCACCCATGGGTGTCAACAAAGCTTAGCTCCTCAAGTTGAGGTAGAACTAAGCTCCTTCCTTTGTATTAAGGCTGGTGAGACAACACAGTATAGATTCCTAAAAGCAAGCTCGAGCATTAGGGGCAAGCCCTGATCCCACTGCTAGGAGACCCACAAATAGAACAAGCTATCCAATTGTCACATCTCATCCTGGAGTATCCATTATTTGGGAACTTTGTTGTTTGACTGAGGCTGTAAATATATTTTTCTTTCTAAGTTACATAGAAAAACTTGTTCTTCAGAAAATGCCTACTATGAATGTATATTTCTAAGTATTTTTTGCCTTATTGCAGAGTTTTTCTTCAAAAGTTTTGTGGTGGGGAGCTGGAGAGATGGCTCAGAGGTTAAGAGTACTGACTGTTCTTCCAGAGGTCCTGAGTTCAATTCCCAGCAACCACATGTTGGCTCACAAGCATCCGTAATGAGATCTGGTGCCTTCTTCTGGCCTGCAGGCATGAGTGGAGGCAGAACATTGTATACATAATAAATAAATAAATCTTTTTTTAAAAAGTTTTGTGGTACACTTATTTAACTGCATAGAGTTTTCGGATGATGTTGTCACATTACTTTTCATACTTCAAATAAGCATTTTACAAAGTAAAAATTATATGTATATAGTACAAGTTTATAATAGTTAAAAGTTTTATTTTTTAGTTATTTATTCTTTTTGTCTTTCACATCATGCATCTCCATCTCATTCATTTCCCCATCCCTTCATATCCACCTTCTGTCCTTGCAACTCCCTTTGTATTAAGGTTGGATGAGGCAACCCAGTATATGGAATAGGTTCCTAAAAGCAAGCTCAAGCATTAGGGGCAAGCCCTGATCCCACTGCTAAACAAAATAAAATTCAAGAAAAAAGAATAGAGAGAAGGAAAAAATTAATCTCATCATGAAAGCTGTAGTGTAACACAGTGGGTCATGCAGTAAACCCTTTTATCCATATATCTTTACTTGCAAATGTTCATTGCAGAGAGCCATTGGTCTGGTCAGATGCCCCACACCTGTACCTCAGGTTCAGCTCTACTGATTTGTCCAGGCACAGCATAGGAGCCACTCTCCTGAGTGCTGTAGCAGATGAAGAGGAGGGCCAGCTCACCCAACAGCCTCAGCATTGATGGTGTTAGAGAAAATCTACCCCCATCCATGCTGCCACCTGACAGATGAATAATGGGGACAGCTCTCCCATGCTCACATCTTTGGGCCAGGCCCACCTACATCTCCATAAATAGGAATGGCTCTATTGTACTGCATGTGCCAGAAGCATGGCTTGCTCTCCTAAGTGTTAATAGCTGATATTGGGCAGGGTCAGCTCTTTCACCCTTCTGACCTCAGGGCCAGTTCCTCCACCTGCCTCAGAAGTTGATTGGCAAGGAGATCATCTCTCCCCAACCCATGCTACCATTCAGCAGATGAAGGCCAGGGCCAGGTACCCCATAGTCACATTTCCCAGGTCAGCTCACCTGTGCCCTAGTCAGCAGGGTTAGCTCTTCTGGGCTGCCCCATGCAGATCCCACTACCCAAGTGCTGCAGCTGGTTAAGAGGTCAACTCTCTGGCCATATAGAGTTGGTAGGAGTCATTGGAGAGGGCATCTTTCCCTCATCCCCACCACCACACTTTGGCCAAGGAAGGCAGTACCAGCTATGCCCATCTCTCATGCTCAGATCTGGCTCACCCATGTGTAGCACAAATAATAAAAAACCAAAGAGAGATATTGGAGCTAAAGCTGAAGATCAGAAAAGCAAAACAGTCAAGACAATAGAGAATTCTTGCTGCTACCAGGGCTCAAACCAAAGGGACAATCTTGTCCACAGTGTGACTGCATACTGACTGGTCTCCTGTCTCCTCCCCTCTTATATTCCTCTCTGGTGCTGATATTAAAGGCATGCACCATAATCAGTGAGCCTCTATGAACAACTAGTGTGTGGATTCTGGGATTAAACGTGTATGCCACCAGAGGACCAAGCAACCCTGAGTCTGCTGAGATCACTGTGCTACTCCTGCCCCCACTCAGGGCAGAGGTGAGATGCTTCAGCCCCTGCCTTGGGCCCAACTTCCACCTGAACACTCTGGGAACTCCTGTCCTGTGACCACATAGGACCAAGCAACCCAGAGTCTGTGCTAGTCCTTCTCCCATGCACCTGGAAAGCCAATGCCTCAGACCTGCCTGCACTCACCTTGAGACCCATCAGAGTATTGAACCCTGTTGCACCCACCTGAAGAAAACCTTGGACCCTTACACACCAGGAAAGGAAGAGACACCACCTGCACCCACTGAAAGAAGAGATGGGAAGACGACAATATAAGAACACATACAAAAAAAAAAACAATATGAAGCCACAAGAGTCTAGGGACTCTATGCCAGCAAGAACTGAATGTCCCAACACAGATGAAGCAAAAGAGAGCAATCTTATAAACAACTTCATGCAGATGATACAGACCCTAAGAGAGGAAATGAGAAAATCCTTCAGAGAAATGGAAGAAAAGACAAACCAAAAGATGCAAGAAATCAACAAGTCTTTTAAGGAAAGCCAAGAAAATACAATCAAACAGCTGAAGGAAGCTATTCAGACAGTTCAAGACCTGAAAACTGAAATAGAAACAATAAAACACAAACTGAGGGAATGCTGGAAATAGAAAAGCTGACTAAATGATCAGGAACCACAGATGCAAGCATAACCAACAGAATACAAGAGATGGAAGACAGAATCTCAGACACTGAAGATAAACTAGAGGATATAGATTCATCAAGCAAAGAAAATCTTAAGTCCAACAAATACTTAACACAAAATATCCAGGAAATATGGGACACTGAGAAAAGGCCAAACCTAAGGATAATAGGTATAGAAGAAGGTAAAGAAACCCAACTCAAAGGTGCAGAAAACATATTCAAAATCATAGAAGAAAACTTTCCCAACCTAAAGAAAGACATGCCAATGAAAGTACAAGAAGCCTATGAAGCACCAAATAGAGTGGACCACAAAAATGTCCCCTCGTCACATAATAATTAAAACACCAAACAAAAAAAAATGGAATTTTGAAGTTCGCAGGCAAATGGATGGAACTAGAAGAAACCATTCTGAGCCAGGTAACCCAGTTGCAAAAAGGCAAACCTGGTATACACGCACTCATATATGGATTTTACACATAAAGCAAAGGATTACCAGCCTAAAACCCACACCACTAGAGAAGCTGTAAGGAGGACTCTAAGAGAGACATGCATAGTCCCCCAAAGAAGGAGAAAAGGACAAGATCTCCTGAGCACACTGGGAGCATGAAGAAGGGGAGAGGGAGTGAGGAGAATGAGAAGGGGAGAAAAGGAGGGGTGAGGAGGACATAAGGGATCAGGAAGGTTGTGTAGGGGGAAGAATAGAGGAGAGAAAAATAAGAGATACCATCATAGAGGGAGCCAGTATAGGTTTAAAGAGAAATCAGGCACTACGGAAATGTCCAGAGATCTACAAGGATGACACCAATTAACCATGTAAGCAACAATGGAGAGACTACCTTAAAGGCCCTCCCCTGATAATGAGATTGATGACTAATTTATATGCCATTCTAGAGCCTTCATCCAGCAGCTTATAGAAGAAGAAGCAGATACCCACAGCTAAACTGGAATCCAGTTGCAGAGAAGGAGGAGTGATGAGCAAATGGGTCAAGACCAGGCTGGTGAAACCCACAGAAACAGCTGACCTGAACAAGGGGGAGCTCTTGGCCCCCAGACTGATCACTTGGAAACCAGCATGGAACTGATCCAGATCCCATGAATGTGGGTGTCAAGATGGGAAATCTATGGGGCCTCTTGTAGCAGATCAGTACTTATCCCTAGCATAGGAATGGACTTTGGGAGCCCATTTCACAGAAGGATACTCCTTCAGCCTACACACATGCCAGAGGGCCTAGGACCTATCTCAAAGGATATGACAGACTCTGAAGATCCCCCCATGGAAGACCTCACTCTTACTGGGGATCAGAAATGGTATGGGATAGGTAGGGTGTTAGTGGGGGACAGGGGAGGAGGGGAGGCAGAGAGAACTGGGATTGACATGTAGAACAATCTTGTTTCTAATTTAAATAAAAAATGGAGACAAAGAAAAGAAAATACTCTTTTTATGATCTAGTACAGCGAAAACACCAAGCTTGCCCAAACAAAGATGTAACACTGGTAGCTGTAATAGAGAATCACCATGTTTCTCTAAAAGCCACCACTGCCTGGCCTGTATGGATGACTAGTGTAGCTAGCTCTGTACTCTGATCTTCATGCAAGCTTTATTTGTTAAATTATAAACATATTATCACACTCATGCACCTTTCCAAATGACCAACTCTTCTATGCTGCCAAAAAGAGGCAGTGGGCCTATTCTTCTGAGTTTTGGAGCTCGTGAGGGGTTGGAACAGGTCCCCTACCTCATACAGGTGGTCACAGGAGAGAGGACAAATCTTTCCCTCACCACAAGGCAGGTTTAACCTTCTGTTCCCTTTCACACCCTCAGGGCCAGCATGCCCCTGCCCCTGCAAGCAGGGTCAGCTCTACTGTGCTGCCCAGATGAGGTGTAGGGCCCTCTCTCCTGGGTGTTTCACCCAGGGTAGGGAAAGACCAATTTTCTCTAGTGTTGTAGCCAGTGAGGAGATGTGGCCAATTCTGTATACCCCTTCCTTCCAGACTTCTGTTGTGTTGGGATCCAGGGGAATGTACAGATTTCTTTATGTTATATCAACCCTCTTGGATGAAGCCTACTTGGTCATGGTGGGTAATTTTTTTGATGTGTTCTTGGATTCAGTTGGCCAGTATTTTATTTAGTATTTTTGCATCGATGTTCATGAGGGAGATTGGGCTGTAGTTGTCTTTCTTCATTGCATCTTTGTGTGGTTTTGGGTATCAGGGTAACTGTAGCCTCATAAAAGTAGTTTGGCAACATTCCTTCTGTTGCTATTGTGTGGAACAATTTGAGGAGTATTGGAATTGGCTCTTCTTTGAAATTCTGGTAGAATTCTATGCTGAAGCCATCTGGTCCTGAGAATTTTTTGGTTGGGAGACTTTTAATTGTTCTCTTTGTTCCTATTTTATTAATTTCTGTCCTCAGTTTGATTATTTCCTGTATTCTACTCCTCCTGTGTGAGTTTGTTTCTTTTTGTTCTTGAGCTTTCAGATGTCCTGTTAAGTAGCTACTGTGAGCTTTCTCCATGTTCTTTATGTAGGCATTTAGTGCTATGACTTTTCTCTTAGCACCGCTTTCATAGGTATCCCATAAGTTTGGGTATGTTGTGCTTTCATTTTCATTGAATAATAGGAAGTCTTTAATTTCATTGATCTAGGGTGATTCTGTTGAGCATTACTCAGTTTACAAGAATTTGTAGGCTTTCTGTAATTAGTGTTGTTGTTGAATTCTAGCTTTGAGCCATGGTGACCGGTTAAGATATAAGGGACTATTCCAATTTTTTTGTATCCATTGAGATTTTCTTTGTGACCTAGTATGTGGTCAGTTTTAGAGAAGGTTCCATGAGGTGCTACAAAGAAAACATATTCTTTTGTGTTTGGGTAGAGTGTGCTATAGATGTCAATTAAGCACATTTGAGTCATAATATGTTAGTTCCCTTATTTCGCTATTGAGCTTCTGTCTGGCAGACCTATCCAGTAATGAAAATGGGGTATCAAAGTCTCCCACTGTTGGAGTTTGGGGTTTGATGAGCAATTTAAGCTTTAGTAATGTTTCTTTCACAAATGTGGGTATCCTTGTATTTGGAGACTTCATCTTGATGGATTTTTCCTTTGGTAAATATGAAATGTCCTTCTTCATCTCTTTTGATTACTTCTAGTTTGAACTCTATTTTGTTAGATATTAGGATAGCTACACCATAGTGTTTCTTAGGACCATTTCATTGGAAAGTCTTTTCCCAACCCTTTACTCTGAGATAATGTATGTCTTTGAATCTGTGGTGTGTTTTTTGTATGCAGCAAAAGAATGGATCCTGTTTTCCTATCCATTCTGTTAGTCTGTGTCTTTTTATACTTAAGTTGAGTCCATTGATATTAAGAATATTAATGACCAGTGATTGTTAATTCATGTTATTTTTTTGGTGGTAGTGTGTGTGTGGTTTCCTTCTTTATGATTTGCTGGTGTGGGATAATCTATTGTCTATGCATTCCTTGATACAGCTAACCTCCTTGTGTTGGAGTTTTCTGTGGTAATATTTTGTTCATGATATAACAAAAAAAAAAGCTTGCTTGAAAATCAGATTGTAAAGCTAGCCACAGTCATAGAGGCCAGGCAGTGGTGGTATACACCTTTAATCCCAGCACTCACACTAGTTAGCCATAGAGGCCAGACAGTGGTGATACACACATTTAATCCCAACACTTAGGAGACATGGGCAGATAGATCCTTGTGATTTCAAAGTCACTGTGGGATACAAAACAGTGAATCAGTCTAAAACAAAAACAGAACTCACATCTTTGACCCCAGCACTTGGGATGTTACACCTTTAATCCCAGCACTAGGGAGGTGGAGAGAAGAGTGATGTGGCTGGGCAGAGAGAGGAATATAAGGTGGGAGGAGACAGGAATGCATGGCAGTCTATGCAGTCTGAGGCTTAGTGGAGAGCAGTGCAGTCTGGGGTTCAGTGGATCACCCCTTCGGTCTGAGTGTTGGTAGAGGTAAGAATTCTCTAGCGACTGGCTGCTTTGCTTCTCTGATCTTCAGCTTTCACCCCAATATTTGTCTCTGGGTTTTTATTATTCATGCTACAGTTTTCCTTCTTGTGCTTTCTTTAGGACTGGATTTGTGGATAGATATTGTTTAAATATGGTTTTGTCGTGGAATATCTTGTTTTCTCCATCTATGGTGATTGAAAGTTATGTTGGATATAGTAGTCTGGGTTGGCATTGTAGTCTCTTAGTGTCTGTATAATGTCTGTCCAGGACCTTCTGGATTTCAGAGTCTCCCTTAACAAGTCAAGTGTTATTCTGATGGGTCTACTTTTATATGTTACTTGACCTTTATCCTTTGTAGCTCTTAATATTCTTTCCTTAAGCTGCATATTTTGTGTTTTGATTATTATGTGGTGAGGGGATTTGTTTTTGGTCCAGTTTATTTGGTGTTCTGTAAGCTTCTTGTATCTTCATAGGCATTTCTTTCTTTAGGTTGGGAAATTTTTCTTCTATATTATTTTGTTGGATATATTTTCTATGCCTTTGAGCTGGAATTCTTCTCCTTCTTCTATCCCTATTATTCTTAGGTTTGGTTTTTTATGGTGTCCCAGATTTCCTGGGTTATGACTTTGTTGGCTTTAATGTTTTCTTTGACTGTCGAATCTATTTCCTCTATCCTGTCTTCAGTGCCTGGAGTCTCTCTTCCATCTCTTGCATTCTGTTTGTTATGCTTACATCTGTAGTTGCTGTTCATTTACCCAGATTTTCCATTTCCAGAATTTCCTCAGTTTGTGTTTTCTTTATTGCCTCTGCTTCAATTTTCAAGTCTTAAACTGTTTCACCTGGTTGATTGCTTTTTCTTTGATTTCTTTAAGAGATTTATTGGTTTCTTACAATTTTTTGTCTTTTCCTTGATTTCTTTAAGGGAAATTTTCATTTGCTCTTTAAGGGTCTCTATAATCTTCATAAAATTATTTTTAAGGTCATTTTCCTGTGCTTCTGTGTTGGTGTGTTTAGGTCTTCTTCTAGTAGGACCACTTGGTTCTGGTGGCGCCATATTGCTCTTTAGGTTGTTGAATGTATTCTTGAATTGGCATTTTACCCATCTACCTATCTCTTCTTTCATTGGTGCAGGCAGTGTGTTTGCCTCTTGGTTCGATCATTGCAGGTGGTGTCTCAGGCATCCTCTCAGATCAATTGGTACAGTCATTTTCTGTGTCTCAGGGAGCCCCTGGAGTCTCCAGGGATAGGTAGATGTGGGGGTGAAGTGGGACTTGTAGATTACAGAGTTGATGAGGAGGGTGGAGCAGCCTGCTTCAGTAGCCTTTCCTGCTGACTGGCTATTGTGACTGAGATTAGTGGGAGAGGGGCCAGGGATTTGCCCTGGGGCCTAGGGCCTAGAGAATGGGCTGTCCACTGGGAGACTGGCCACTCACCTTTCAAAAGGTTCCCAAAACATTATAGGCTATTGCTGTTTCCCTTGATTGCCTCTTAAGAGTACAAGGTAAGTCCCATGCTCTTCAGAGAACTGGGCTGTGTCTGACCTGAAAGCCTCCTCCTTAAGGACTAACTTTCATGTTACCAGAAGGACCATGAAAGCTTCCAAAAAACAAAAAACAAAAAAACAAAAACAAAAACAAAAAACAAAGCAACCAATAGCCCTGCTCAGCTGTGATTCCTGTGAACCCTAGCAGCCATTCACCTAGCACAATGACCTTGGAATGCAGTAGTGGTGCATATACCTAGCCAATAACTAACAGCTTGCTAACTGGACTTAAAGCCTGATCAACAAGAGGGAAAAACATGCCAAGTACTAGAAATCTAGTCAACTACCCAGAGATAGAGATAGTAAAGTCACTGATCATGGAGCAGATCCTATATCTGACAATTTAGTAAACACTCTCTAGTAACTACACTCTAAATACACACAAGCAAGTGTAGTACTTAGTCTGCATTGGAAAGTCTTCTTTTTGCAACAAAAGGAGATCATTAGAGAAAACCACAACCCATAAAAATGCAGATAACAAGAGATAGTGTGGTGGTCAGTCCCAACTGGTGTATCTACAACACAATTCTTGTACCCAACACTTGAGGGATCTTTTCAAGAGAAGATGAGGAAGGATTGTAAAATCCAGAGGACCAAGAAATTGGCTGTAATCCCAGCACTTTAAAGGAAGAGACAGGTGGTTCTGTGAGTTCAGGGTAGCCTGATCTACAGAGTGAGTTCTGGCACAGCCAGAACTACACAGAGAAACCCTGTTTTAAAAAGCAAAAAGAAGAAAGAGAAGGAAGAGGAAGAAGTTTGCTGTGAGATGGTATCTCCCAGAAATAATCAGAGAAGCTACACCAAAGGTGCCTTATCAACATGACTATGTAAGCAATACCTGAACAATGACAACACCAATGGACATTGTAACATGGAAGGGGAAAATTTCAGGACTCAATTCAAGACAAAGAACTATAGGCCACTGGAGAATGCTGAGAACAGAACAAAATGATCTTCCTCAGGCAAGAGCCCCTAATGGTCATCCCTGAGATCATGTAGGTAGCATTTAACAACATGAGCATGTTGCATTTATGTACTTACTAATATGTGTGTATTGTTGCAATATATATGTATGTGTGTGATACATATTAAGAACAAAAAGGACATAAATTTGAGTGAGAGCAAGGAGGTACTATGAAAGTGGATGGAGGGAGGAAATGGAATGGGGAAAATCATGTTATTATAAATTAAAATAAAATGTTTACATTAAAAAGGGAAAAGGGCTTAAATGCTTCAAAATTCTACTTGTGTTATTCTATGGTTTAGTAAACTAGAGTAAATAAATAATTTCTATTCAGGTGGGATGTATAATAATGTAAAGCTATCATAGGCTATTTTTCCAATGCTCTTCAATAGTGTTTGGTCTGTTAATATCATACTCTTCAGCACTATGTCAATGGCTATCTCCATCAACATTCCAGGCTCAAGAATAAAAGAAAGGTTCTAGCCAATAACAGAAACTTTCCTGGTTGAGCTAAACAGTATCCCTGTTAACTTTCCAGAAAACATCTCTTTGTAACTTGCATACATACCTGTAAATCTTGTTTTCTTCACTATGGAAACTGAGATCATTTGCCATATCCACTAATCCAGATGTCAGCCTGTCTCACAAAGCCAGAGAAGAACAATAAAGTAACAGGTTTTCATTCAAAGCAAAGAATTTTCAGTAGCAAAGAAGACTCACAAGTTTCATACCTCCCTGTAATAAACATGAAAATTGTGTTAAACTCCAAATACACTTATCTAATTACATCAAGAAATAATGTTCTGTGTTTGCTGATGAAATGTGGTGGTGTGCTCACAGAGAGCCAAATCCAAGTGAGGATGCAATATTCTAATTATGAAACAGGCAATTGGTAGAATGGTTGTATGCTTTGAACTGCAATAAAAATTAATAAAATTATGTAAATACAAACACAGTTAGTGAAAATATGGTACTCTAATTTCAGAGAAGCCATGGAACATAATGACTCAAGAAACTTGAAATCATTTTTAACCTCATTCTCCTCACAGAGACAAGACTAATGAGAAAACGTTTGTCCAAAAGGCTAATATTTGCTTTAATAGATTTACTTTGCTGATCTAGTATGAAAGCCACCCCATTTCATTTTGGCAGTGAGGGTAAAATCCAGACTAAATGAATATGTAAGCATAAAATTTTCTTCCATGAGCATTTTGCAGTCTCCCAGAGAAGTCACTGTTGATACATTCATAACTGTTGTAATGGCCTTACTCTACAGAATCCTCTTATTTATGCAAGAACCAGAGGACACATGGAACCCCTTTACTGTATGCATTCCAAGTTATGAGAAATGGGATGTACCACACATCACTATGTACACAGCAAACATGTTTTGACCTCTGCGATCAAGTCCATGCTATAACCATGTGCTTTGTAATAGGTTATTATCATAGCTGGCACTTAGTGATTCTCCACAGTGGGCTTTGTGCTGTACTCATTTCTCATCCTGAAATCCCTTCATAGCATTCATGTTGACTCAAGAAATTCATTGTCTTTAAAATTAACCTTAGGAGTATATATTCTATTAAGTTTTGTGTAATTTAAACATGAAACCCATTATTAAAATTCATATAGCCTACCTCTACACCTTAATTCTTTAAAATTAATGTTTTCATTGGCTATGACAGTGATCAGTAAGATGATAAGCTTTCTCACTTTCATCACTTAAGAAGTGAATATGGCTCTAAACCAGAAAAAGCATTCTCAAACTCCTTCAAACATAGTATCTCTGAATCATCTGAATAAATGCTCTTGTCATTACTAACAGTCTTCAATGATAAATGTACTGATTCTGAATACACTTACTCAAAGAGTTATAAAGAGATCATCAATGATTTACAAAGGTCCCTATTTTCTTTAGTATGCAAGAAAAAATATTACTTCAAGCCTGAAAAATATATAATGAAAAGTATATCATGTGTTTTGTTCTGATTATTTTTGTAATCTACTATGGGTTAATATAAGGGCATGTATCTTTTCTATCTCTCCATAGGGGAGGTCTCCTCTAAGAATTATATGAAAAGTCTACCAGGTTGAGAGGATGTGAGTTTACTTTGGCAAATTTGTAACAAATACACAATAGAAAAACACATATGTAATTTTTGAAATGAAAATTGAGAAGATTTCTATTTTCAACCTTTTTCAGCATGTAATTATGTCAACAGTGAAGGACTTAATCAGCACAAAAATGTTGTCTTTTTGATGTTGATTTAGATGGTTTTTTTTAAAACTTCATATACGTAATGCATAGTAACAAAATGAGAGTCATATTTAAAACACCTTTATTCAGTACCCAAATGATGAATTTTTCATGGCACTGCACATCTGTCCTTTGTAGTGTTTTCTTGTAATGCAGGACAGGGCCAGTGCCGCATCTTGGCAAACCAATTCAAACATGAGCATCTCGACCGAGAAACAGCTCTTGTCACTGTTTGTGATTATCTAATGGTATATGGTCCAATCATAAAGGACAGCTGACAGGCTGGTCTAAGAAATGGATTTTCTTCCTCCTTCTGACACATCAGTGTAAAGCCCCCTGCTGTAATACAGAAAATCCTTTATGCAAAAAGAATACACCATCTTTCAGCACATGATTACAAGTCAGATGATTCTGATTAGGTTTTATACTGCATTTTAAAAAGAAATACTCATACAAAATTGCACAGAGCAAACTAGACCTGGGTTTATGCCATATCATTCCCATTTAGTCATCTTGTGGCTTCCAACAAACTTTCTTTTTCTAAAGCACCTCATTCATCATCTTTGAAATGGGATTGAGAATTACAAAATGTTTCCTGTGTAAAATAAGATGAAAACTAATGAATATTTGTTAAGAAGTTTAAGTCTATGAATAGACATAACATCACTCAGGGTGTGTTCCGGAAATAATGTTATCTGGTCAAATGTTAAAGAAATAATGACCATACTCACAGCCCTAATCAAAAGTAGAGCAAACACATTATACAAAGCATGATATTTCAAATATGTATTTAAGTATTATAGAAATGTTGCCAAAATGAAAACATTTTCATTCTCTTTGGTGCAAAGAGATCAAACAGCAAACTCATTGGAAAATCTGTGAAGAGCACCACCTATAACAATAATCACCCACACTCTCCCTTTTTTCATCTGATGCTCTCAACTTCTCTGTCAAATAAGCACTATTATTAATGCATGAGGAAGCTGGAGCCTAAAGAGTGGTTTTATTGTTTGCTAATCAAAATATTCAGGGGCAGAAAGATGCTACCAACTTTTCAAGAACTCAGGTTGCATTTCCCCTTAGCACCCTTAATGACAGTACAGCATTAACATATGTTTTTATCTGTGGAGGTAAACAATATGTGTAGGAAAGATGAAACTGTGAAAAAAGTTTTTCTTTTTAAATCTGAAGAAGAGACAAAGGTTCAGGACAGCTGGAACAAGCTACCTCAGTAGCTCCATAAAACACAAAGGAGAGTGACTGCAATAGGAGAGAGACACTTAGGTGAGTTGAGGGGCAGGTGGGGAGGGATTGTCAGAGCAGGCAGCAGGTGGTCCTGGGCCTCACTGAAATTGGTGTGAGAATCAAGGAAGAATGAGAAAAGGATCAGGCAGGTGGGCTTCCCCAGGGAGACCCAAGTACGATTAGACCAATAATAGAGACAAGGCAGAGGTTGGAAGGAAAGCTGGAGGCACGCTAGTCACCTGGGAAAGGGACCACAGAAGGGAAGAGGCACTAATGAGTGTGATTTATGTGAGTTCATGTTCATGAGGCTGTATAAATGCAAGTTGTTATTGCTTGAGGAGTCTTCATTCGCCAGAAAGAGTTACATAAGAGAGACCCAGGAATAAGATATTCTGTGCAAATTAACTGAGGTTGCTATTCGGTGGCTAAGAACATCCTACCTCTGTATCCCATTACCTACTCTGAGGTGGTCAGAGAATGGATTAATGATACTTTTCAGACGTAGAGAGAGAAATCTTTACAGTATACCCTGTCAGCGTCAAAAGTGATACTGAAGTTTTTTAAGAAACAAGGAGCTTCCTCCTCCTCCACCTGAGAATGTGAGTATGTAACTAGAGTTCTTAAATGGAGCCTTGAACTAGAGGGGAGCCCCATAAGAGGCAGGTCTGGATGGGGGTGCTCATAGAAGACACTTACATTTGAGTCTGAGTGCACTGCAGTTTAATAAAATACAAAGTGTTTCTCCTCTGTGCCAATGTTTCTTGAACTGGGGTCCACAGTATATTTCCAAGAATCTGTGAGTTTGTAATTAAAGAAACACCTGTTAGTTATTGAAATCCTTTCAATATGCTATTTAACTCTTTATAACGGAGTGTATAAGTCCAAAGGCCCGCCTGTAAAGATAAATTTTAAAGCTATGAATAAAAAGTATGTGTGAATGTGAATATTTTTTGTTGTACCTTACAAAGGGAAGAGGACAGATAGAACATGGGGGATATGAAACAAGAGTAGGAAGGATAGAGGAAGAAGACTTAAGTAGGGTGAAGTGAGGGTGGGTAGAGTATGGGGAGAGCTAACTAACACTAAAGACATTTGAAAAGGCCATGTGGCTGGAGGGGGTGGTAGGGGAGGAGGTGAGGGAGTGGGAACTGGGATTGACATGTAAAACAATCTTGTTTCTAATTCAAATAAAAAAGAGATAGATAGATAGATAGATAGATAGATAGATAGATAGATAGATAGATAGATAAGATAGATAGATAGATAGATAGATAGATAGATAGATAGATAGATAGATAGATAGATAGATAGATAGATAGGAAAGAAAAGGACATGTGGAACTCTATTACTCTAGAATGTACCTAAAATCTATACATGTACATACACACAAAAAAAAAAACAAGATTTTAGGGAATAACCTTATAGCAGGAGGGACAATACCTTTCTCAGACACTATAGGCTATCAAATAGGACACAGAGTGCAAGAAATGAGTTACTTCTTTTAGAGTTATGCATCACTGAGGTCTCATAGTCTCTCAAGCTATTGCCATTGCTCCTGGTTAGCCTCCTGAGAGTAAGACCCAATTGCTTAAGGCACCACCATTCTGAATCATATAACGTGGAAAAAAATCAAGTCCATATCTATCTGGAAGCCTCATCACTACTGAATGTTTTTCATGGTGATAGAAGGTTGTAGGCATTCTAACAAGAAAGATAACCAACCACCAGTGTGAACCCTGTGAGCACAGATAATGAACAACCTTGCAAGATATGCCCACTAGTGCAATAGTGACATGAAAGTAAAGAGGCACCGTATTATCGAATTTCCTGCCCATTCCACAAAATGGAACTCATGTCTGGCACCACTAGTGAGGCCAAGAACCAGAGACTGGGTAGATCATGAGCCCTATAAGAGAACATAGCATTAAACTGTCTCCTAATGCCTTATTGTTATCCATACATCCCTCAACCCTCATCATGGAGTTGTTTTCTGAAGGAGATGTTGATTGACACAGAGTGCATCATTGACTAATATGCAGAGAATAAAAGGCTGAGTAGTGTTCATCCCTAAATGGGACATCCATATTACATCCCCTGCTCCAAAAGCTCAAAAATCAAGGAAAATTGAAAGAGTCAGAGATGGTGGGTGACTACAAGGAAACAGCACTTTTCCAGACACAATAGGACAGTTGTGCATATGAACTCACAGCAACTATGGTTGCCTGCACAAGACTTGTACAATTAATGGCTGCTGGGGAAGATTTGTATTCATTAAAGCATAATCTGCTTTTAAAAGTAATGATAATATTCTAATTCTACTTTGCTACTTTTCCATGGATTGTGTTGTTTTTGTTTTTGTTTTACAGTCTCCCAATGTCCATGTACACTCTAGCTTTTTGTCAAATTGCCACAAGCTGGAGTCATCTAAGAAAAGAGAAGATCAATTGAGAAATGCCTCCATAAAATTGAGAATTTTCAGGTATTTTCTTAATTTTTGGTTGATATAGGAAGATCCAGAACATTCTGATGGTAATACCTCTTGGAGATAGTGCTGGGTGAATAAGAAAATAGGATGGACAAGTCATGAGAAGCAAGCCAGTAAGCAACATCACCCATAGCCTCTTCATCGATTTTTGTCTCCAGGTTCCTGCTTTGCTTGAGTTCTTGTCCTTCTCTCGGTGATGTTATCTGCAAATGTAATCTGTTATCTGCAAATGTAAGCAAAATAAACCCTCACCTCCCCAGGTTGCTTATGTTCTAGTGTTTTATCACAGCAATAGAAACTCTAGCCATGACAGAAAGACATACCAAGTCATAGAGTATTGCTGTGAGAGACCTGAACATGTGCTTTTGAGATGATTATGGGAGTACTTCAGAACTTTGGACTAGAAAAGCCATTGGTTTCAGAAATTGGCAAACTATTGTGGGAACTTGGGGATCATGCAGAGAAAAATGCAGGTGATAGAGACATTGGTTGTGAAGTTTCAGAGGGAAGAAAAGACTCTACTGGGTCAAGGGGTGGGGGGGGATGAGTTCACCAGAGCCAAGATAAATGATAAATAGGTGTTTATTAGGGAAGCACTTACACAGATAAGAGTAAATAACTGCCAAGGTCTTCCTGCTCCAGAAGATTCAGTCTCTGCTCCTCCAATCCTCTGATGTTCTCCACGAGTCACATCTGCACCAGAAATCACACCCAAAGGGTGTGGACATTAATACAAGTTCATTAGCAAGGCAAGATTCCTCTACAACTTGTGCCATTTGTGTAATATCTTGTGTCAAGAAACTGTAATACTTCATTAGCAGAAGCTGAATAATCTGCTGTGATTAACAAGACACCAGCATCACTGGAGTAAAACCTTTTTTTTTTTCCTGAGCCTATGAATTCTGGTCACCTGGAAAGGAGAATCAGTTGCAATCAAGAAGAAAACCAGCATCACTGAGGCAGAACCTTCTGAGAAATGTGGCCGTGGGGTCAACACAAGAAGGTGCAGGTCTTAGGCCACCATCTCTATACCTCATGATGACAGCCCAACTTGATAATTCTTCCAGGTGGTACTGGATTTTGAAGTTGTAAAGGGAACATGGGGAGCAGCTGAGTTTCAAACCATGAGAGGCCAGAAGAAGCCATTGGTGAATGTAGAGCCACAGTTGAAGTAGAAACCTCAGGATGACTTGCAGGTTTGTTACACTCAAGAGTTAGAGCTCTAAATTAACACCTGAGGAGACAGCATGGGACCAAACTAGGTCCTCTGCATGTGGGCAAATAGTTGTGTGGCTTGGTCTGTTTGTGGGAGTCCTGGCAGAGGATCCATGAGCTGGCTGTTTGGAGCCCATTTCATATGGTGGGATGCCTTTTTCAGCCTGTTCAGCCTTGAAGCAGAGGGGATGGCCTTGGACTTGTTTCAGCTTAATGTGCCAGGCTTTCTTGACTTACTCTTTCTGAGGAATGGATGGAAGGTGGGTTGAGGAGGAGGTGGGAGAAGTGGGGGGGGAGGGAGGAAAAACTGTAGTTGGTATGTAAAATGAATTTTAAAATTAAATAAATGAGATTTAGAATTCCTGAAGAAAGCCCAGGGGAAGTTATTGTTGAAAGTGCAACACAATTGCAGCAAAAACCCCAGTATTTTAGAGATACCAGTACCATGTGGTTGTTGGCAAAGACAGAGGCAGTCATGGAGTAGAGACAGTGTGTTCCTAAGAGACAAGATGCTTCTGCTTCCGGTGGCAGAACCAGAGATGTGGATCTGTTGTGGAATTGCTCCAGAGCTCAAAGGGTAATGATAGGAGTCCCAGAAGTCTGAAACAGAGACTTATACTCTTGGACTTTTGTTTGGCTTGGATACAAATATAACTGTACCCTTATTCTTCCCTCTCAAAGTAATACAATTCCTAACTTTTTTAAATTTTACAGGAGCTCACAGTTCAGAGATCTGGGAATTTTATAAATACTTGGGAACTTTTAAAGAGAATTAGGAATTTTTTATAGAGATTTTGAATATTTTAGAGGCATTGGATATTTTAGAGAGACTGAAATTGTAAGGTGAATGAAAATATTTTTCAATAAAAAAATAAAAGTAATTTTTAAATTAATAAATAAACATTTGAATTTTTAAAGACAGGATTTTAAAAGTTGAATTGCTTTATATTGTGATATTAATATGCCATCTCAGGGACAAATGAGGAAAGAAAGGCAAGTAGTTGGATAGCTATGTATTATTGATTTGTCAAGATAACAAGAGGTCAGTTGTACATACAAGTCTGTTTTCAACATGACATAATCTAGAGTAATCTCAGAAAAGGAAACCTCAATTGAGAAAATACCTCCATAGTGTTAGTAAACCCTCTCCATATTCCCTCCTTCACCATGTCCTCCCATCCCCCTAACCATTTAACCCTCCTATTCTAGTTTCCCTTGTATCACCTTATAACTCTATGTTCTATTGAACATAGAAGATCCCTTCATCCTTCCTATTCCCTTACTAGCTCCCTAACTTCTATGGTTATTCAAATTGGAATGCACTGATATAGAACTTAAAAGCTAACATCAACACATAAGAGAAAACATTTGTTTAGGGAGCTGGGGGAGGTTCTTGGTTGCCTAATTCATGATAATTATTTCAAGACCCAGTCATTTAACTGAAATTTTCACAATTTCATTTTTTCTTAACAACTGAATAGTATTCTATTGTATAAATGTACCACATTGTTATCCATTCATCAGATTATGGACATCTAAACTGTTTCCAGTTCATGACTACTATGCATATTGTGATAATGAGCATAAAGCAAGTATCTTTGTATGTAGAATCCTTTGGGTATATGACCAAGAGATATAAAAAATTACTATTGCAGAAGCTTCCTAATATATGTATTAGGAACTTAAATGTAGTCACCATGTAATGGGGAGACAATGCCTCAACTAGACATCTTATACCACCAACTAAAACCTTCAGTGTCAAGAACATGTTACATCTTGTTGAGTCATTTATCAAATGGGTCCCATAGAAACCCACCCCCAAACATCAAAAGCCATTAGTCAAGGCTATTAGTTACCCAGCAAAAGCTGAAGACAATATCCTATTGCTGAAGACACAACATATTTATGTCATAGAACATTGAGAAATAAAACTGATACTTAGCTGGAATCTTCACGCTTACTTACTGCTATTCATAGTACTATTATGTGCTATACATGCTACCAGAGGAGAAAAGCAATCATGAATCTCACCCAGCTATAAACCATGTGAGCTACAAGATATGCCTACTGGTACAATAGTGACACATAGGTTTTGGAAGTAACCAACCTGCAAGATATTGAGGTACAATAGTGATACATAGGTTTTGGATGTAACTAATCACTTTTTTATTAATTTGAGGCCCATTTCACAAGATGAAACCCATGTCAGACACTGGAAAAAATATCCAAGAACCTGAGACTAGACAGAATAGGGCCCTAAGGGAAAACCTACTACTTTTATTCTGCTAAAAACAATATAGAAATAAAATGACTTTTAATGATGTATTGCTATACCCATAGATCAGTACATTGGTCAACTCTCATGTGAGAAGCTTCTTGCAGTAGATGGTAACTAACACAAATACCCACAACTGGACAATGTATAGAGAATAACAGACTTTGGAGCACTAAGACCTAAATAGAATGTCATTATAAAAATTCTCCCCTCAAAGCTCAACTATCTATGCAGAAGGGGATGTAGAAATATTGTAAAAGCCAAAGGTGATTCCAAGAAAACAGCATCTTCAAGATGAGTACTAATATACATATGAACACTTAGAGACTCTGGCAACACTCATAAAACCTGCACTGGTTCAACCCAGACAAAATCCCAATGCTAGGAAAGTAAAGTGACCACTGAACACCAACCTTAGCAATTAAGCTATTTGTAATTGATACCTGATGGGAAAGGGAAAGCCAATTTTCTCCAATTGAATATCACTGGGTATATCAACCACATTCCAGATCAGTCCACATACCCAGGGGTAGTTGGCCAACACAAAATGGACTCCATAATTTGTGTACTTTTTGTGTTATTTTGGTTTGGTTTAGTACTTTTTGTCTTTTTATTTATTTTTTATTTTTTTTTTTAGCTTTTGTCTTAAGACAGATCAAAAGAACATGAGTTTTTTACACAGGGAGGTGGGGAGTATCTGAGGATTTGGGAAAGAGGAAAAATATGATCAAAATACATTGTATGACCAAAAATTAAAGTAAGGAAAAAAGAAAATAAGCCAATCATAAAAACAAAATAAAAGAGAAATGCTTCATAAGATCAAGTTGTTGACAAGCATGCCAGGCATTTTCTTAACCAATGATTGATGTAAGTGAGCACAAATCACATTGGTCCATGCCATCCTTGGGCAAGTAGTCCTGACTCTCCTCAGTGATGGTACTTTTACCTAGAAATCTAAGCAAAATAAACCCTTCCCTCTCCGTATTGCTTTTGGGCATAGTGTTTTATTACAACAACAGAAACCCTAACTAAGGCTGGAGAGATAGCCCAGTGGTCAAGAGACTGGCTGCTCTTCCAGAGGACCCAGGTTTAATTCTCAGCACCCACATGGCAGCTCACAATTGTCTGTAATTCTAGGATCCAATGCCTCCACACAGACATACATACAGGCAAAACATCAATGCACATAAAAAAATTTTTTTAAATAAAGAAACCCTAACTAGGACAGTCCATGATGAGAAATTAGGATATGTTCTTAAGTGAGAGACCACACCACACTGATAACTAGCAACATGCTCATAGGCACAGTACTTTCTCACTAATACTTGTTATGCCTGACACTCTACATTACCCTTGAACAAAGAAGGTAAGAATCCCAGGACCAAATCACCCATGATTCAGAGTCCTGCAACACAAATGTCTACTTGTTGCTCTGAAGAAACAATGGACTAAGAAAAATTGGGAAGCTGTAGAATATGCTTAGCTTATGTTCAAGAGACTGAAGAAAGCCAAAGAAAAATGTCACAAAAATTGCCAAGAGATGTAGGCTACCCTTGATGAGAGGTTGTCCTTCAGATGTTGATACTCATTTCAGATAATCCATACCTGTGCCTACATCTTCAACTGTTTTCTCTTTGCATTCCTCTAGAAGTTTCAAAGTTCCTAGTCTTTGATCCATTTTGAATAGCTCAGAATCATGTTTCACCCTTCCATTTGTAGTATCAAGTTTGTTCAGTACAATTTGTTGAAGAGTATTTGTTTTCTCCAGTGTATAACTTGGGTACCGTTATTGAAGAACAGGTGATTATAGCTTCATAAGTTTCTTTCTGGGTCCTCTGCTGTACCCCATTGATGTATTAGATACTTTTATGCCAGTATGCTGGTTTTGTAGTAGTATGATATCTCCATCACTTTTTCTTTCTGCTCAGGATTGCATTGCAAATATGGGCCCTTTTGTGCCTTTAAGACTTTTTTCCTTCCATATTTGTGAAAAAAAATGTTGCTCAAATTGTTTTTCATTTCTTTACCTTTTAAGAGTTTCATGAATTTATCTTATTACTTTTAGTCTTTTAACACACTCTCTTCACTCTTGCCCCATCTTCTTTGTGCTGGCAAACTTTTTTCTCAACAAGTCCTTCATATTTTGTGTCCTATTCTTTGTGTGTGACCCACTGAGTTTAATGGGAGTTTCTAGTCTGGGTGAGATATTAGTCACTGGAACAAGGGCAAATTATCCATGACTGTAACACTGAAAAAGATGATAGTCCTCTCTCAATAGCCGCTAACTGCCAATCATCCCTTAGGAAAGAATGGGATCTCATGGACCCCACTCCTTCCAGAAAAGTTGACAGCTCCAATCTTAAAGATAATCATAGCTCTGATGAGTTCATGAGGACAACAGCTGTGTCATATCCAAAGATGTCTTTTTGATGTACATCTCCCCACCCTTTGGCTTTTACATTCTTTCCACCTCTTGGAGGAGGTAACATAGCTGCCAAGCACGCTATCATCATTTATTCTGAAGATTGTGGAACCATTTATGGGTCTCCGCATTAACCACCTCTGTGATGTAATAAGAAGCTTCTGTGATAAAGGCTTGGCACAGAACTAATCTATGGATAAACATGAGCATTTAGAAGGCAGCTTAACAATATAAACCATTTAGCAATCAAGAATAGTAGGGTCTTTTCCAGGGTATACGACCTCCCAGCCATAGGCTCATGGCCTGCTTTACAAAACCAGGCATGTTAAGTTCTCTTCTGTGAAGTAAGACTCAAGTACGTCAGAGAGCAGTTGGTTAACTGCATAGCACTTATACCATAATTGCACTGAAGGGCACTTCTTGGTAACAGGTAATTATTATACCAAACAGGATTCACAGCTGGGTAAAAAACTATTGATGGCTTTCCTCCCCACCTCCAGCAGCCCACACAGCACCTTCTGACACTATGAATGCTGGCCAGCAGAGAGGAGAACTTTAGTTCTCCTCCATCTTGATTTCTGTATGCCCTGTTACCAAAGTGTATGGTGTCTTCAAAAATAAAGTCTTACGATCCCTTTCCATCTGGTGGGAAACAAAGCAACAATGGTACAATTCTGCATTTGGTTGGGGCCTCTGAAGCCTCCCTGGTTTACACACAGGGAGACATCCTGCACCTGATGCTAAGATGTTCACTTGATTATTTGTAGCTTCTTAAAGAGCATTATCCATCCATGGAGCATAGCACAAATAATAAAATCCCATAGACAGATATGGTTAAAGCTGAACACCAGAGAGACAAAATGGCCAGTCACTAGAGAGTTCTCATCTCTACCAATACTCAAACTGAATGGGCAATCATGTCCTCTGATTGCGTCCTCTGAACTGCACTGCTCCTCAGCCTACTAGACTGCAATGAGTTCCTGTCTTCTCCTGCCTTATAGTCCTCTCTCACCCAACCATATCACTCTTGTATATAGTGCTAGGATTAAAGGTGTGAACTCTGTTTTTCTGTAAAATAGACTCATTCTCATGTAGCCCACAGTGGCCTTCAATTCATAGAGATCTGTCTGCCTCTGTCTCCTGGGTGCTGGGATAAATTGTGTACCACCACTTCCTGGCCTCTATGGCTAACTAGTATGCTGACATGAACTCTTTGGCCTTAAGTCAAGATGAAGCAGAGTCATTGTTATGGTCACCAAAACAGAATTTGAGGGATTGGCCAATCAGTGACTGGTCCAAATTGAGGCCCAAGCTATGAGAGGGATCCCAAGCCTGATACTGCCTAAATTGCCAGAAACCAGAGGCTGGAGAGCCCAGAGACCTTGGAAATAAATTAATATGTCTGACCAAAAAACAAAGAAAAATCAGTGAAATGATTCCTAATGATACTCTGCTATACTCATAAACTGAATTCTAGACCAATCATCATCAGAGAGACTCCCTCCAGCAACTGATGGGAGCAAATACAGACATCCACAGCCAAAGACTGGGTGGAGCTTGGGGAAACCTGTAGAAGAGGGGGAAGAAGGATTGTAGGAGCGAGAGGGGTCTAGGATATCACAAGAACATGGCCCACAGAATTAACTAACCAGGACTCATAGGGGATCACAGAGACTGAACCAGCAATCAAGGAGCCTGTATGGGTCTCATATAGGTCCTATGCATATTTGCTATGGTTGTGTACCTTGGTATTCTTGTGGGGATCCTAAAGGTAGTAGTGGGAGTTGTCTCTGACTCTTTTGCCTGCTCTTAGAACCCTTTCCCTTCTACTGGGTTGCCTCCTCCAGTCTTGATTTGAGGGTATGTGCCTTTCTGAGTGTATCTTGCTATGTCGTTTTTGTTTGATCTTCATGAGAGGCAGGCTCTTTTCTAAAGGTAAATGAAAGAGGAGTGAATCTGGGGTAGAGGAGAGGTGGAGGTGGGGATCTTGGAGAAATAGAGAAAGGGAAAAAGTGTGACCAGGATGTAATAGATTAGAGAATAATAAATAAAAATCAGGTTGGAGTCACAGAGGGGGAAAATGCTGAGGGGGACTGCTTGGGGAGTGCATTTCAAGGTCAGGCAGAAGCCTGGTGTAAGGGAATCCTCAGGGGAATCTATGGGGAGGTCCCCAGCTCAGACTCCTAGCAGAGGGGGATAAGTAGCCTGAATTGGCCTTCTCCTGTGACCATATTGGTGCCTGGCCCGATTGTCAACAGAGAGGTTGTTAGTATTCAGGCATCTATATTTGCCTGTCCTTGGGGTTCTGACAGGATACATTCTCAGCTGTAGACACTAGAAGCACCACCTGTGCACATTCACTATGTTCCCCTTTAAAGGAGCCCTGCCCACCTCCCATCCTTCTCTCTCCTTCTCTCTCTCTCTCCCCTCTTCCCTTTCCTCTCTCCTGCTACTCCTATCCCCAGAAGCTGGTGTCTCCCCTCCCCTTTCCCCTTCTCATAATCCCTAATTTAAAAACCCCTCTGCCTGAAGCCTGTTGCATGGTGTCTTTCTCTCACATGCTGCCTTTTTAAATTACAACAGAAGTGTCATCCAGAAACTGATGAAAGCAGATGCAAAGACCCACAGCCAAACATTAGGTGGAGTGTGGAAAACCTGCAGAGGAGGAGGAGGAAAAAGGAGTGTAAGAGCCAGAGGGTCAAGGATGCCATGAGAGGCTTTACACAATCAACTAACCTGGGCTCATAGGTGCTCACAGAGACTGAACCATCATTTAGGCATCCTGCATGAGACTGACCTAGGTACCCTGCATATGTTACAGTTGTGTACTTTGGTCCTCTTATAGGACTCCAAACAGCAGGAACAGGGGCTGTCTTTGATTCTTTTAATGGCTTCTGAGACTCTACTTCTCATACTGGGTTGCCTTGCTCAGCCTTAATACTTGGGGAGGTGCAACTTGATATGCCATGTTTTCCAGATACTCATGAGAGACCTGCCCTTTCCTGGATAAAAACAGAAAGGGGGGATTAGGAGATTCGGGAATAGGGGAAAGGTACTGGGAGGGGAGGATGTGGGAGAGAGGCTGTGGCCAGGATGTAAAATAAATAGATGAATAAAAAGGAAAAATAATAATGTGTTTTAGATTTACATGGGAATTGACTAAGTTCAGAAGTGATTTTTCTTTTTTTTTTATTTTCTTTTTTTTCCAGATAGAAGCTTGGACCACTGCTGTAAGTCTAATTCTCTCTAGTAAATTCAATTTACCTGAACCAAACTGTCTCCACACATTCTTGCAGGTGTGCACTTAAATTATCCTATACCCAGTCAGTAAGTCTTTCATTGTGCTGGATGTGTGATTATAAATTTTATTTGACTACTGGAATCCAGTTTCAGAGAGGGAGGAGTAATGAACAAAGGGGCCAAGACCACACTGGGAAAACCCACAGAAACAGCTGACCTGAGCAAGTGGGAACTCGTGGACCCCAGTCTGACAGCTGGGGAACCAACATATGACCAAACCAGGCTCCCTGAACATGGGTGTCAGCTAGGAGCACTAGGCAGGCTATGGAACCTCTGGCAGTGGAACTAGGATGTATCCCTAGTGCACGAACGGACTTCAGGAGCCCATTTCCCATGAAGGGATACTCTTAGCCTCGATACACAGTGGAGGGCCTAGGCCCTGCCCCAAATGACTTAACAGATTTTTTATGATCCCTCATGGAAGACCTCACCCTCCCCTGGCAGTGGATAGGGGTGGGATGAGGGGGGATCATTGGAGAGCATGGGAGGATGGGAGGGAGAGGGAACTGGGATTGATATGTAAAATAAGAGTGTTTCTAATTTAAATAAAATCTATTTAAAAAAGAAATTTTGTTTGAAATATAGAAGGGAATGTGAAAACGATAAGATACCATGTGACAATAAAGTAATTTATATCCTATAAAAGTATTTATCCACTTTAAGGAAAAATTAGTTTTCTCCAGTGGAGACTCATTGGGTAAATTAACCACAGTTCAGGATAGACCCCCATGCCCAGCAGGTGATGGCCAACACAAAAAGAATTCAATGGTATTTGGGGATTTTTTTGTCTCATATTATTTTGTTAGGGCATTAGTCTCCCACATGTACACTGTTTTTTCCAACTTTTGGGATATTTTTAATGGTGTGTCTGTCTGTATTTGTGTCTGTTTTATGTGTGTATATTATGTTTTTCCTTTATTTATTTTTTAATTCTGCTTAATTCAGGGTTTTGATTTGTTTTGGTTTGGATTCACCTGCTAGTTTTCTAGAGTAAGAGATGATGAAAGGGTGGATGGGGTAGGAAGAAGGATCTGGAAGGATTTGGGAGAGTGAAAACCATGGTGAGAATATATCATATGAAATTTTTTTCAATAAAAAAATTGGAAACTCCCCAAAAAGGGGAAGGGGACAAGAACCCCTGAGCAAATTTCCCAATGTATGGGAAGTGGGGGAAGGGAAGCATGGGGGGGAAGAGAGGAGGGTAATGGAAAGGGGAGAAGGGGGAAGGAGAGGGAGGAGAACAGGAGAAAACAGGAGGACTGAGACAGGGGAGGAATAGAGGAGGGCAAAAAAGGAGATGCCTTGATAGAGGGAGCCAGTATAGGTTTAGAGAGAGGTCTGGTACTGGGGGAAAGTTAGGAGATCCACAGGGATGACTCCAACTAAAAATCTAGGCAATGGTGGAGTGGCTGCCTTTGATGCCCTTCCCCCATGAGATTGATGACCACCTTGGTTGTCATTCCTAGAGCTTTCATTCAGTAGCTGATCAAAGAAGAAACAGGCACCAACAGCTAAATACTAAGCCATACTCCTGGAATCCAGTTTTGGAGAGGGAGGAGGGATGAGCAAAAGAGCCAAGACTTTGCAGGAGAAACTGGCAGAAACAGTTGGCCTAACCTAGTGAGAGCACAAAGACCCTAGTCGTAAAGCTGGGGAACCAGCATTGAACTGAACCATGCCCTCTGAATGTAGGTGCCAGCTAGGAGGTCAGCACAGTCTATGGGACCTCTAACAGTAGAGCCCGTGTTTATCCCTAGAGCACAGAAAGTCTTTGGGAGCCCATTTCTTATGGAGGGATACTATTGCAGCCCAGATACAAGAAAGAGGACCTAAGCCCTCCTTCAAATGATGTGAAAGACTTTGATGGTCACCCATGGAGGGCCTCACTATCCTTGGGGAGTGGGGGGGCGGGGCCAGTGCGGAGCATGGGAGGATGTGAGGGTGAGGGAATGGGGGTATTGACATGTAAATAAGTGCTTCTAAAATAAAAAAGAAAGAAAATTTAAAAATCTCATTACCATGGGGGGAAAAAAATTGGAAACTGGTGAAGAATGATTGAGAAAGACATCCAGTATTACCTTCTTGAGTCCATCCGAGTCATGCATGAACAAGAGCATCTTTATATAATGTAAAACTATATAGTTGTATATATTGCATGAAACACAAAAATTATGCTGTTTAATGAGAAAAGTTTAGTTTTACAATGTCTTCATTTTAGAATCACATGAAGGAGTCATATTTAGTGCCACTTCTCTTGAAGATGATTGGTCTTAGTGTTACCTCTTCTTTTTTTATTTTAATTACAAAAAAAGATTGAATTACATGACAATCCCAGTTCCCTTCTCCCTTCCTTCCTCCCCTGTTACCTTTTCTTTTTTTTTAAGAATTTATTTATTTATTATGTATACAACATTCTGCTTCCATGTATATCTACACACCAGAAGAGGGCACCAGATCTCATAACAGATGGTTGTGAGCCACCATGTGGTTGCTAGGAATTGAACTCAGGACCTCCGGAAGAGAAGCCAGTGCTCTTGACCTTTGAGCCATCTCTCCAGCCCTCTGTTACCTTTTCTAATGTTACTTAGTGACTCCAGCTTCTGTTTGGTTAATGTGAAATGAGTTTCTCCATCCTTTCACTTTTTAATCATTCCTGTTTTTTATTAGTGCATGCTTCATGTACATGGTACGCACTTTGGCTTCATTCCTTACTGCATTCTGCCTTTAAAAACCAGAAGACCACTTATATTTAGTGTATTTACTAATGTCTAGTTTAGCTCTACTCCTTTGTATTTGTTTGATACGTGGCCGGTATTTTTTGGCAGTTTCTCTATCATGAGTAGGTCTGAGTAGACCTTTTATTTCATTTATTCAAGATTTATAGGTAAAGCTCTTTGCTCTGTAGTTTTAGTGACTGACTTAAGGTTAACTCTATAAGGTTTTTAGTTTATATTTTATATTTTATTTACTTATTTTAATTTCATTTTACATTCCAACCAAAGTTCTCCCATCTGCCCCTCCCCCTACAAGCCCACCTCCCATCCACTCCTCCCAACATGGAAGGACTCCCACAGGGAGTAGACAGAGTCTGGGACATTAAGTTGGGGCAAAGCCAATCCTCTCCCCTCTGCATTAAGGCTGAGCATGGCATCCCATCATAGTGAATGGGCTCCAACAAGTCAGCTTATGTACCAGGGATAGATCCTGGCCCTATTGCCAGAAACCACTCAGATAGTCCAAGCTTCACAACTGTCTCCCACATGCAGAGGGCCTAGTTCACTTGCATGAAGGCTCCGCAACTGTCAGTGGAGAGACCATAAGTTTCCATGAGCTTGGTTCAGCTGTCTCTGTAGATTAGATTAGTTTGCCCCACTACCACAGCTGTTGCACTTGTTCTTGGTAACATGGATGCAGGACAAGCACTCCACCAACTAGGTGAGCTACGTCCAAGGGCCTGTTATTGTGCCTTAATAGCAATGTGTGATTTTCATGTGTGGTTTAAATACTACACTGGGCTTCTGGTAACCAGAGGTTGTTACAGTATGTTGTCCATCCCTAAAAATGGTGACATATTGTGCTCTATAATTTTCATTCTTGAGAATCACTACTTAATTATTTTTGTTTTGTTTTGGGTTTTGTTGTTGTTGTTGTTGTTTTGTTTTGTTTTTCTCCCTCCTCGGGGGTTTTTGTTTTTGTTTTTGTTTTTCAAGACAGGGTTTCCCTGTGGCTTTGGAGGATGTCCTGAAACTCACTCTGTAGACCAGGCTGGTCTCGAAGTCACAGAGATCTGCCTGCCTCTGCCTGCTGAGTGCTGGGATTAAAGGTGTGTGCCACCACCACCTGGCTTAGAATCAGTACTTAATTTTAACTGGGGTTAATCTTCTTGGGATTTTATTCCTGAAGTGACTAATGCTAACTGTGAGTCCCTTTGGATCAGAAAAAAAAATGAGAATGCCAGTACTATATAAGCAAACTTTGTCTCTTGCACCTTTTTGCAATAAATTGACTTTGAAAAGTAAAATCTCTCCTCATTCAGCCATGGCTCAGTATTTAAAAGTCTTGGAGACTGGTTTATGTTACAAAGTCACTTGGCAAATAAGTCATTGTCATTTTAATCACATCTGATTTTCACTTGAAACATGGTAAACCAAGTTGTCTTCTATTTCACAGTAGTTTCATTGAGTTCACTAATTTCAGAAGTTAGACCAGTCCTTAGTGATAAAGGAGTTAGGTTATATTTGAGTGAATGTTAGAGACTCTGAAATGGTTTCTTTTGAAAGAATATGAAATATTTTAAGAACTGGTATCAGCATTCTTACTGCCATGGTTTTTCCACTGCATGTGGTTTTCCACTTCTGTTTTGAATCTTAATATGGCAATAATGCTTACTTTTGAAAAATCAGAATACTGCCTCCTATCTAGTATTTTCTTGTGCAAGTTTTTTTAAACTGTTTTCTAGGTTTAAGAAGCATTCATTTAGTTATAAGTTCTAGGGATATGTATCATGTTACAGTTGCTTTTCTTCTACACACGCACATCACTGACCAAAATCATGTTGAGAAATTCTGTGTTATTTATTGTTTTGGTTTTTTTAGCCATGCATAAGCCAACCTTTATTATTTTAGGATTTCATACACAAGTATAATGTATCTTGATCAAATACACCTCTTATTTCCTTCCCTTCTATGCACCTGCAGCATTTTTGTTTGTGTGTTTGTTTGTTTTTGTCTGTTTGTTTGTTTCCTTGTCTCCACTTCATGGGATGCTTTTAGACTTACTGCATTCAGTTAGTTCTTGGGGGAGGAGCAGGTTTATTTGGCTTACAAGTCCAGTTCACAGTCCATCATGCAGGCAAGTCAGTCAGGAGCTCAAGGCAGAAGCCTAGAGACAGGAACTGAATTAGTGATCCTGGAGAAATACTGCTGACTGGATTTCTCTTCCTGACTTCCTCCATTTTCTTTCTTTATTGTTTTCTTCCCTTTTTAAGTTGAACATACATTTTTATCCTATAATTGCTCACAAGTTACTTTCAAATGACATTGTACTGCTTCCTACAAAGTAGTGACCATTGTGGTAGTATGCTTTTATCTCTCTTCCATGAATTTCTTCTCTTTCTCTAAATCATCTTACTTCTAATTAAATCATAGTCCCCCAAATATATTAGTATTTTGCATTAAATAATTTTCTGTTACAAATATGTAAATATCTTGCATTTCTCTAAATAGTAACTTGCTTAGCCTACTCTCTTCCTTCTATGTATCCAGATTCCCATCTGTTATTATTTTCCTTCTGCCTAAACGTCTTCCATAAACATGTTTTTTACAGTACAGATCTACTAGTGATGAATTCTTCCATGTTTTACATGTCTGAAATAGCCCACAGTTCACCACTGTGTTTAAGAAATATTTTCACACTCCCCTGAGTGTGGAGTTAGATAGGCTGCCAAAAATTCTCTTAAATTCCTCACCATCCTGTGCTATGGCCTGGAAACTCCCTTGAAGAAGTAAGCTGGTACAATTGTTGGCCTCAACTGAGCTCTTGACTATTTGACCTTTCAGAAATTACTCCCCTTCATTGCCTGATTTCAAAGTCTTAAAATTTGTTATTTACTTTTTGTACATCTTTGCCATTGTTTAGGAAAGGAAGTTAATATGTAAAAGAGAAAAAAAAAGAGATAATACTATTTTAAATGATCACTTAGACTTACTCTCAACTGATATCCTGTTAAAGAATGGACTAGAGCCAAAGAAAGGAAGGAAGGAAGGAAGGAAGGAAGGAAGGAAGAAAAAGAAAGGAAGAAAGAAAGAGAAAAAAAGGAAATAAAATTTAGGAATTGTGTTGATTTTTTTGTGTGCTGATTCTTCTATTACAGAAAAACAATTCTTATCTCATGCTTCACTTGCTACAAGACTGTTAATTGATTCTTTTCATTTCTACTGAAAATCAGAATGTGAAGTCAAAGAGGAGATGTGGGACTATATTAACTTAAAGGCCAATGTTATAGTCTTGTTACATTTTTCTAATCCATGTATTTTCAAATAGAACTATAAAATTCTGTATTTTGAATACTCTAGACTTTTTCCTTTAACTCTAGACCTAAATGAGTGGTTTCTAATGTTTAAAAGATACAACTTGTAATATACTAAATGTAGGTGATAGAATATAGTAAAATGTAAGGTAAAAATGACAGTTATCTTCAAACATTAACCTGTTAGAAAGATTAAAATAAATTCAGGGCAGCTCATATATTTAAATGCTTGGTCCACAAGTTGGTGGAACTGTTTGGGAAAGGTGGAGAAGTATGGTGTTTTTTAAAAAGGTGTGTCACAGAGAGTGGGCTTTCAATTTCCAATAGCCCATGCTATTTTCCAATAATTTTCTCTGCATTCTACTTACAGATAAGGATGTGTGTCTCAGCTATGGCTCCAGTGTCATGCCTGTGTGTCTGGCTACATTCCCTACCATGATAGTCATCAACCCACCCTCTGAAACTGTGAGCCCCCAACACACTCTAATATAATTTGCCTTGGTCATAGTGTTTTGTCATAGCAATAGATAATCAAGACACCCAGTTAAATATATTTGTATGTCTATGATATAGTGACTTGGAGTTCCACTAAAAATTAACACTGACCTCCCCATGAAACAAACAATGTTTCTTTAATAAAAAGTTGCAATGGTTCTGAAGTTTCCTAACTTATTCTCAGAAGAACAAAAAGTGACTTCCTGAGATTACAAATTAGTAATGAATGGTGGTGTGCCTGTTGACTTAAAACAGCATTATAACATTAGTTCATGCATTGTTCAGAATAAAGTCTGCTACTAAACATACTTTAAATATAACTACATTTTAAGAAATATGAATTTCAATTACAGAAAATCAAGAAGTAGTAGAAAACATATGCTGCTAAATTAGAGCTGCAAAACTGAATGTATGAAAAAAAAACGTGTCTGTAAATAGTGCTTTTTCAGCAGAGATGATGTCATCCTGCATCTTTGTTGCAGAGAGGACACCAACTTCACCTTGCATGGTGAAGCTATAGGCTTTGAAATGCAAATTTGGAAAGATAACAGAGAGATTACATCACCGGTAAAATATATCTGATCAATGCTATGAAATTTTCAATAAAGGTAGGCATTTTAATCTCTAAAAATTCTTCAAGAATGTCTTTTTAATTAATATATGTATACATACATAATAAATTCAATGTATTTCTAGGAGAATTTCTAGAAAATGGAGAGCATAGAACAACAGGATTAGTAACTATCATACTTAAAATTATTGTTAGTATATTTTGCTCTCTTTTCTTAGGCTACTTTCTACATTGTGAGTGTGAAAGTAGACATGAAAGACATTCTTTGATATAAATTAAGCTAAAAGATACTTTGGCCTCAATTATCTAGATATTTTGAGGAAATGCCAGATGGCTTCCCCATTTTTCACTTCCTTTGCAAGAAACAAATAGCTTCTGCCTTCTTTTCAGGAAAAAACTTAGCTTTTATTGAATCCCTGACAAATCTCAAAAGTATAAAATGGTTTAGAGGTGAATCATCACCGTGTTCAAGATACTGAAGATAAAAAATAGTTTCTCCTCAGAAATGAACTTCTGGCCCTTTCCTCTCTGACCCTATACCCAATGGGTCATAAAGATCTTTTCCTCCAACTTTCCTTCCTCCAACTCATCCCAGTATCCCAGCCCCCAATGCCAACAGGCATTCCCTGAGAACTCATCAATTAAGCAGGCCAGAGAAATAGGGAAGCTAAGTGAAGAACTTCACCACTCCCTCCTCTCTTCCAAACTAAATCCCCCAGTCTCATCAACAGAACCCCTGCTGTAGCCTTCCTTCTCTATCTGCCTATATCTCTTGTAGATAGCATAGATCTTCCTGTCCTAACCTGCCTCTCCCCATTTGTTGCTTTACCCCAAATCCCAACTCCAGGCAATCCCAGCTAAACCACAGAACATTTCACCAGGGCTATAGGTTGGGTATCTGTAGATGTTGCCCTTTGTTTCTGTTCCTCTAGATCCAACCACCCTCCACCCCACAAACACACCACTTTTATCCCCTGATCTATAGCAGACCCTTTGAATGACCACTCTTCACTGTGTCCCCACATGCCAAGGAGAAGAAAACAGATCTTGGTTGAACATTCTATCTTCCCTCCAATGAACTCCTCATTTCTAAGTGTCAACTCACAATAACTAGAAAAAAAAAAAATGTTTTACCTAGAGCCCCCAGTGATCACAGCTATCATGTCCAAACAAATGGGACACAATAAAAACAGTTCTAAAAGGTAAGTTCAGAGCAGTAAGTGCCTACATTTGGCACAAAAACAGAAAGGATGATGGATTTGAGTTGAAGACTCATACATAAATACACTTGTGAACACATGATGTTTGATGCTTGATAAAGAAAGCAGACATCCACACTATGAAAAATAAAGACAGCATCTTCAACAAATGGTGCTGGTCCAATTCTTCACAGACCTTGAAAAAACAATACTCAACTTTATATGGAGAAACAAAAGACACAGGATAGACAAAACAACCCTGTACAATAGGGAAGCTTCTGGATGCATCACCATCCCTGTATTCAAGCTCTATTATAGAGCTGTAGTCCTGGAAACAGCTTGGTATTGGCACAAAAATAAGCAGGTAGACCAATGGAATCAAACTGAAAACCCTGATATTAACCCACATACCTACGAACACCTGATTTTTGACAAAGAAGCTAAAGATATATAATGGAATAAGGAGAGCATCTTCAACAAATGGTGCTGGCATAACTGGATGCTGGTATGCAGAAGACTGCAGATAGATCCATGTCTATCGCCATGCACAAAACCTAAGTCCAAATGGATGAAAGACCTCAACGTAAATCCAGACACAATGAACCTCTTAGAAAAGAAACTTGGAGGTACCCATGAAGGAATTGGTACAGGAGACAATTTCCTGAACATTACACCAGTAGCACAGACATTGAGATCGACAATTAATAAATGGGAACTCCTGAAACTGAGAAGCTTCTGTAAAGCAAAGGACACAGTCAGCAAGACAAAATGACAGCCCACAGAATAGGAAAAGATAGTCACCAATGCCATATCAGACAGAGAGCTGATTTCCAAAATTTACAAAGAAGTCAAGAAGCTAGATTCCAAGACACCAAATAATCCAATTAAAACTTGGGGTACAAAACTAAATAGAGAATTCTCAACAGAAGAATCTAAAATGTCTGAAAGGCACATAAGAAAGTGCTCAACATCCTTAGCCTTCAGGGAAATGCAAATCAAAACAACTCTGAGATACCATCTTACTCCAGTCAGAATGGTCAAAATCAAAAACGCCAATGATAACTTATGCTGGAGAGGATGTGGAGAAAGGGGAACACTCCTCCACTGCTGGTGGAAGTACAAACCTGTACAGCCACTTTGGAAATCAGTATGGTGATTCCTCAGGAAAATGGGATTCAGTCTACCACAAGATCCAGTAATCGTACTCTTAGGCATATACACAAAAGAAGCACATTAATACAAAAAATACTATGTTCTTAGCAACATTATTTGTAATAGCCAGAACCTAGAAGCAACATAGATGCCCCTCAACTGAAGAATGGATACAGAAAATGTGGTACATTTACACAATTGAGTACTACTCAGTGGGGAAAAAAACAAAAACAATGGAATCTTGAAATTCACAGGCAAATGGATAGAACTAGAAGAAATCATTCTGAGCGAGGTAACCCAGGCACAAAAAGACAAACATGGTATGTACTCACTCATATATGGATTTTTTACATAGAGCAAAGGATTACCAACCTACAATCCACAGCACTAGAGAAGTTAGACAACAAGCAGGACTCTTAGACATATATGGTCCTCCAAAGAAGGGGAAAGGGACAAGATCTCCTGAGCAATTGGGAGCATGTGGGGAGAGGAGAGGGAGCCAGGAGAATGAGAAGGGGAGAAGAGGAAGAGTGAGGGGGGACGTAAAGCATCAGGAAGGTTGTATAGGGGGAAGTATAGAGGAGAGCAAAGTAAGAGATACCATCAGAGAGGGAGTCAGCATAGGTTTAAAGAGAAATCAGGCACTAGGGAAATGTCCAGAGACCTACAAGGATGACACCAACTAACCATCTAAGCAACAGTAGAGGCTACCTTAAATGACCTCCCCTGATAATGAGATTGATGACTAACTTATATGCCATACTAGAGCCTTCATCCAGCAGCTAATGGAAGTAGAAGCAGATACCAACAGCTAAACACTGAACCGAACTGGAATCCAGTTGCAGAGAAGGAGGAGTGATGAGCAAAGGGGTCAAGATTAGGCTGGTGAACCTACAGAAACACCTGACCTTAACAAGGGGGAACTCTTGGCCCCCAGACTGATCACTGGGAAACCAACATGGAACTGATCCAAACACCATGAATGTGATTGTCAGTGAGGAGGCCTGGGAAATCTATGGGGCCTCTTGTAGTAGATCATTACTTATCTCTAGCATAGGAATGGACTTTGGGAGCCCATTTCACATAGAGGGATACTCCCTGAGCCTAGACACATGGGGTAGGGTCTAGGCCCTATCTCAAAGGATATGACAAATTCTGAAGACCCCTCATGGATGAACACACTCTCCCTGTAGAGCAGAAATGGTATGGGATAGGTAGGTTGTTAGTGGGGGGAGGGGAGGAAGGGAGGGAGAGGGAACTGGGATTGACATGCAAAACAATCTTGTTTCTAATTTAAATAAAAATGGAGAAAAAAAACAAAAGGTGCTGGTAAAATGAATGGCTGCATGTAGAAAAATGCAAATAGATTTATACTTATCACCCTGTACAAAACCTAAGTCCAAATGGATCCAAGACCTCAACATGAAAACAGACACACTAAACCTGATAGAAGAGAATAGTGTTGAATGCATTGACAGAGGAGACAACTTCCTGGACAGAATGTCAGTAGCACAGGCAGTAAAAACAATTAATAAATGGGACCTCCTGAAACTAAGAAGCATCTTTATGCCAAAGGACACCATCATTTGGACAAAGTGGCAGCCTACAGAATGTTAAATATTTTTTTCCAACTCCATATCCCATAGAGGACTAATATCCAAAATATTAAAGAATGCAAGAAACAAGTGGCAATTCATACTGATGAGAATGTGGGAATAAAGGGAACATTCATCCATTGCTGGTGGGAGTGCAAACTTAGAAATCAATATGGAAGTTCCTGGGAAATTAATGAATCCATTTACCTAAAGATCATCTATTCCACTTTTGGGCATATTCCCAAGTGACATTTCATCCTACCACAAGAATACCTTTTCAGTCATGTTCATTGCTGTGTTATTGAAAGCCAGAAACTCAAAATGACCTAGATATTCCTCAACAGAATAATGAATAAATAAAATGTGGTATATTTACACAACTGAGTATTATTCAGCTGTTTAAAAAAATGACATCATAAAATTTGCAGGCAAATGGATGAAACAAAAAAAGGAAAGAAATCATGCTGATTGAGGTTAGCCAAATCCAGAAAGATGGATATGGTACATACTCACTTTAAGTGGATATTAGGTATTAAGGAAAAGATAACCAACCTACAGTCCAAAAACCCAAAGAGTTTAAGAATAGAGGAAGGACTAGCAGGGACAGATAGGTCTTCCTAGGAAGGTGAAATATGATAGTAAGTATGTAGGGACTGCAGGGGGAGACCAGATGGGATGGATAAAGGATCAAGTGGACAGGCTGAGGGAAGAGAGGAAATTCAGGGAGAGACAACTGGAATTGAGGGGCATTTGAGGGATGGTATGGAAATCAATTACAATGAAAACTTTCTGAAATATTTGAAGGAGATCATAGTGTGGTATCCTAATAATACCCAAGACAGAGTCCCAATTGACCATCTCTTGTCTCCAAATGAGGCTTCTAAGTACCAAGACTGGGTTGCCCAAAGAGTTCAATTGAAGTTCAATTCAATTGAGGTTTTGGCCCAAACAATCCCATGAAAATCCACAAACAACCCATGCTGTTGCCAAGACAATGGGTTTCTCCCTACAAAATGACAGTGGAGACCCATTGCTGAGGGCAACAGCCATACAACTCTTTTAACATGAAAAATTCTGGCTGGTGCCTCATGGAGCCTTCATCCCTATATTCTAATATTTTGGGTATGGGAAGGTACTCTGTAAGCTACCAAAAGAGAAATGTAAACACCAACCCAGCCACAAAAATCTTTAACCTACAGTCTGTCCTGCCTGGAAGATATGCTTGGGCAATGATGGCAAAACTTGTGGGAGTCACCAATCAATATCTGATTCTACTTAAACCCCACTCCATGATTTAGAACCCATACCTGACACTGCTTGGGTAACTAAGAATCAGAAAATAGATATCCCAGAGGCCTAGGGTAAAACCAAACACTACTGGTCTAAGAGGGTATTGTGGTGTGGTGTGTGTGTGTGTGTGTGTGTGTGTGTGTGTGTGTGTGTGTGTGTGTGTGTGTGTGTGTGCATATATGTATATACCAATAAAATGACTCATGATATTCTGCTATACTCATAGATCAGTGCTTTATCCAGTCATCATCATGAAAGCTTCCTTGTGCAGCAGATGGGAACAGATGTAAAGACTCATAGCCAGACATTATGCAGAAATACAGAGTCCTTGGAACACACAGTTCAGAATAGGATGTCTCCATCAAATCCCTCCCCTCCAAGCTCAGGGAAACTTGTGGAAGAGGAGGAATACAGAGTATATGATCCAGAAGGGATGGAAGACACCAGGAGGACAAGGTCCTCTAAACCAACTGAGCAAGGTTCATATGAACTCACAGATACTGAAACAGGAAGCACAGGGCTGCTGCCAGTCTGCACCCAGGTCTTCTGTGTAAATATTATAGCTTTAACCTTAGTATTTTAATGGAACTACTGAATGTGTGAACAAGTGGTTCTCTGATTATTGTATCTGATCTTATAACTCTTTCCTTCTGTTGGATTCCCTTGGCTAGATAATGCAATGGTTTTATTTTAAATTGTAATATTTGATTTTGTCATGTTTGGCAGTTATCTCTTAGAAGCCTGTTCCTTCTGATGAGAGACAGAAAGGCAGTGGATCCAGAGGGTATGGGAGGTGGGGAGAAACTGGAAGGAATAGAGGAAGGGGAAACTGTGAAAGTTAAATGAAATTTCCTAAAAGAAAAGAAAGGGGAAGTTCTGATAGTTTAAATCCCAGCAGAACAGTGTGTAACTCTCTCCTGGATGGAACTTCTGTGTCTAACTAGTGGAAGCTAGTCTGGGTACAGCACTTATCTGGGTTTGCTAGGCTCTATTTCCCACTATCCATTCTGCTTCCCATTTCCCCTTTCTGCTGATTGTCTAGTCTACCTTTATTGGCAGACTGGTGCCTGGCCACCCTGGCTGTAAACTTTCATCACATCTCATTGCTGTGTTTCTCTGATAAAAGCATAAAAATGTAAATGGAAGGAAAAGAGCCTAGTGATGCTTCAGGAGCATTCCCTCATTGCTAGCATCACATGCTAAGGTTTGGGAAATTAGACCACTGCACATTTAGTTTGTGCAACACAAAACCACTTTGACCAAACTGTCATTGTGGTGTTTGCTGTGGCTCTTATATCCCAAATGTCTCTTGTAACCACCTATTTTAGGGGGAAAAGCCCGAAAAATATGATTTTTTAAAATAAAAATTATAATTCCATGTTGATTTCTCAAATTTTTAATAGATCAATATAAATAATTTCATATATAAGTACAATTCATTCTATAACTCCGTTAGGGTGGAAATACCATCAAGATGTTGATCTACTCAATTCAATGAAACATTTTAAAGCTACAATCATCTCTATCATGCTTCTTGGGGAATTTTAAACAAATCCCGCTCTATCATCCTTCTGAAAAAAGACTGTACTCTATCCATGAACTATCATGCTTAACCTTGGAAAACAAATAGTCCCTTAGCTTTGTTAATCAAGGTGCACAGGGCCATCTCCTAGTTCAAAGAAAAGGCCTTTATCCTTAATCCACAGAAAGCATAACTAATGTACTCTAAACTTGATGGAATCACCTCAGTATGTTGCACACATGCTCTGACCAAAATCCCAACAGACATATTCAAGAACACCCACCTTCCTGATTTTTCTAGGGGTATAAATTCTAGACTTAAGTCGTAAAAAATACTAAAAGATGGCCTGGGTCTTACTTGAGATGTAGCCTTTTTTATAAAGGGCATCACAAGAATAGCCCACACTGATCATACCTTCTTATGGGTGATGAAATAGTTACAAAGGATGTTTGCCCATTCTTTACCAAATGTTACAATAGTCAAAAGGGTTAGATGCATCCATTAATGCTCTGTTGTGTTTCTTCCCAGTAATTAGTTAAGTAATTTGCAGCATTTGTTTCTGCCTTGCCTGCCCAGAAGCTCACAGCTTATTTCCTTAAATTTCTTCATCTCTTTCCTCTTGTAAGAGAACTTAATTTGCTTCTATTAAAACTGAAAAATACATCCCTGCTGTAGCACCAAGCCTCCTCCTCAATGCATACAGAGGAGCAGCCTTCGGCATCTGCAGCAAATGCCATTTTCTTCATTATTTCCACAGTTTTGTATCATTCTTTCTGCACACAAATATGCAGAAATATTTCCAGTATGAAATAAAATCCATGCTTCGTCCCAAACATCCTATCATTGATACAAATAATTCCACACATAAATACAATTCATTCCATCATTCAATTCCTTCTGTCTCTTTAACATCAAAACATTTCAAAAGAGCAGTGTAGGGATGGAGAGACAGTGCAGTGCATAAGAATACTTGCTGCTGTTCCAGAGCATGGGATTGGTTCCCAGCACCCACAACAGGTGACTCGAAGTTGCCTGCAACTCCAGCTCCAGAGGACCCAATGCCTCCTTCCCTTCTCCACAGACACTTGTACACATGTGTCAGGTACACGTAAATAAAACTAATTCTTTTTAATAAGAGATAAGTGCAAATGTGCTGTATCCAGTTCTATTCCCGTTGTATCTTGAACTCAAACTCACTTGCATTTTTTCATCGCAAAACACCATTGAGACAACTCTTGCAAGGGTCAATCCTGACTATGTAGACTGAGATACATGAAACACTAACCTTAGGTATGAGTTTTATAGGGTGCCAAAACTCATCAGTAAAATACATGTTCTGATACAATATCTAAATGAAAATAACAACATTTTACAGTTTAAAATCCTATTCTGGATTTTTTAATCACTAACTCTCTCATTTTATGTATCACCATCAACAATTTATATTTACTCTGCCATCCAATCACAGGATTCAACTACTTTCCCCTACCATTCTAACACAAATTACCATCAATACTTGATCATATTATTACAGTATTCCTTAACTAAATTATTGTATTTCTTTAGTTTCCCTATTATTTTCAACTAAGAAACAAGTGTGATCATTTAAATAAATATTCATCAAGCTCCTGTCAAAGGCCCTGAAGCCCAGGGCAACAACTGGAAGACATCCAAGCAGCCCCGTGATTGACATCACTATGATGAGTGAATATGTGCTAGAGAGATGGGAAAGATGGAGTACTTGGTGAGAAGATGTGAGAGAAAGCAAATTGACATGGTTCACGCACTGTGGAGACAGGTGGAACTAGAGACATGATGACAGTGGGGAACAGATGAATATGAGGGACCTGAGAAAACACTGAAATCTGGGGGCCATGCTGCTGCCAGGGCCCAAACTGATCTGAGTGGCTACCTAAGGCCATGATGATGTCCTAGCCTAGACTTCCACTGAGTCCATGGTCCTGCTGCAGTCATGGTCTGTGTTGATGTCTATGGCCTAAGTTACCACCAAATAACATGCAGTCGTCTGAGGTCTGGGCTGCCATCTGAGACCATGGATGTCTGAGGGCATGCTACAGCCAGAGACCATACTTATCTGAATGACATTCATTCCCATGCTACCTCTGGGGGCCATGGGCCATGTCTGGGTCCATGGTCCTATGGCAACCAGGTTCTGTGCTGATATCTAAGGCCCATGTTTCCACAAAAAGCCATGTGGATGCCTGTGGTTTGGATTGCTACATGAGGCCATGTTGATACCCAAATATTGGGTAAACCTTGCTGAGCTGACCCAACCCCTTACCAACCACCACACTTGGGATAGATGTGCCCCCCATCTTGGCATGGATGCAGGAGAGATGGCCCCTCTCTTTGCCTGATATAAGAGAGTTGGCCCCTCTGCTCCATGCCCATCACATGTAGAAGAGCTGGCCCTGTCCCTCACCAGCACATTAGCAGTAGGAGTAAGGCCTGGCGGACAGCTGAACTGAGCAACTCAGCTACCACCCAGACCCAGATCCAGTGCCCTGAGTTGACCCACACTAATTCCTACCCCATCTCTGACTCTGAGCAATATCAAGATATTGGAGAAGAGTCTCGGTGAAGGTCCAGTATCGATGGTGTAGCAGAAGCCAAAAGCCTTGAACTAGACCAATGACTCATTGCAATGATAACTATTTGGATGAAAGGGTCTATACTGTGACACACCACAGCACCCAATGCCACTACAACAAAGGAATATGTGATGGAGGGGCAGAAAAGATGGAGGAGCAGAGTAGCACAACTACAGAAGCAGCTGTGACTGTGACTGGCATGAGAGAAGGCTGCAATTGAGTAGCAGGCAGATTCCCAGAGAGCTCAGAGAGATGTGGGGGTTTGGCTGTTGTTGTTTTTAATCTTAATTATGTTCTTGTTTTCTTTTGGGAGGATTACATGAGCAGAGGGAAGAACTGGGAAATTAGTGGGGTTGGGGAGCATGACCTGAAATACCCAAACAATTAAAAATTGTTAAAAAAAAAAACTAAATAAATAAATAAATGTTTATGGTGTCCTATGTTAAAAACCCCAATGGAGCTGGGCAGTGGACTCTCCTCACCACACTGAGGTTCCTTATTGGAGAAGCCTGAGAGAGTGAGTCTCAGTAATTTGCATTTTAACTGAGGTCTGGTGGATGCTAACACTGATGCTACTGGTTTGCATAGCTTTAGTCTTCCACGCCCTAAACCTTGTGGTCCTGTTGTTCTCTGATATCACCCATGACTTCCCTTCTTCACTCTGCTCCAATAGCACCAGCTTTCTTTTTCTTCTTCTTTTTCTCTTTCTCTTTCTTTTTCTTTTTCACTGTTTTAGACAGGGTCCTTCTACATAACTCTAGCTGACCTGGAACTCACGATGTACACCAGGCTAGCCTCAAACACAAAGAGATCTGACTGCCTCTGCCTCTTGAGTACTGAGATTAAAGGCATGAGCCACCACCACCAACTGGCATGCACCAGTTTTCTTTACCTCCAAGCAAGCTTCTTGTATTGGTCACTCTTGCATCTCTGTGTCCAAATATCTATCAAAGACAACTGAAAGGAGAAAAGGTTTATTTTAGCTGATGGTCCCAGATGAGTTTTAGTTCATCATATTGAGGACAGCATGTGAGTAGGAGCACCTCAGTCTGTGGCAGAGAAGAGTAGCAGGTGTTCTGGATATTCTCAGCTCCCGGACCAAGGAGCAAGGAGCAAGGCCAGAATGAGAGCACAAAAAACTTAAAAGGCCTGTCCCTGGTGACCTATTTTCCCCAACCAGGCCTCACTAAACACTGCAGGGCATCCCAGAACAGCACCATCAACTGGGAAGTGAGTTCTCAAAATGTGAATCTATGGACACTGTTTCAGGTGGCTCTCCACTCCTACTGTAAGACAGATTCTTCTTGTTGTTATTGTTTTATGCTGTTAGTGATCAAACCTATAGCCTCCATGAGCATGCAAGGCAAAAGTTCTACTACTGAGCTATGTCTCCAGAACATAACTTTTTTTTTAATTTATTTATTAGTTCTAGTTAGGGAACAAGCTTGTTTCACATGTAAATCCCTTCTCCCTCTCCCTCTCACTCCTCTCACTCCCATCCCTCCTCCCCAACCCCCAATCTACCCCCCACCCTATCCACCCACCACTCCCCAAGCAGGGTAGGTCCCTCAATGGGGGCTCTGCAAAGTCCACCAAATCTTCCTGTGCTGGTCCTGGGCCCTTCCCCATGTGTCCAGGGCCAGAGTGTAACCCTTCAAGTGGGATGGGCTCTCAAAGTCCCTTCTTGCACCAGGGAAAAATACTAATCCACCACCAGAGGCTCCCTGGAGTGCAGAGGCCTCCTTATTGACATCCATGTTCAGGGGTCTGGATCAGTCTTGTACTGGCCTCCCCGACAGCATCTGGAGTCCATGTGTTCTCCCTTGTTCAGGCCAATTCAGAACATAACTTTTAAATTTCTATTTCCATTGTCTGATGCCTTCCTCCCCAGATGACCTTATGGCTACTCCCTCGTTTGATCTCTAGTCAATTTCCCTTTTAATAAGCTCTGCCATGAACATTCAATATATAAATAATATACATAAGTTTACATGCCTGGCCTTATGTGAAGAAAGGCCCACTTAAGGTAGCTAAAAATAAAAGTCTTCTACTCTTTTGCACCTTGCATCTAATAGCTGTAAACCATATCTGCTGTGGAGAATCATTTTTTTATTTTATTTCTTCAAACTAATTCTTCTCTTACTCTTTCTTCTTCACAGAGTAACTACAGTAATGCCCAACCATTCCATCCTTCCTCCTTACCAGGAAGACATTTTCCTCTACTTGACACTGTGGTATCTCCCTTACAATATTAGTTCTGAGGGAAGCTAGTCAAGGACAAAGGTGAGAAAGAAATTGTATTCCTAATGAAGCAATGAGCCACTGAATCAACAATATGGGGGTACCTTTTTCAGGATTTCATGATGTGTAGGGTTTATTGAGGTTCAATAGCTGTGATGAAACACCGTGACCATGGGCACTTATAAAAAGGAAGCATTTAATTGAGAGCTTGCTTACAGTTTCAGATGGTTAGTCCATGATCTTCATGGTATGGAGTATGTCCCCAGACAGGCAGGCATGACACTAGTAGCTGAGAGCTTATGTCCTGATATGCAAAATATGTAAGAAGGATGCAGAGTGAGGAGGGGGCGACTGGGCCTGGTATGGACTTTTGGAACCTCAAAGCCCACCCCCCAGTGACATACCTCCTCAGCTCAAAACACACCCCAATGATATATCTCCTCCAACAAGGCCACTCTCCTTAACCCTTTCCATTAATTCACCAACTGAGTACTAAGTATATGAGTATATGAGCCTACTGGGGCCATTTGCATTCACATCATCACATGAGATAATACTGTTAAAACAGTTGTTTTCATAATGCAGAGTCATTACGTGTATTCTTTCTGGTACAGAAAGGCATACTTGATAGTATGATTACACAGCAATGTTTAATGATATGGAACTGTCTTGACTATTGTGAACTGGACCTAAGTATCAAAGCACAACACTATACACCATAAATAAGTACAACAGCCCAGTTTCATACATAACTGATATATACAATAAGCTGCATATCACATATTTAACCTTATGCCCTAGAACAACTATTTCCAAACTTCACAAACTGCTTCCTTAGAATCAAATACCCAAAGTAGGGTGCCTCACACTAAGAGATCCCTGTTAAGACTAAACATGCCCTGATCTCTCTGAGATACAAAAGCTGGTAATGCAGTACACAACTCCAATCTCATACTCCAGGGTTGGGGTGAAAACAGCACTCAAGGGAATTTTAGGCTACAGAGTGAGATCTGTCTAAAACACAAAAGAATACAAGAAGGTAAGAAAGATAGAAGGAAAGAGAGGGAAGAAGAGAGGGGGGATGGGGGAATGTCCGTCTGTATATGAGAAGCATATGCTTCTCTTATTGGTTGATGAATAAAAACACTGTTTAGCCAATAAGCCAGTAAAGGCAGGAAAATAGGTGGGACTAAGAGACAAGGAGAATTCTGGGAAAGGTAGGCAGAGGGGAACACCATGGAGGAACCAGGAAGATAGGATGGATGCACCAGACATTCTCCGGTAAGATAAGGCCATGTAGAAATACATAGATTAGTAGTTATGTGTTAATAATTAAGACAGAGCTAGCCAATAAGAAAAGAAGCCCAGCCATCTGCCAACAGTTTTATAGTTAATATAGTGTCTCTGTGTGTTTTGTTTGGGGCAGTGCAGTGGCAGGACCTGGTGGGACAACAAGAACAAATTCTGTAAGAAATGGGGGAAGGTAAGAAGTCTAGACTTTTTATAGCCCTTAAAAAAAAAAAAACAACTAACACATATAAACCCGTGGATGAAATAACTATGTCTGCTTACATATAGACCAAAAGCATAAACCGTTGATTCTTAGTTATATAAAATGGAATTCTGAACTTGGAAACACCATTTCATACAATCAGTTCAATAGAATTCCTTAGGTACCAATAAAAACACGACATTTCAAGGAAGTCCTACAGATAGTGATTACTTTGGATGACTTGACACTTTTAAATTTGAAACAATCTGAAATCTGAATCAAAGGTGTTATAATAAGTGTTTCAAGGGGATTTTAAAAGTTTTTTCTCATTAAGTATTTGCATTGGTGAGAATTTTTTAATTCATTTTAAACATTGCATCTCCTCTTGAATCTCTTGTTGTCACTAGACTACTGTTTCAGCATAGTGAAAATGGTAAAAATTCTTGTTTATTTTTGCTTTTTGGGTCAATTGCAGCTCCAACATCATTTTAGCTAGAACTGGGATTGAGGTGATTTTTCCAGGATTTGGTTGTAGAAGTACTTTTCTTTGGGCCACCAGCTCACAAATAAGGACGTGTAGACTTTTATTAATAATGAATGTCTTGCCTATCGCTTAGGTTTGTTGCTGACTAGCTCTTATAACTTAAATTAACTAATTTATATTAATCTACATTCTGCCAGGTGGCTTGTGGCTGTTAGCTCTCCTGTACATCCTGCTTGCTCTGCATCTCCTGGTGTCTCCTCCTTTCTTCTTCCCAGAGTCCTTTCTGTGCCTGAAAGTCCTGCCTAACCTCATCTTGCTTAGCTATTGGTCATTCGGCTCTTTATTAAACCAACCAGAAGGTGCCATGAAAAGATAAATCTTTACATTGTAAACAAATATTCCACAACATCTCCCCCTTTTGTTTAAATAAAAAGTAAAGGGTTTTACTCTAATACAGTAAAATTTTATGTAATAAGAACAATAATCAGGTAATAATTACATTTACAATGTCCAGTCCATTTGTATTTGACAGTTTTTGAGAAAATACTCTATTATCTTTTCTATCTATTTAATCTAAAGTTTTATACCTAAGCCATTTTTTATTATAACTTGTATTACCATCTTAAAAATATCTTTTCCCTTTTCCAATTTAGGCATTCCCTGCATAGCCTCACTGATGTATAAAACATCAGTACAAAATGTTGATAAGTTATTTTGCTTTTTTGCCTATGTATACCATTTTATATGATGAGCTGGGATGTTTTTTCCACAGGCAAAAGTTTTCCCAAAATAAAACTATAAAAAACAAGAAAGAATCATTTAAATAGAAACTTTGCATTCATATTTTCACTGCTTCCGCATAAGAGGATGCTGTGAACTCTCTAGAGAGGGTGTTTTTGAAAAAGTTTGAGGATGCTCGGTCACATAACATGTGCTACACGTGTCAACATTTTTCATTGTGTATCAGATTATCAAAGAGGACTTCACCCAGTATCCCAGTGATTTTGTTCACTATTCTCCTTTTTGAAGTTAAAAATCAACCACATAGCCTAACCATGACACATAGATATTATGAGAGATATAGGAATCATAATACAAATTTTACCTTATACCAAGTATCTGGTCCAGTAAATATTTTGAGAACATAAATATGAATAATTTTATTGTTATAATTTTTTGTTTGAAGATATTTAGAATTTCATATAGAATGTTTGTATATTAGAAGGTACAGACATATTATGCATTTTCCTATAAAATAATGAAAGTAAGTGGTCCCAGTTTTTCTGTTTACCCTTTATTTGGAGGCACAGTGAAGCAGTTCAGGTAAATCTAAGTTTATACTTTGGGAACCATTGCTCAGTAATCCCTGATTCTACAAGCACAATAGCAAATGTTCCTGTTTACTGAAAGTTGAGAATCACCAACTATCAGATTTTGAACTCCTGACATCACTGAGCCAAAAAGCAGAGAAAGGGATTACTCTTTGTGTTGGCTACCTTTCCCATTGCTGTGACAAAATGAAACTACTTAAGAAAGAAATGGCTTGTTCTGTCTCACAGTTTGCATCATGGTACACAAGGCACAGTTAGAGGAAGTTATCCATAGCACATCTTCTGGAAACAGAGATGAAAGCAAGTACTCTGCTAGCTTTCTCCTCTTTGTGCAGTCTGATACCCCCACCTAGGGAAGGAATTCAAGCTTCATCTCTGTTACTGTGAAAAATATTTTGACAAAAAGCACACCAGGGAAGAAAGTGTTTATTTGGCTTACAATTCCAGGTAATCATCCAATACCACCAGGAAGACAAGGTGAGCACTTAAAGTATCAGATCCACTGTCAAGAGCAGAGAGAAAATGTAGGGAGCCGTCCCTGCATTCTCCATTACAAGATGGCGCCTGCATCCGGCAGGCACCGAATGTAAACAAGATTATTGCGCAGGCACTGGGTAATTTTCCATTCCTTGATCTCTGCCTATTCCGTGGCGTCATATGGCCGGATGAGCTACAGCCAATCATGGGGTGACACGTCCAAGGCGGCGGTTGCCAGCCTTTATTAGGGGACGGGATTCTTGGCTCGGGGTCTCCGCTCTGGTAAGCTTATGCTCTCCTCTCAAGATGCATTAAAGCTTGTCTGCAGAAGGATCCGAGTGTCCTGCGTATGATTTCTTGCTGGCGAGAAATACAGAGCGCGCGGGACATATGGTGCCGAAACCCGGGAACATATGAACATCTCCAGCACCGCGGAGACCCCTTGGCTACAAGGTGGATTCAGAACTGCAGGATGGTAAATTCGGAGAGGTATGTTTTTTTTTCTGGACTTTGGCTTGGGAATGTTGCTATTGTGGGAGGTTAATATAGAGGCTTCTATGCTTTTACTAGGAGCTATTTTGACTTTTCTCACTGTTGTAACAATCTTAAAGAAGTCCAGAATTACATATCAGAAACCGAATGTGGTGAGAGATGGTGCGTGCCTAACAATAAAATATAAGAAAAAAGGACCTCCCGGGATGTCTAGTGACAAGGGAGTGAATAATTTGTTAACAGAAAAAACAACAAATAAGAAAAAAGGACCTCCTGGAATGTCTACTGACAAGGGAGTGAATAATTTGTTAGATGATTCTGTAAATAAGTTTAAAGCTTTAAATCTTGATAGCTCTGATGACTCTAAAAGCTCAAGAGATAAAGTTTTAGAGGAAACAGCTCAGCTAGGTGAAAAAGAAACAAAAATGGAGGGAGAGAAAATAGGAGATAACCGGTCACACCCCGGTAAATTTAGGAGAGATGAGGACTCGAAACCTAGCCTCTGCCCTGCAACGAAACTGGAAGCCTTGGAGCTGAGCAGCTCAGACTCTGAGATTTTAGACTCTAGCAAGGAAGCAGAGCTAGAGAAAGAAGCAGCACGATACCACCCCGATAGATATCGGCTGCCAAAAATGCCAGCGGGTGTGCTTCCATCAGCACCCCCACTATTTGGTACCGACTCCTTTTTACCATCAGAGGAGCGGAGAAAACTACAGATGGCTTTCCCAGTCTTTGATAGGGGAAAAGGCCGTGCATGTTATTCAACACTGCTTGGAGGCCTGGGATGCCTGGGGAAAGCCTCATATCCTAAAGTTGCTCAAGTAATTTATGTATGCTTGTTTTAAAATGTTCTATTTCCTGGTATGGCCATTTTGTAGCTGGTCACATGACTGACGGTAGCCATTTTGCTAAAGTTAAAAAAAGGATACTTAGACCGCCATCTTAACTAAAGGTGACCGCATGGAAATTAGAAGTACCATCTTAGAAACAAGTTTTTCAGTTAAGATTTAAAATGTTATATTACAGAAAGACCTTAAGGGAATTTAAATTTCTTTTTAAAACCAGTTTTCAAATGTTTGATTTTATTAATGTTTTTACTTAAAGAGCTTCAATTTAGAATTATTTTTAAGCAAAGCCTGACAATGTAAAGTTCTTGTTTTGTAAAAGATGCTAATCTATTATGTTGGTAGCACACACCTTTAAGCTCAGGGTGTTGATGACACACGCCTTTAAATTGAGGGCGTTGGCGGCATACGCCTTTAATCCCAGCACTAGGGAGTAAGAGGCAGATGGATCTTTATGAATTCAAGGCCTGCCTGGTCTGGCAGATCAAATTCCAGGACAGGCTCCAAAGTCACAAAAAAAACCCTGCCTCAGAAAGAAGTTAAGCTACTGTTTAAGGAAGTTCAGCTGTATTACAGAAATAAGACTTTACCTAGCCACCTGTGTGCTTCTTAAAAACAGATAATGGGCCGGCTTATACCTCTCAAAAGTTCCAGCACTTCTACAGACAGATGGAAATTACCCATCTAACTGGCCTACCTTATAACCCTCAAGGACAAGGCATTGTGGAACGTGCCCATCGCACACTTAAGTCTTATTTAATCAAACAAAAGGAGGGAATGGGAGCATCCTTACCCTCGGTGCCAAGAGTTGCAATATCCATGGCACTCTTTACCCTTAATTTTCTAAACACCGACGCTCAGGGCCATACAGCGGCCAAGCGTCATACCTCAGAACCTGAAAGGTCTAAGGAGATGGTAAAATGGAAAGATGTCTTAACTGGTCTTTGGAGAGGCCCAGATCCTATTCTCATAAGATCCAGGGGAGCGATATTGTGTTTTCTCACAGGATAAAGAGAATCCCCTGTGGATCCCAGAAAGACTCAACCTGAAGAGCCTCTTCGGACCTTCAAAAGTCGGAACTCCACCCTCCCCCCGGGAATTGAGAGCCGCTATTATCCAGATTAACTCCTGTCCTTGACGGAGGGACTGTCATCATGGATTGCTTCAGCTGTCTCCTATTTTAAGGAATGGGTGGAGGTGGGATTGTTTGGTGCAGCCGTTTGCTGCGGATTGATGTTGCTTCTCTGGCTGGTCTGTAGGCTCAGGGCTCAAACTAAGAGAGACAAGGTGGTTATCGCCCAAGCGCTTGTAGCTTTGGAACAAGGGGCTTCCACTGATATTTGGCTAACTATGCTTAAGCAATAGGCCGCTGGCCAGACAGCTCTTGCACACCCGGAGCCTAGGCTCATTGCACAGGGTAGAGTGCCTGGCTTGAGCAGCCCATGAGGGATGTCGAGCAAGGCATCGCACAGAGAGTTGCCCAATATGCAGGCTTCTCTGGGAGGCATGTTGTCCTGCATAAGGGTTGCCTGCCCTAGTCTCCCTTTCCCAGAAAAACGGCAGAGGACAGGTCGAGAGCGCTTCGGGTCAAGCTAACAGCCTGATGGCGACTCTTGTACACAGTCTTAATATTTGATTGGGAAGGTACAACCTCTGCCTCTATCCCTCAACATATGGGTGACCTATTTGCTTGTAAAAATATAAAGCCTTATCATTAATTAATAAAAAAAGGGGGATCTGTAGGGAGCCGTCCCTGCATTCTCCATTACAAGATGGCGCCTGCATCCGGCAGGCACCGAATGTAAACAAGATTATTGCGCAGGCACTGGGTAATTTTCCATTCCTTGATCTCTGCCTATTCCGTGGCGTCATATGGCCGGATGAGCTACAGCCAATCATGGGGTGACACGTCCGAGGCGGCGGTTGCCAGCCTTTATTAGGGGACGGGATTCTTGGCTCGGGGTCTCCGCTCTGGTAAGCTTATGCTCTCCTCACAAGATGCATTAAAGCTTGTCTGCAGAAGGATCCGAGTGTCCTGCGTATGATTTCTTGCTGGCGAGAAATACAGAGCGCGCGGGACAAGAAAACAGCACATGGATACTTGTTTGCTTCTTGCAGCTTATGCCCAGCTAATTTCCTAAACTCATGCATGGTTTAAGGTCCAGCCCATGAAATCATGCTACCGCTACTCAAAGTGGGTCTTCCTACTGTTATGGAATAATTTTTTTGCACACTGTCAAGCTGTGTCTTCATCCAATGAAAGTTGTATCTTGAGAGAGGAAGACATTAAGGGGTTAAGGAGAAACCTGATGTTAGAGAAATTCTCAGGAATCCATAAGGATGATCCTAGCAATAGTGGAGAGGGTGTCTAAATGTGCCTTCCCCTTTAATCAGATTAGTGACTGCCTTAATTGTCATCATAGAATCTACATCCAGCAACTGATGGAATCAGATGCAGTGATCCACAGTCAAGCACTGGACTCAGCTCCTGGAGTTCAGCTGAAGAGAGGAAGGAGGGATCATATGGTTCAAGACGATATTGGAGAGCTAGTGGAAGCTTAAGGACTATGAACGGACAGCTAGGGAACCTACATGGGACCAAACTGGACCCTCTGAATGTGGATGACAGTTATATGACTTGCTCTGTTGGGGGAGGGCTAGCAGTGGCACCAGGACCTGACCAAGGGGCAAGACAGGCTATTTGGAGCCCACTCCCTATGGGGGGATAATTTGCCCAGCCTTGATACAGACAGGAGGGGCTTGGTCCTGACTCAACTTGGTATGCTAAACTTTGGGCTCCCCAAGGAAGGCCTTAATCCCCTCTGAGGAGTGGATGGGGATGGGAAGGGGGACAAGCTTGGGAGACCAGGGAAGGGGAGGGAGGGGGAACTAGGGTTGGTATGTAAAATGAAAAATATTTTTTAAGTAAAAAAAAAATGTGTCTTCATCAAGGCACCTTCTGGTTGGTTTAATAAAAGGGCCAATAGCTAGGCAGGAAGAGGTTAGATCTGATAGCCAACCTGAGAGGGTGCTGGCAAGAAGGGCGGTGTCATAGGGAATCCAGAGGAGACCCAGAGAGAAGCAAGATGAACACGCCATGTTGCAAAAGATACCCGCACATGGCAGAGAGTAGATAAGAAATATGAATTAATTTAAGTTGTAAGAGCTAGTCAGCAACAAGCCTAATCTATGGACAGAGTGTTTATAATTAATTTTAAAGTCTCTTGTGGTTATTTGGGAGCTGACTGGTGGTCCTGACAAAACAAAAACAAAAACTAAAACAAAAAACAAAAAAAAACCATCTGCCTACATCCTACCTCAATTAAAAGTCATGACAATTTCCCACAGACATACCCCCAGGCCATTCTGATCTTGATAATTCTTCAAGGACTCTTGATAATTCTTAGGACTCTTTTTCATGGTGATTCTAGGTTGCTTCAAGTTGACAGTTAAAGCTAACCAACACAGAACAATACCACCCACATTTAAGGAGTGTCTTCCCGGCTCAATTCCTCAATAAGCCTAAACAAGATAAACTCTCATAGGCCATGTCCAAAGATTTGTCTCCAAAGTGCTTGGAGATCCTACTAAGTTGACATTCAATAAAAACCATCACACATCACAGGACTGGAGATGTTGATCCTCGTTAACAAGCAGAACTTGACCAATGCTACCCAGAACAGTTGTAGGAGAGGAGGAAGGTGGACGAGAAAAATAGGATGAAAAGAGAAGAAAAAGAAATAAGTAGAGGAAGAGGAGAGAACACACTGCTGTGCCCCTCAGAGAATTCATCTCTAAAATTATTCAAACAAGACTATGGGTGAAAATGTCTCATAAATGAAGTATGGAACTTTGGCCAGGTAAAAGGGAGAAATGATGACTGAAATACAAAGGAATATAGAGTGGGTAGTAGAAATGTTTACAAGTACCAACTGTAGCCTTGTGTCCAGTTCTAGGGGCATATTTTCTTACAACTTATTGTTTATTTTTCTACTCTTCTTCCCTTCTAGTTGTTTAATGTAAGGACTGATATGCTTATAAAATTCCCAATTCAGAGAGATGGCAGGGCCTTCTGAAAAATAGTTCAGAAAATGACTCATAGTGGTAAATTATTACTAAAAAACACAGAGATGTGGAAACACATTATTGAGCTATTTTCTTTCAAGTAAAATCCATCTCTACTCCCTTTGCTTTGTTCAACTAGTCCTAGCATTCTTTGGATTACTTTGTCCTCTGGACTTCTGTTAAATTTTATTATAAAACAGTCATCTGAAACTAAGTTTAAAAGACAGAAAGAGAAATGTTGTACACAAAAAGTTCAAGAGTAGACTACAAGATTGCAGATAGATCCATATCTGTCGCCATGCACAAAACTTAAGTGCAAATGGATCAAAGATCTCAACATAAATCCAGCCACACTGAATCTTCTAGAAGAGAAAGTGGGAGATACCCTTGAACGAATTGGCACAGGAGACCTCTTCCTGAACATTACACCAGTAGCACAGACAATAAATGGGACCTCCCGAAACTGAGAAGCTTCTGTAAGGCAAAGGACACAGTAAGTAAGCCAAAACAACAGCCCACAGAATGGGAAAAGATCTTCCCCAACCCCACATCTGACAGAGGGCAGATCTCCAAAATATACAATGAACTCAAGAAGCAAGCCATCAAAACACCAAACAATGAAATTTAAAAGTGGTATGCAGGGGGCTGGAGAGATGGCTCAGAGGTTAAAAGCACTGACTGCCCTTCCAGAGGTCCTGAGTTCAATTCCCAGCAACCACATGGTGGCTCACAACCATCCATTATGAGATGTGGTGCCCTCTTCTGGTGTGCAGATATACATGGAAGCAGAATGTTGTATACATAATATATAAATAAATAATTTAAAAAGTGGGGTGCAGAACTGAATAGAGAATTCTCAACAGAGGAATCTGAAATGGCTGAAAGACACTTAAGAAAGTGCTCAAAATCCTTGGCCGTCAGAGAAATGCAACTCAAAACAATCCTGAAATACCACCTCACACCTGTCAGAATAGCTAAAATCAAAAACACCGATGACAATCTATGCTGGAGAGGATGTGGAGAAAAAGGAACACTCCTCCATTGCTGGTGGGAGGGAGAACTTGTAAGACCACTTTGGAAATCAGTATGGCAGTTGCTCAGAAAAATGGGAAACAGTCTACCTCAAGATCCAGCAATTCCTCTCTTGGGCATATCCCAAATAATGCACATTCATACAACAAGGACATATGTTCAACCATGTTCATGGCAGCGTTGTTTGTAATAGCCAGAACCTGGAAGCAACCTAGATGCCCCTCAACTGAAGAATGGATAGAGAAAATGTAGCACATTTATACAATGGAGTACTACTCAGCAGAAAAAAGCAATGGAATCTTGAAATTCGCAGGCAAATGGATGGAACTAGAAGAAACCATCCTGAGTGAGGTAACCCAGTCACAAAAAGACAAACATGGTATATACTCGCTCATATATGATTCATATATGAATTTTAGACATAGAGCAAAGGATTACCAGCCTACAATCCTCATCACACACACACACACACACACACACACACAAAAAAAAAAAAAAAAAAAAAATCTTAGGAAACAAGAAAGACTCTAAGGGAAAAAATTGCATGGACCCCAGGAATGGGAAGGAGCAGGAACCTCCTCAGCTAACTGGGACAATGATGGTAGGGGAGAGGGAGCTGCCAGAATGAGAGGAGGAGGAGAGGAGAGGAGAGGAGGAAATGGAGGAGCAGAAATATTGAGTTGGGGGAACAACAGAGGAGAACAGGATGAGAGATACCATATTAGAGGGAGCCATTATAGATCCAAAGAGAGATCTGGCACTAGGGAGATTTCCAGAGACCTACAAGGATGACACACTGACAATCTAGGCAATGGTGGAGAGGATACCTAAACACTCTTCCCCTATAATGAGACTGATGACTACTTTTTATGCCATCCTAGAGCCCTCATCCAGTGGCTGATGGAAGCAGAGGCAGACATCCATAGATATACACTGAACTGAACTCTGGAACTTAGTTGCAGAGAGGGAGGAATGAAGATCAAAGGGGTCAATACCAAGCTGGTGAAACCCACAGATACAGCTGGCCTGAACAAATGAGAGCACATGGACCCCAGACTGCTGTCTGAGAGGCCAGCACAGGACTGATCCAGACCCCTGAACATGGATGTCAATGAGGAGGCCTCTGCACTCTAGGGGGCCCCTGGTAGTGGATCAGTATTTTTCCCTGGTGTAAGAAGGAACTTTGAGAGCGCATCCCATGTGAAGGGATGTACTCTTGGCATGGACACATCGGTGAGGGCTTAGGCCCGGCCCAGGATGATGTGGTGGACTTTGGGGAGCCCCCCCATCGAAGGCCCTACCCTGCCTGGGGAGTGGAGGGTGGATGGGGTGGGGGGTAGATTGGGGTGGAGGGAGAGGTGGGGTGGAGGGGAGGGAGAGGGAGAAGGGATTGACATGTGAAACAAGCTTGTTCCTAATTTGAACTAGTAAAAAAAAGAAAATAAAAAAAAGAGTAGACTACACAAAATTTAACCTAATGTCCTAACTGACTGTTATTTTTCTCTGAATTGGTTTTGTTCTAGCATATTCTCCCACAACAGAACATCCAGAAGATGAAGTTTGTACCTAAATATAAGAGGGAAAAACTATTTTCACTTTAGCCTCTTATTCTGACTAACATTGAAAGGTTAATGTGCATTTGACTCCATTGATCCACTTAGCCAACTGCCTTCCACAAAACAATCACAACAGTGAAATTTGCCAAATTTCATTGGCAAATCATGGGTCATTCTCCCTAGATGAGGGTCAGATCCATTGAAAATGGTACTTAGAAGAATCAGAATAAATTCATCAGTACACCAACAATCCCAGTGAAATGTTCCAGTGCTGCACAGTTATCAATAACAATTCAATGGCAATATTTTTTGGTAGAAATGTCATATCTTAGTAGCTCACAGAGGTAGAGAGTTGGTCTTAAAAGAGAGGACAAAGAAGGTGACTCATGGCCATGTGGTTATATTTTAAGAAAGCTGCAAACTCCTTCTGCCTAAAATATCTTTTCCATCTGCCAACTACAGTCTGAAGCTCCAACTGCACTACAGAGATTGCTGTTTGGGGCCTTAATGTAGACCCTTGAAGCTTTGGAAAAATAGGCCAATGCCTCTTTAGCATTTCTTAGCTTTTAACACCTTTATATACCTTATCAGGTTGGTGATGGGGAAGACAAGAATGAACTGTCTCTCCAAAGAATATGTTTAAATGCTTGAAACTGTCACAAAAGGAAGACCTGAAATCTATGTGTCCAACATGATAGACAAGAAAAAGGAGAGAGTGGTGGGTGGTAGAGCATTTCATACACAGCCTTTCTGCTTCCAAACCCCTCTTGGTAACAACAGCTCCCTTATCATCTCCTTACTACTTCTCAGGAGGGGCACTCTAGCTCCATTTCCCACCAAGACAATTTCCTTGTTGTAGACATGACTTTCCAGTTACATCTGTACTGCTCTGCAGGATGAGGGGACATTGGTTAATGATCCCCAGGAGGAATATCAGTCTATACGAATTCACTGGAAGTAGCTCCATCTTCTATAGTCAATAATTAAGCAGCTGAGTCTGTAGGACACTTGTTGATCTTTTTGATGACATAGAAGGGACAATGTCTATAAAGCTAGCTTTCATGTGAAAGGGGTGCAGATTTTGGCCTTTCTTACACTATCCTACTTTTCGTTAAAACTAAGATTTCTATCTCTTCTGTCATTATTTTCATAAATAGGAATTACAATAATATATATCGGGAAAAAATTTACCCAAAGTTTAGCAAGCAGATGACCAAGGAAAGGGAAGAAAAGAAAAGAGGGGAGTGTAGGGGACACTGTAATCCACACCTGCTGGAAGCTGGCTACAGGTGTGCCCTATAGGGAGGGGAGAAACACACTTTAATTAGTAACAGTTTACCTCTGAAAAAGGTAAAATTATGCAAGTAAAAACACTTTTGAAAACTTTTTCATTCTGTGTATTTTATTGCTGCTTGACTTTGCTTATAATATCATATATTTGTAAAAAAAATTTTAAGTTTGGGCATTCGTAAAATGCCTACTTGATTTTGCTAACATTTGTCCTTATATTTGGAATTAACAGCGTGGGAGTGGGGTAAGCCTTCCCTGTGGCCCAGTTAGGTGCTAACAGCACAGGAAAAAAAGAAAAAGAAAAGAATGTACTCTAAAAGTCTCCACTGCCTGAATTAAACTTAGGAATACTGTTCAAATGATATCAATCCAAGCCGAATGAAAATAGAAAATATGCCAATTTTTTGTTACGTTCTTTTTTATTCCCCCAAAGAATGGGCTGCTGCTGTTTTTCAAAGTGTCATAAAGACTCGGTCGGTTACTGCTCCGCCTGATGGTTTTTCCTTCGGTGATAAAAGGTTTTCTGGGAGGTTTGAGTCAAACCTCTTATGTAAATAAGCAGGCTTACATAATGTTCTTTAAACTAGAACTTCCAAGGCTGTCGGCAGCTAGCATAGAAAAGTCTGTCTGTACTGCAAATGGCCACCGAAAACTGACGGGAAGTCATCCAAGACTCGTTTGAGAAAACAGGAAGGGTAAACACAGTGCAAGCTTCCCTCAGTTCATTTGAGCTCCCAGCACAAAGAGCAAGTAAGAGGTGTGTCTCCAAACCCGAACACTAGCCTCCACACCTTCTTTTTAGGAGCGCTCGAGAGTCTTGCATTTCCCTTAAATCCTAAAGGGTTCAGGAACCTAGGGCCCTGAGCCGGCGCGGTCTCCTCCCGGTGACTTTCTACAGTGCGTCCTCTCCCGGAAGATGCTGAAATAGTATTGATTCTGCAGTTTCTGGAGTTAGCCCAGTCGAACACCCGCACTGCGCTCTGGGGCGCGGGAGCCGAGGGGGAATCCTGTAGAACAGATTCACTCCTCAGACCCCCTCCCTCTGGATCGGGGAGCCGGTGCAGCCGGGGCAGCGGCAGTTTAAGAGGAGTAGTAAAGTTCGAGCCACCGCCGCACTGGCAGCGGCGGTGGGATTCTGCGGACCTTGGCAGAGAGGTCTTTCTTTGGGAGATTTCGCGAGTATTCAAGGATACTGGGCGGTCGGTTTCCTTTATGACCTGGTGCTCGAAAGTCCTCTGAGCGGTGACCCAGAGCACTCAGGAGTGGGCACTAGGCCCCCAGAGCCGCTGCGGCTCCCCAGGCCCCGCCCCACCGCCTGCTGCAGTGTTTCCAGGCTGGGATTTGACAGCTCCCCCCACCCCCAGCTCCAACCTCGCCCGGGGGGGAGGGGGCGCTAACTTTCAGGCCCATTGCCACCCCGGAAAGGTACTCCACCCGGGACGGAGCATTCGACCAGCCACTGCCGAGTCGGAGGGTGCGCTGGGCAGTGTGCGGGGTGGCAGCGGTCGCTACCCTTTCCCAAGTTCACTTGGACTCTCGGGACAGTCCCACCTGGCGTGGCCTGGGGCGGCGAGCAAATCTCTGCCCCGACTGCTCACTGTCTTCGCAAGCCCCTTTCCCAGTCACTGGGCCGCTTAGAAGCACGCTGTCGCAGGCGTGCCCTTTACCCCCAGAAGCCTGAAGATAGCTGAATGGAAACACTGACACGTGAAAACTCTATTCTGAGTGACTTAGAATTGGTTGCCTTGAGGTTTTAATCTTGGCCCTCTGGTCCCTCCCAGCCTTAAGAGCAGCTGTCCTAATGGTCTACCGTCCTTGTGGAAGGTGAGGGTGTTGAGAGGCGCACTGGGACGTGATCGACCAGGACCATACACTGTATCTAGGAGAAAACTCCACAACCTAAAGGAATTTAACTCCTTGTGTATTGTTTCCAAACCAGATTCGCACGACAGCTTTCTTCTGAGCCCTGGGACAGGCAAGTCCCGATTTAGAAACCAAGAGAATGAACTGGCCATCACCAACCATCTGCCGGTGGTGTGTGGGAGGGTGCTTTCTCCCCCTAATCCTACCCTTTTTCTGCTGCCTCCCAATCTGCAACTGGTTTTCGCCTGATGGAGATGTGCCCTGCCCCCCACCACAACTCAACCAGACCGCAGTCACCAGGGCCAGACCAGGTCAAGCAGAGGCAGGCATGGCCAAGGCAGCAAGGAGAACTTGTGATCAGCATAGGTGGTATTTGGAAGTGTCAGTGCACCACAAACTTCTTCTATTTAAGTCTGTCCAGAAGAAAGTGGGCTCTATTGTTTGGGCTTTAGGTTGCCTCCTCCCTTCCCCCATTAGGAAGACTGGTTACGTTTGTTGTTTGTTTACCGTTGTTTACTGTTTCACCTTCATTTTGAACCAGCTTGAGTATAACATTTCACTTCAAGCTAAACAGTTTCTGTGCTTAAAGAGGGACCCATGATGTTTGTTGGCTGGAATTTCAGAACTTTTGCCACTTAGTTTTGTTGACCTTGAAAGACTAGCTGATGCAAACCGGATCTAGTTTTTGCCTGCTACAAAAGGGACCCTCTTGATGCTGCAGGTCTACCTGAGAACCACCTGCCAAAGTCCCTGCCTTCTAACTACCACCATCAATGCAAAGTCAAAATGAACTTAACTCTCGTTCCTGTGACCTCCAGTCTTGATGCCCTGCCAGTGAACGTTTGAAGGGAAAACTGACCCCAGTTAAGGAAACACTTAGCTGTCGCCTGTGCACTTGCCACTGTATTCCTGAAACCTGGAAATGGAAATAGAAATCGTTTGATGTATGAGGAGATGTTATCTAATTAGGGTGTAAGAAATTTAATCTTTCTAGCATGCAGGTCATATAATTAATGTTAATTTAACGCTCAAATTCTCAGTCATTAATTTTTATTCTCTTAAATGCAGTTTGGCAGGGGCCTGTGATCCACGGCAATGGATTTTACTGGATGTGAGAGCACTCTTGGTATTAGGAGTGACTCACTGCAAACCTTCCTATCCCAATAACAAGATCACATCATGTATGCATTATTAAGCTACATAATTGAACAGTCTATAGTTTGCATATCAGACTATTAAAATAATGTGTTTTGCTTTTCTCTGAACACGTATTGTTCAAGCCTCTGCGAATATGTGGTGATTCTGATAATTATCACCAAATTACTGCAAATGTTCTCTTCATTAACATGATTTCTTTCAAGCATTTTTAAAATGTGAATATCATTATAAATTAAGGGACTTCTTCCAAAGTTGCATGAACTTTCTATTTAAAAGAACTTGTCATTAGGAGAGAAAGGATTATTTCAAATGGTGGAAGTAGAGAGATACAATTATTTGACCTTAAATGTTTTCCTCGGATCAAATAAAAGTTTTCCATGCAGCTTTTAATGAAGTTTCTAGGGTAGAGACTGAGAGGTGAATGGGAGAGGAAGGGAAGGAGGTAGAAAATGTCAAGCTTTATAAGTTACTGTGGAGTAAGAATGCTGTTAAAGCCCCTGTTACCTCACTCCCTTAGTGTAGAAAGCTAGCCTCAAGAATCAAATCTTGACTGCCTATCTGCCCTATTAGTAACCATGGTTCCCTCTTCAAAAAGTATAAGCTCAGAATTTTCTGAAGCTAACAGTTTACTACTAACTAAATATTCTTATTCCCCTTTCTACCAGGAGCTATAATGTTAGAGAAATGATACACACAAAAATAAAAACAAAAACTTCACTGCGGCCCTTCCTCTCTGTGTCTTCAAGGCTGAATGGCAAGACTGTTTAGGTTTTTGTTTTGTTTTGTTTTGTTTTGTGTTAACTATTGCAAAATAAAAGTCTTTTTTAATGTGAACATTTTGCATGATCATCGACTTTACTTTTCAGCCAACTTTTCTTTTGAGTGACTCTACAACTCTCAGAACAGAGCAGTGTGGCCCAGGTATTGCCGCTGCTTCTAGGCAGGTTTTGAAGCACTTTGGTCCTTCTCAAAGGCGCCTGCAGAGTCGCTGGCTTCCGTCAGTGCTGGTGGGGAGGGGTCTTCAAACCCACAGATCACGTTAGGAGCTTAAGAAAGTTATAGGAATCCTTCTCCCCCAAATAAAATAAAGCAGAAAAAGAGTGGGATGGGGGTTGGGGAGCAGGGGATTCTCAGTAATAGGTGCATTTGTCTGCTCTTTGCCAGTGGAACCCCTCTCCTTGCTCTATGCTGTGGTCCCCAGGGCCCCTCTTCTGGGAGCTGCAGTCAGCTATCTGGTAAAAGTGCCAGGCCCTCGGCGGCACTTTTATTTTGGCTGAGAAAAGGGAGACCAGCTCTCAGGCCCAAGGGGAGCTAACTGAGCCCTTCTGTTTGGATTTCCCTGCTCGCTATAGCAACCAGCAGCATCGGGACAAAAATGCGCCCTCCCTGGACAATGGCCGGGCCTCCCGCTTCTCGCCCTTGTCTTCCTTCCCGGAAAGCAGCCAGGACCTGACTCGGCGCTCTGCACCCAGGGACCCTCTCTTCTAAGCCTTCCCTAGCAGTCCCTAGCAGTCCCTCTGAAGGTCGGAACTCCGCTCTGCAGCCGCTCCAGCCCCTTCCCCACACTCCTGCTGATCAAGCTTGTTGGCAGAGGCCAGGACTGCACGACACCCCCCCACACACACCGAGATCCTGGGTTTCCACAGCGAACTACCCAGCCAGATTTTGGCGGAGGGAGTGATGATTCTGTGGAACAGAAACACGAGGTTTTTGGAGGATTAAAAATTAACTGGGGTAATCCTTGAAGTAGACTTCACCTGTATGGCAGGACCCGCGCACGCGCGAAAATACAATCGTCCTACGTCTGGTCCTAAGCATGATGCCCCACTTTCTTTCACTTTTCCAAGGTTAATTAAGTTCCTTTCCAAGAACTAAGCTCCAAGCCTATTCATTATTCTCTCCTTTTGACCTAGGGCACTAAAATGATCGGGCCTGTGACTCTGCCCTGTCTTCTTTTTCTGTTTTGCATGCAATGCTAGAACCAAGGCTGCCCCAGATTATCATAGGAAATTCTCAGAAAAGGCGAGCAATGCAAGGAAGTCTCATTACACCCTCTACCTCAGGCTTCCTTTGACTAGGTCTTTTCCAGGCAATGCCAAACAATTTACATACCAAGGAACCACATTCTGAAAATCCTTCCTTATAAATAATTCCATCCTTAACTTCACATGTCCAGAGGGGTGTGGAATAACAGAACTGAAACTCGGGGACCTACGGTGAGCTCTTGGCAATCAGTTACTACCACTGTGGTTATAACTGCTCTCAAGAAAACACCTCTCCCTGACACTGCCCCTTTCGTGCTGGCTGCGGTCCCCAGAACTGATGACACAATTGCTAAGTGAACTTGTACACTTTGGAAGGGATTTGCATTCCTGCTTTGTGCTGCGGGAATAAGAGAACAGAAATCTGACTTCAATTGAAAATAGCCTGTTTCTTTTAAGGACAAAGAACCAAACCCTGCTCTTGGCTTCAGTGAAATAACTGATTGCCCCTGAGCAGGTGTGCTGGTGATCTGGCCTGCCTTCCACTTCTCAGATGCTTCCAGAGGATGGAAAGAGGGAAAGGCTGTAATAGGAGCCTGGTCTCAGAACATTTCCAAATGCTCTCTCTAGAGCTTAGCAGCTTTCTGTTCACGTCACTTGAATTTATCAAAGTGTTGCCATCTCCTCCTGGTGGCCATCCACCCACCTGCCTTGGGGTAAAGAGAAAAACAGGTTCCCTTAGGGTTCATTGTTAGGAATTTATTTAACCTCTGGTGTTTTGACAATGAAATTTTAAGAAAGTGAATTAAAAGCCGAAAGATCTTCATGATTAGTTCCTGAGATTTCAGCTTCTCCACGAAGGGTCTGTCTGGCATGTTTCTGAAATGAATCCTTCCTCTGGCTTCACATTCAACACTCAAAATTTAGCAGGCTCCCTTTAACAAATAAAAGTAATCCCCCTGAAACAGCTAGCCTGCCTGGGTGATGTGATGTTGAAGTCTTCAAGCCATGCCTGATTATAAAATAATCACTTTGGGACTACAAATAGTGGGTCATTTTTAATGATGAGATCCATATCTTGAAGAAGGGAAAGAAGATTAATAGCACTGACTCCAAATTATTTCACTTCAATTAAATGTTTCAAATACTACTGAACAGTATATTTCAATGGACTACTTGGTAGTTAAAAAAAAAAAAACAGAATTGTGTGTGCACAAGCCACCAACCAACCAACTTTCCAAGTGTATGAATCAAGGCACTTCAACTTTCAGAAACCCTATGCTTCTTCAGGTTTTTTTTTCTTCTTTTTCAGTGACATAGGGACAGATGAATATTTAGCAATTTGAAAAATATATTTATAGATGGAACATAAAATATTAAATGGGGGGAAATATTCAAGAGACAATGCATAACTGCATAATTAGCATTGATTTCTTTTATATTCTTTTCAGGTAAATTTTATTGTGTATTTCCCAAGAACGTGCAACTTGGAAATGCATTTTTTCCTCTGCTCCTTACAAATGCATACCCCAAGGCTGCAGTTCCTGAAGCTTAAAGGCAGCCAGCTGCCTCTTTGTGTGGAGTGGCCCTTACAGCTGTAGCTCTGAGGTCGGAGCCTCAGTTTTGACATCCTGTAGACCATGAGTAAAGAAGTTCCATTCAGATGTTCAGAGAGGAGGTCTCCGTCAAACAGCTGCTGGGGCTAGAGGAAGAGCAGAAAGCAGGAGGGGGAGGAAGAGAAGGTGGATGCACTTTAAAAAAAAAAAAAAGCAGTGGTCATTTTTACATTATTTTAAAAACCAGTTGCCACTTCTACTCTTCCAATGGGCACCTAAGAATTCCCTTTGTTTTCTGTTGTTACCTTATTTCGACTTTTCCGAGATTGTATCATGAAGAAAAATTCAAATCTTAATCAAATGAATGCCATCTCCCCTGCTTTAATAAATTATGTGTTTTCACTTCAATTCACGGGAATGGTTAGGTGCACCTGCGGACAGCTCTTAACATAAAGAAATAAAGAAATGACATTTTACGTAGGACGGGAGTGTGTTTACCAGTTAACAAGCTAGAGTTCCAGTTACAGAGCTTGGACTGCTCTCCTAATTGCTACTCAGGTGAAGATTTGGGTGCTTGAGTCCAGATGCTGTTTGCCGCTTTCCAGAGCCCGGCAAGAAGCTTCTCAAAGAAGCACGAATGCCGGTGGGGTTTTTGTTTGGTTTGGGTTCCTTAGCGTTGTGAGGCTATGCAAGTTGTTTTCTCTCAGCCCAGCGCATTCTAACCCAACGAAGCCCACACCACTTCAGACCAGTGCAACCACAGTACCGCTGAAGAACGCCCTTCCAGAAGATCTGAGAGAACCTGAGGTGCAGCCTAAGACAAGATCTCTCCTTTGTGCCGCCACCCTACTCCTGCTGTAGGGGCTCTGGGGGCTGGGCACTCCTCGCCCCAGGCAGAGAGGCCAGCACTTACTGCTTGCTCAGCCATTGTCCTAGCAATGCTCTGGAGGAGCTGTGCTGGAGTGAGGCAGATATCAAGGCACCTTGTCAGTTCAAAGCATTTTAGGGTTGTTTGAAATCCTCTCCTCGTCAGCGTAAGCAGCCGCAGTATTTGAACAGCTGCTTTGAACAGTAAAAAAGAACAAGCCGAATCAAAATCCAAAGGAGTCTACCCGAGACACCTTCAACGCTCTGTGTTTCGAGCAGAGACAGGCAGGCAAACAGGCGGTCTCTTTCCTTACTGGGTCAGTAAGAAGAACCGCGCTAGTGACCATGGGACCAGAGAGAGGCCCCCATCTGGAGCTAAAATCTCGAGAGCTAAGGTTTCTGGAATCCCCGAACTGCTGCACACCGAGAAGGCGCGCGGGGAGGGGGGGGGGCGGACTCCCAGATGCTCCCAACCCAGCGTTCATTCGAGCCAACCAGGCCCCTAGCCACTAGCGGAGGCGGCCTTGGCTCCCTGAGGGGTGGAGAGGGGCGGTGCTCCAAGTGGAGCTGCGCTCCCAGCCCGGCCCTCCCCTTCACTGGCCCTACACCCCAGGCGGGGGCGAAAGAAGACGCTGAGGCCTCTTGGTGGGACACCATTTAGTATACTCTCGGGATTCAATAGGCATTCTAAGCTTGGTACAACTCTCCCAGCTATACCAGTTGGGAAGCGTTGGGGCCATCCCTTTCGCTAGCCAGAGAATGAGGAGGGGTTGGGGGTGGAGTGCAGATCTGGGACGTCAAAGTGGGGAGGATCTGCTGGTATTCAAAGACAGTGGAGTCCCACCACAATAAGTGCCGATATTCACGTGCCACCAAATTTTTGCCCTTTCACCACCACCAACCACGCATATGCACTTAGCATCCAGTGTCCTGGACACCCCTTGTCGGGGGCGGGGGTTGCAGGGTGGGCTGGATACCCGGAGGAGGAGCTCTTAACAGAGACCTGGGCAGCCACGAACCCATCGGAAATATATCCGGAAACTTAACACTTCCCTTGAGGGTATCATCCTATGGGCTGCAAAGATTCTTGTATTTAAAAAAAAAAAGTGAAATTAAATAGGAACAGGAGGACACCTGCCCCCTGTGAGCGAGGAAGGGAGAAGCTCTCCGCACACTGCCTTAAGTCCTTCCAGGCAGCTGAATTCTTCCGCGGATTGGAGCTCTCAACTCCAGCAAAGCAAGAAAACAAAGCCAAAAGTGCTGGGAAGGAACACTGTTGTGGAAATGTACGCTTCCCAAACGAGACAGCATCTTACGGGACGCAGAAGACGCCTGGCAGAAGACTGGAGGAAGTGGCCTCTCCCGCCGCCCCCTGCCGAGCGCGCAAACTAGAAACCACCCTCATCAGCCGCTGAGTCTGCGCAGTGAGAAGACTGAAACTTTTCAATGTTTTACTGGCCAGGCAAAGTTACTAAATTCCTAACAACCCCCAGATGCGCGGCCGAAGTATCTGAGCGTTCACGCTAGAAAATTTCGCCACGCGCTCGGTGAGACTCGCAGTCGAGCGGGTGCGCGCGTGCAGGTGAAGGTCCGTTCTTATGGCTTAGCGAGGGCTCGCCCCTCCCCTAGCCGTTTCTGACTTCTCCACACTTGTTCATAAACACCGGACACGTGGAGATTCTCAGGAAGATTCCTGGCCCGAGCTAGCCCTCAACCCCATTGATTTATAAACAATTCAGCCACTCCCCGAAGAGCATCGCTCCTCGTTAGTCATGATAATTTTTTTTTCTGGCCCGCTCCTTTCTGCTGTATAGATCAAGATGCTCCGAGGTCCTAAAATGCTCCCTTTGAGCGTCGATTTGGCTGAAAGAGCCGGCGCTAGCTCCACCGGGCGCCAGCCCAGGGCAAAGAGGTGGGGAGGATATTCGTGCTCCCTGGGTCTTTTTCTTTAGTCGCAATAACTTTTAATTCGCTGTGCGATGCCTGCGTGCGACGCACTCCAGACTGTGCCTGCCAGTCCCGCCGCTCAAGCCCGAGTTTGAACTTGGGCCTCTGAAACCCAGCTGAAGGAAGCTGGAGAAACTGGCGACACCCACCTAGCTCCTTAGGAATTGGAGGCACGATGCTCTGTGCTTGGCCAGGTCCCCCGCCGCGGATGCACTGGTCCTGGGTATCACCAGGGAGTTTACCGCTACAGAAGGCTTAACTAGCCAGCGTTGAAACACTAGACTAACCCTGGCCTCTGGCGCCCACTGAAGTTGCTTCTTAGAAAGGACTCCCTAGCATCAGCCAGTTCGCCCATTTTCGTCCCTTTTGCGGCAACTAACGCAAAAGTTGCACAGACAGGCCTGAAGCAGGATGAAAACGCGCACAGCTCCAGCAGCGCCGCTTTCCAGTGCGGCACTCAGCTACTCCACCAGTCCGAGACTGATCACTCTTCTCCGAGACTCCAGCAGGCTCGCACAAGGCGAAAGTCTGCCCTGGAAAGCTCCCGATTCTCTGAACCATAACCTCTGTGCGCACCCGAGTGTTCCAGAGTTTTGTTTCCAGTTCAGAGCGCTGAGCTATTAGAGTAGGCAACACCGTGCAACTGGAGTTGCTCAAAATCCAGGGCGTAGGTTGAGCCTCTCTCTGCCTGAGTCTTGAGAAAGAGACTGGGATCTGGAGTTTTAGGGAGCTTTGCTACTAGGGTGAAGGGGAAGGTGAGAGTCTTTATTTGAGGACAAAGGTATTTACACACCCTAGAGCACCGGACACCTGTGCGCTGTAATTCTAACCATAGTGTGAAAGAAAGCTTCCATTGGAGATATTAGTCTGGCTTTGGCTCTCGTTCTAGGTTTAAACGACGTTGAAAAGCAACCGCGCGCGCGTGCACACACATACACACACTTACAGCGTGTGTGTGTGTGTGTGTGTGTGTGTGTGTGTGTGTGTGCGTGTATGTGTGTGTGTGTAGAAGAATAAAAACCGGACTCCTGCTGACTCGCTGTGACCCAGCCTTTCTCTTCCACCATCCACGCCCCCCCCAAAAAAAACCTATTGAGAAGAGAAAGTAGACTCCCTCCCATGCAAGTCTTCCAAAGCGGCTGTAGTCCACCAGAGCTCCTGGACCGCCCCGCTGCCGGGTTCTCAGCTTGGGAGACAGATGGGGGGCGGGGCCCATCCGAGAGGGGCGGTGGAGGCCGGGAACAGAAGAGGAGAGGGGGGTGAGAACTAAGAGAATCTGAGTCGCTGGGCTGGGGGTGGGGGTACCAAAGGAAGGGCTGAGAAGACTGAGAGCCCGAGGGAAGAGGAAGGGGGGTGGGGCTCTGCACCAATCAGTGGCGCCGGCCTGGGAGGTTGCTAGCGGTATCCACGTAAATCAAAGGGCGCAGAGCCAATGGGAGGGGGTGGAGGGGGCGGGGCCCAGGCGCGTGCCGCTGCGAGCGGGCTCTGCCAAGAGAGCGGGAGAGAGCTTGAGAGCGCGGGGAGAGGGGGGAGCGCCCAGCGAGTCAGAGAGTGAGCGAGAGCGAGAGGAGGGAGAGGAGGAGAAAGAGCGAGGGCGGGCGGGCGGGAGGCAGCGCGGCAGCAGCAGTAATAGCAGGAGCAGCAACAGAAGGCGTCGGAGCGGTCGTCGGAGCTGCCCGCTAGGGGAAAGAGAAAGAGAGAGGGAGAGAAGCGGGGCGAGCAAGGAGAGAGAGCCCGAGGCGGAAAAGTAACTGTCAAATGCGCGGCTCCTTTAACCAGAGCGCCCAGTCCGGCTCCGAGAGTCATGGCGACCGCAGCGTCTAACCACTACAGCCTGCTCACCTCCAGCGCCTCCATCGTGCACGCCGAGCCGCCCGGCGGCATGCAGCAGGGCGCAGGGGGCTATCGCGAGGCGCAGAGCCTGGTGCAGGGCGACTACGGCGCGCTGCAGAGCAACGGGCACCCGCTCAGCCACGCTCACCAGTGGATCACCGCGCTGTCCCACGGCGGCGGGGGCGGCGGCGGCGGCGGCGGGAGGAGGCGGGGAGGCGGCGGGGGAGGCGGCGACGGCTCCCCGTGGTCCACCAGCCCCCTAGGCCAGCCGGACATCAAGCCCTCGGTGGTGGTACAGCAGGGTGGCCGAGGCGACGAGCTGCACGGGCCAGGAGCGCTACAGCAGCAGCACCAGCAGCAGCAGCAGCAGCAGCAACAGCAACAGCAGCAGCAACAGCAGCAGCAGCAGCAACAACAACAGCGACCGCCACATCTGGTGCACCACGCTGCCAACCACCACCCCGGGCCCGGGGCATGGCGGAGTGCGGCGGCTGCAGCTCACCTCCCTCCCTCCATGGGAGCGTCCAACGGCGGTTTGCTCTACTCGCAGCCCAGCTTCACGGTGAACGGCATGCTAGGCGCAGGAGGGCAGCCGGCTGGGCTGCACCACCACGGCCTGCGGGACGCCCACGAAGAGCCGCATCATGCAGACCACCACCCGCATCCGCACTCTCACCCGCACCAGCAACCGCCCCCGCCACCTCCCCCACAAGGCCCACCGGGCCACCCAGGCGCGCATCACGACCCGCACTCGGACGAGGACACGCCAACCTCAGACGACCTGGAGCAGTTCGCCAAGCAGTTCAAGCAGAGGCGGATCAAACTAGGATTTACTCAAGCAGACGTGGGGCTGGCGCTGGGCACCCTGTATGGCAACGTGTTCTCGCAGACCACCATCTGCAGGTTTGAGGCCCTGCAGCTGAGCTTCAAGAACATGTGCAAGCTGAAGCCTTTGTTGAACAAGTGGTTGGAAGAGGCAGACTCGTCCTCGGGCAGCCCCACCAGCATAGACAAGATCGCAGCGCAAGGGCGCAAGCGGAAAAAGCGGACCTCCATCGAGGTGAGCGTCAAGGGGGCTCTGGAGAGCCATTTCCTCAAATGCCCCAAGCCCTCGGCCCAGGAGATCACCTCCCTCGCGGACAGCTTACAGCTGGAGAAGGAGGTGGTGAGAGTTTGGTTTTGTAACAGGAGACAGAAAGAGAAAAGGATGACCCCTCCCGGAGGGACTTTGCCGGGCGCCGAGGATGTGTACGGGGGGAGTAGGGACACGCCACCACACCACGGGGTGCAGACGCCCGTCCAGTGAACTCAAGAGGGGGAGGGGCAGAGCATGGGGCTCCCCCTCCCCTTCGGTCCATGGTCCTTCCTGGGACCCCTGTTTCCCCCTCTAACTTCTGATTTTTTTATTATTATTTTTCCCGGTCCCTTAAAAAAGGAAAAAAAATAGTGAAAATAAGGGAAAAGGAAAGGAACGAAGACACTGGACTATCCTTTAACAGGTAGCAGGTGTAATGATGGGTTTTGACCTTTGCAAACAAGTACCCAAAAAATGAAGTAGAATGTCTCTTAGTGAGAGAGGGGAGTAGGGTGTGTGTGTCTCTCTCTGTGTGTGTGTGTGTGTGTGTGTGTGTGTGAGAGAGAGAGAGAGAGAGAGAGAGAGAGAGAGAGAGAGAGAAGAGAGAGAGAGAGAGAGAGAGAGAGAGACCTGGAAAAAACCAAGTGAATTACCAAAAAGAAAAAAAAATCCACCAAACCGTACAAAACGCAAAACTGCAGCCTCCCAATGCTCAAAGCTGACACGTGCTGCTGTGTTTATTTAACATGGGTCCCCATCAGGAAAGAGGGAAAAATACACTTTTTTAATATAGGCAAATTTTAACCATACAAATTTGCACTGCAAGAAAATTGAAGTTTACATTAACAAGTTCAGCATTCTTTTTTTTCTCAACACCCACTGTTAATTTTGAAACTATCCTTTTGGGTTGTTTTGTTTTGCCTTATCCGGCAGAGAGGAAGGAAGCCAGCTCTTGGCTCCCCTCCACTTCTAGTGTTCTGATGTCCCTTGTTCGTATTGCTTGTGAACTTTGGTTTTCTTCCAACTCCCCAGACCTGATGTAACATTTATTGACCCTTTTCCTCAAAGCAGAGTGATTGGCTTCATATCATAAAATAAATAAATGTTTGCATTCAGGAAATGTGTATGATTTGCCCGCTTTATGCAAGGCAGAAATACTGTTTGGAATATAAATGTAAGAGTCGAGCATAGGTTTTTGTAAACCACAGAGTAAACTTCATTTTCAGGCAGTATTTTTGGATAGGGAAGAAAAAGAAAAATCGATAGTGAGTGACCGGTCACTTCATTTTATCAGGCAGGGCCATTGTGAAAGAGTTCAGAAGAAATGCGAGGTTAAATATATTGCTAGAGTTATCCAACATAAAGAAACTGGGACTGCTGAAGATAATTGGGAAACACAGTGTGGTTCTCTGCCTTTGGGTTCAATAACTTAATTATAAGGGATTAGTTGTGATGACAGCAATGGTTAAACTTTGTCCCTTTATTAGGTCTTTTTTTTTAATGTAAAGAAAATAATCCAGGAACTTGATAACATATGTATAGACTGTGTTTCTTAGCACACAATTGCATACAGCATATATGCATATATAAATATATAGCATATATGTGTGTGTATATATATATGATGGACAGGTTTTTGTCTTCAACACTTCATTTGTTTATCAAGTCATACTTTGGGTCTTACACCATCTCCCCCCCCCATAATTTATTAAAGAAAGGTATCAGTTCAGCTTGGACAGAGTTCTCCCCCTCTTTCATTAAGAAAGAAAGATAAAGGGGGGGACATTTCCAACACTTATTTTCTCCCCCTTTGTTAAGAATTTTTCAGTGCATTTTCTTTTCCTTGTGTCAATGGGAAATGGTTTACTCCCAACACAATAGAATATTCTGGAAGGTGTAGGTAAAAAAAAGGAACAACCAAAAAAACACAAACAAACAAAAAAGCTTATGATTATATTAAAATTAATACCACTAATCTGTGATCAGTTAAAAAATTAAATAGTTATCAGCACAAAAGGGCAGTAAAAGGGAAAAGACTTTTTTTTTTTAGTAAACTTCAATGTTTGGGTTTTATTTCTTTGTTAGGTATTAGATAAATGTTTATTTTAAAAAATTAAATTCTCACTACCATGAAAATATGGTTCAACATCAGATTAGCATTGCACTCAGTAGTTAAGGTTTTAGGAAATATGCTTTATCCAATATTGTCTTTTCAAACACCTGTGATTGTTTCATTTTCAATTTTTTTACAAGATAAATGGTGACTTATAATGGGCATGTTTATTTGCCTGTATTTCATTTCCCCCAGTGAATGTCACTGGAGATGGCATAGAGCTATTTCAGGTTATATCACACTGCTTGCTCCTGATGTGTGGGGACTAGCCTTCAGTGAAGCAATCCAGAGGAGGGCAAATAGCCAATGGTAAAAGGAGGAAATGAATTTGCAGATACTTATTACCAAGTAGGTAAGGTTAGAAGCTGGGGTTCCGAGGAGATGTCTACAGCATCTCTTGCTCTCATAGGCTTACAAAAATGAAAACTTACCACTGAACCTTACCATATGTATATATGTTTAATATCTGTGTTTTGAAATGCAGAAATAGTTTAAATGTTTCTTTGTCTATTTTTCTTTTTTTAATGCTACCCAGGGAAATATTTTCATATCGTTTTACGTGGCCTGCCTCAATGTATATTTATTTCTTTTGGAGCAAAAGGTTCTGAAAACTGGTTTTCTGTAGCTTTAAATGAGTAGGTAGCAAGATCTATATGGGATGTCATTTTTTTTTTTTTGGTTCAGTTTCTTTTTTTAAAAAAAAAAAGCTTTGTTTTCGTACATTTGATTGTGCTTGTGGGGAAAATAAAAGCGCAGAGATCCTTATATATTTATGTTAAAGTAATATTTTATTATTACATAAAACAGAAATGCACAATACCTTCATAGTTTGTTCTAATTATTGAAATATCTTTATTTTATTTTTAAAGATAGTGCCAAGTTCTAAGAGGGGGAGAATCCCTACATAGACCTTATACTTACTGAGCTGAGTTGTGTATGAAAACACTTCCCTTCCTTTATACTTCAAAAAGTTTTGGAATAAATTTTATGCATTTATTGCCAGCTTTCATGTTTATAACTTCCAGAGACATTTGCTTAATTTTTTTTAAATGAAGACTACTGTTTGGATTTTTCTTTTCAGAAACTATCGTGGGTCCCAAGTATTTCCTTTACTGCTTTATCGCATTAAATCAAAGTAGTCATTGGGTTTGAGCATCAATTTATTTGCCATTTCCAGGACCAACAGAAAACATTTGCCTTGCAAATACATGTCCATGTCCTTACACCTTCCTTCCAGGTTAGCTGCACCTTTGCTGATGGCTTGTTTAGGGAAGTGTCAGTGGAACTAGATGGACTTTAGCCTCTTCTCACATGTCCTTAGATAATTTGGGATCTTCAGGAAAGTGAGGCTTAGCTAGAAACTACTCTTCATAATTAACACACATCTTTCAACAAAAAAATGCCATTTATGTGTATGCCAAATAATTAAAAGTAGACACTACGCATTGTTCCTCTTAGATTTACAGGAAAAGATACTTTTTACAATGGATTATGCAACAATGTTTCTTTTTTATTAGGTAAACAACAACACATTCCAAATTTTAAAAAGGAAGGAAAGAATGTGTGGAAGAGATTCAAGCTATAGTACTAATGGTTTGTTTCGGTGCTAGAGAGAGCACTGCACTTAAAAAAACAAAAACAAACAAAAGAGCTTTTGATGTTAGTGAGGGGTTCAAACAGTGCGGGGTAAGTTTATAAGTTTGCTGGTGTATTTAAAGTCCTCCCTGGAACACTGACTTAAAATATAAATGTCCATTTAGGAAAGTAGTTTCTGGGATTATTACCTCTGATCATCCTTTCTAATTCTTAGTCAATATTACATGGGTCCCAAACAGATTCTGCCAAATGATCTTATCAATAGACTGAACAAGAAGTGACAGAAAGAAGAAGTGTTTTGTGACCGCAGACATGCTGATGGGTAAAATGTTTAAGCTAGGTATAGATTTGAGTTCTGGGTCAATATCCCTCTGCTGAAGGCAGAAAGCAAGCTGCATCTGCCCTCTGCAGGGCATTTTGGTGGACCTTGGGAAGGCATTTTTGTTCTTGGCCACAACAGCTAAGAACAGGCCAGGAAACATCACATATTAAACAGACACACTATATTCCTGACTCATGCTGGTCATTCGGGTTCTAAAGATGCTCTGATAGCTTCCATGCCTGTCTTAGAATGCATTTCCCACTACTTAAAAAAAAAAAAAAAAGTCAGAGCCACTATTACAAATCTATGGAGCAATTGTGAGATACTGAGAAGCCATCTCTATCCTAAAGATAAAAATGCTAGTGTTTGTGTTTGCTCAAAACATGCTCTATTTTAGATTTATTTTATATGCATGTGTGTGTGCATATATATAATGGGGAGGAAATGATCATATCAGAAAGAGTATGCGAAGGTCAAAGGGAAGAAATGGCCACAAATTATATTATGCTTGGTGATTTTAAACATTCTCAGTTCCCATGAAGAAATGTCCTTTATGTTTCAGATAGCAGCAACAAAACCACCTCTCTCTCTCTCTCTCTCTCTTTCCCCTCTCTCTCCTCCTGCTTCTACAGAGGAGGCCACACACTGGCAGGATTTTCTGGTAAAATGGTTTTGATGAAGGCTCTCATCTATCTTCTTATTTCTTAAAAAAAAAAAAACTAATAAAATGAGGGAACAGTAACAGTGGGGGTGGCTCTTGCATGCATGCCCTGGTCCCAGACATGTGCTGTCTTCACTTGCTCTTTAGTTTCCTTGTGGATACTTTAGCATCTTGGATAGAGTGCAGGGGAGCCTGATGAGATTATCCTTTCATTCCTTCTCCTCTCTTTGGTTTGTCTTCGTTGATTTTTCAATTAATTCATGGGACTATGTTCTACATTCTATTGAATTCCCGTACAAATTATAGAATGAAGGATGGAGTTTGTACAGAAAAAAAAAAAAGAAGGGTGGTGAAGTGGGGGTGCCCTTGATTCTCCTTGTATATTTCAGTGGTAAAGCAAAAGAATGGTGTTTATTTCAAGTGAAATGGGGACCTGCATCAGGAAGTACCACGAATTTCGACAATGTGACTAATGGCCTATTCATCTGGGTTTTAGATAAATATTTTCTCTTTAGGAAAGTTTATTTTTTAAAATGATACACAGTCTCTGAATGGGATTCAAATGGCAGTAGGAGAGCACTGGGGCTTCTCATGGCTATTTCCACCACTTGATTCAGGATAGAAAAAAAAAAAAAAAAGAAAAGTGGCAGGGGTCTGCCACCCAGCTCACCAATTCAAAGAATCAATTGGCCCAGGTTTCCAGAACTTGGGCCAATATTTTTTCAATCTCTGCTTATGTAGAGACAAGTACTAGAGTCGTGGAAATGGCTTTCAGATGCTTCAAGGCTTTGCTTGGGTGTGGAGATAAACATTCAGAATGTTTTCACATTGTTCTGGTGTTGGGGGGGCGGGGACCCAGAACATTTATCCTCTTCTTTTAAAAAGTTAATCAACTTCATTATGTAGTACCTTTCCTGGACCTTAATGACACTGCTGCTCGACTTAGCTGTTAGAGGTTATTAACCACAATATCACATCCCATCAAAACAGTCTAATCTCTTATTGTTCCTAGGATTCTGATTGTTGGTAACATTAAGATGTATTTCTTTTTTTAAAAAAAATGTCTGCTATGTTATTTAATACACCAGTAAAAGTGCATCTATATCTCAAAGTCCATTCTTTTTGAGTTTTTATAGCTCTTTGTCTGAAATGGGGGTGGGTGGGTGGCAAGGGAGTTTCCATAAGTGCCTAAACAGCCTGGGTTCTGGAAGTGTCTGTAGTTGGCCGCAAATATTTCTCCCTGCTAAAGAATGGAGCCGGAGGTTAAGGCACACACACACACACACACACACACACACACACACACACACACACACACACACGAGGTATCAAGGATTTTTGGAAAGGCAGGGAGTGTTAGTGCCCTGTCTGAGAAAGCTGGAGGGGATTTTGATTGTCATGAATTAACTCTCCGTGTGCCATATATGCCAGTAGGCAACTGGAGTAAATTGGAACTTGAGGTCTTTTTTGAAAAATGGGCTTATATATTTTCCCTCCCACCAGTGTTTCTTTTGCCTTTGTTGTTTAAAAAGGTAAGGAAAGTTTTTGTTTGTTTGTTTGTTTTTGTTTTTAAGTTCTACAGACCAAAATACAGGGCCACAGAGTTTGGCAGCAGAGTGGGGAAAAGAAAGTTCCTTGTGAATTTGTAACACAAATTAGCCTTTGTAATCCAAGAGGGCTTTAAGGTTCAAGCAAATCCAGGGACAAAATGTGGGAGCTCCTTCCCTCCCCCTCGTAAGAAATCTCATTCTTTCAGGGGAATTTTCATGTGACCTTTTATGTTCCACAGCACACGATTCTGAAGAGAATTATTTGGCATTAATAACTTCTGTTGATGTTGTTTCCCCTAACAAATATTCCTTCAAAGTTCTTATAGCTACTGGGCAAGACTGGAAAGGGTGCTCACTGCTGGGCGTCTCCCGTGGCTCAATGGCGGCCTTAAGGGACCGCTTAAAGGACCGCAGGAGCTGACCTGAGCACCGAAGAAAGGCGTTTGAGGGGAGCTGGTCCTTCCCTGTCCGCCCAGGCCTGGCTGAGAGCTGCGGCAAAGCGGGGATTTTTCTGGTCTCCAAGGGCAGCGAAGCCCTGACCTCCGAGGGAAGGGCGGTCACCGAGGTGGATCCTAACTCTCTCTTCTCAAGGGAGGTCCGTAGGGGTGGGCGCCTTCTGGAACTACTGACAGATCAGCCTGTCAGGGCCTGAGGCTAGGGGCGCTGCTTTGAGTACTGATGTATGGGGTGCATGACGTTCGGGGATGGGCAGAGAATAGGCAGCCCTCGCAAGGACAAGCAGCGGGTGGCAAGGACAGAGGTGTCTGGAGTACCGAGGTGACTGCGGAGTTAGAGCAAAGAGTGGATCCCTCCACCCCCACCCCTACCCCCACCCCCACACATCAACTGTCTGCCCGCCATCATCTCCCCTTACTCTCGGCAAAGTCCCAACACAACGATCGGTTCTGGGGAGAAGCGACTGTGAGAAACCTTGGTCCCAGAGTAAAAGGAGTAGGGCACCACAGCAGGGAAAGTGGAGGCGGGACTAATGGCTGTTTGGGACGCCACTTGGGCGCTTCCTAGCTTTGTGGAGGTTGTGCATTGAAGGGGAACCGCCGAAAGTTGGGGAATTAAGTTCTAAACGCGTGCTCCTCCGGCTCCCACTCAGCAAACTTGTGATAGTTTCTGGCCTCAGCGGCCAGCCTCCAGTGGAAAGGAACCTTCCCTTCCAAACGCAAACGCCAAGCAAGAAAAGGTTCTCTAACTAACATCCAGAAACCAGCCCCTCACTTGTGAGCCTAAAGTCCAATGTCACAGTTCCTCTGAGACAAGTGAGGGAAAGAAGCCCTGGGTACCCTGGGCATCTGAGTCAAAGAGGAGCCTCCAGAAGCTCCCAGCCTCCCCCAGGACTGGAAGCCTGGCTTCCATCTCCTGGGCCGGCCACTCACTCTCAGGCTGGGTGGGATGTTTCCAGCACTGAAGCCTTCCCTAACTTCCAGAGCAGTTTCCACGTGAAAAGAAACTCTCAAAAAGCCTCGCGGAAGGGAGTTGGGGGTTCCACAGGGCCTTTTGCCTCTTGGAGGGAAAGGCCTCTTGGGGCGCGGAGGTGGCGGGGGGGGGGAAGGCGGGGGGGGGGGAAGGCGGGGGGGGGGCGGGGCAGCGGGGCTGGAGCGCTGGGTGTACCTTAAGCATCCTGACTGCAGAGCCAGTAGCTTGCAGACCGTGGTGGGGAAGGCAACTAACGACATTAGCAGGGTCTCCGGCCTGCCGAGAGCAGGTCTGTTTGGGCACCCGGCCTGGTTCAGCCCCCGGTACTGGAGCGGCGGCTTGCTCCAGCCGCGTCTGCCTGTGGTCACACAGCCGGGGCAGGGTCGCACACAAACAGGGATGCTTCTATTTACTCGCCTCTGCCTGTGGATTTCTAAGACATTCAGCAGGCACAATCATTAAACTAATTTGTATTTGATTGTTTGGGCGGACGGAGGGTAGTTTTATTGCGCTGAGCATTCAAGCAGGCACGCATCGCTGATTACCAGTATACATTAAATAAAGTTGTTTGTACACATTGTCTTACCACATATAGGCAGAGGCTTATTATTCTAATTACTCTAATTAGTGCATTGAAATGTTTTCTACTTGATTTGAGGAGACAGTGATTACTTCTATTACTTCTTTTAACTCGTATTTTATGGAAAACTGTTGATGCATGTTCAAATCACTTTATTTGCCCCTCGAATATAACGCTGACCCAAACTCAGTGAACTGCACCGCCCTTTGGGGGCCCCAACTTTGATGTGGGCCTCGGCTTGGAAGAGGCTTCTCTTATGTGTTGTTTTCCTCACTAGTGCAGCCCCCTGTCCCAGATGCGCACCCAGCCAGGGACCAGAGTAGGAGAGGCGCGGATCCTAAACCTTCTTGGATACACCACCTCTGGCCTGCTGACCCTCTGCTTTTCTAGGCGCGATTACTTTATAAACAGTCCCTTAAGCATATTTTCCGTAACTCTGTTTCTAGAGCCTTAACGCTACTATTAATTGATAAGATCAGCTCATCAAACACAGTATTTCGATAGGGTGTTGTAATTAAAACCTTAATCCTGTTTGAGACTTTTTTTCCCTTTAAATTCCTTTTTTCTTATGGAAGGGGTACAAAGTTCACTATAAAAAGTATTATAACAGGGAGATTAATTCGTTATCTAAATAACAATCTTTGCTATTGATCCAACGCACTTTTCGCCACCTTTTGTGTTAGTCCGGGAAGCCTTTAAAAAGGAGAATCTGACAAAGCAAAAGATTTGGACCGAACTCGAAAGTCTACCATGTTTCTGGGAAAGCGAGGGGGTCTGAGGCTCCTGCCACTCATCACAGCGGGGGAAGCAGTCCCAGTGGGTTCGGGCTGCCCTGATGGTGCCACCGAGGCAAAGAAGTGCTGGTGCAAGCGGGCGGTCTCCTCAGAGTCCTCTCCCCTCGCAAAAAAGAGATCTACTCTGTCTCTAGGTAAATACTCCACTGGTTCTGATTTTACTTTTAATATTTAAACTCGGATTATCGTGTCTCTAAAAGCGCGTTCCTAACCTTTGCGGGTGGCTGGGATGTAATAAACCCTGGCGGGCTGTCGGCTGTCGCTCAGCTTCTGCTGGCCAAGGCCACCGCCCCTCCCGTCCCTGGGCCCCAGCCCCGCGCCCCCCACCCCCCATCCCCAGCAGGGATAGCCGCGCGGGAATGAAATCAGCGGCTCCTGGCAGCTGACGGCTGAGCATCCAGGACTCTTGCAGGTGGGGAGGCCGCCCTTTATCCCCTCTGAAGAGTCCTGGGGGGGGGGGAGCTGCAGGAGATGCGCCCTGTAGAGAAAGAGCTGGGCTTCCTGGAAGCAGCGACCCCAAACATGGGAGTGGGCACCCAGAGGCGTCGCGGTGGAGGGGGGCGGGGGGGGGCGCAGGATGGGCAAGGTCGCTGGTTTGGCTGGGGGTGGGGAGGAGGTGGGGTGGCAGTGGGAGGGGAGGACCCTGACCAAATCTAAGCCTCCTTTAAAAGAGGTCATGGGCCCCTGTTTGAGAAGAAGCCAAAGAATTTCTGAAGCGAAGAGGACCGTTTGTGCTCCCAAGTCAGCTCAGCAGTCCTGAGATTTCCCTCAGTTGTAAGAGTTTACCCCCACCCACTACCTCCCTCCTTCTGCCTCCCTAACGAAGTCTCCTTTCCCGACGCACAGACTTGTTATGTAACAAAGTCTCCTAGGCTAGTTTAACAGGAGAATAAAGGACACCCTAGCCCCACCCCTCTCCCCTCCCCCAGTGCATCTGCTCTCACCCCAAGAAGAGTGCAAGCTTTAGCCGAGTAGAACTTTGGCGCCCCACCGTGGCACCAGCTTGAAACTACTATTGATTTTACTCTAATCCTTTCAAATGTTGAATTTCAGACTGGAATGTGCTTTCTACTTCTCCCCACTCTACAATCCCTCTAGAAAAAAGTTACGAAGGTGACTCCACGCACATGACTCATACAAAGGTTTCTAAATGTCCAATCTGGGTTACTGAATACAGGTTTGAAATTTCATTGGAGAGGACAGTTCATTTTATACCAAAAGTTATCCCAGCAAAGTCAAGAAGAAAGGATAGCGCGTCAATATTTAGTCCCTACAAGTGTAGCTGTAATAAGCAAGCACTCCATGCGTCAGAGAAGCCTCGGCTTCTCATAGGAATCAAGATGAGAATATCAAGTTGGAAGCCACAGTTAATGGTTCTGAGAAGGACCCAGAATATGCTATTTTAGTAGTCAAGATTTGACCTCAGACGTATTTTTATACAATATGCTTGTTTGGTTTTGGAGTGCAAATGTGACTTTATTTAAGAGGGGTCACTTGAACATAGACACGTTCGTTTGTTGAAGAATTTTCTAGACCAGGGAAAATATCCCCACTCCCCAAATTCATATTCGAACTCATTTCACCACAAGTCATCGTTGAAGCTGCTAGCATTTGCTTCTTGTGGAATCTGGTGAATTATCCCTTCTCCCACACTGTATGCCATTTACCTCCAGTCTGTCTGTCTTTTTCTTCTGCGTTTACCCCAGGCCATGTGACAAAGAGGGACCCAGCATAGCCGAGGACTGCATGCATTTCCCATTTGGGTTACTGAGTTGGCTTGACTTGGAGCACTCAAGTCTGTGTCCCCTCTCTGTACTTAACAGTCAGCAAACATACGGGGAAATCTTCACATGCAGTTTGTGCATACAACTTCTTCAAAATTTTCAGTGACGTTTACATGACATGGCAGCACTAAATAAAGTGGAAGCCTGCTATGCAGAGTGGTCTTTGCAGAATCTGGTGGAGGCCTCTGCTGTGGCTGACTGCCCAGCAAGAAATTCTATTAACCTAAAAATAAAGGTGCATCTTTGTGTCAACTGGTATGGGAGAAGGAAATGTAGAGGCACACATCTCAATTGCTTTATCCAGGGATAAATTCTAACTAGTTGGCCTGCCATTGACTGGACTTTTTGTACTTACAATGCCCAGGCCAGAGGTTGCAGTTACACCATTATTAGAATCATACTCCAGTAATTGCAGCTACGCTATTATGCCAGGGAGGACTAACTTGGTACTCTGAAAACCATTCCATTTCTTTTACACCATCCAACTTCTTGACGTTTACAGCATCCTTCTTTGGGTATCTTTTATTGCAGCCTGAATCAGTGGCAAAGAGAACGCTGGGTTCATAATGCTCAAAACTAACCCAATACAAGCAGCAGCACTGACAGCAGTAACAGCGATAAGCATTGGCGACAATGCTGATGGGTCACAGCCTGTTCTCTGGGTTTGGAAATATCCAGAATTTGGATCACATGGGAGCCCTCATCACACTGAGTTCCAGAAGTGGCGCCATAGGGGTTGGTGGTCCCATTCCATTTAGGAACTCTATCCCTCTCTCCAGGGACCCTTATGTGGAGCAAAAAGAGAAGTGTCTGCTGTCACTTGGCAAGAGAGAAAATGGTAAGTACTGGACAGTTGTTCTCTCCTGGCAGCAGAGTTTCCAGTAGCGCTATCCTGAAAGCCAGGTGGTTTGTGGGCTGGTTATGAATGACCCAGAGGGGTCTGCTCAAGCTCTATGCCAGTGCTCTAGCTACAAGTGGATGAAGGGATTCCCTCCTGCTTGAGGTTTGTCGGGTCCTAAATCCTTCACATTAATGCAGCAGGTTTGCTGTGCTAGATAAAGATTCTTCTCTGCTGATGTGGAAAGCCAAAATCGGGGACCGGGCCACCCCACCCCAGCCCTGCTAGCTTGCATGCAGGGAGCAGCTGGAATTCCTACTCGCCACCATCCAGCACTCTTGGTAGCGCCAAACCACTTTTATGAGATCGAGAAGCAGCCCTGGCAGGAAGAGATCCCTTCTCCAGCACGCACCAGAGCCAATGTTCCTCAATCCTCTCTCACAAAATGAGGGGTCCGAGAAGAGGGATGGCTGTGGTGCCGAAGGCCCCCAAAGCAATATATCTGCTGCCGATGGAGGGTAGTATAGACAGGAACCTGGAGTTCTGTAAGTATATAGGGCCAACAGGATCTAAAGTCTTCTCACTAGAGAGACTTTGAATTTGTATGGAAAAGACCAGATCACCGGTCCCAAAAAGAGCAGGGCTTACCAGTCAAGTAGACTCTTACCTAACAAGAGTGGGTGTGTGGCATCAAGACATGGATGACACAGGCTCCAATCCCATTATGCATCTGGTAAAGGACAGCTTGCGATTCCTGGAGTAATCAAAGCTAGTAGGGGATAAAGGTAAACACGGTTTAAACAAGCAAACACAAGGGGAGAAAGGATGACTTTGCAGAGAGACTTTGAGTGTGCACTAGAGATAGGAGGCAGATGGCCCGCCATGAGGAATAAAGGCAGAAGGCAGAGAGGGTGGGTAGGTTTGCCACTTAAAACCACAAACCAGGGACTGCACTCGAAGGCTGCCAGGGGAAAGTGCCTACAGTGAACTGCTGGAGGGCTTAAGGAAGTTTTAATTAGATTTAAAAGGCAATTAAGAGTCATTGCAGAGGGAGGATTCAGTGAAAACAACGCTTTGGGGAGAAAAAGAGCTGGCACAGTGCAAGAGACAGGTTGTTGTGGGTTGCAAGAATGACAGAGAACAGATTAGCTAGGAAAGGTAGGCAGAGAACACTAGAAACTGTGTGGCCAGCCAAGTAAGTCTGAAAGAAGGTGGTAGGTGGGTAATAATGGTGTTACAAGAGCCAGGGGAGCTGCAAACAAGGAAACTGAATAGAGAGACTGTGGCTTTAATTTGGATGAATCCCTCCCTCCCTCCCTCTTTTCCTTTCCTCATTCTATCTTCTCCACACCCTACCCCCCCACACACACTGAAGTCATTAAGACTTTGTTTCAGTAATACTCATCCCTTGAAACCACTCAAAGTCTGATGCTAATCAAAATAACATATAAAATTCAAGGAAATTTTATTACATACCTACTAAATTGGCTGCATTATTAATTGGCATCTCTGTAACTAAGAAAATTTAAAAACAGAAAAGAAAAATGAGAATTACCAGAGGCCATAAGGTTTTCATAAGGCTGAACTGCATTCAGCCTCCTAGTAACTTCACATGAAGCTAGCTTGATGTTGATCTCTTTTGTTTAATAAGTCTCCTTTCTTATTTGTTTCCAATTACTTTTATTAAAGATTCACCTGGGCATAATCCTGCACTCCCAAATACTTGGGAGGCCAAGGAAGGAAGATGAGACCAAGAGGTGAGATCAGCCTGGCAGCATAAAGAGATTCTCTTCCCACCTCCCACATCTTGGAAACATAAATAGTGTATTTTGAAATAAATTTAAATACACCTGAAAATTCCCCTTTGAAAAGTATGTCCCACAAACTAAAACTATAAGGATTAGATTTGACAATTCATTTGTTTTTACTTACTATTATTTCTCAATTACAGCACAAAGACACCCCCCTCCCAAGATTTTCTGCTTCTTGAAAAGAATGGTCTACTGGATTGTTTTGAATTAGGAAAAAGGAGAGAAATTCAACAGAGGCTAGCTGAATATAACTGTACCAATATGCTCTTGACTATGAAGTAAGGTAAATGATGCTGCCTGGTTTTAAATAAAGTGAGAAAAGATGAAAATTTTTCTTCTAAAAATATGAACAAGGTAAGAATGTCCAGTCTAATTTAGAACAATTAGGCAATAGAAAAAGAAAGCCATTCAAATTAGGAATGAAGAAGCTAAGTTATCCATACATAATATCATGGTCTTATAAATTAAAAACCCTAGATTCCACTGGAAAGCTATTAGAACTAGAAACTCTATCAGTAAAGTTGCAAGATATAAAATGCAAGATATAAAATCAATATACAAAACGAAGTCAAATTTCTATACACTAGAACAAACAATCAAAAGATAAGTAAAATTAAGAAGACAGTTCCAAGCCTGGTGGTGGTAGCATGCTCACCTTGATACCAGCACTCAGGAGGCAGAGGCAGGTGGATCTCTGTGAGTTTGAGGCCAGCCTGGTCTACAGAGTGTGTTCCAGGACAGCCAGAGCCACACAGAGAAACCCTGTCTTGAAAAACCAGAAAGGAAAAGAACAAAGAAAAAAAACTCCACTTACAATGGCATAAGACACTTAGGAATTAGGAATAAAATTAACTAAGGAGGTGAAAGACCTAACTGAAAGCTTATAATGCTGGTTTTTCAAAATGGAGAAATCATGAGTAAATGGAAATATAACCCATATTCATATACTGGATGAACTGGTATAGTTGACGTGCACACATTATGCACAGCAATCTACAAATTAAGTACCTCCCGTAAGAATTCCAATGACATTTTTAACAGTAAAAAATCAATTGGAACTATAAAAAATCCCAAAGAACCAAAGAAATTTCAAGAAAAAGAAAAACTGGAAGTGTCATATTATCTGGTTTCAAAATAAGTTCCCAAACTGTGGTATTCAACATAGGATGGCACTGACATAAAAACAGGTGTGTAGACTAATAAAATAAGATTAGGAACCTTGGAATAAACTTATTTATAACCAATTAATCTTTCACAAAATTGTCAAAAACACACTGCTGAGAAACAACATCTCCAATAAATGATGCTTGAAAAATTGGACATCCTCAAGCACAAGAATGAAATTGAATCCTTATCTCACTCCATACATAAAGATTCACGTAGAATTGATTACACACTTTATTTTGGAGTGTGGGGTGGTGAACACAAAGCTTCACTCATGCTAGGTATGGGCTCTGTTGCTGAGCTACACTCCAAACCCGGATGAAAGATTTAAACATAAGATCTGAAACTTGTAAAAACCACTAGGGAAAGGTCTGGAGAGCTACAAAGATGACACCAACTAACAATCTAAGCAACAGAGGAGATGCTACTTTAAATGCCCTCCCCTGATAATGAGATTGATGACTGACTTATATGCCATCCTATAGCCTTCATCCAACATCTGGTGAAAGTAGAAGCAGACACCTACAACTAATCACTGAACTGAATGGAAATCCAGTTGCAGAGAAGGACGAGTGAAAAGCACGGGTTCCAGACCAGGCTGTGAAACCCACAGAAACAGCTGACCTGAACATTGGGGAACTCTTGCTCCCCAGACTGATAGCGGGAATACCAGCATGTGACTGATCCAGACCCCAGGAACATGGGTTTCAGTGAGGAAACCTCGGGAATCTATGGGACCTCCTGTAGTAGTTCAGTACTTATCCCTAGCATAGGTGTGGACTTTGGGAGCCCATTCCACATAGAGGAATACTCCCTGAGCCAAGACATACAGGGGTGGGCTAGGCCCTATTCCAAAGGATACAATAGACTCTGATGACACCCTATGGAAGGCCTCACCCTCTGGAGGAGCAGAAAGGATATGTGATAGATAGGGTTTTAGTTGGGGGGGGGGTTTATAGGGGAGAAGGAAACTAGGATTGTCATGTAAAACAAGCCTGTTTCTAATTCAAATAAAAAAGTTGAAAAAAAAACACTAAAAGAAAACAGAGGGACCAAACTTCCTGATGCTTTTCTTGATGATTTTTTAAAGACATAAACCCAGAAGCAGTCAACAAAAGCAAAAATAGACTAGTGGAATTACATCAAAGGAAAAAGCCCTTCACCACAAAAGGAGTAATTCTTTTGTTGAGAAGACAATCTTCTGAATAAGAGGAAAATTTATGAAGCACAAATCCAATAAAAGAGTTTAATATTTAAAATATATAAGAAACTCACCCAGTAATAAGGGAATAGATAGCTTGATTTTAAAAAATGGGCAAAAGACCCAAATAGAAGAAAACATATAGCTGATCAGCAAGTGTATGAAAAAGATGTTCAATCATCAGCTTTCTAAGACAATTCAAACCACAGAGTTCTATCTCCTTACACCTGTCAGAGTGACTATTATTAAAAAGACAAAAGATAATAAATGTTGGAAAAGTGTGAAAGTGATAAGGGAATAACTACGCATAATTGAGAGAAATGAAGATTAATTTTTCATTGTGGAAAACAGCAAAAAAATTCCTCAAAAGATTTAAAAATAAACCTACATTTGACCCACCAATCCTATTTTTAGATGTATATTAAATGCAATGGATATGTTAGTTGTATATGTATCTGTCCTCCCATGTATGGTGCAGCATTATTCAAGAATAATGGTGATATGGAATAAGCTTAAGTGTCCATCAGTGGATGAAGGGATAAAGAAAAAGTTAGACATATGTCCACTCACACATAAAATGAAATACTATGTACAGCCATATCATCCAGATTGTGTCCAATCTCTTGTAAAATGATATACTCTCAATCTTCTATACCAGGTTCATTTTTAACAACCTGTGTCATTCACCTTCAACTAGGATAAACCTGAAATGTAGTAAATAATGGAAATAAGCCAGGTAAAGAATGATGTATATCACATGGTTTTACCTACAGTCAATATGAAAGTTTCATTCTTAGAACAGGGAGTAGAATGTTGGTTGTTAAGGATTGGGAAAGGGGAAGGAAGATGTTGGGAGCATAACAAGGATCTCCAGAGAAACCAGGTTCATCATTCCAAGGAGAAAGATGAAAAACGTGGTCTTCCATCAAGAAAGCTGATAATAGGGAGTGTTTACAGCTTGGTGATCTGTGTTATTATTGGGTCGTATCAAGCTCTTAAAACCAAGACCAGAGGTGGCTAGTTAACTAAATGACCCTGATAGCCAGAGGCTCCCCCAAGGTCCCACAACCAGGACCAGAGGTGGCCAACAGTCCAAATGACCTCTATACTATGTGTCTGACTGAGACCAGGATAGACTCATAGGTCCTTAAGCTGGTACAGGTAGCCTATCACTAGAACCCATCTTCTTGGAGGGAATGACATGTGCTCTGAGTTGAATTTCAATATAATTTTGCTTCTTTGTGCACTGGGAATTGTATTACACCAGGAAACTTTATTTTCCCCTTCAAATTGTACTGGGTTTAAATACATTGGGAATAAACTGCCTGTCATTAGACTCCCTGAAGTCTGATTCAGGCTGATGAAGTCAATCTGCACTGGGTTTTCATTCTTATCCCTTTATGGGGTTTGCCTCCCTGTATGACACCTTCAGGGACCCTCACAGGAAGAAGCTGGATAAAAGGAACCCAGTCTCAGTTATATAAGCAGAAATAAACCTGGACAGCTTGGTGCCTATACTTAGTGACAATGTCTTATAGACTTGAAGATCTCTAAGGGATTATTCCATTAAAAAATAGGTATATGTACATTATAAAATAGATATTTTACAAGATCGACATATTAGTTATTTTATTTAGCTATTTATTTATGTGTGCCTGTATCAAAACACAGTATTGTACTGTGTAAATATAGTTTTCATTTTTAATTATACTTTAATGCATTTTGGTGGAGGAACAGAAACAAAGACATGTCATCGCACTTCTCTCCTCTTTTATATGCTGGTGAACCTAAGTTGGTCTATTTTCTACTTCCTATTTAAAATAAAAATAATAAAAGGACCTTACTTTTTCCGTTAGAAAACCTTTAAATAGCTTTCAGGGGAGAAATTCCACCCGAAGATGTTTATTAGAATTTAATATTTTAAAGTCTTGGGTAAAGATGGACGACTATTTTCTGCAAATTTGTCAGAATTTTAGCTCTAATTTATTAAGAATATTAAATTATTTGGAGTCATTGTACAGGCACTTGCTTCAGAAGCAGACAGTGCTCCTTCATATTTTGCAAAATTTACAATGAAGAAAATAAATCATAGGTACAAACCCCTTGGCCTGGGGGAGGCAACTGGTTCTGAGTTAGATGGTGCATCTCCATGCTGGAGGAGTAAGCTGATGATACCTGGCTTTCAAAATTTCTTCATTTGGGAGGGAAAAAAATCAACATGGCTGTCTAAACAAGACCTGAACACCAGCTGGGCATGGTGGCTCACACCTTTCATCTCAGCACTCAGGAGGCAGAGGCAAGCTGATCTATGAGAGTTGAAGGATAGCCTAGTCTACAAAACAAGTTTTGAGAAAGCCTGGAACAGGGACAACACCAATAGAAATGCTAATAGGAAAGGAAGACATCTTATAGGCACTCAACCCTACACAAAGAATAAACACAGCAGGAGACCTAGTCTTCTCCAAGTAAGAGTACCAAACTCATTATCCAACATCAAGCGGTTAATTCTTAAATCATATACGTACAAATAATTTCCCAAGCACTAAACAGGTTGTATTTATGCAGTTAGGAACATATGTATATATATATATATATATATATATATATATATATAGAGAGAGAGAGAGAGAGAGAGAGAGAGAGAGAGAGAGATCTGAAGAGAAACCAGAGCACATACACATCCATGCATGTGCATGTGTGTGTGTGTGACAACAATTAAAGAAATAGGGGCCATGAATTTGATGAAAAGCAAGAGGAGAAAGGTGCATGGGGAGGTCAGAGGGGAGAACAATGCAATTTTATATCATAATGCCTCAAATAAGAAAATTATTTTTTAAATTTAGAATAAAAACAGTATTATAAGATAATACCACTTAGGGAGGCAATGTTTTGGAAACTAATAAAGAAGTTTTATTTGTGAAAGGGCCTCATGTAGCATATATTTGAATGGCATCTTTTTTTTTATTAGTTCAAATTAGAAACAAGCTTCACATGTCAATCCCTTCTCCCTCTCCCTCCCATCTCATCTCCCCTCTGCTCCCCAGGGAGGGTAGGACCCTCCATGGAGGCCCCCCAAAGTCTGTCATATCATCCTGGGCAGGGCCTAGGCCCTCCCCCATGTCTCCAGGCTGAGAGAGCATCCCTCCATGTGGGATGGGCTCTCAAAGTCCCTTCTTACACCAGGGATAAATAATCATCCACTACCAGGTGCCCATAGAGTACTGAGGCCTCCTCATTGACATCCATGTTCAGGGCTCTGGATCAGTCCCTGATGGCCTCCCAGACAGCAGTCTGGGGTCCATGTGCTCTGCCTTGTTCAGGTCAGCTGTTTCTGTGAGTTTTACCGGCCTGGTCCCGACCCCTTTGTTCTTCATTCCTCCCTCTCTACAACTGGGTTCCAGGAGTTCAGTTCAGTGTATATCTGTGGGTGTCTGTCCTCTGCTTCCATCAGCCACTGGATGAGGACTCTAGGATGGCATATAAGGCAGTCATCAATCTCATTATAGGGGAAGGGCATTTAGGGTAGCCTCTCAACCCTTGCCTACATTGTCACTTGGTGTCATCCTTGTAGATCTCTGGAAATCTCCCTAGTGCCAGATCTCTTCTCGGACCTATAATGGCTCCCTCTGTTATATCTCTCATCCTGCTCTCTCTATCGAATGACATCTTAATTAGATAATAAACATAAAATCTTCTATGATCCTGCTGCACTTTAATCTAAAAGATGCAATACTAGCACACAGTTGGAGACATTTTTTCCTAGTTGTGACTTCCAGTTACCTTCTCCTCTTTCCCACCAAAGATAACCTGCTGGATGTTTTATTTAAAATTCCTACACCTCTCATATTTTTACACACATATCTATATCTGTATTCACAAGAGTTTGTCATATTTTAAAACTGCCTAAATAGTATAACACTTTAAAAAGAACATTTCATTAAAAAAAAACTCAAATGCAAAAGGCAAATACTCTGTATCTACTGCCAGACTTTTCAGACTCACATAATGCACTAATTTGGTACATAGGCCTACATATGTCTTCAAAACCAGTTATTTATTCAAAATTAAAATGTTCCAGAGTAAAACAAAAGGGGTAGCAATATTATAAACAAAAGAACAGGAATAACAATATTCATGTTTTGCCTTTTTTCTTTCCTATGCTGTGGATTGGATATAGGGTGTCACACATGGTAGGAAAGTGCTCTACCACCAAGGTATGTTCCCTCAAAGCAAAGCCTCTGTTGTGCAATTTAATCAAATTAATTGCATAAAAGCCAAAGAAAATAGCATTTGTCGTGGTTACTTTTCTATTGCTGTGATAAAATACCATGACAGAGGTAACTCAGAAAGAAAGTGTTTAATTGGGTTAGTGATGGGGGACGTCCTTCTGTATATATGTTTCCCTTATTGGTTGATGAATAAAACACTTCAGTCGATAGAAGCAGGAAGATAGACGGAACTAAGAGATGAGGAGAATTCTGGGAAATTCTCCAGAATTTCCAGCTGACCTGAACAAGGCAGAGCACATGGACCCCAGACTGCTGTCTGGGAGGCCATCAGGGACTGATCCAGAGCCCTGAACATGGATGTCAATGAGGAGGCCTCAGTACTCTATGGGCACCTGGTAGTGGATGATTATTTATCCCTGGTGTAAGAAGGGACTTTGAGAGCCCATCCCACATGGAGGGATGCTCTCTCAGCCTGGAGACATGGGGGAGGGCCTAGGCCCTGCCCAGGATGATATGACAGGCAGAGAGGCACGCAGGAGATACATCTGCTCACAGACACATGAGCAGAGGAAGGAGTAACAGGTCCAGACCTTCTCCGGTCAGCCAAGACCAGGTGGAAATACATAGATTTATAGAAATGGGTTGATAATTAAGAGAGAGTTAGCCAGTAAGAGGCTTTAGCCATTGGCCAACAGTTTAATTATTGATGTAAGTCTGTGTTCATTTGAATCAGTGGTGGGACCTGGTGGGACAAGAAAACCTCTGCAACACGTTTGAGTCCATGATGGTGGAACAAAGGCATTGTGCCAGAAACAGTTGAGAGCTTGGATCTCAAGTTGCAAGCAGGGAGTAGACAATTAGCACCTCCTTTGACAAAGCCACATTTAATCATTCCCAAACAGTTCCACTGAGGACCAACTAGTCAATCATAAATCCCCACAGCTTACATATGCACTTACACATAATCTCATGTTCCTTTTTATGTTCTTTAGTAAAACGATTTTAAAAATTATTTTTAACTTCTTTTAATTTTTGAGATTATAATTACATTGCTCCTTTGCCTTTTCTACCCCCAAGTCCTCAAGTGTACCCTCCCTACTCCTTCAAATTCATGGCCCCCCTTTTTTCATTACTTGCTATTAATTTTGTGTTCTTTTTAAAATTTGTTTTTAGATTTATTTACTTTTGTTTTATATGTATCAGTTTGCCTGCATATATGGCTATACATCATGTATGTACCTGATGTTTATGGAAGCCAGAAGAAGGCATCAAATACTCTGAAACTGACATTATGAATGGCTCTGACCTGCCATGTGGGTGCTGCGAATTAAATCTGGATCCTTTGGAAAGGCAACAATTGCGTTTATTTGCTGAGCCATCTCTCTAGTTTTAATGGTGTGTTCTAGTAGTTGCCCCATCGGAAATACTGATGAAAAGAATTCCAGTTTCACTTTGAGTATTTTATGGGTATCAAAAGATTTGTGAATACTTGCTTACATTATAAATATCAAGGGGATATGAAAATGAAAAGTGTACTCATTTACTTTGTCCATTATAAATAATACCAACAATGTGACAGGCTGCTTCCAAAGACTTGAAGAGTAAGGGCTCCACCCACATGCTTCCTGTCATAAAGGTTTCCATGCTTGTCATTAAGTGTTAGGGGCTATTCCCACCAGCAGCCCTATGTCAGTGAGATTGTTCCTTATTTTGATTAAACCAAAGAAATCACTCTATGTAATGTACAAGCCTGAACTTTAAGAAATCTCAAAACTTCTTTTCTTACCATTGGAAACACCAAGAAGAGAGAGAACTGAGATGTCCCAGGAGACAACTCAGCTTCACCAAAGGTCACAAACATACAACCACACGAGCAAGAACAGACTTCCCAAATCCGTGATAATAGAAAATCAACACTGCTTTAAGGTGCTCATCCAAGACAGATCCAAGGAAGCACCAAGTGTCTGAAAGCAAGGTATGAGTGAGTCTTGTCTTTTAGAGTTCAAATACTTACACCACAGACAAAGTCATAAGAAAGTGTTTCACATAAAGGAATTATTTTAACCAAAACTATGTCATAATAAAACTCATATATAAGCTAATTGATTCTCAAATATGTGATGAATCCAAGGTGTTTCAGTGAGTGCTCACCTGTGCATGCAAATTTGATTTCATCTTTAGTAAGTAGTAAAGTTATATGCTTGCCAAAAAAAAAAGTGATACCCTGGAAGACAAATGTCACACAATTTCAATTTTATGCGTAACCTAGAAATGATGAACTTATGGGAACAGAGAGCAGAATTGTGGCTATTAGGCTTCAATGTGGATCTTTTAACAATGGGGAAATGATTGGTTTAAGGATATAAAACTGCAGTTGGACAAGAGGCATGGACTCTCTGAAGTCTTGAAGTCTACTGAGAGCATGATAAATATGGTTGATAACAATATGCTATATTTTAAAAGTTGTGAGATAGTATACTTTAAATGTTCTCAAAACAAAAATGATGAATATGTGTGATATAACATGTTAATTGGTTTAATTTAGCCATGCCATTGTGAACATACTGTATTCTGTATCATAATTGTGCATGACTTTATTTATTTATGAGCTAACTAAATGAATGGAAAAAAACTCGTCATACAAAAGTTCCTTACCTGACTCAGACCACCAAGGTACCTCAAATGTGACTGAATGACTTTGCATTGAAGAAAAATTTTCAAACACCAAATGGCAACGTGTGATATATATTGTCAAATGTCTAGTAAACATGGAAGTACCCTGATTATGAAAATTATTTGTATTTCCCCAAAGAGTTTATAATCCATGAACACAGACACTAGACCATTTCCAGAAAAACCTAGGTAGAGGGATATTATGTGTTAGTTAATTTGATTAAATTTCTTAGTTGGAGGAGAATTTGAATCAAGCAAGAGTAGTGTATCAAAATGATGTAGCAGTATGTGATAAAATAATAAAGGCAGAAGGAAGTGGGACAGTACTTCCTGCAAGTAACAATTGGAAAAGACACAAAAAACAAACCCATTATAAGAAACAAGATTGGGGAAGAGTGGAAATAACAATATAGGAGCCCTGAAAAATCAGTACTTAGAAGGCAGAGAGGCAAGAGAATCTAAATTTTATAGCCAATCTGACCTATATAAAAAGGACTTGTCTCAGCATGGTATGTACTCACTGATATATGAATTTTAGACATAGAGCAATGGATTACCAGTCTATAATGCTCTTCACCAAAGAAACTAGGAAACATGAAGGACTCTAAGGGATAAATGGTCCCCAGGAATGGAAGTGGCATGAACTCCTGAGCTAATTGGGGGCATGAGGGTAGGGGGGGAAGGAGCTGCTACAATAAGAGCAAGAGAAGAGGAGTAGAGGAGAGGAAATGGAGGGTCAGAAACATTGAGTTGGGGGAAGAATAGAGGAAAGAGAGCAGGATGAGAGATACCATATCAGAGGAAGCCACTATTGGTCCGAGAAGAGATCTGGAACCAGGGAGATCTCCAGAGACCTACAAGGATGACATGATCTGACAATCCAGGCAATGGTGGAGAGGATAACCCAAAAGCCCTTCCCCTAAAATGAGATTGATGACTTCTCTTTATGCCATCCTAGAGCCCTCACCCAGTGGCTGAAGGAAGCAGAGACAGACATCCACAGATATACACTGAGCCGAAATCGGGAATTTAGTTGAAGAGAGGGAGGAATGAAGAACGAAGGGGTCTGTACCAGGTTGGAGAAACCCACAGGAACAGTTGACCTGAACAAGGGAGAGCACATCGACCCCAGATGCTGTCTGGGAGGCCAGTACAAGACTGATCCAGACCCCTGAACATGGATGTCAATAAGAAGGCCTCTGCACTCCAGGGAGCCTCTGGTAGTGGATTAGTATTTTCCCCTGGTGCAAGAAGGGACTTTGAGAGCCCATCCCACATGAAGGACTACACTCTGGCCCTGGACACATGGGGAAGGGCCCAGGACCAGCACAGGAAGATTTGGTGGACTTTGCAGAGCCCCCGTTGAGGGCCCTACCCTGCCTGGGGAGTGGTGGGTGGATGGGGTGGGGGTGGCTGGGGGTGGGGGAGGAAAGTTGGGGGTGAGGGGAGGGAGAGGGAGAAGGGACTTGAAATAAGCTTGTTCCCTAACTAGAACTAATAAAATAAAAAAAAGGACTTGTCTCAAATATGTAGTCTATGACTATTAGAATGCTTTTATTTGCAAGCAGTTGTAACCTAATCCAGTTGGCTTGGTAGAGTAAAGTAATTCACTAGATTGCAAAATAAATAAATTTTGTTTTGTGTGGATATGCTGGGTGTGGAACTCAGAGCCTCATATGTGCAAAGCAGACACTCTTGCTACCTGTCCTCAGTCCAGGGGACAACGAAAGCACTGGGACTGAGTCTGATGCTCTTCACCTCCCGGCAGGTGAATTCACTCTGATGACCACAATGGTCAGCTTTTTGGAGTCTTATATTTTGTACTCTCGGCAGTCATGGGGAGAAAAAGTGCACTTGGGACCCACAATTAATCCTGTTGTCCTGATTTAAATGATTACATTGGGTTCACAGATGTGAGGTGCTGTAGTGCTCTGACAAGCCAATCAAGTCACAGGGGAATCCCTAAAATCTTAGAGTCCAAAATGCCATTGTATCCTGAGAGTCTGATGGGAGTCTTCTCCTGGAGAGAGTCAGACTGATAAATCAGAAAGGATTAAAATGTGGCTGAATGGAAAAAAATTAAAAATTAAAAAACAAAAGCTCACTATAACTGATGAACTTTTATGCAAACTAATGCATATAACTAAAATAGAAGGGACTTCTATATTGGCTTAGCAACTTAACAAAGAAGTGTACCTTTAAGAACTATAGAAGCCAAGATTATCAGTATTCTCCCATTCAATAAGTTTCTATTTCTTCTTACAGAGGCAACAGACCTTCTTGTAAAACTATTAGAACATTAAAAGATTTTATATAAAAGTGTACTTATTTGAAATTCCACAGCATTCTTAATGAAAAAATATTATCTGCATAATTACATTAAATGACTTTTGGAACACATTACCACTAATGATGCTAATAGAGTTAGTCCAGATGTAAACTATAAAAACATCCATTATTTTTTGTCCTTGAAGGAACTTCAAAAATTGCTTTGTTTCTTGTAGGAAGCCAACTAGTAATTCCTTTCATTTTGTAAACTGCTCTATAGAGCTTCAATACCTCACAAAAGTTTCATAAATGCCCTCGAAAATGCACCTTATCATCCTGTACTTTTTCCTTGTGTCACAGTTTCAAATATGGTTGATTTAATGAATTATGATAGCCAAGACACTTACATGTGATCTTTTATTTTTCTTCCTAGCTATGATCCACTCTACAAATATCAGGACGCACCCTGAACAACAAAAATATTTTTGAAAAGGAATAATATTTTCATTGTATTAGATAAAAATGAAAATAGGACTTATTGCATGCCGGTGATATGTTACCATATGGAATTAAAGTAACTGCAGTGATAAAATATTTATTTCAAGTATTCCGGGTCTCAAGTTAATAATAAAATTCCCTACAAAAGGGAGCTTATTGAAGAATAATTGTAAGACAGACAGGAGCAAGTTCACAGAAAACTGTATATTTTAAATGGAATTAACATTCAAATCGAGTCCTGCATGGTGATTCATGCCTGTAGTGCCAGCTACTCAAGAGGTGAAGATGGAAGGAAGTGATGGCTACATCTCAATGATAAGGAATATGGAATGTAGACTCCTGCTTCCTTTGCCTGGTTGTATGACACACACACATTATACATGCTTTGAAAGACTTTGAGCCCTGTTATTTTCCTGGGTGGCATTGGTGGTCACAGGCTTTTTTCGGATTTGCTAGGGTTTTCTACAGAAAGAACCTGAAAGTGAGGATGTAATTATATCACTAGACCCAAGATAAATGATAAATGTATGTTTATTGGGGAACAATTACACAGAAAAATACAAAGAACCGCTGGAGCATTTCCCTACTATACCGGATCCACTGACTCACCAGAAAGAGTGCACCAAGGAAAAGCCACGCCTCAAGCACCTCTCTTTCCTTCTGTCCTCCTGAGGCCACACTGAAGGAGGTCTGGTCATTGTTACAAGTTCACTGACAAGACACCTACAATTCCCCTTTTAGTCTAAAGAAAAAGATTTTAAACCTGATGTGAAAACTATATATAATGATAACAAATGTCAAGTATACTCCGGGAAAAGGAAAGGTAAACATACACTAATTAAAACCTACTACCAGCTAGAGCAACACAGAACAATAGATATATACGACAAGAACCAGAGCCAGCAAGATGGCTGCATGAGTAAAAACACTTGTCCTGTAAGCCCGATGTTCTGAGTTTACTCCCCAGAGAACTAGTTTTCAAAAGTCATCCTCTGAACTCCATACACACAATCACATGGGTGGCAATGAATTTGTAAAAATGCAAAAAGAGAGCCTATATACATTAAAGAAAGATCTATTATCAGGTATTGACTTGCATGACTTCGGAGACTGTCAGGTCCAAAATCTGCAGTGTAGGTTGGTAGGCTGAGACCCAGTAGAACACCAGTGCTGTACAACCATAGAGAGCTAGCAGGTTGAAGGGCTATCATTCCAACTTGAGTCCTGACATAGAGAGCTGTCTACTATGAAAGTAGAGAAAGTCAATGGGAGAAATGAAGTCAAAGGCAGTCTGTTGGAGACACACGCTGTTGCCAGTCTTCTTTCCTCTTAGGGCCTTCAAATGATTGGATGAGACCAGATCACACTGTGAAAAGTAATGCTTTATTTAAAAAAAATCATTCTGAGACTTGATATGTTGCCCAGGCTGGTAAACAAGTTCTGGCTGAGGTGGTCCTCCACCACCCACCTCCAGAATAGGTGAGATTCCATGCATCTGCTATCAAGAGGTGCTTTGACTTAAATGTTGACCTCATGAAACATATTCCACAGAAGCAACCAGAATGGAATTTACCCAAACATCTTCACATCCAGCAGTCTGGCCACATTGGCAAATCAAATCCACTGTCACAAGGTCACCCACCCATTGTCAAGTTCCCTGAACAGAAAGTAAAAATTTTGTAGGATTGCTAAGGATAATTATTAACATACTGCCACTCTCGTCACTACACCTCGTTTCCTTGACCTGTGAATCCTGACTTAATTTCATATATTGGATGCTGACTCGCAGCATGCATAACCTCCTATGGAATCATGCCCCAGTTATACACACTCATAAATAGTATTGTCATCCTGCTGGACCTGAGACTTGAAAGAACCATTCTATATTTTTTAAGGGCCTACTTGGCCTGAAGTTAGCTCTGTAGTCCAGACTGACCTTGAGATTATAGAGATCCACCTGCCTCTGCCTCCCAAGTGGTGGGAATAAATTTGTGCACCTCCATGCCTGGCCCATTCTATCATGGCACCCATGTCAGGATGGGAAAGGAATGTATTAATACCAGCAAATTCCATGATTCTGACTCCATTTCCTATGAAGTCAGGTCCTCAAGATATAAAAACACTATAGTAATGGATAAGATTTCTGTAAGTACAGATGTTTGTTTGGCAGAAGTGTTGTGTGCAGGGAAGGCAAATTCATATACCAAAAGCAAAAAATGCCACCTCTTCCATTGATGCAAGAGCTCCAATGTGATCAACCAGTTACCCAGCATGGCAGCATAATAGCTGGTGCCTTACATGATAAATTATGTCTACTCGATATAAAAAAGATATGAGTCAATTAGATATGGGAAGAGCTGACTTTTCTATATGTGAAAAATAGGAGATTCCATAAGACGGCCTAATTCAACTTTGAATCCACTATATGTTATCAGAGTCTTCTGGGCCTGATTGTGTTTGGGGTTGATCTTAAGTTCTCCAGACAGGTGTCAATCCAAACAGATCTGTTGGTCCTCACAGTGTGCTGGCACACAGAGCACATTTAGGTAGAAGAGCAGGCAGCAAACTGCTGACCGGAGAGATGTGTGGGTCAACAAGGGGAAAGGCCTAAATAAGTGACCTGCTTTAAAGTGGCTTAAATCTCTCATCATTGAAGGAAACTTGCACATTTCAAGACCTCCTTTCCCTTCTTCAGTTTTAAGAAATGCTTTGGATGCTGTCAAGGCTCAGTTGTGTTCCAGGGGCAGGTAGATTTATAAGGCATAAAAGCCTCTGCCATTACAAAGGGTTTCAGGGGGAGCCAAGAAGAAAATTGCATTCTTTGTTACTTAATCAAGAAGATTCCTGGTTTTCAGAGGAAATCCAGAGTGACTGCCCATTTGTGTATCTAGCTCAGATGTATGGCCCAGGAGGGTAAGCACCCGTTTAATGGGAATGTAAATCTGGTGTCTTACACTAGCAGAGCATTCATAGCAGGAGTTTCATGTCTCAATTAGGTAATTAAAACTTGTTGAAATGAAATATCAACTTTCAATTGCCGTAATTCAAAATAAAGTGGCACATGTAATTAAAAAAATTGACTAGGGAAAGACAGAAAGAATAAAGTTTGTAAATAGGATGATAAATCTAAAAGTAATAAAATGAATTTCAAAATGGATGGGAAATTAAGAGGAAATAAAGCTACCTTTGAAAATATTGCCCAATCTATAAAACCTGGATCTTAAGCATGGCACACTATTCTGGAAATAGGCCAAGCTCTAGATAATTTCCAATATTTGTTCAGCAAATATTTATTGAGTATCTACTGTGTGCCAGGTAGCTATTTCAAGCCCTGGCAATATAGCAATGTACAAAATAACTTTGTGCTTACACAGTTTAAAAATATAGAGGAGTGGATACAGTGAATACGTGATGTGTCAAATATTCTAAGCACTATAGATAAAAAAGGAGCATCTTCTAAATTAAATATTAAATACCAATGATTCATAAAATTGACTAATGTTATTACATTTTGCATGGTCAATATAGTATAGGATTATCTGCATCAGACATATATATATATAGTGTGTGTGTAATTTTAAACTTTTGTTATTTTATAAGCATGCTTGCTTTGCTGGCATATATGGAAGTGCACCAATAACGGTGTCATCTTATCAGCAAAGACTAGACAAAGATGTCAGGTCTCCTGTACTAGAGTTACAGACAGTTGTGAGCCTCCATTTGCATGCTGGGAATTGAACCCAGGTCTTGTGGAAGAGCAACTGGTGCTCCTACCTGCTGAACCATCTTACAGGCCCAGTGTCTATTCTGTGATAAAATACCATGACCAAAAGCAACTTTAGGAAGAAAGAGTCTGCTTCATCTTACAGCTTGTAGTCTATCATCCAGGAAGCCAGGAAGGAACTCAAGTCAGTTAAATGGAATCAGGAACTAATGTTGAGACCACTGCTTACTGGCTTGCTCAGCCTGCTTTCAGTCAGCATCAAGGACTGCCTACCCAGGGGTGGCACCCCTCACAGTGATTTGGGCCTCCCACATCAATTGTCAGTGAAGAACATGAAGCATAGGCTTGCCCACAGGGCAGTGTGGTCTGGGCATTTTCTTAATTGAGGCTCCTTCTTCCGAAATAACTCCAGTTGTGTCAAGTTGATATAAAACTAGCCAGCATTATGGAATTTCCTTATTCTAGACATGAAAGTTCTCAAAGAACAGATACTGATATCTCTTTTCAGTTTAGTGACCTTTGGACTTCAATTCAGAAAATAGTATTTATGTATGTGTGTGCGTGCATGCGCGCGCGCGGCGCGCGCGCGCGCGCGCGTGTGTGTGTGTGTGTGTGTGTGTGTGTGTGTGTGTGTGTGTGTGTACAGATATGTGTGTGCATGCATGTAGAGACCAGAGGTCTATGTAGGACATCTTCTTTAATCACCCTCCATCTTAGGTCTTGAGACAGGGTCTCTCCTAAACCCGAGAGCTCACCAATTTGGCTAGACCGAAGGGGCAGCAAGCTCCAGGGACCTTTCCGTCTCTACCTCTCCCAAACTGGGATTTCAGGTGTATGTTATCGGACTCCACTCAGATCTGCATGTGAATATAAAAAACTCTTTACCGGCTGAACCTTTCCCCCAGCTTGCTACTTCTGAAAAATATTTTAAAAAATTAACAGCCTAGGCTAAAGTAGCCCCTTGCTATAAAATGTCATTTTATGGGCTACATTAACTTAATAGCAGTGGCTCTTTGAGCCAAACCAACAAGTTATATTAAATAAAGCAAGAGCTGAAGCAAAAAGGAACATATTTAGGCAACACTGTTGTTCAAACGTGTTTGAGTACTTGACCTTTAAGAGGTAAAATCTAGCTAAGAAATGGTCACTGGTGCCTGCCTCTGAAGGTGATAGCCTGGCTGCTTCCTGTTTCATTTTTGTTCACTAGATAGTTCAAAGAGATTGGAACAAGCCCCACTGCTTCAGTGGCTCTGCCTTTCCCTAGAGTGGATTGTTTCTTTTAAACTGTGAGTCAAAAAACAAACAAACAAAACAAAAAACTCTTCTACCCTTTTCTTAGTAACTTTTATATTGCTATGATAAAACACTGTGACTAAGGAACCCAGTAACATGTATTTAAATATTAGTTTTATTTTTAAGTGTATTTTGTATGTTGTCTAGGTGAGTTTATGCCACATGAATGCAGGTGCCCCCGAAGGCCAGAAAAGGGGGTCGAATCCCCAGGACCTGGAATTAAGGTGGTTGTAAGCAACTTCCCATGGGTTCTGGGAACTGAACTGGATCCCCTAGAAGAGTAGAAGAAACTCTTACATGGAACCAGCTCTCCAGTCTCAAAGATCTAATTTATTTTTGGAAGGAACTTTCCAAATTGAGCAGTTCAGAGGGTATCATGGTACAAAGGTATAGCGAGTGTGGAGAGATGTTGAGTTAGAATGATACGATTTATTTATTAAATTCTTTCATTTATTTTACATACCAACCACAGTCTCCTCTCCCTCCTGTTTTACCATTCCCTTCCCCCACCTCCCATCTACCCCACCCCCATCAGCTCTTCCTCGGTTCACAAAGGGGCAGGCCTCCCACGGGAAGATTTTACAGGTAGTCAAGATAAAGATGCTAGCTTTTATTATGAATTATTTTAAATACAAAACAGTATGATTTGTCTCTATCTTAAGGGAGAGTTATGGGTTTGAAAACTAAGTTGTAAGGAAGCTGAAGTAGCACCAAAGAGATTGGATGTATTAATTCAACATTAGTTCTTAACTTGCTGCTTTTCATCTTGAGATGGATCTACTATGAGACAATTGGAATAACGTAAATACTAATGACATGTTCTTTGTCATCAGAGGCTTCTAGCTCCAAAATTTCCATTTTCAATACACCTCTTGAAGTAATCATAGAAACAAGAGAAGTAAAGACAGACCATTGCTGAGGCAGGGAGTGCATGGGAAAGCAACAAGGAAGGGACTATTGGGGCACAGGTGATCTGATAAGACAATGGGATGCTCTAATTAAGTAAGTACAGAAGTACAGTACAGAAGTAAGTACAGAAGATAAGTACAGAAGAAAGAGAGTGAAATAACAGTAAAGATATCTGAAAAAAAGTCATGATGAATCATACTATTAGCAATTTACCTGCCTACATACCTACAAATACCAGTAATAAACATAAGTTGGTAAACACACACACACACACACACACACACACACACACACACATTATTTTTAATGAAATTTTCCTACCTGAGATGACAGTGTTTACTCCCTCCAAGAAGGCACCACAAGAGCTTCCAAACGACTGAAGCAACCCACAGTCCTATCCAGCTATGGCACCTGTGAAACACAATAACCAGCATGGCATGATAATGCCATGATAATGCCCCTATGGGACATTAGTGGCACACATATCTTGGTGGTAAACAACAGCTTTCTCGAATTGGACTTAACACCTGCTGAACAAAAGGGAAACCATGCCTGGTAGTGGAAACCTTGTCAACTATCCAGGGATAATGATGTCATGGATCTTGGAAGAAAACTGTAATCACCACTTTGCTAAACAAGCGTAATTCTTAACTATATTCTAAATATTTTTATTGTTATGATAAGTGTAGTCCTCACCCTTCAACAAGAAAGCTTCTCTTTGCAACAGAGAGACCATTAAAGAAAATCACAACCAATCAAAATGAAAAGTTGTGAAGCCCAGTCTAAATGGATCTATAACACAGACCTTTCAACTAAGGCTCAGGGATCATTAAAAAAGAGGAAAGAGAAGGAGATTGTAGCCAGAGGGACAGGTAGTTTGATGTGAGATTTTGCCTCCTACGAATGTCAGAAGCTACACCAAAATTACTGTCTAAACATGAGCTAAACAGGGACAACAATAGACACGTCTCAACCCTACACAAAGAACTACAGGCAACTAAGGAATACAAAGAGGGGAAGCAATAGTCTTACTCAGAGAAGAGCACATTAATTAGTTATTCAATACCAAATGGTCATACCTGAAGATACACATATAAGTATCATTATACAGACTGAACTGGTTACACTTAATGTTGGGACCTAGCCCCCACAGGGTCTCTATGAGTTGTTTTCCAGCATAACCATAGGTATCTCCTGTTTTCCCGACCTTGCCCCACTAGCATCAACATTCTGTTGTGAACCCTAACACTTGGGGTTTTTGTAAGTTTGTATATAGGGCTACTCCACAATAAAGGTGAGGGAGACATTCTCTCAGAAAATGATCCGGCATCTTGTCATTCATCCAAATCTCCAGGCTTTTACCCAATACACGGACTTAGTTGTGGTGTGGGTGCCAGAACTTAGGAATAAGTATACATATATGTATGTAACAATAGTTAATGAAAAAAGAGACAATGAATTTGAAAGAGAGCAAGGAGAGGTATATGGGAGAGTTTGGAAGGAGGAAAGGGAAGGGGGAAGTTATGATTAGTTATATTATAATTTCAAAAAATGAGAGAAATGATTTTAAAAATATAGTGTTTTAATTCTTAGCCAGAGCAACCGACAAGAAAAGACATTAAGAGCCGGCATTGGTGGCACACACTTTAATCCCAGCACTCGGGAGGCAGAGGCAGGAGGATCTCTGTAAGTTCAAGGCCAGCCTGGTCTTATAAGAGAGTTCCAGGACAGTCTCCAAACTTACGGAGAAACCCTGTTTCAAAAAATAAAAACAAAACAAAAAAGAAAGAAAAAGACATTAAATGGATACAAACATTTAAGCAAGGGGACAAGTAATCCCTATTTGCAGACAATTTTAAATATAGGATATTTATATAAGACCCTACAGACTCTGTCAGAAATCCCTTAGAATGAAGGAACAGTTTCCTCAAAGTTGTAGGACACCAAATCAACATATGATTTCAAGAGCTTATTTTTTTAAAATGATTTATTTTATGTGTATGGGTATTTTGTCTGCCTACACAGTGTGTGTGTGTGTGTGTGTGTGTGTATGTGTGTGTGTGTGTGTGTGTGATGATGCATGGTTGATGACATGGATCCCCTGTAACTGGATTCATGGACAGTTGTGAGCCACCATGTGGGTGCTGTGAATTAAACCAGATGCTCCCAATGCTCCCAACCACTAAGTCATTTCTTCAGCCCCTCAAGAGCTTTTTTAATGCACCGATAACAAATATGCTGAGGAAGAAATCAGGAAGATAATGTCATTCACAATAGTCTCAAAAATTATTAAAATGTCTAGAAATAAACCAAACCAATAGAAGCAAAGTGCCTCTACAACTAAAACTTTTAAAATACAGTAAATGACAAAGACTCTAGTCAATGAAAAGACTTCCCTTATTCATGGGTTGAAGAAATTAATATTGTAAAAATGTTAATGTCACCAAGATACAGCTGCATATTCAATTTAATTATCATCAAAATTCCAGTAATATTCTTTATAGAAATACAAAGAAAGGTTCAAAAATTCATACAGATTCTTAAAAACCCCAAATTGCCAACACAATTCTTAGTAAAAAGAGCAATACCAGGGGTATTTCAGCACCTGATTCAGATTGTAAGTTTGGAGAGATGGCTCAGAGGTTAAGAACACTGGCTTCTCTTCCTGAGCTCAGTTCCCAGCACCCACCTGACAGCTCACAATCTGATGTCCTCTTCTGGTCTGCAGGCATACATTAAAAATAATCTACTGCAGATTGTATACAGAGCTGTACTACCAAGGGCATCATGGAAGTGGCATAGAAACAGAAGTATAGACCAACAGAATAAAAGACCCAGAAAGAAAGTCCTACAGCTACAGCCGTATGACTTCTGACAAGGGTGCCAAAGACAGATGTTGGAGTAAAGACAGCCTCTGTAAACAAGGATTCTGGGAAACCTTGACAGTCATTTGTCAACAAATGAAATGAGATTCTTACCTCTTATCATGTACAAAAACAGCTCAAATGGATCACATCTTTTAAATGAGTAAATATGTATTATTTGAGGTGTACACCAAATTTCAATTATTTCAAAATTGTTCAACAAAATAAATTACTAAAAAAGTTATATAGCCCATAAAGTTGCAATAGATAAACTTATTGAACTTAGCAAACATTTCTAAAAATGAACCAACTAAAACTCCAGTAGGGTGTGGCAATGTACACTTGTAATCCCTGTATTCTGGAGGCTGAGTGAAGAGGATTACAAGTTTGAGGCCAGATTGGATTACACAGAAACACACCTTCTGAAAAAAAAAAAAAAGACAATAAGACAAAAATAAGCCTTAATAAATCCTAACTTGGAAAACCGTGTATATACCATTGTTTTAAGTGCCTCAGATATGAAGAAAGTGTATATTTGTCCAAGATTATGGACCTACAAAAACAGAGTAGAGACTTTAACTTAGCGTTCTGGGCACAAACCATGTGTGAAAGATCTTAATTCAAGACCTGACACTTTGAAATTGCTCCAAGGAAACAGAGGAGTCACTACAAGTTACCTCTCTGAAAAGTGCCCCAACAGCTCAGCAAACAAGTTACAAATGAGATTGTGTGAAATTAAAAAGCTTCCTCTGGGGCTGGAGAGATGGCTCAAAAGTTATGAGCTCTTGTTCCCTGGCCTTGAGTGCTATTCCCAGCACCCATCTGGCCACTTATGATGGTCTGTAACTCCATTTGCAGGGGATCCAACATCCTCATCCTTTACCTGAACAAGGCACACGCGTGATGCACACATATGCATGCAGCAAAACACTTACACACATAAAACAAAATAAATGAATAAATAAAATAAGATTAATTAAAAAGCTTCTTTACAGCAAAGGAAACAATCACCAGAGTGAAAAGACAGACCAGGAGAAAAAAATTGCTAGCTCTGTATTGGACTGAGGGTTTACAGCTGAGGGTCTGTTTCATGCCGATGTTACTAGGGTTTGTGAGGCTGAGGTAGGAGCATTGCAGTATGTTTGAGGCCATCCTGGACAATACTGTAAAACTATGTCTAAATTGGAAAAAAATGGGAAGATGGACGATTAGAGATAAACAGTATTGACCTCTGTCCCATTTCTCTTAAAGTGTGATACCTGGACAGTGCATGGAGGAGAGCAATAATTAGCAAACTGAAATTAGATCAAATACAGAAGTACTAAATGCTATGTTCGTAAGAGAAGCAACAGACTCTAACCCAAAGCGTAGACCAGAACAGCAGCAAAGGGGAGAATTCCCCTCTCTCAGGTTTGGCTAACAAAGAAAAGAAATAAAAATCTTTAGAAACAAAGACAACTGAACCAAAATCTTTCAAAACAGCCTCCACCAGCTGCAAAAGGCAGCTAGGAAATTCCCAGAAAGGGTAATAAGTTGGCATAACTGAGTCTTAAAAAGGCTCTAAACCTTGCTTCTATCTACAGCACAAGACCTTATGAATACTGCCAGCAGATGACCTGAACTGAAACCTAGCAAGTCAAACTCAAATTAAGTCTGTAAATGCTGACAACTAACTAATCAGAGCCCTGGTAAGACAGGTTTGTTTTGTTTTTGTTTGTTTGTTTTTGGGGGTGGTGGTGGTTTTGGTTTGTTTGTTTGTTTGTTTGTTTGTTTGTTTGTTTGTTTGTTTTTTCAAGACAGGGTTTCTCTGTAGCTTTGGAGGCTGTCCTGGAACTAGCTCTTGTAGACCAGGCTGGTCTCGAACTCATAGAGTTCCGCCTGCCTCTGCCTCCCGAGTGCTGGGATTAAAGGAGTGCACCACCACCACCTGGCATAAACAGGTTTTTAAGACAAAAGATCCAACTACCATTCCATGTGGAAACCAAGATGGGCCTGCACTCTACCCCAAGGGCCAAGAACTCCTGGGGAAGAGGGACTAAACCCTCCTGACACCTGGGCAAACATTTAACAGACTGTATTCTGGACCAATCTGTTATGAGTACACAAAAACCTACTTCTTTTTTTTTCTTTTCAAATTTTTTTATTTGAATTGGAAACAAGATTGTTTTACATGACAATCTCAGTTCCTTTCTCCCTCCTGTCCTCCTCTACCACCCCCCAATAAAACACTACCTATCACATATCCTTTCTTCTATTCTTCCCCTGACTCAAACTTTCTGCTCCTCATGACCTCTGCATCCTTCCTCTTCTTCCCTTCTCATTCTCGTAGCTCCCTCCCAACTCTTCCCGTGCTCTCAATTTGCTCAAAGAATCTTGACCCTTTCCCCTTCTCCAGGGGACCATGTATGTCTCACTTAGGGTCCTCCTTGTTTACTAGCTTCTCTAGTAGTGTGGATTGTAGGCTGGTAATCCTTTACTCTATGTCTAAAATCCACATATGAGTGAGTATATATCATGTTTGTCTTTTTGTGATTGTGTTACCTCACTTAGAATGGTTTCTTCTAGTTCCATCCATTTTCATGCAAATTTCAAGATTCCATTTTTTTTTTCCGATGAGTAGTACTCCATTGTGTAAATGTACCACATTTTCGCTATCCATTCTTCAGTTGAGGGGCATCTAGACTGCTTCGACTTTCTGGCTATTACAAATAGAACAGCACACTTCTTAAGACATTTCAGGGGAAGCAATGACCTGATACCCGCTCTTTAAGGAACACATATTGGCTAGTGCCAATTTATAATGTCAGATGGACAAGAAAAAGTTAGCTCCTGATTAATATAGTTAAAATGCTAGTTCCACAGAGCAAAACTGAATGAAACACAAGGTAGCAAGACACATATAAAGGCAAACCCATTGCAGCAGCAGCAGAAATATCAATTCCAGGATGGCTTAGAGTGGTACATTTCAAGATCTCAAAGACAGTGATTGCCAGTCCTAATCACAGTACAAAGAAAATGTTATCCTTCAAAAATTACAAAGAAGCTGGGGTTGGTGGCGCATGCCTTTAATCCCATCACTCGGGAGGCAGAGGCAGGCAGATCTCTGTGAGTTCAAGGCCAGCCTGGTCTCCAGAGCGAGTGCCAGGATAGGCTCCAAAGCTACACAGAGAAACCCTGTCTCGAAAAACAAACAAACAAAAAATACAAAGAAAGCACCTTTCCAAGATAAATGCAAACCAGAATAATTCATGGCAACTAAGTCAGTGTGTTACAGATGGAAGTTGAAGGAATCCATGAAGAGAAAGATAAGAACATGCATTAGGTCACAGGAAAGAACCAACTGCATAAGAAGAGCAAAGAAGCAATAGGATTAGGAAAACACTAAGTATTAGCACACACACACACACACACACACACACAAACACACACATCCCACCACCACCACCACCACCACCACCACCACCAAAATGACAGGAATCAATGTATACCTTTCAATGTTAATGTTTTTAATTTTCCAATTTAAAAATAACATAAATGGGGAGAGTAAATTGGCAAACAGGAACCATCTTTTTGTCTTCTGTAAGAAACAGAACTTTCTGGGGAAGATATTCACAGCTTTAGAATGAAAGGAGGAGAAAAGACACCTAGAGCAATTGGAATGAAGAAGCAAGCAGGCATCCCAATTTGAATACTTTTGAAAAAGTAAGGGATGGAGTTGCACCACAGTGATAGAGGGCTTGTCTAGCATACATGGAACCCTGGGTCCAGTCCATAATACTGCCCCTCAAAGGAGGGAGATGGTTGGAGAGATGTCTCAGGGGTTAGACTACTTGATACATAAGCATGAGGACCTGAGTTTGGATCTCAACCTCCACATATGAAGCTGGGTATGGCCATATGAACATCTGTAACACAAGTCCTATGATGTGCAGAACATAGGACCAGCCTAGCTCTAGATTCAGTGAGAGACTGTGTTTCAAAGAAATAGTGGAGAGTAATTGAGTAAGATACCCAGTCTTCTCCTTTGACCTCTGTGCACATGTATGGACATAATCTCATCTCTTCAGCGAGTGCGCATGCGCGCACGCACACAGACACACACACTCACTCACGGTTACACATGCTTGTAATCTCAATATTGGAAAGGCAGAAATAAGTGGATGTTTGGGGGTCATTGGCTAGACAAACTAGTTTAACCACTGAGTTCCAAATTACATGAGAGACTGTCTCAAAAAATAAGGTAGACAGAACCTAATAGACAACTCTCAAGGTTGACCTTTGGCTTCCACATGCATGTGTCACACATGTAAAAGAGCATACACTCAAACACATGCACACACACAAAGAAACCTATTACTATGTATGATGAATAAACAATAATAAAATACACAAAACAAAATTAATTTAAAACATCAACATATATGTATATATCCAAAATATATAACTCAAAAATTATAGACTGAACAGCCAAGTAATTCAAGCAATAAATAAACAAATTAACTGAACACATATTTCTAAAAAGAAGTATAAATGGCTAATAAGTGCCCAGAAAAAAATTTCAATGTCTCAGCCATCCAGCCATCAGGGAAATGAACATTAAATCTATACTAAGATTCCAGCCCCTGATAAGAATGGTTATCATAAAAAAATTAAAAAGTAAAAACAACAAATCCTTGCCAGCACATGGGTGGGAAAAATAATTCTTACTCATTATTGATGTTAATGCTCCCAGACCAGCCATGTAACTGTTGCTTATGTTCCCTATAGAACTAAATAGCACGTAATGCAGGTATGCCATCCCTGCACAGGGACCAGAAAGACTCTTCACCAGCATGAAAAAGCTTTACCCACATATCTGATCTATATTTATTCTTGTGCTGCTCGAACTAGACAAGTTAGAGAATCAGTCTAGGTGCCCATTTAATGGATGAATACATTAAGAAAACATGGAACATATATCCAATAGCAAATTTAGCCATTAAGGAGAATAAGATCAGATTATTTGGGAAAATGGATGAAACTAGAAGTATCATGCTAAACCAAAGACAGATTCAGAAAAACAAATCTTGTCTACTTTCTCTCACATGCAGAACCCTGATAGAAAGAAGACATGGAAGCAGAAGGTCTCTCTGAGGGAAAGGAAGGCATTAGAGGTTCCAGAGAGTAGAACCAAAAAATATATTGACAGTGAATGTGAGGCGAGTATACTGTGTGCCTATACAGCACTGCCATGATGAAACATTGTTTTGAACAGTTAATATATGCTAGAAAGGAAATTACCATGCCCCAAATCAGCTGGAGCCGTGTGGTCTCTCTCTATCTGCCACCAGATTCTCAAAGTGTTTGTGGATTAGAAATTTACCTTTTAGACACTCTTTCAGGTTTTTTTTCCCCCTGTAAATAATGATGTAAACAAACTTCCCAGTAACAACAGTATTTTAGCAATTTGCATATTTTAGAGCTAGTTGGGTTGAATTGAATATTAAAATTGAAAACAAGAGGAATATCACATTCTACTACTTAATCTCCCATCCATTTTAATAAGGTGGCATATGAATAAAGAAACATTAAAATGCCATGGATCTGCCACAATTCTAAGAAAAATAATGAGTCAAAACTCAATAAAAATTGGAGAACAATGTGCATGGTTAACAAGATGTCAATAAATCAGCATTAGAATGAGGACTTTACAGTGGCAGTGGCCTTGGTAAGCTTGGGCACAACTTCCTTATGTAAGGAATGAAGAGACTGTGACTCCAAGTTAAATGAAGGCTGAAAACCAAGATAGTACTCTCTGAGCCTTCTCTCCAGCTGCTTCATTGTTACATCATAATGACCTAGCAGCATTTTCAGAGGTTTATCTGATTTCTAACTTCCCTCAAAATTTGGTGGTGATCATATTTGGGAAAATGTTTTTTACAACATGCAAATAACAAGGATCCTTTAAAAAATCTTGACCTTAACCCAATGTAATTAGTGGTACATTTCTTGAAAGAGCACAATTTCTTATTCAATATCAAATGGTCAGCCCTAAAAACATGCAGATAAGTAACATTATATAGACTGAGCAGGTTGTAGTTATGTGTATTCAGGAACACACACACACACACACACACACACACACACACACACACACACACGAAACATGACAACAACTAATGAAAACAGAGGCCATGAATTTGAGTGAAAGCAAAGGAAAGATGAGTATATGGGGGAGGGGGTCTAAGAGATGAATAGAAAGGGGGAAATTATGCAATTGTAGTATAATCTCAAACAATTAAGGAATGTTTATTTATTTATTTATTTTCTTTCCTGCTAACATATTTTGAGTACTTGGAGTGAGATGCAGTATTTGCAATCTACTGTGCTATCTGCTAGTTCTTGTTCAGAAGAAGTACAGGCTCCCAAATCCTTTGCATGTCATTTATTTTTTTCCATTTTTTTAATTTAAATTAGAAACAAGCTTCTTTGACAGTCAATCCCAGTTCCCTCTCCCTCCCCTCAACCCCTGCCCCCCACTAACACCCTACCTATCACATACCCTATCTGCTCCCCAGGGAGAGTGAGGCCTGATCCCCATGGCAGGGGGGGGGGAACCTTCAGTCTGTCATACCCTTTGGGATAGGGCCTAGGACCTTCCCTATGTGTGTAGGCTGAGAGAGTATCCCTCTATGTGGAATGGGCTCCCAAAATCCATTCCTATGCTAGGAATAAGTACTGATCTACTACAAGAGTCCCCATAGATTTCCTCCTCACTGACATCCATGTTCATGGGGTCTGAATCAGTCCCATTCTGGTTTCCCAGCTATCAGTCTGGGGACCAAGACCTCCCCCTTGCTCAGGTCAGCTGTTTCTGTGGGCTTCACAATCCTGGTATGGACCATTTTGCTCATCACTCCTCCTTCTCTGCAACTGGATTCCAGTTCATTTCAGTGTTTAGCTGTGGGTATCTGCTTCTACTTCCATCAGCTGCTGGATGAAGGCTCTAGGATGGCGTATAAGTTAGTCATCAATCTCATCAGGGGAGGGAATTTAAGGTAGCCTCTCCTCTGTTGCTTAGACTGTTAGTTGATGTCATCCTTGTAGGTCTCCGGACATTTCCCTAGTGCCTGATTTCTCTTTAAACCTATAATGGCTCCCTCTATTATGGTATCTCTTTTCTTGCTCTCCTCTAGTCTTCCCCACACTCCCTCATGTCCTCCTCACCCCTCCTCAGCTCCCCTTCTCATTCTCTTAGCTTCCTCTCCCCTCCCCCATGCTCCCAATTTGCTCAGGAGATCTTGTCCTTTTACCCTTCTCTGGGGACCATGTATGTGTCTCTTAGTATACTGATTTACTATAAGAACAGGAGCTTATTATCTAATGATAGGTTTGACCACATGATCTTGGGCCAGTAGAGTGTAAACAGACATGATAACCACTGATGGGGGATGTCCTTCTGTATACTGTAAATATATGTTTCTCTTATTGGTTGTTGAATAAAGCTGTTTTGGCCAATGGACAGGCAGAATGTAGTCAGGCAGCAGGAAGTATAGGCAGGGCTACCAGACTAGGAGAATTCTATGAAGAGAAGCATGGAGAGTAGTCTCAAGAGAGATACCATGTAGCTACCCGGAAGGTAGGATGCCCAGGCATTATCCAGAAGCCAATACCATGTAGATACACAGATAAATAGAAATGGGTTAATAATTAGGAGAGAGCTAACCAAACATCAGCCAAATAGTTTATAATTAATATAAGCCTCTGTGTGTTTATTTGGATCTAAACATCTGTAGGACAGGATGGAATAGAAACTTCCATCAACAAACCACTGTATCCACTTAGAGGCTTCCATGATTCATTTCAATCATTCCCAGTTATCAGCCATCTACACTACCAAATTTTTGGTAGAACCTTTGATTCAGACTAGGCCCCAGATGACACAAGCATATGGGACTGCTCTCTGCACAGTAGCTACAGCAACATAGGACATGTATGTCACACATGTGAAAAAAAATTCTGTTTAACATCACTGGAATTTGAGGTTTGCTACTCACTGTGCTTAATAAAACCTATGTGTAAATGGGCCTAAGTCTAACTCTGAATCAAAGACATGGTGTCATTGTGCAAAGCTATCAAAAGTAACAACGATGAAATCCAAGACCAGGAATCTTTCCTATGAAAATGTGTACATATCAATGTGCCTACAAATTCATTAGTGATAGAATGTTTTTATGTAGCTTTGAGCCTGGTTCATGATACATACTTAAATTATGATCATTTGTGCTTAGAAATAAGAGTAATGAATCTATATGACAATTCCATAATGCAAAATCATACCAAGATGTAGAAAGGAAATGTCACAATTTTTCTAGAGATACAATTTTCAAAGTCAATGGCAATTTTCAAACAATGGAAATACAGGGGCTTTTACAAAAAGTTACAAGCCCACAAACATGCAATGTTCTGTCAATTTACATGATTTATGCTAGATTTACATCAGCAAAAATAATTTGCTTCTCCTTATATGTTGGGCCTCAAGAGGCACTGACATGAGGCCTGATATAACTTCCTGAGCCTGACTCAACTTTGACAGCCTGTCTTTGGTCTGTACCTTTCAAATGAGAGTAACTCAGCACAACCTAACCTAAAGCCGCCTCTGCCTAGTTATCACTAGCATGGTGAAATATCATTCATTGGCCCTTACCCCTCACACCACCTCACCCCACCCTTAGACTCCGGCTCCACTTCTCAGCTTCTCAGTACTATATAAATACCTGCCTGTTTCAATAAAACGAGATCCTGCTTCAACAAGTTTCCAGATTCAGTGTGGTTCTCTCTGGTGACTAGGAGTGGGAGTCTGGGTGGTCAACACTCTCCATCCCACTCAGCCCCAAGGAGGGACCAACAGAACCAGCTCCTCCACAGCCCTACATGACAGAGAATCCAGCACTTAACAGTTTTCAAAGCACTTCTTCAAGAGTCTGCATTTGCTTCAGATAATTACTCAACATGTTTGAGAAAGTTTTCTTTTTCTTTTTTCTTCAAATACATCCAATGGCAAAAGATTCCACAGATTTTGAAGGGCCACTTGACTACCAATAATGCAACCACTCAAGCAAAGCTGCCTATCTTAAGATCTTGCCCAGAAATTATGGGATGAATGTTTAAGAACTTTGTTGGCAGTGGTGATTGGAGCCAGTTGAAATCAACTCAGGAGACCAAAGGCTGTGATGTCACCATGCCTCAGCATTAAGTGACTTTATCAAAGACAGCTTCCAATCAGCACTGAGAACATTTGCATAACAAAAGTTGGCAAGCCTACACACCAGGGCTTCTTTTCCACTGTAAAGTGTTAGTTAACATTTATGGGCCAGCATCTTGGCTTAAGAAATTCACTGTCTGTGTAAGCTACTTTTCCTGTTACTGTGATAAAATATACTGACAAAAGCAATTAAAGAACAGAAGAGTTTATTTTGGCTCATATTTTGAAGGTACAGTTCATCTCAGTGGGAATGTCATAGTGACAGAAATGTGGGGAAGATGGTCACAACACATCTAGTCAGGAAGCAGAGAGTGATAGATGTTTGTAATAAGTCTACTTACACTTTTTTCTTCTCTTTCTTATTTATTTTTGTTTGTTTAAGATATTGTCATGCTATGTAGCCCAGGCTTGCCTCAAACTAAGGAAGACCCATGTGCCTCTGATTTCCAGATGCTGGGATTAAAGACCTGCACCACCATAACCACTTGGCTTCCCCCTTTTTATGGAGTCTAGGTCCCCTGGATGTGGCACCTCACACATTCAGAATGCTTTTCCCACTTCAATTAACCTAGAGACAGGCATGTCCAGAAATATCCTAGGTGAGTTTGGACTCCATCAAGCTAATAATGTTAACCATCACAACCTAGCCTAGCTCTTCAATGAACTCAGTTCACTGCTGAAACCTCATGAACTGAGCTTCCATGGTCCATCTTCTCTCAGTGTTCCTGCTTCCAGGCTCCTACCATGATGGTCCATTAAGCTCTACTTCCATGTCTCTGGTGCCTTTGTAGCTCACAGCTGTGCTGTTCCACAAACCAAAGTCCTAAAAGCTACATAGTGAGACTTATTATGGCATTGGCCCCATGTCCGGCACCACAATCTCTGTTAGCCATGGTTCTCTAGAAAAGCAGAACAAATAGAATGGTTGCAAAGGGAGTATTACAAAGAGAATTTGTTAGGTTACATGACGTGGGCTGAGTAGTCCAATAACAGCCATGAGCATGCTGCAGAGATGGAAAACCTGGTATCTGCTCAGCTCACGAGGTGAGATACCTCAGCAATTGCAGGCTGGTGATGAAGGTGTTCCCTGAGAGCATCAGCTTGTAGCAAAAACAACAAACAAACAAACAAACAGTCAGTGAAGAGGCAAGAAGGAAAACTTGGTTCAGCCTTGCTTGGTCAGCCAGGCTAAATCAAACTTATGGAGTCTGATGCCAAGAGGTTTATTGTAAGCATAAGCACAGTACAATTTGAAAAAAGAATAGCTTCCTGGTATAATGAAATCCCCTGTGTACAAGGAGGCATAATTCCATTGAAATTCAACTCAAAGTATGTGTCATTTCTTCCAGGAATATGGGTTTTAGCGATAGACTACATGTATTAGCTTAAACATTTAGGGAAGGATCTGGCTTGGTCTTGGTCATACAGATAGCATGGAGATCATTTGGCCTATGAGCCACCTCCAGTCCTGGCTGTGGGAACTTGGGGCAGCCCCTAGCTATACACATAATGTAAGGGTCATTTCAACAATCAAGTATCTCTGGTTGGGGTTGTTGGAGCTTGATATGGCCTGGCTCTTTAGTTAATGCTTATTCCCAGGCTCTGAATTAGCCCCCATTCCCAGCTTTCTGGGTGAAAAACAGGTTATACATCTTTTCTATGAGAAGACAACTCCACAGGTGCTGAACATTTCTGGTTTCCACGGTGATCTGTGGGATCAAGGACATTTGTGTTCCCAATAGAAGGCCTTGAGGATTCCTGGGAGCTGTTGGAGACTGGCTCTGATTCAGTGACTGGGCAGCAGCAGCACTGTTTCTGACCCCTTTGTATCTGGTGCTAGCAGGAAGGTGCTGCCCTTATTGGGGCAGGATCTTCTCCTTCACAGAAAACACCCTCACAGACTCAGTCAGAGCTGTGACTCTCAGCTGATGCCAGGTCCAAGACTAGCCATCACGGCTTCTTTAACATTTAACATAACTTTAAAAGAGTTATGAAAGCAGCTGGATTTGGTTTATGAATGGGGTCTCAGGCTGGGGATTGACAACTAGCACTAGTGAGTGGTAAAAATACAAAACTCAAGACGCCAAATAATGTGGTCTGACAAAGTGCCAGAAGCACTTTCTCACAGTCTAGGCCCTGGGGAAACTGATTCGCCCAGAGGAGGAAATGAAGCCCCTGACGTTGGCAAACTGTGTGCAGGTGGAAAGCAGAAGGTGTTCAAGAGAAAGCCAGCACTCCACCAGCATCCTAAACATTTTCTCTCTGCTGTCTAATTTTAGGTGGTCACAAAAATACTACTGACAGTGAGAATACATGCTAGGTATATACACTGTAAAGCTTCCCAATTTCTCTAGTTGTAAGTACTTAGGAATATTATTTGTGGCTTAACTTGCTAGAATTATGTTTAGAATTTTAATGTTACCAGAAATTTAAAACACATGAACTTTACTTACAGTATCTGTCAACTATAACGTCTCAAGTAAGAAGAATATGCCAGAGTTGTATATTAACAGTTCTAGAAGAAACTACTTTCATATAATACAGAAGTCCCTTTAGACATTCCCAACTATCATTTCCCTTAAAATATCAAAAGTGAAATCTAATACAAGCACAAAAATTAAACTTAGTTACTGAATCACAGTGAGAAACATCATACTGATTGGTTTGTTTTGTTTGTTTGTGCTGTGCTGTGTACTGGCACACACTGATTCTGAAAAGTTCCCAGGGGACAGTTATCAATACCAAGTTTTGTTGCCACAACCTGTGCCTGGCACAAAACTATCAATATACAGACCAGATAGATGTATAACTGCTTTACTTTGTGACATTCAATTCATCCCAGGTCACCAGTAGTTTGCACATGAAGAAGAATTTTGGATTAGCAACAGAACTAGATAGAAATGAGATTTGTTGCTGCAAAAGAAACAAGATGATACTTTAATGTAGTATATGTCTTTTACGAAATGTTGCTTTTGCTGGTTGTAGCTTTTAATTTGTGTTTACCTACCTTTCCTTTTCCTGGAATATACTTGACATTTGTTGTCATTGTATATAGTTTTGGCATCAGGCTTAAAACCTTCTTTTTTTTTTCTTTTCAGATTTTTTTATTTGAATTAGAAACAAGATTGTTTTACATGCCAATCCCAGTTCCCTTCTCCCTCCCATCCTCCCCTACCAGCCCCCCAACTAAAACCCTACCTATCACATATCCTTTCTTCTATTCTTCCCCGGACTCAACCTTTCTGCTCCCTCATGACCTCTGCATCCTTCCTCTTCTTCCCTTCTCATTCTCGTAGCTCCCCCCTCTTCCCATGCTCTCAATTTGCTCAGGGGATCTTGACCCTTTCCCCTTCTCCAGGGGACCATGTATGTCTCTCTTAGGGTCCTCCTTGTTTACTAGCTTCTCTGGCAGTGTGGATTGTCGGCTGGTAATCCTTTACTCTATGTCTAAAATCCACATATGAGTGAGTACATATCATGTTTGTCTTTTTATGATTGGGTTACCTCACTCAGAATGGTTTCCTCTAGATCCATCCATTTTCATGCAAACTTCATGATTCCATTGTTTTTTTCCACTGAGTAGTACTCCATTGTGTAATGTACCACATTTTCCCACATTTTCTCTATCCAGTCATCGGTTGAGGGGCATCTGGGCTGCTTCCAGTTTCTGGCTATTACAAATAATGCTGCTATGAACATCGTCGAACAGATGTCCTTGTTGTATGAATGTGCTTCCTTTGGATATATGCCTAAGAGTGGAATTGCTAGATCTTGTAGTAAAGTGATTCCCATTTCCTTGAGGAGTCGCCATACTGATTTCCAAAGTAAAACCTTCTTCTTTAGACTAAAACGGTAATTGTAGTGGCATCTTGCCTGTGAACCTGTAACAGTGGCCACACCCCTTTGAGCGTGTCTCTCTCTCTCTCTCTCTCTCTCTCTCTCTCTCTCTCTCTCTCTCTCTCGGAAGGGCAGAGAAAGGCTGCAGTGTTTTTTTTTTTATTGTTCTGTGTAAGTTGTTCCTCAATAAAACACCCATTTATCATTTATATTGGGTCTACTGAAATCATGACACCCACACTCACTTTAAAATACTAATTTTCATTTTATGTGCATAAGTGTTCACTTACGGGTATGTATGTTCACCACTGCCTGGTGCCCATGGAAGCCAAAAGAAGGCATCACATTCTCTGGAACTGTAGTTACAGGTGTTTTTGAGCTGGTATGTGGTTGCTGGGAACTGAACTCAAAAGCCCTCTGCAGAAGCAACAAGTACTCTTGACAGCGGAGCCATCTCTCCAAGCCCCAACATGACACTTTGTTTAAGTAAAAGAGGACAATATTGTATCAAACTTTAGTTAAGGTTACAAACTACACAAGGTTTTATCACTAAGAGAATAAATAAGTACCCCTGAACACCAGTTTAAAGTTTACTTCATGGCAAACACAGATAATGAGAGTTTAAAATGTATGCATGCAAACAATGCCATTCCATTGTGGGAGGTTACCCTCTTCTAGATCTCTGTTTCTTAAAAAATGTCCATAACTGACTCCTTTGCAATCAGAAATGTCTATATCAGCTGTTCTCAACCTGTGGATCATAGCCCCTCTGCCAAATATTTATCTCAAAAAATGTTTACAATTCATGACAGTAGCAAAATTACAGTTATGAAGTAACAATGGAAATAATTTTATGGTTGGGGGGATCATCTCAACATGAGGAACTGTATTAAAGAATCAGAGCATTTAGGAAGGTTAAGAACCATTGTTCTATGTGAATCAGAGTATATACTGGTATATAAAGTAGGTATAGAAGTCAAATACTTACTGATAATAGATCATAAATTTATTTTAAGATTATTTTGTAAATATAAAATTGTATTATTAATTAAGATGAAAGCAAGTGTTGCACACAGATCAGATGAATGTGACTTATTTTTTACATGAAGAATTAAAACTTAGCTGAATATTTGATTCTTCAGCATCTTCCATATTTATGATTGTCAATACTGAGAAGGGGTATGTTTCAGACATAGTTGGAAATTATTTTCTAAACTTAAGCTAAAATTTGTTTCATGATTTTGTATGAAATTGGCCAGTAACTCAAACAACAGTTGTTAAAAATCAAACATTCTGACATAATATAATTTAAAGATGATTAGTTTGATACTTACCTATGAAGGGATGACAGGACAATATTAAAAATCCTTCTTCTCCATAATTATATCATTGCTTCTATAAAATCAGAAAATACATATGCACAGTAAAAAAAAAACACTGTAATTCACAATATACAAAAGTCTGGAGTCTTCACCAAGGTGTTCCAGGCAGGTCTTATTCATTTTTGTGAATCTGAGGGTACCCACAGTGCAAAGTGCACAGGTGGTTTCAGACCTAAGTCTGCAAGGATGGCACAATGCAGCATGGTTAAGTATTGCTAGAAACACTGAAGATTCAAAGTACATTTGATTTGGAATTAATATTTGGTGTTTGTACATTTGGAAGATTTTTGCAGCAGCCAAATTGCGAGGAACCACCCTCCGCATTCAGTTACACATCACGACCCATGGTTTAAGAAGCTGAGGTCTTGACCATAAGGGCTATGATACAAATCTCTTAGCCCAACCTTTCCACTACATTCTCCAGTTCCTGAACGGATACATATTATTCCAAAAATACACATTGCAGTGGGAACCATTAGACACGAACATATTCATGTAAACAAAATGCAGAATGTCTTTTAGTTATCTGCAGAACCTTACTTGCGCCAAAAGAAATGGGTTTTTGTATATTCTACAGTCTATCACATCATAAGATGCTGCTGCTGTAACGATTCTCATTGTTTTCACAGTGACGTCTCCACTCTTTATATCACTTTACAAAACACATTGAAAAGCTCCCCGTGAAAGTGTCACTTCTGACAGAAACACCCTTTTCATTTCAAAAACTGTCAAGTACAAAAACCTTACATCCAAAATTCACATTTATAAACAAGTATCTTGGATGTACTCTGCTGTGCCAAGGAAAAAAACCTGGACCCTATCAATGGTTATATAAAATATATAACTATTATGATATGTGATTAAAATAATGACCTTTGACAGAAGGCTAGCTCTCCCAACAGTGTCATAGTTGAAGCCCAGGAATATAGCAATACATAGTAAGCATGCAAATAAGGCATAACTGGCATTTAAGGATCACTGACAAGATTTTCAGAGCAGTTACCAAGTTATGACATACCGCATCAAAGGTGCCAAAAGAAATGAAACTAAATATAATGCTGATAAATGGCTTAACAATTTTTTTAAAAAGCCTGCTAGCAGTAACACTCTCTACAACTTCAAGCATACTGAAAGACAAACATTCATTACTAATACATATAGCAGTCATGTGTAATTAATTTTACTGACTTTCCTTGTTTCATTTACTCACAAATACAAAGACTTTTCAAACATTGTTTGTCTTCAATACATCCCAACCTCCCTTGTCCCCTAGATCCTTTTCTCCTCCATTTCCCTTCAGAAAAGAACAGGCCTCCAAGGAGTATCTACCCACTGCATGTAACAAGTTACAAGACTAGGCACAAACCCTCATATCAAGGCTGGGTCAAGGCAACCCAGTAGGAAGAAAAGGGTCCCAAGAGCAGGAAAAAGAGATACTCCCACTTCCACTGTTAGGTTTCCCACAAAAACACCAAGCTAACAAACATAACTAATTCAGAGGACCTAGCACAGACCCAAGCAGGTTTAGGGTTTGCGGCTTCAGTCCCTGTGAGCCTCCATGAGCTAGGCTTATTTGAAACCTATGGACTTTGTTCTCCTGGTATTCTCTACCACTCTGGCTCCTACATTTCTCCATCCTCTCTTCCACAGGATTACCTGAGCTCCAAGGAGAGGGACCCGATAGAGACCTCCAATTTGGGCTCTCTCTTCGCCTAATATTTGGCTCTTGGTCTCGGCATCTCTGGGTCTCTGTAGCCTCTTTGATGACACTGATCTCTGAGTATATAAGGGTATCTTAGGAATCATTTTATTGATTTTTCTTTTCTTTTTTATTTAAATAACATTTTTTTTCATTTACTTTACATACCAACTAGTTTCCCCTCCCTCCTCTCCTCCCATCCCTTCCCCTTTCCCATCTACTTCCCTCTCCTTCCACTCCTCCTCCATCTTCATTAAGAAAAGGGAGGGCTTCCCAAGGGCTTGCACAAAGCATGGCACATGTAAGTTGCAGCAGGACCAGGCTCCTCCCCTTATGTGGGTGTGGGGGAGGGGAGGCAGGTAATTGAGCATGGGAAACAGGTTACCCAAAGCCAGCTAAGCCAGGAAGAGGTCCTGCTCTCATTGTTAGAAGCCTTATTAGGAGACCAAGCTACAAGATAGTACACACATGCAGAGGGCCTAGGGGGGTCCCATGCAGGCTCCCTGACTGTTGTTCATCCAGTGTCAATGAGCTCTCCCAAGCTCAGGTCAGCTGACTCTGTGAGTTCCCCCATCATGACCTCCATGGCTGGCACAGTGCTAGAGGCATCACCATCTCTGACGTCAAGACTTTTGTTTTCTGTCATAGATCTCTGAGCTGTCCAGCCTCCAATTCCTGGTCATCTAAGCAGTGTACAATGTGGGCTCCCTCTCATGGTGTGGGCCTCAAATTATACATAGGTTGAAGATTTTATGGCTGCCTTGGTGTTCCAGTCCCACCACTGAAAGCCTTGCCTGGTTACAGAGAATGGCTGACTCTCCATTACCAGGAGTCCTTGATACAGTCATCTTCAGAGAATTCTGAGAGTTTCTACTGAACCAGGTTTCAACATCACTGCCCCCCTCACCTAAATGTCCCCCAATTCCAGTCCTCTCTCCTAACACTCTCTCCTTCCATCCCGCTTTACCCACCTGCTCCCATTCCCATCCACCCCAAATCCACCCACAAAATCTATTCTATTTCCCCCTCATAGGAAGATCCATATGCCCGCCCAGAGCCCTCCTTGTTACTTAGCCTTTCTGGGTCTGTGGATTGTAGCATAATTACAGACTTAGCACCTAATGTCCACTTATTAATGAGTACATACCATGTTTGTCTTTCTGGTTATGGATTAATTCACTCAGGAAGATTTTTTTTTTCTAGTTCCATCCATTTGTCTGCAAATTTCATGATGTCATCTTTTAAACAGCTGAGTAATATTCCATTATGTAAATATACCACATTGTCTTTGTTCATTCTTTAGTTGAGGAACATCTAGGCTATTAAGAATAAAACTGCGACGCACATTCAGTTTCATTATTCAAAGAACTTGATGTTTTTATCAGACAAGTCTTTCCCTTGCTTGGTCAGAACTAACCCACGACATTTTATATTATTTGTGGATATTGTGAAGGGTGTTGTTTCCCTGATTTCTTTCTGTTTGTTTGTCATTTGTATATAAGAGGGGTACTGAATTTATTTATTTTTAGTTAATCTTGTATCCAGCCACTTCACTGGTATGTATCAGCTGTAGGGATTCCCTATTAGATTTTTGGGGGTCACTTATATATACTATCATATCATCTGAAAGAGCAATACTTTGACATTCTCTTTCAATTCGTATACCGTTGATCTTCAGTTGTCTTACTGCTCTAGCTAGAACTTCAAGTGCTCTATTGGATAGATATGGAAAGAGTGGACAGTCTTGTCTTACACCTGATTTTAGTGGAATTTCTTGAGTTTCTCTCCATTTAATTTGATGCTGTCTTTAGGCTTGCTTTCAATTGCCTTTGTTGTGTTTAGGTATGCCTCCCACCCCCATCTCCCTGATCTCTCCAACACTTATTTATTTTTATTTTTTATTTTATTTTTATTTATTCTTTGTCTTTGACATCATACATCTCAATCTCATTCATTTCCCTTCCCTTCATATCTATCTTCTGCCTTTGCACCCGCCCTAACAAAATACAATGGAATAAAATTTAAGAGAAGAAGAAAGAGGGAAAAAAAAGAAAGACCTCATTGTGGAAGCTGTAGTGTGACACAGTGAGTCCACATATCTTTACTTGCAACTGTTTATTTCAAGGAGTCATTGCTCTGGTTGGAGGCCTCTGGTTTATGCTGCACCATGGATACTGGGCCCTCACTGGAACTCCTCTTGGACAGTCTGTTGTGTCATGGAGATCCTGTAGCTTTGGAACTTATAAACCTGGTTCTGGGCCTAGGTAGTTGCAGTACTGGTCAGCAGCCCACCAGTTCTCTCCTGTCCTCCCCACCAGGTTGAACTCTCTGGCATTGCCTGGCTTGTTCACCCCTTGCAGTGTAAACAGGAGAACCTGCTTTCATGTCCTCAGGGTTAGAGGGGCAGGGGCAGCCCCCTCCCACCCCACCCCTGTTATGACTTCAAGGCCATTTCTCCCAACTGCCACAGGCATTTACACCACCATATGGCAGATGATGGGTAGGACCAGATCTTCCAAGCTCATGGTTTCAGTGCCAGTTCACCCACATGCCAGTCAACAGCATCAGTTCTAGTACGCTGCTTGGGTAAGGTGCTGAGCCTACTTTTCCAAATGCTGCATTGGAAAGGGGGAGAGTCAGCTCCCCCACCTGCTGCAGGCAACAGGGGGTGAGGGGGGGGAGGCATGTTTTCTTCACCTATGAAACCTCATGGTGGAGAAGGGGGGTAGACCTGCTGTCCCATTCTCATGCCCTCAGGGACAGCTCACCCAGGACTTCCCAAACAGGCTCAGCTCTATTGTGATGCCCAGGTGAGATGTAGGGCCCACTTTCCTGAGTACTGCATTAGGTGAGCAGCAGGGCCAGTTCTCCCTAGTGTAGCAGCCAAGGAGGGCACGGCCAACTCTATACAGCACTTTCCTCTCTGCTTTCAATGATTCCAGGAGCCATGGATATGAACGCAGACATGGACCTGGTAGCAGCCCAGGCCTAGACATTACCATGGCCCTGGGTGGCAGTCAGGCCACCCACCTCAGCCTACTCCTCAGTGCTTCCACCTTTTCAGATAAGTCTCTGTCTACTGGACATGAACCATTCTGTCTGTCTGTCTGTCTGTCTCTCTCCCATACCACATCATACATTTGCTCATCATAATAGTATCCAACTGCCCAGTATTGCAAAGTACTAGGCCAGCTCATTTTTCCTCCTTGGCACCTAGGACAGAGTGACATGAGCCTGCATGTGGATCTCCTTGGACCTACTCTGTCCATAATGGCACTGAGCAATGCCATAATTCCTTCCTCCTTGGCACCCACTGTGGACTGCTCCAGGCCTGCCTGTTGGTCTCCTTGGCCTGCATAGTCCTTAATCTGCGAGACTTTTATAATGAAGGGTTGATGGGGAATGTACTATGTATGTTTATCTTATTGATTGTTAAATAAAATACTGTTTGGCCAATGGGACAGCAAGTTAGACAGGACTAGGAGTCAAAGAGGATTCTGGGAAATGTAGTAGATAAGTGGTGATCCAGGCAGGAAGTGACATAGCAAGGAGACTCATATCTAAGCGAGGAAACAGGAAGTGGCCCCTTTTTGCCCCTCCACTCTTCCTCCAGCAGAGCGATGGGATCCACCGGCAAGGAGGGACACCAATAAGGCGTCCGATAAGATAAGTCTTATAACATATATAGATTTATGATAATTAAGACTGAGCTAGCAGATGAGAAGTCCTAGTCATTGGCCAAGCAGCTTTGAACCTAATACAAGTTTCTGTGTATTCATTTGGGCCCTAACTCAGGCGGGTGGCTGGCGTAAAGCACACACGTGGCAGTGGGGCTTATGGTGGAAAGATTTATTGTAACAAAGGGTTATGTTGGATTTTTATCAAAGGCTTTTCCAGCATCTAATGAGAGGATCATTAGGGTTTTTTTCTTTCAGTTTATTTATATGGTGGATTATCTTGATTGCTTTTCTATGTTGAACCATCCCTGCATCTCTGGCATGAAGCCTACTTGGTCATGGTGGATGATCTTTTAGATGTATTCTTGCAGTTATTTTTTTTTGAGTATTTTTGCATCTCTGTTCACAAGGGAAATTGGTCTGTAATTCTCTTTTTACTGAATCTTTGTGTGGTTTGGGTATCAGGGTGACTGTGACCTCATAAAATGAATTTGGCAGTATTCTTTATGTTTCTATTTTGTGGAATAACTTGAGAAGTAATGGAGTTAGGTCTTCTTTGGAAATCTGGTAGAATTCTACACTAAAACCATCTGGCCCTGGGCTTCTTTTGGTTTGGAGGCTTTTACTTATTTTCTTTGTAAGCATGTATTTTATACTAACAAAAGTAAGCTATGATATTATAAAGCAAATGTCTGTATAATGATTACTTTTAATATTATGCAAACATTTTGAAGTAGTATTTTGAGAGAATTATTCTTTATATTTTGCTTAAACTTAAAAAAAACTTTTTTATTATTTATGGATTTCCCATTATGCAACCCAATCCCATTCATCTCCTCATCCCCTAACATTCATCCTCTGCCCTTGCAACCTCTCACCCAAAACAAAACAAAATTTAAAAGAACAACCAAAACCCAACCAAACACAAATGCACAAGAAAATTTCTTAAGTTGGAAGCTGTAGTGTGACCCAGTGAGTCACACTGTGTACCCTTTAGTTCATACATCTTTACTTGTAAGTGATCATTGCTATGAGTCATTGGTCTGGTTTGAGACATCTGGCTTATGCTGCACTATTGATAATGAGCCCTCACTGTGACTCTTCTTGGATATCCTGCTGTTGTCCTGCATCATGAAGGTCCTGCAGTTTTGAATCTGCAGGTCTTGTTTCTTCACATGCTCCTGTAGTTCACAGATGAGGTGAATGTTGGGTAGGCCAATTCATAGCCCTGGTTCTGGCCTTGGGTGGCAGTTGGGTTGGTCAGTTTTTTTTCATTGTCTCCACTCAGTTGAGCTCTCCAGTACTGCGCAGGCTAGCTCACACAATGCAGCAGGCAACAAGGAGTGGGCCAGTTTTCCTGCTCTTGGGCCCTCAGGTCTGGCTCACCAACATTCACATCACTAGGGCCAGTTCTACTGTTCTGCTCAGGCAAGGTACAGGGCCATTTCTCCTGATTGCTGCAGGGGGAAGGAAATGGGGAGGGGCAGGGGCAGCTCTCCTATTCTCCTGGCCTCTAGGCCAGCTCATCTGTACTCCTGCCAACAAGATCAGCTCTATTGTGCTGCCCAGGTGAGGTACAGGCCACTCCCCCATGTGCTGCAGCTGGTGAAGTACAGTGCCAGCTATTCCATTTTCATGATCTCAGGGCCAGCCAGCTCTCCCAACTGCCAGATTTCCCACCCAGGTTCACAAGGCCAGATCACCTGCCCCCTCCCCTATACACACATCAACAGAGTCAGTTCTAATTATGCTGCCCTGGCCAGGTGCAGGGTCCGCTCTGATTGGGAGATTTTTATTCAGTGCTTCTATTTCCTTTAGGGCTATAGATCTCTTTAAATTGTTTACCTGATTTTGATTTAACTTTGGTAAGTTGTATCTATTGAGAAAATTAACTATTTCTTTTTTAAAAGATTTTATTTATTTATTATATATACAACATTCTGCTTCCATGTATATCTGCACACCAGAAGAGGGCACCAGATCCCATAACAGATGGTTGTGAGCCACCATGTGGTTGCTGGGAATTGAACTCAGGACCTCTAGAAGAACAGCCAGTGCTCTTAACCTCTGAACCATCTCTCCAGCCTGAGAAAATTATCTGTTTCTTATAAATTTTCCAATTTTGTGTATTATAGGTTTTTAAAGTATGACCTAATGACTCTTTGAATTTCCTTAGTGTTTTTTTTTGTCCCCCTTTTCATTTCTGATTTTGTTAATTTGTATATTCTCTCTCTGCCTAGTAGTTGGTTTGGATAAGGGTTTGTCTATCGTGTTGTGTCTAAAGGCCAGGTCTGTTCCATTGATTCTTCATATTGCTCTCTTTGATTCTATTTCATTGATTTCAGCCCCAGTTTTATTGTTTCCTGCCATCTACTCATCTTGGTTGTGTTCTAGAGCTTTCAGGTGTACTAAGTTGCCAGTATGGGATCTCTTCATTTTCTTTGTGTAGGTACTTAGTGATAGGAACTTTCCTCTTAGCACTGCTTTCATTGCGTCCCATAAGTTTGGGTATGTTCTGCATTCATTTTCATTAAATTATAGGTAGTGTTTAATTTCTTTTCTTATTTCTGCCTTGATTCAGTAATTAGTCAATAGTTGTTCTGTTTCCATGAGCTTGTAGGCTTTCTGTTGTTGAAATCCAGCTTTAATCTATGGTGGTCTGATAAGATGCAGGGATTATTTCAGTTTTCTTTTATTTGTTCAGACTTGCTTTTTGAGCAAGTATATCGTCAATTTTGGAAACTGTCCCATGAGGTGCTGAGCAGATATATTCTTTTGTGTTTGGGTGAAATATTCTGTAGATATCTGTTAGGTTTGTTTGTTTTATAATATCTGTTAGCCCTAGTATTTCTCTGTTTAGTTTTTATCTGTATGGTCTGTTGGTGAGAATGGGATATTGAAGTCTTCCACTTTCAGTGTGTGATTTAAACTTTAGTAATATTTCTTTTACAGTGTGGGTGCCCTTGAGTTTGGGGTACAGATGATAAGAATTGAAATATCATCTTGGAGGATTTTTCCTTTGATGGGTATGTAGTGTCCTTCCATCTTTTGATTAGTTTTGGATTGAAGTCTATTTTATTAGATATTAAAATAGCTATACCAGCTTGCATCTTAGTTCCATTTACTTGAAAATTCTTTTTCTAATCCTTCACTGTGAGGTAATATCTAATATCTTCTTTGATATTGAGGTGTGATTCTTGTATGAAGCAGATATTTTCACGTACACTATATTAGTCTGTGTCTTTTATTGGGGGAGTTGAGTCCATTGAAGTTGAGAGGTGTCAATGACCAGTGTTTGCTGACTACTGTTATTTTGTTGTTGCTATTGGTGGTGGTGATGGTGGTGGTGTTAATGGTGGTGGTATGTGTCTCTCTGTATGTGAATGTGTGTCTGCATGTTCATCTATTCTTTGGTTTTGTTGGTGTGAGATTATTTCCTGTGCTTTGTTGAGTGAAGATAATCTCCTTCGGTTGGTGTTTTCCTTCTAAGATCTTCCATAGAGCTGACCTTTTGGGTAGATATTGTTTAAATTTTACTTTATCGTGGAATATCTTGTTTTTCCTTCTATGGTGATTGAAAGTTTTGCTGGGTATAGTAGTCTGTGCTGGCATCTGTGGTCTCTTGGTATCCGCAAGCCATTTATCTAGGCCCTTCTGACTTTTAGTCTACATCAAGAAGTTGGGTATAGGTCTTCCAGTGCCCTGCTTAGAGCCTCCTGAGGCCTGGGACTGTGCATGGGGGAACGAATCCCAGAAGACCAGGCCATCCAGAGTCTGCTGACGTTGTGGTGCTGGTCCCACCTCCACCCATGGAAAGAGGAGAGTCATTGGAGTACTGGACCTGCTTGCACCCACTGGAAGAGAAACTTGGACCCATACCCAACAGGAGAGGGAGAGACTCCACCGGCACCCACTGGAAGAAGGGATGGGAAGGTGACAGTATAAGAACACATCCAACAACAGAAAGATCAATATGATGCCACCAGAGTCTAGGGACTCCACAACAACAAGACCTGAACATCCTAACACAGATAAACCAGAAAAGAATGACCCTAAAAACAACTGTATGAAGATGATAGGAACCCTCAAAGAGGAAATGAGAAAATCCTTTAAAGAAATGGAAGAAAAAACTAACAAGAAAATTCAAGAAATGGAGGAAAAGACAAACCAAAATTTTTTTTTTAGAAATAAACAAATCTCTTAAAGAAAACAAGGAAAGCCAAGAAAAAAGAACCAAACAAGTAAGGAAACATTTCAAACAGTGCAAGGCTTGAAAGCTGAAACAGAGACAAAAAAAAAAAAAAACAAAAAAAAAAAACAGTTTGAGGGAATGCTGGAAATAGAAAAGCTGGGTAAATGATCAGGAACTATGGATGCAAGAATAACAAACAGATTTAAGAGATGGAAGAGAGAATCTCAGGTGTTGAAGATAAACTAGAAGAAACAGATTCATTGAAGAAAGAAAATTCTTAAGTCCAACAAATCGCTAATGCAAAATATCCAGGAAATATGTGACACCGTGAAAAGGCCAAACCTAAAAATAATAGGTATAGAAGAAGGTGAAGAAACCTACCTCAAAGGTATAGAAAACATATTCAACAAAATTATGGAAGAAAACTTTCCCAACCAAAAGAAAGATATGCCAATAAAAGTACAAGAAGCTTACAGAACACCAAATAGAGTGGACCACACACACACACAAAATTTCCTCGCCATATAACAATCAAAACACCAAACATATAGAATAAAGAAAGAATATTAAGAGTAGCAAAAGAAAAAGACCAAGTAATATAAAAGGTAGACCTATCAGAATTACACCTGACTTTTCCATTGAAACTCTGAAAGCCAGAAGATCCTGGATAGATATTCTATAAACACTAAGAGACCACAGATGCCAGCCAAGACTGTCAAGCTTTCAATCAATATAGATGGAGAAAGCAACAGATTCTGTGAAAAAAAAAAACACAACAGATTTAAACTCTACATATCCACTAATCCAGCCCTACAGAAAGTACTTGAAGGAAAACTACAACCCAAGGAAGTTAACTACACTCACAAATTCATAGGCAATAAATAATCCCACTTTAGCAACAGGCAAAAGAAAAAAAAGGGGGAGGGGATCCACATATAATACCACCACCACCACCAAGAAATCCAAAACAAACAAGAATTAACAATCAGTGATCATTAATATCCCTCAATATTAATTGTCTTAACTGGATTATAAAAAGACACAGACTATCCATTAATTCCCTTCCCCTATGAGGATGATAAGTACCTTAAATGCCTACATAGTCTTCATCCAGTAGCTGATGGATGCAGAAACAGACACCCACAGCTAAGCACAGAGCCATATTCCTGGAATCCAGTTGTAGAGAGGGAAGGGGGATGAGCAAGCAGTCAAGACCAAGCTGGATAAATCTACAGAAACAACTGACCAGCATTGGTCCAATCCAAGCCCTCTGAATGTGGGTGACAGTTAGGAGGACTGGGAAGTCTATGGGAACTCTAATAGTGGAGCCAGTATTTATTGCTAGTGCACAAATGGACTTTGGGAGCCCATTTCCTATGGAGAAATACTATTTCAGCCCAGATACATGCAGGAGGACCCGACAGACTTTGATGATCCCCATGGAAGGCCTCACTATCCTTGGGGAGTGGGTGGGGGGTGAGTTGGGGGTATGTGAGAGGCCTGGAGGGAGGGCATGGAGAGGGGATGGGGGATTGATATATAAAATAAGATTGCTTCTAAATAAAAGAAAGAAGGAAATAAAAAGAACTGTTGGATTAAGTGACATTGAAAAAAAGACACAGGCTAACAACATGTATATGAAGACAGAATCCATCCTTCTGCTGCACACAAGAAACACACCTCAACTTCAAAGACAGACATTACCTCAGAGTTAAGGGTTGGGAAAAGATTTTCCAAGCAAATGGATCCAAGAAACAAGCTGCTGTAGCAATCCTAATATCTAACAGATTAGACTTCAAACTAAAATCAATCAAAAGAGATGAAGAAGGGCATTGCATACTCATCACAGGAAAAATCCATCAAGATGAAGTCTCAATCCTGAACATCTATGCCCCAAATACAAAGGCACCCATGTTTGTAAAAGAAACATTACTAAAACTCAAATCACACATAAAACCTCACATACTTATAGTGGGAGACTTCAACACCCCACTCTCACTACTACACAGGACCACCAGACAGAAACTTAACAAAAAAAACAAGGGAACTAACAGAAGTTATGACCCAATTGGGTTTAACAGACATCTATGGAACATTCCATCCAAACACAAAAGAATATACCTGCTTCTCAGCACCACATGGAACCTCAGCAACATAGCAAACCTCAATAGGTACAAAAAAATTGGGATAATCCCCTGTATCTTATCAGACCACCATACTTTAAAGTTAGAATTCAATGTTAACACAAATTGCAGAAACTGTACAAACTCATGGAAATTGAACAATCGAAATTGCACCATTCCTGGGTCAAGGAAGAAATAAACAAAATTAAAGACTTCCTAGAATTTAATGAGAATGAAGACACAGCATACCTAAACTTACAGAACAGTTTGAAAGCAGTGCTAAGAGGAAAGTTAATGGCACTAAATGTCCACATGAAGAAACTGGAGATTAGTAACACTAGAGAAATAACAGCACAACTGAAAGCTCTAGAACAAAAAGAAGCAAACTCACCCCTAAGGAGTACACACCAGGAAATAATCAAATTGAGGGCTGAAATCAATAAAGTAGAAACTAGGAAAACATTAAAAGAATGTAACAAAGAGTTGGTTCTTCGATAAAATCATTAAGATAGACAAACCTTTATCCAAACTAACCAAAAGGCAGAGAGAGAGAACATGCAAATTAACAAAAGCAGAAATGAAAAGGGGAACACAACAATGGACACTGAGGAAATCTAGAAAATTCAGGTTATACTTTGAAAAACATTACTCCACAAAATTTGAAAATTTAAAGGAAATGGACAATTTTCTGGATAAATATCACTTACCAAAATTAAATCAAGAACAGATAAGCATTTAAATAGACCTATAACCCCTAATGAAATAAAAGCCGTCATCAAAAGCCTCCCAACCAAAAAAAGCCCATGGCCAGATGATTTTAGTGCAGAATTCTACCAGAAATTCAAAGAACAGCTAATACCAACACTTCTCAAATTGTTCCACACAATGGACGCAGAAGGGTAGAAGGGACATTGCCAAACTCTTTTTAAGAGGCTATAAGTACCTTGGTATCCAAGTCACACAAAAACACAACTAAGAAAGAGAACTACGGAACAATATCCCTCATGAACATTGATGCAAAAATGTTCAATAAAATACTGCCAAATCGAATCCAACAACACATCAGAGAAATCATCCACAATGATCAAGTAGGTTTCATCCCAGGGATGCAGGGATGGTTCAACATATGAAAATACATCAATGTAATCCATCATATAAGCAAACTGAAAAAGAAAAACCACATGATCATCTCACTAGATGCTGAAAAAGCCTTTGACAAAATCTAGCACCCCTTCATGATATAGGTCTTGGAGAGATAAGGGATAGCAGGAACATACCTCAACATAATAAAATCAATATACAGCAAACAAACAGCCAACATCAAACTAAATGGAGAGAAACTCAAAGTGATTCCTCTAAAATCAGGAACGAGACAAGGCTGTTCACTCTTTCCATATCTCTTCAATATTGTACTTAAAGTTCTAGCCAGAACAATAAGACAACAAAAGTAGATCAGGGGATACAAATCGTAAAGGAAGAAGCCAAACTTTAACTATTTGCAGATGATAAGATAGTTTACAAAGTGACCTGAAAAAGTCTACTAGAGAACTCCTACAGCTGATGAACACCTTTGGCAAAGTGGCAGGATATAAGATTAACTCAAGTCAGTAAAAAAGGCAAGAGGAAAAGTGGAAACCAGGGGAACCAGAATAAAATTCATCTCACTAACTCAAAAGAAAAAAAAGATTAACTCAAAAACAAACAAACAAACAAATCGATAAATGGACTGAGAAAGAAATCAGAGAAACATCACCCTTTACAATGACAACAAACAACATAAAATATCTTGGGGTAACACTAACCAAACAAGTGAAAGACTTGTAAGGCAAGAACTTTAAGTCTTTAAAGAAAGAAATTAAAGAAGATACCAGAAAATGGAAAGATCTCCCATGCTCTTGGATAGGCAGGATCAGCATAGTAAAAATGGCCATCTTGTCAAAAGCAATCTACAGATTCAACTTGATCCCCATCAAAATCCCAACACAATTTTTCATAGAACTTGAAAGAACAATACTCAACTTTATATGGAAAAACAAAAGACCCAGGATAGCTAAAACAACCCTGTACAATAAAGGAACTTCTGAAGGTATCATCATCCTTGACTTCAAGCTCTGTTATGGAGCCATAGTTCTGAAAATAGCTTGATATTGACACAAAAAATAGACAGGTAGACAAATGGAATTGAATTGAAAACCCTGATATTAACCCACACGCCTATGAACACCTGATTTTTGACAAAGAAACTAAAATTATACAATGGAAAAAAGAAAGCATCTTCAACAAATTGTGCTGGCATAACTGGATGCTGGCATGTAGAAGACTGCAGATAGATCCATATCTATCCCTATGCACAAAACTTAAGTCCAAATGGATCAAAGACCTCAACATAAATCCAGCCACACTGAACCTCACTGAACAGAGAAAGCAGGAGGGACCCTTGAATGAATTGGTATAAAAGACCACATCCCGAACACCAGTAGCACAGACACTGCGATTGACAATGAGTGGGACCTCCTGAAACTGGGAAGTTTCTGTAAGGCAAAGGACACAGTCAACAAGAGAAAATGGCAGCCCACAAAATGAGAAAAGATATTCACCAACCCCACATCTGACAGAGGACTGATCTCCAAAATTTACAAAGAACTCAGGAAGCTAGTCTCCAAAACACCAAATAATCCAATTAAAAATTGGGGTTCAAAACTAAACAGAGAATTCTCAATAGCAGCATCTAAAATGGCTGAAAGACACTTAAGAAAGTGCTCAACATCCTTAGCCATCAGGGAAATGCAAATCAAAACAACTCAGAGATATCATCTTACTCCTGTCAGAATGGCTAAAATCAAAAACACCAATGACAGTTTATGCTGGGGAGGATGTGGATAAAGGGGAACACTCCTCCACTGCTGGTGGGAGTGCCAACTCAAACAGCCACTTTGGAAATCTGTATGACAGTTTCTCAGGAAAATGTTAATCAGTCTACCTCAAGATCCAGCAATTCCACTCTTAGGCATATACCCAAACAATGCACATTCATACAACAAGGACATCTCTTCAACTTGTTCATAGCAGCATTATTTGTAATAGCCAGAACCTGGAATCAATGTACATGCCCCTCAACTGAAGAATGGATAAAAAAAATGTGGTACATTTGCACAATGGAGTACTACTCAGCAGAAAAAAACCAAAAACAAAAACAAAAACAAAAAACAATGAAATCTTGAAATTCACAGGCAAATGGATGGAACTAGAAGAAACCATCTCAGTGAGATAATCCAGTCACAAAAAGACAAACATGGTATGTACTCACTCATAAATGAATTTTAGACATAGAGCAAAGGAATACCAGCCTACAATCCGCACTGCCAGAGAACTAGGAAACAAAGAGGACCCTAAGAGAGACATGAATGGTATGCTGGAGAACGGGAAAGGAACAAGATCTCCTGAGCAAATTGGGAGCATGAGGGCCGAGGGAGGAGAGGGAGCTAGTAGAAACAGAAGGGGAGAAGAGGAGTGGGGAGGAAGACATGAGGGACTAGGAGGATTGAGTTGGGGGAAGAATAGAGGAGAGCAAGAAAAGAGATACCTTAATAGAAAGGGCCTTTATAGATTTAAAGAGAAACCTGGCACCAGGGAAATGAAAAGCAAGAAATCCAAGTTCTTCTGGCTACTGAAAATAGTGAGGAGAAAGACCAAATCCCTGATTGCCCCATTATAGCAAGCTGTATTTTTGAGGTGCACCTGGGACTGGCCAGTTGGTTGTCTCACCTTGTCAGGATTTGAGACAGCAGCCCCTGCTGGCTTCTTGAGGTCCCTTTTATAGGAGAGATAAACTGTTTACAAAGGAGAGGTGGCTGTTACACATTGTTAGAAAGATACAATGAAAGGAAAAAACAAGGGTTAGGATGTACATCATGGGAATCGGTCTCACATTTTGTGTAAGTCTTAAAACATGTGTTTTAGTACACACCAGATTTACAAAACAGGAACCCTTTTTTTTCTTTTATAAATACTAATAGAAACTACATTTTTTATATTTTTTACTTTTTCTTTCCTCCTTTATTCTTCATTCATACATGGCAATCAGACCATAGCCTCCCCTCTCTTCACTATCTTTCCCTGTGTCCCCCCCAAAAGAGCAGGCCTCCAAGAGACAGCCAAACAGCACAATAAACCACAATAAGACCAGGCATATACTACAAGGCAAGAGAGACAGCCCCTGCTCCCACTGTTAGGAATCCCATAAGAAAACAAGCCACTCGGCCATATATGCAGAGGAACTATGTCAGAGCCCTACAGGATCCTTGTTCTCTGCCAACCCCCATGAGTCCCGGTTAGTTGATTCTGTGAGCCATGCAGGAACTTACTCTTAATTTCAAATAGAAATTATAAGTTGCAAGGACTTAAAGCAACACAAGCAGGAATTTATTAACTGTGGATAGACACCTTAACTTGCAAGGCATATTTTTCCCATTTTTGGTTTACCATTAACTTGTAAGGTATATTGTTCCTGTGTTGGTCTTACACTACAAAAATTTTTACTGTAACATGGCTCCATCCCTCTGCTACATGTTGACCAGAATTGCTTTCACACTGAAATGGCACAGTTTAGGAAAAGCCTAAGAGACTTAGATGGTGCTCTCTCATCACACACTCTTGTCATTTTCGCCCAGCTGTTTGGAACACTATAAACTATAATGACCATGTTGCAATCTCCAGCACTGTGGTTGTCTCGAAGATCACAATATTTCTTTACTTTCAGCACCAGTATCCAACATGTCAAAATAAGAAAGTCAGTAAACTTTAAGTACCATGTGTTAAAGATACAGACGAGTAAAGATTATCTTATTATAAAATTAGATGGCAAAGTTTGATACTTAACATGCAATGATACAATCAATGTCCTAAAAGAACATTTTTATGCACTGAGATTAACAAAGACTTCATCGGGATATTTTTCACCCATAGGATTTAGTGGCTAGAAAAATTTAAAATAAGGTAATTCATCATGGCAGAACATACCATAATAAAAAGATGAAAATTTCACCCAAGGCACAGCAACCCAAGCCTTTTACCAGAAGTAACCAATGGTAACCTACTTTTGTTTGGTTTTATCAGATGAAGTAATGTGTGCAGAGTCAACTTGCTTAAGACTATTAATTTTTTGGCAAGAACATTTGAAGAATGGAGAGCACTAAGGAACATCAAAAGCCAATAATAGTAATTAAAAACAAGAGAAATGGTATCCCTTGGGTATTGATGAATCAAGGATTATAGTGTATTTGAGGAATTAATGCCAGGGAGGAAATGACTGAAGCAGTGGTCTCCAAAGTTTTTATGGAACATTACAGGCAAGAATGCTTTCTAAGAAGCAGGGATTTCACACAGCCTACAGCAGAAGCTGGCAATAGCTGTCACTGGGGGTAATAAAATTATGTTTGGTACAACAGTGTTGACTAGACTTATAAACCTTATGAAAATGTAAGGTGTATACAACCTGTGTTTGTCTGCAGTGTCATTCATCAGCAGTGTCTTTGTGAAATGCATTTCATTCAGTCTTGTGTTATTGAACCAGGAATGTCAACAGTGACCTTTGTCTGTTCTCACAGTTTATACATCCTTGTAGGGTGGTGGTTGCGCCCATCTTCAATCCCAGCACTCAGGAGGCAGAGGCAAGCAGATCTTGGTGAGTTTAAGGCCACCCTGGGCTACAAAGTGAGTTCCAGGACAGCCAGGACTGTTACACAGAGAAACCCTGCCTCTAAAAACCAAATGAATGAATGAATGAATGAATGAATGAACGAACGAACATTGAATATCCTGATTACCCAGAGCATTAATGGGCTGAATTTTATGACAGTTTGTTTTGAGCTCAAGGCTAATATATCCTGAAATACTATAAAAATGAATGTATCATACTGAATGGCTTAAGCCTTTGCTGCAGATCTGATACTGTTTTACAATAAATTCAACCCAAAACTGTAGGGCAAATAATACTTATATATGAAACACATTTAAACACCTAGTTTTTTTATAGCAAGGCCTGTGTCCTCACATAAAGCTGTAGTTCAAATTAGTTTGAGCACCATGTTAGGGGCCTTGATACAAATGTAAACGTAACTTCCATTTCTAAATCTGCCCAAGAATGTGATACAGGGGCTTCTATGCAACCTTTAATTGGAAGTGATTAATCTATCACATGCTAAGAGAAACATATCAAGAGAAAAAAAATCAATCTAACCAAAACTTCCATCAATGTCTTCCTGCCAGGTAATGAACATGGGTCATAAAAACCATTTTTTCACTTACCCATGTAAATATTTGGTAATGTCTATCTGTAAAAAGACTCTCTCACTCACTTTCTCTCGAGAGAATGAGACTTAGAGAGAGAGGTTCGTATTATAGACCAGTGTCAGCAAACAAACTCTTGAGGGTTTGTGTATGTCCGGGTAAGTGGTGCATATGTGCTGAAGATTGAACATAGGAACTCACACACACTAGGAAAGCTCTTTGCCACTAAACTGCCATCCTTAGTTCCTGTAATTAATTTTGGGGTTAGAACACAATTAAGTGAAGTCTTCCCATAATGTATTTAATTCTTTTCATTTGTAGAGCCATGTTGCAAAAGGTTTCCAATTTTTCCTCTAAGCTACCAAAGCCTCCCAGTCACTTTGTAGCCCTACAACAGGTTTCCTGGCCTCTGCTCTAGAACAGAAGCCACACCAAACATTTACAAAGCACAGGCTAAATGACCTGTGTTTTCATGTTGGCTTTGTCACCAGCTGATCATCCTTGCTCATTAAGCTTTTTCCTGCTGAAGTTTCCTCATTTGTAGATATGGGTAAGCGATGGCATAAATTTTATAGGGTTAGTATAAGGATGAAGTGAACTAGTAAACACAAACTTGGTAGCAGTGCTTGGCACAAGCTGCAGGGAAGGTGAGCTATAAGCTCAAGATAAAAGCTTGTAATCAAACACACATTTCCTACTCATTGGATAAAACATCAGAAATGTTTGCATTCATTCAGAGACAAATATGAAAATATAAAGTCCTACCCAGTGCATGAAGATGGGAGCTAACCAAAACTTTGCCCACCATTCTTGTCTCCATCAAATAGAAGACCAGGCAGAGCATACTGCAATGTCACCAGGGTGATAATTCTCAGACCCCTCATTTCAGTAGAGACCGTGTTAATCTTTTTACTACTTTAAATTTCATATTACATTCTTTATAGTCTAAATAAGAATAAATACAGTAATAGGAATATATGATATTCACACTTTTTAAATGTGACAACTCAAAATACATACATTACTTGTTAAATAAATATATGCTGAATGCCTGCCATTTGCTTATGTATAAATTTACTGATTAACACCTTTGAAGGAAAAAGTGCCCTTATATATGTACTAGTGAGAGTTAGAAGTGACTTATACTATGAAAAATTTCAGTTATTGCTATCCAAAAAGCTTTCTGCAATGATGAAAATATTCTACACCCACATGTCCAACATGGTAGCTACAAGCTGGCTGCATTCATGTAATGAGCCACTGAGATGTGGGCCATGCAAATTGAGGGACAGCATTTTAAATTAAAATACAATTAAATGGATAATAAGACAACATAGACCTACGGGATTACTGCAGGGCACATGGAAGTTGCAATATCACATTTCTGCCTTGAGTAGAAAACCCTGTTACACTATAGGGTTATTAGGGTCCTACATCTGAAGGCCAGGAAGCATTTTTGTCTACTTTCTAAAGAGGAAAATTCAACCAATTCATCATGTAACAAATTCTTCCTCTCCTCCTGACCCTGAACTACAGCTAAGTTCTAACTAAGTTTCGAAACACAAAAAAGGATAAATGAAATCCACACATATGTTGTTATACATGTAACTGAGCAGCCTTGAGTGAAGCCCACATATATGTTGTTATATAACTGAGCAACCCTAAGTGTAATCCACATATTTGTTGTAATGCATGTAACTGAGCAGCCTTAAGTGAAGTCCACATAAATGTTGCTATAAATGTAACTGAGCAGCTTTCAGCCTCAGAAGCAAGTCTTTAGGGTGACTACACAGTAGCTGGAGAAGGGCTTCACTTGGCAGTTTATTTCTTGTACTCTGACATGCCTGTGTTTTTATATGTCCAGCAGTCAAAGAAAGATGCAAAGAGAAGTGAGAAAAGCACTGATTTTCCAGCTGAACAATTAATATATCAGCTTTAAAAAAAATCTCACTTGGGAGTTAAGAATCTGCATGATGCTGGGTTTGAAGCTAGCCTGGGTGACACAGCAAGCCTTGTCTCAAAATAAATAGCCAAACAACAATAAAACCAATTATATTTTAAAACAACAGTCCCTGACAGAAACAAGTCTCTTCAATTTATTATTTTCACTTAATTTCTTGTTGTTTTGGTGCTAGGTGAGCTCTATGACTCTGAGCTCTTTTCTCAGTGTAGCTAGTTTTAACTGGCTCTCCCAATTTTGTATACAGCAAACAAAACACTTGCCAGGTCAGAAAGTTTAAAAAAGACTCTTTAAAAAGAGGAGATGTGCAAAATCAACTTTATTTTTCATAAATATTATGATTATTTTATTGTTCAAAGTATTCCTTTAAAATAAATTAGAGTATTTCCATATTATTCCTCTAATATACAATTATTGATTAAAGCATACCACTGACCAACATAATTCAAAATAACATCACGAGTCACACATTCCTAAAGAAAAGTGCCTGCAGTATTTTAAAGAACATTCTTTACATTCTTTATACTTTAACTTGATTTAATGAGCAATTTTACATTTTCCTTTAAATTCTACAAATGTCTTAATTCTCACTATTTAAAAAACTAAGCAAAACAAAGACAAAGCCATCTCCCAAATAAACACCCACCCCCAAGCATGTTGATTGTAGTGACAGGACAGTTATGAAGTCACTGAGTAAAGCTCTTTTTTATGAACACTTTCGGGAAGCTAGCATTGAGTTCTAACACAGCCCTGTTATCAATCTGGGAACAGAAGGACACATCGAGGAGGGAAAGATCTTTGCAAGACTCCAGGAGCTTTCGCAATGACGCTGGACTTACCATTCTTGTTCCTGTTTAAGAAAAGAAAGGTCTATTAAAAACACAAACATAGGTCTATTAAAATGTACTAATGAGTTTCTTCATTTCTATTTTAAGCTTATATGACATAAGTAAAATTTTAAAGCAAAGCATTTTTAAAACAATATGTTAAATGGTTTTGCTTAACAAAAGAAAAACTGAATATTCTCAGACAATTTGACAATGAGAACATGAACCTTGTCAATTCCCTACTATCTACTACTTCCATTCCTACTTTAACACCTTCTGATTGTCCCCTCACTTCCCCCCATCTTCACCCCAGTGCACAAGGCTATTCACATCTCACCTCACTTAACCCATGATCAACCCATCTGCTGCCCATTTGACAGGGAAGCTGATAGATAATTCACCCTCTAATTACAACTGAGCAACTATCCCAACAATCCTGAGCATCTGTGTTAGGCCTGGAGATGGAAAGATGAGTAAGACATATCTGCCTATGGAACTACTGAGCAAGGCATAAAATAAACTACACAACACACCCACTGTCTTATAATGGGAGGGTGGAAGACAGATAAAGGATGACAAGTGATTTCTGCCTGTGTTAAATTTGGATATCCCGTTGGAAGCTAAATTAATAAATTATGAAAAGCATCTAATATACAATAGGCACTTAGTAAATATCATATATTACATAAGTCTAAGCAATACTCATAGAGAACACACCCTGATTTAATTACAGCTTTTCTGGGAGAAAAAAAAATCACTATCATAATACATATGCACATTGACTGGCAGAGACATTAGGATCTGTGTTATTTGTTTATTTATCTATTTATTTACTTATTTTCTGTAGTGCTGGATCAAACCAAGAGACTTGTGTACGCTAAACAAGTGCTCTATGCTAGTCTACAGTTCCACACCAGGATAACACAAACCTCATTCTGTGTAACTCTTTTCCATACCCCTTACTCTGGTGGGCTCCCAGGTTGTAATTATACAGCACTCCCTGCCACCTGTGTATACCTGGTCCTGAGCTATACCTGCCCAGATTCCCCCTGGAATTGGGATTCAGCAAAGCCTTTACTGTCCATAAATATCAATTCCCAATCCTCAAGGATGTAGAAAGCTGGGCAGGCACTGTGATGTTTGATTGTGTGCCCAGAGAAGCAGGGATGGTGCCTATGAAAAGAGAACAAGCATAACCAGGATGGAAGCATGTATGGAAGTCTTTGTGAATACACACGGGTATAGGGCAGTGCAGGGGTCAGGGAAGGGAGGAGAATGTAAGACAGGAAAGGGAAAAACTGGCAGCACACACAAGACCTTCACAGGTTCAAGTCAGATGTGGTCCAGCACTGAGAGGTAGAAGAGGACACAGGCTCCCATTCTTAACCAAAAAGTTATTTACTATTGATATCTACTGGCAAAGGAAATTGATTTTCTCTAATGGAGTGACACTGGGCATATCAACCACAGTCCAGAGTAGCAGGCCCAGGAGTAGCTGGCCAACACAAAACAGACTCCATGGTATTTTTGTGGACTTTTTAGTTTGCTTTTTTGTTTGTTTGTTTGCTTGCTTGTTTTTTGTCTTATTGTATTTTGCTTATGGTTTTTGACTTCTGTTTTGAGGGAAATTTTTTTTTTCTTTTTTGGTGTGTGTGTGTGTGTGTGTGTGTGTGTGTGTGTGTGTGTGAGAGAGAGAGAGAGAGAGAGAGAGAGAGAGAGAGAGAGAGAGAGAGAGCCAACAAGATAAGTCAGAAAGAGAACAACTGGGCATGAGACTTGCACTGAAGCACAAAGAACCACTGACTATAGACTCAACATCCCAGTCTGAGGCATTGTTCTATCTCTTTGCAAATGCTGGACTCAGCTACAGAAGACAATGGTACAACTTCCTTAGCTGGGAAGATAGGGTAAAATGCAACACAACACAAACGAAACATTTTGTCCAAAGTGTGTAAATTATGTATGACTCCCTGCTTAAGGTTACTTAGAGTCAGTCATATACAACAATATAAGCACCATCTAGGAATGTATCATAAATGCAGACATCAAGAAATTTTAACCAAAACCAAACCCAGAGGCTGAAAACCCTCAGGTTTTTCCTTTGGTGAATATTCAATAAAGAGGAAAGGTCATGTAAGTACTTTAGAGAGTAATTTTTTATCAGTACTGACACACTGCCAGGGACAGGTCAAGCGCTATGAGTTCATGCACTCTGGGATGATGTGGGCAATGAGGATGGCACTGCTGGCACCTCTGGCGCAAGCTCCTTGCTAATGAATGCAGTGAAGATACATGGAATTCTAAGACTCTGAAGAATTATCGACAGATCGGTCTTGTGGTAGGACAATTCCTAAAAGCTAGAATTGCTAGGGGGAGAGATTTCAGACTCTTTTTTGAATCAAGAGTTTAACATTAAAAACTTTCAAAATCTAACTTGAATTCATTTACAAAGGATTCATTTTCTGTCCTTAATAAAAATGGAGAATATACTCATGTAAAAAAAGTGTAAACTTTTGACTGGACCCAAACTTGACAATTATTTAGAGCATGTAAAGCTTTTGGAAAGTTCAACTATGAGATTACGTTGCTCTACTCACCAATACATTCTCTCTCTGCTTCTGTCTCGCCCTAGGCCAATGTATCCATCCACCTTATACTATCTACCAAGCAGTCATATCAGGACAAATGTCTACTTCAAGTTGATTTGGCTTCCTTCCAAAGGGTCAACAGATAGGTTTTAGGTCAAAGAGACAGGCTTAATAGCAATTGTATGGAAGGAATTAATTATGTCCAACAATAATAAAAATCCCCTAATACTAATGGAGGAGAAAGAAAAGAACAGATAATAACCCAATCAACCAGAAGGCAACCAATCAAATGACAGGAATTAGTAAGTACCTCTCACTAATAACCTTAATGGTAACTAGTCTCAACTCATCAATGAAGAGACATGGACTGGCTGGCTGACTAGACTAAAACACTAGATACAACCATCTGTTGTGCTCAAGCAACACACCTTTACCAAAGTTGGTAAAGACACCTGCAGACTGAGAATCAAAGGACAAAAGTCAATCTATTGAGCAAACAAAACCAAAATCAAGCTGGTATAACTGTTCTGATATCCAATAAAGTAGACTTCAAACCAAACTAGCCAGAATAGATAAAGGCCACTGCACATTAGTAAGTATGAAAATACATCAGTAAAATATATACACGTAAAAATGTTTGCACCAAATGTTAGAGCTCATTATTTCATAAAATAAGCACTAATGGTCATAAAAGATACGGTAGGTACTCATGTAGCAAAACTGAGTGATTTCAATATCCTCTTCTTATCTTTAGTTAAGCTAAATTAAAAATCAACAAAGAAATTTCTAAGTTAAACTATCTTGTGGAATAAACAGGTTTAGCAAATGTCTACAGACCCTTCTAACCAGAAGCAATAGAATACACAGTCTTTTCATCAGCCCATGAGATCATCTAGAGGTAGTCACATTCTAGGCCACAAAGTAAGTGTTAAAACATATCCATGACTTGAAATAACTTCCCACCTCATCACAGTGGAATAAAACTGGAATCAACAGGAAGAGACACTATAGAAATTCTTGGGGACTTGAACAATATACTTTTGAAAGATTAAGAGTCACAGAACAACTCAAGAAAGAATTTTTTAAAAATCCTATAACCAAACAAAAATTAAGGCACGACATACCAGAACTTTGGCAAACATCTCAGGCAATTCTAAAAGGAAAAGTTTAAATATCCTTTTTAACATAAAAAACAGATCCCTCAAACAAAAAAACCTATTGATACTTTGATGCATTAGAAGAACAAGAATATGCTACACTCAAAAGCACAAGTAGATAAACAGTTGAGATCAAGGTAGAAATCAACAGAAAATAACAGTACATAGAATCAAAGTTGGAAAGAGATGTTAGAATAGATACCAGTGGAAACCAGGAAGACTAGAGAATGCTTAGAAAATGTATAAGAAAAGGAAAATCTAGAAGAAACTGATAAATTTCAAGATATACATGATGTACCCAAATTAAATCAAGAACATATAAGCAACTTAGATTCATAACAAAAAGATTGAAACAATAATAAGAAAAAAGTCTTCCCAGAAAGTCAGGCCAAAGACCAGATGGATTCACCACTAAATTCTACCAAACCCTTAAGGAAGAGCTAAAGATGAACACTCCTCCAATTACTCCACCACATGGAAAAGAAAGTTACCAGATTCACTATATATAGCCAATATTACCCTGTTATTAAAACTGGATAAGGCCACAACAATGACAAACACACTACAGAACAACTTTTTTTTTTTTTTTTTCTGATCCAACAATTGCCAATAAGATTCCTCCAAATTATGGGGCCAGTAAGATGGCTCAGTTGGTAAAGAGATTTCCACACAAACATGAGGATCTAAATTTGGACATCCCATAACCACACAAAGCCAGACACAACAGTACCCATCTGTCACTCCAACACCAGTGGACTATGGATAGAGATAGTGATGGTAGTTAAGCTTGGGGTGCAGATAGGCAGATCCCTAGAGCTCAGTGGCCAGTCAGCTTAGCCAAATCAGGGACCTCCAGGTTTAGAGATCCTGTCTCAAAAAGCAAAATGGAGAAGTGATGGAGGAAGTTACTCAACATTGGCCTCTGTTTTCCACATGCAAGTGTGCACCTCCAAAATAAACCCAATTAAATATATCTCCCACATTCTTCCAAATTACATATAAAGACACATGTGAAAGATCATACACTATACTCAGTTGGTTTTATCTCAGGGATCCGAGGATAGTTCAAAACATGCAAATCAACAAATATAAAACATAAATAGACTAAAGGAAAGGAATAACATAGCCACAAAAGACATAAAATAGGTCTTTAATAAAGTTCAATATCCCTTCATGATCAAAGTCTTAAAGAAACTAGAAACAGAAGAAACAAATCAACATAATAAGGGCTATATACAACAAACCTAAAGACAAAATACAGTAAATGAGGAAAAACTCAAAAGAATTTCCTCAAAAATATAAATGAAGCAATGGAATTCACTCTCACTACTCTTAATCAATATAACACTTGAAGTCTTAGCTACAGCTAAGAAACAGAAGGGATACAAACAGGAAAGAAGTCAAAGTACCCTTATTTACAGAAGACATTGTCTTGTACTTAAAAGACCCAATAATTCCACCAGAATTCTCTTAGTTATGTCTGACACATTCTAGACAACAACAGGATACACAATTATATATGGAAATTGTAAGCCTCCAATATTTCAGAAATGGCTGTATAATGCAATGCAATTCCCATCCATATTCCAATCATATTCTTGAAAGAAATAGGAAAAAAGTATCCTAATTCATACAGAATTTAAAAAGACAGACCAAAACAAACAAATCAACACATACAATCCTAAGGAAAAGAGCAATTCTTGGGTATCATAATACGTAACCTCAAACAGTAAATTACAGAACCACAGTAACAGATTGGAATGGTACTAGCACAAACACAGATACACAGACTGTGCTTGTTGGTTTTCGTCAACTTGACACAAACCTAGACAAACCTGGAGGGCAGAAATGTCAACTGAGGGACTGCTTCCATCTTACTGACATGTAGTAAAGTCTCTGGGGCATTTTCTGTATTAAAAGATGATGATGAGGAGGGGTCCAGCTCACTGTAGGCAGTGCCACCTTTGGAAAGGTGGTCTTGGATTTAGAACAAAGACTATGTAAGCACCATGCCCCAAAAGTCTCTGCTCCAGCCCAGACCTCCATGTTCTTACCCGAATTCCTGTCCTGACTTCCCTCAGCAATGGGCTGTGAACTGAGAGTTGTAAAATGAAATATACCTTTCCCTCCCAAGTTGCTTCTGGTTGTAGTGTTTATCAACAGCAATAGAAAGCAAACCAGGACAACAACCAATGGGGTAGAATATTTATTAAATAAAATGACATATTTTTGACACAGTTGTCAAAAAACATATATTAGAAAGAGCACTTCAATAAATGGTTCTAGGAAAACTAGCTACCCACCTGTAGCATAATGAAATTAGATCCCTTCTCTTATCCCCTACAAAAATCAATTCAGAATGGACCAAAGACTGAATGAAAGTGCTAAGGGAAACATTCCAAAATACAGGTAATAGGCAAGGAATTTCTGAAGAAAGACTCCAATCACAGAAATTTATTCCAATATTGACAGAAAGGATTACCTGAAATTTAAAAACTTCAGCACAACAGAGGAAATAATCATTAAAGAGACAGATTATAAAATGGGGAAAAATCCTTGCCAAACTGAACATTGGAAAGGAGATTGAAATAAAGAAATACACAAAGAACACCCAAAGAGGAAGCCACCTAATCAGTCAATGTATTAATGGACTGAACAGGCAGTCTCAAAAGAAGAGATACAGTTATCCACCACATATCTGAAAAAGGTGTTTATCTTTAATCATCAAGGAAATGCTGATGGGAACTTTCATCCCTGACTCCTGAAGAATGGCCAACATCAAGCAAATAAATGATAACACATGACAGTAAATGTTGATGAGGATGTCGGGCAAGAGGAACCCTCATACTCTGTGGGTGAGAATGTAAACAGTGCAGCCACTATGGAAGTCAGTGCTGAGGTTCCTCAAAAAGCTAAAAACAGAACTAACATATGACCCAACTACACAATTCCTATGAATATATCTGAAGCACTCAAGGCAGCACACCAGAGATTCCTTCATATCTGTTTATTGCTGCACTATTCACAGCAGTGACTGCAACCAGCCTAGATGTCCATCAATGGACGAAGGGATGAAGAAATTCTGGTAAGTACATGTAACTTTATTCAGCTATGACAGAAAATAAAACCCTGACATTTGCATGAAATGGAAGCTACAGTGGGAAATTACCAATACAGAGTCAGGTAGAAATATAAGGGTATTTAATAGGGAAAAGCCTTACTTACAGAGCAACCTAGCCAGCCGGCACAACAGCAGTCTGTACGCAAGCCCAAAAGAGAAACCGAAACAGAAAACGCAGTCCCCTTCAAGTCTCGATCTAGTTCACCCTGACCATGCCCTTGCAAGCGTGGTCAGGCACACCTGTAGCCAGCCCCTAAGTAGGCGTGGCTACAGCTTCCCCTACAGGAAGCCTTTGAAGAGAATTATGTTAAGCAAAATAATAGACAAACATCACAAGTTCTCTTTCAGATGTGTACATAGATTTACATTCGTACATACTTGTGTATGTTTAGCTAGGAATTCTTACAACAGTAGAGAGGAGAGTGTGAGAGGAAGAGAAGTGACTTTAAGAGAGGACAGGAGGGAAAATATGAGTAATGGATTACATTTGATATGAAGGCAAAAGCAGGTGTGTACTATCCGGGGTAAGGTAGGTACCAGAAAAGGAGCTATGGTGTAATGAAGGGCTTTGCAGAGAAGGGAATGAGTATGAATACAGTAAATTAGTGTATAGTATGAAAATTCTGTAACAAAACCCATCATTTTGCATGCAAACTTAAAAATATTTATATATTGTACCCTTACCTAATATATCCAGTTGCTGTAATCTGGTACAGTTAGATGCCAGTTCTTCTATATCTGTGTCACACACAGACCTGTTAGCTGTAAGAAAGAGTTTCTGCAAGTTTGGGAGCTGGCGTGCCAGTCTGGTGAAGCACCCAGTGCTGCTCTGAAGTGTGGGGCACCAGCCAAGGTCCAGTTCCTCAAGAAGCACACACCCAGAAGCCAACTCTGCTATCCCATTCTCTGTAATATTCTTGCATCTCCACAGATCCAGGGTCCGGAGGTTTTTACACTTGGCTCCTATCATGCTGGCTATCACATCATAATCTTCAATCTGGAAATCAAACAATTCCAATCTTTTACACATTAAATGCAGGAATATAAACTTCTTAGAACATTCTTTTTCTTTTTTGGGGGGGTTGAGATATGTTTTCTTTGTATAGTCTTGACTGTCTTGAAACTTACTCTGTAGACCAGGCTGGCCTTGAACTCACAGAAATCTGCCTACCTCTGCCTCCCAAGTGCTGGGATTGAAGGTGTATGCTACCACTGCCCAGCTGCTTAGAAAATTCTATTATCTCTTTAATCATAACACTGGAGAAAGAAGAAACAGGAGGATAAGGGCTTGGTGGCTAGATAATTTAACCAAATAAGTGAGCTGTAGGTTCAGTGAGAGACTGTGTCTCAAAAATAAAGTGGAATACTATTGAGGAAGATGCCCACGTTAACGTCCAATTAACAATGACCTCTAATCTATACATGCACATCTTCACAGAGACATGCACACACAAACATAAAGAAACCCGGTGCTACTGAAATTCCCAAAAATCTACAAGGATGACCCTAGCTAAGACTCCTAGCAATAGTGGAGAAGGTGCCCAAACTGACCTTCCCCTGTAATCAGATTGGTGAAGACCCCAACTATCATTGTAGAACCTTCATCCAGTAATTGATGGAACCAGATGCAGAGATCCACAACCAAGCACCAGGCAGAGCTCCAAGAATCCAGTCAAAGAGAGGGAGGAGAGGATATATGGGCAAGGGAGGTCAAAATGATGATGGAGAAATCTACAGAACCAAGCTCATGGAAACTCATGAACTATGGACTGACAGCTGTGGATCCTCCATGGGACAGAATTAGGCCCTCCGTAAGTGGGAGACAGTAGTGAAATTTGGATTATCTCAGGGGCCCCTGGCAGCAGGATCAGGATCTATTCTGGTGCATGAGCCACCTTGTTGGGAGTCCATCCCCTATGAAGGGATGCCATGCTCAGCCTTAATGCAGGGGGAGGGGCTTGGTCCTGCCCCAACTTAATGTGCCAGACTATGTTGACTCCCCATGGGAGCCCTTACCTGATGGGTGGAGTGAATGGAGGGTGGGCTGGAGGGGAGGCAAGGAAGGGTGGGAGGAGGGATGGGAGGGAGAACTTTGGTTGGAATGTAAAATGAAATTAAAAATAAGTAAATTTAATAAAAATGATAAACATCTAGTAACCAAGGATTAAACATTCCTACTCTTATATTTTCTATGCTTTAATGTTTCTTGAAAGAGGTTCTTTTAAGGAGGTCATGTGATTTCATTATAATCAGGTACCAAAGTTACCACCAGAAGTCAGAGGGAAACAAAACAGTCCCTGATGAAGAAAACACTGAATAAATTTGGGGCTATGCTTCTGAGTAGGAACTAAAGACTGACACAGCAGGTAGGTGACTTCTAAGCTTCTGGTCTAACAAATCAAGCATATCTGGTGGACTCAAGTAAAGTCTACAACAAACAGGTTGGGGGAACATAGCCACCTCTACAAGTGAATTTACCTGAATAACACACAGCTGGTAATTAGCACATCCAATTAGTATCTTTAAAAGACGCAACAGAACTTTCTGACAGCCATGATTATTATGGTGCTGATTCTGCCTCTGGGAAACTCACTCACACGCAGAATGATTCTCTACCAGCACACCACAAATGTGAAATTACTCCAACAGTTCTGGTTGCAAGTTTTCCACACCATCATTAAAAAACAAGAACAACATGGCTAAAAACATAACAATCTAACTGCTTAGCTTTGCTAAATTAAAAGCAACCTACCTCTTTTCTTAATAATTACACCTTATTCTAAATTGCTGAAATAAGTGAAAAGTGTTTAGGCACAGCTTTCTTATTTAGTTATTTATTGAGACAAAGGGTATCAGTGTCTACACCAGGCTGGCCTTGAACTCCCAATCATCCTGTATCAGTCTCTCAAATTCTGGGATTATAGGCATGTGTCACCATGTCTGGCTTTCATTATCTATTTTTTTAAAAATATGACAGATGTCTCCAAGGAACTATCAGAAAGAAGACAGCTAACTTGACTAGGGGCAAACATTTAACAGGAAACCTAAGGAAATGCAAGCTGGTTCCAGACAACTTTAAGTTACTCCAAGAAACACCAAATAATGCAAAGAGCACATACACTTAATCATCCTTTAAATAGCAAAAAGAAAGAAAATGAATTTCAACAATACACATTCTCTATTCATAACACTACCATTCAACATTAAGATAGTGCAATGTTTTACATTTTTTGATACTAAGCCTTCAAAATTTGGCATGTATCTTACATTTGCATCATGCACAAATTGAAAGTAGTGTATTTTCATCTGGCCATCAGCTACTAGACTACTCAGCACAACAAGAGAAGCTACTGATGAATGTAGAGTACTTGGGGTATTACATGTGTTCTCTTTCTACACATTTGTTCCTCTTCCTGGTACCTACCGGGTAGAAAGTAAAGACAGAAATCCATTCACTGAAGTTTTTGCTTTTACTACTTTCATGACTACTCAGAACACAGACTATATTGCTTAGCTTCCATGCTACAAAGTGTGCCATACGACTGAATTCTGGGTAGTATGAAGTAATCTGAAAAGACATGAAACTTCTAGAAAGAGCCTGAAGGGAGAGTACAGTGCCTTTGTCCCTTCCTTAGAGTCTGACATGGGAATGAGATGGCTGGAGCTCTGGTCCTAACCTTGAGGTCAAATATGTGAACCATACAGTCTTCAAGAGTAGAGTCTAGATCTCTCAGAGGAATGAGCTGTCAAGCTGACAAGTCAGCCTGGATTCTTTACTCCCATACTCCATTTACAGGTAAGAGAAATAAACAATCTTGTAGACGAAGTCATTGTTAGGTTTCACCTGGTGTTAACCAATATGCTTATAAACTTGTTGAAAGATTTTTAAAGATGAAAAAATGAAATGAATTATTAAGGCAAGTTCCAGATTGCTATGAGGTTTTATTACCTATGGGGCTACTGTTTTACTATGATAAAAAAATTACATTAAGAAATATTACGATAAGTTGGCTGCATATGGATGGTGTCCCAGCACCTCTGCAGGTATGCTGGGAACACGGCTTCTATGTGGTGCTGGCTATAAGTCCATTTCCAAAGGGAAAGGATACAGACAATTAGAGCTGATGCTGTTTATGCTTGAAATAAAGCTGAGCTCTCCTTGGGAAAGAGGTGTGCCGATGCACACCAGACCAAAAACACAGAAAAGCCTAGTGGCAAACCAAGCAAAACCAGAGTAATCTGGAAACAGGGGTGCAGTTCTTGCCAAATTCTGAAACAACCTTCCTGCCAAAGCTACTGGACATGAGTTCATGTGGTACCATACTCCGTGGGGATTTAAGCTAATGGAAAAAAATAAACAAAAGTAAACTTGTACTCTAAAAATAAAACAAATCCCCATGACTTTAAATTGAAGACCCAAACATCTCTTCAAAATAATCATTTTGTTCTCTTCACACATTACAGGAAAACTGAGTTTCCAAAGAGTGCTGGCAACTAGAAGAGGACCTAGGCATGTTAGCAGGATGGATCAGTGTAGCAGCATCTCACTGGTAACCACAAACTTCATTTAAAAAACCGCCTGTTTACTGACAGGCTCCATTTCCTACAGGGTGCTACGTTTTAATATATGTAATATGGGAAAGTGAGTTCAGTATTGAGCAAGGTTGGAAAGCAAGGATTAAGCAAACACAAACTGTTTCTTCATAGGGAAAAATACTAAGGTAATACTCCAAAGGAAAACACACCAGTGTCATTTCCTAAGTTTGATTAAGAATCCCTGAGCTGCTCTTACTTACAAGTAAACTCTTTTATAACTGAATATTCTTCAGGGCTAATTTTTCACAGACAAATTCTGGGAAACACTGTGATTTTAACTATAAATATTTATGTACACACACACACACACACACACACACAAACACACAAATTCTGACTCAAGCTATGGCCAGAGGTCTGCTTTCCCAGAGAATGGTGCTCCAGTTTAAGAAAGGGGTGGAGATAACAAACAGAATAGAATATTTTCAGTAAAATGTGATAGGGCCCTATCAATCTTAGTGGAGCATGACAGCAATATGGAAAGCGAAAAGCAGCAAATCTGTTGTCACAGAAATTGGCATCAAGGGCTACTGGGCTCCTCTAGAACAGCTAGCTACTGGTAAGATCTAAAGAAGTCTATGAAATGACTTATAAAAGTAAGAATTTGACTTGACATAGGAGAATCCAGTGGTTTCTCAAGATTGTTTCTGGGAACTGGGACTGTTTGTGTCCATACTTGCACTTAAATAAGACCCAGGCATGGAGGTTAGAGAGCACGAGCTGTGAAACTACCTTACATACATCACTCTAAGAGGTTTGTCTAGACTACACTGTCAACTTTTTGGATATCTTTGAAGTAATTGCTAACCTATGAAGATGTCCAATTTATAGGGAAGCCTAGGATTCCAGACTTCCCCAACTGTCCAATTACTGAGGGCCTGCACCTAAGTGGATGCAGTGCTGGACGCGTCTGGGAACCCACATCTGTTTTGGTTACAAGCACTGGAGGACATAACAGTGGGCTGCTCACAGGAAGACTCACTTCTCTGCATATGTAGGTGTGCTCACACACATCCCAACAGCTCAACTATCCCTTAAATGTCAGAATAATTTATAAGCAATTTAACTATATAGTTTAGATTAGCAAATTCAGATTTTCTCATTACTGCTACCAGGACATATAAAGCCACAGTTTAAACATTGAAGGCCTTGAGAAGTTTCCTAATTTAAGAATCAGGCATCTGAATTTCAGACTAGGAAAACTTTAAAAAGAACAAACAAAATCCCACTGAGTCCTAACACGGGGCATCCATCTTTTTATTGTGCCTGATAAAGAAGTGTTTAAAAAAAAAAAAAAACCACAAAGAAACAACACACCTATCTTCTATTATACCTATAAGAATTAATCTCAAGATTTAAATTGAGTTTTGTGAAAACCTCACTAAACCACTGCTATGTGGGTGAGATACCTGCCCAACACTTTTTGTAAAGGATCCAGACAGGTAAACAGCCTGCAGCAGCACTCCCTCCACCAAAAAGACTGCTTCAAAGACATACCCTCCAAAGTAAGGGGGGGGAGAATGTTTGAATGTGGGGTACAAAGTATGTGGATATGTATTTGGTGGGGTGGGTCAAGTAAACCTCACCCATGGGAACAAGAAGAGAATAAGCCATTGAGAATGAAGGATTTTTCAAGCACTCACCATCACACAGCTGCCCAGGCTGAGGTGCCGAAGCTCTGCACAGAAGTTCAAAATGCTCAGCAGTGCTGTTTGCTGCCGTCAGGGACCACATCAGAGGCGAAGGCAGAAAATGAACGAACGTGAAACAAAGAGAAGAGGTCAATTAGACATTAAAGGCTGTCACTGCTTTTCCTGAAACACAGCTGAAAACCTAGGTTACAGAGTCCACAGATGCCATTTAATGAGTCCCCAGGTGCTCCCACCATTGACTGGCTTGGTTTCCAGGTAATCATTAGCAGTCTCCATGTAAGTCATCACTTAGTATGGTTTTACATACTCTAAAGACATCTATATTCCCCATGGCCTATCAGCTTATTTCTCGGTAAGCATTTGAAGTCTATTTGAGAGCAATGAGAGAGAGCTGGGGCTTGAGTGAGAAAGCAACAGAGCAAAAGCAACAGTGACAGAGGGAGAGAGGGAGAGAGGGAGAGAGACAGGGAGAGAGAGAGGGAGAGACAGACACACACACACACACACACACACACACACACACACACACACACACACAGAGGAGGGTGGGAGAAAGGGCAGGGGAGAAAAAGAGGGACAGAGGGAAGGAAAGAAGGATAGAGAGTGGGAAAGAAGGAGGGAAAAGGAGAGGGAGGGGAGCAACCCCACAGGGGGCTGGTGACACTCCTGAAAAGCATCTGCAGCTTTGACATTCACTGATCAGCTGCAGTCTGATGGAACTGCCAATAGAGTCACCCCAAATCAGGACTGAGCTGGTGACTTTAATGTCAAAGGATCCTCTTTGCTGACAAGGATTCCAACAACCATTGAGCACCTGTCAGTAGCAGATGCTGACGGAAACATTTCTAACACGCACTTTCTAGTCATGTTTCTGCCATTTAATCCTTCTGTCCTCTGCAATGAAAATATCTGACCATTAAACATCCACAGTATGCTAGACTGCTGTATAGTCTTAGATAAAATATATTTTCAATGTGTGTGTGTGTGTGTGTGTGTGTGTGTGTGTGTGTGTGTGTGTGTTGTATGCACCTGTGCCCACAAATGTACATTATAAGGCCAGAGAAAGGTGTCTATTTTATTTATTTTATTCCCCTATCTCCACCTTATACCTTTGAGACAGGATCTGTCACTAAGTGAGCCAGGCTGGCTGGCCAGGAGCTTTCATCTGGCGAGCTCTCCTTTCTTCACCCCACTGCTGGGTTCCAGGCACATGCAGTCATGCTTTACTTGTCACACAGGCACAGAGGTTTGAACTTAAGACCTCATAATTGCATGTCAAGTACTCTTAACCAATGAGTTACACTCCCAGTCCCTAAAAGTATATTCAAGGTCGACACTCCGCCCTCTGTCCTGTGGCAGGCGCCTGAGCCTCAGGTGAGTCTGGGTGCAGCTCTGCCCCTCCAAACTCCCACATCAACCCCTGCTCGCTTCTGCCTGAGCCCACCCAGACAAGAGTGGACCTGCCCAGACCAGAAGGCCAACCCTGAGTCTCAACACACTTCACCCCTGTCTACACTCTGCCCTCTGTCCTGCAGCGGCGGCGGGCACCAGAGACTCAGGTGAGTCTGGGCGCTGCTCTGCTCCCCAACCTCCCCCATCAACCCCTGCTCACTTCTGCCTGAGGCCACCCGGCCAAGCGTGGACCTGCCCACACCGAGAGGCCCACCATGAGTCCGGACACACCCCACCCTTGTCCACCCACCGACCTCTGCCATCCGGCTGCCACCAGAGGCTGAGCCCTCCACCTGCCACCAGGGGGAGAGACTGCACCTGCACTCACTGGAAGAAGGGATGGGAAGAAGACAGAGTAAGAACATACTCAACAACAGAAAAACCAATATAACACCACCAGAATCTAGGGACTCCACAACAGCAAGATCTGAAAAGCCCAACACAGAGCATGAAGAAGAGATGGACCTCTAAAATTATCTTAGGAAGATGATAGAGTCCTTTAAACAGGAAACAAGAAAATCCCTTAAAGAAATAGAAGAAAAAACAAGCAAAAAATTATATGAGATGGAGGAAAAGACAAACCAAAGAATTCAAGAAGTAAACAAATCTCTCAAAGAATCTAAAGAAAGCCAAGAAAAAAACAACCAAACAAGCGAAGGAAGCACTTGAAACAATTCAATGCATGAAAGCTGAAATAGAAACAATAAAGAAAACACAGAATGAGGTGATGCTGGAAAATGAAAGGCTGGATAAACGATTACAAACTAAAGATGTGATATAACCAATAGAATACAGAGATGGAAGAGAGAATCTCAGTTTTTGAAGACTCTCTAAAAGATATACAATCATTGACCAAAGAAAATCTCAAGTCCAACAATCCTTAACACAAAATATCCAGGAAACATGAGACACCGTGAAAAGGCCAAACCTAAGAATAATAGGTATAGAAGAAGGTGAAGAAATACAGCTCAAAGGTGCAGAAAACATATTCAACAAAATTATAGAAGAAAACTTCCCCAACCTACAGATGGTAGTTAAGCTTGGGGTGCAGATAGGCAGATCCCTAGAGCTCAGTGGCCAGTCAGCTTAGCCAAATCAGGGACCTCCAGGTTTAGAGATCCTGTCTCAAAAAGCAAAATGGAGAAGTGATGGAGGAAGTTACTCAACATTGGCCTCTGTTTTCCACATGCAAGTGTGCACCTCCAAAATAAACCCAATTAAATATATCTCCCACATTCTTCCAAATTACATATAAAGACACATGTGAAAGATCATACACTATACTCAGTTGGTTTTATCTCAGGGATCCGAGGATAGTTCAAAACATGCAAATCAACAAATATAAAACATAAATAGACTAAAGGAAAGGAATAACATAGCCACAAAAGACATAAAATAGGTCTTTAATAAAGTTCAATATCCCTTCATGATCAAAGTCTTAAAGAAACTAGAAACAGAAGAAACAAATCAACATAATAAGGGCTATATACAACAAACCTAAAGACAAAATACAGTAAATGAGGAAAAACTCAAAAGAATTTCCTCAAAAATATAAATGAAGCAATGGAATTCACTCTCACTACTCTTAATCAATATAACACTTGAAGTCTTAGCTACAGCTAAGAAACAGAAGGGATACAAACAGGAAAGAAGTCAAAGTACCCTTATTTACAGAAGACATTGTCTTGTACTTAAAAGACCCAATAATTCCACCAGAATTCTCTTAGTTATGTCTGACACATTCTAGACAACAACAGGATACACAATTATATATGGAAATTGTAAGCCTCCAATATTTCAGAAATGGCTGTATAATGCAATGCAATTCCCATCCATATTCCAATCATATTCTTGAAAGAAATAGGAAAAAAGTATCCTAATTCATACAGAATTTAAAAAGACAGACCAAAACAAACAAATCAACACATACAATCCTAAGGAAAAGAGCAATTCTTGGGTATCATAATACGTAACCTCAAACAGTAAATTACAGAACCACAGTAACAGATTGGAATGGTACTAGCACAAACACAGCTTATCAGATCCCCATGCTTTAAAGCTAGAATTCAACACCAATACAAATTGCAGAAAACCTAATTACATCATTCTTGGGTTGAGGAAGAAATAAAAAAAGAAACTAAAGACTTCCTAGAATTTAATGAGAATGTAGACACAACATATTCAAACTTACGGGAGACTTTGAAAGCGGTGCTAAGAGGAAAGCTCATAGCACTAAGTGGCCAAATGAAGAAACTGGAGAAAAGTCACACTACAGAATTGACAGAACAACTGAAAGCATTAGAGCAAAAAGAAGCAAATTCACCACGGAGGAGTAAACACCAGGAAATAATCAACCGGAGAGCTGAAATAATAAAGTAGACACTAGGAAAACAATACAAAGAATCAATGAAACAAAGAGTTGGTTCTTTGAGAAGATTAACAAGATAGAAAACCTCTATCCAAACTAACCAAAAGGCAGAGAGACAGCATGCTAATTAACAAAATCAGAAACAAAAAAGGGGATATAACAACTGAGGAAATCCAGAGAATCTTCAGGTCATACTTTGAAAACCTGTGCTCCACAAAATTCAAAAATGTAAAGGAAATGGACAATTTTCTGGATAGATATCACTTACCAAAATTAAATCAAGAACAGATAAGCAGTTTAAATCGACCTATAACCCAAATAAAATAGAAGCAGTCATTAAAAGCCTCCCAACAAAAAAAAGCCCACGGCCAGATGGCTTCACTGCAGAATTCTACCAGAAATTCAAACAAGAGCTAATACCAGTACTCCTCAAGTTGTTCCACACAATAGAAGCAGAAGGAACATTGACCAAGTGTTTTTACTAGGCTACAATCACTTTGATACCCAAGCCACACAAAGATACAACTAAAAAAGAACTACAGACCAATGTCCCTCATGAACATCAATGCAAAAATTTTCAACAAAATATTGCGAATTGAATCCAAGAACACATCAGAAAAATCATCCACTATGATCAAGTAGGCTTCATCCCAGTGATGCAAGGATGGTTCAACATATGAAAATCCAACAATGTAATCCACCATATAAACAAACTGAAAAAGAAAAACCACATGATCATCTCACTAGATGCTGAAAAAGCCTTAGACAAAATCTAACATCTCTTCATGATACAGATCTTGGAGAGAACAGGAATAACAGGAACATATCTAAACATGATAAAAGCAATATTTACCAAACCAACAGCCAACATCAAACTAGATGGAGAGAATTCAAAGCGATTCCTCTAAAATCAGGAACAAGAGAAGGCTGTCCACTCTCTCCATATCTCTACAATATTGTACTTGAAGTTCTAGCTAGAGCAATAAGACAACAAAAGGAGATCAGGGGATACAATCTGGAAAGGAAGAAGTCAAACTTTCACTATTTGCAGATGATATGATAGTCTGCATAAGTGACCCGAAAAACTCTACCAGGAAACACCTACAGCTGATAAACACCTTAAGCAAAGTAGCAGGATACAAGACTGACTCAAAAAAATCTGTAGCCCTACTATATACAGATGATAAATCCAATGAGAAAGAAATCAGAGAAACATCATCCTTCAAAATATCCACAAGCAACATAAAATATCTTGGGGTAACACTAACCAAAAAAAAGTGAAAGATCTGTACAGTAAGAACTTTGAGTCTTTAAAGAAAGAAATTAAAGAAGATACCAGAAAATGGAAAGATCGTCCATGCTCATGGATAGGTAGAATCAACATAGTAAAAATGGCAATCTTGCCAAAAGTAACCTACAGATTCAACACAATCCCCATCAAAATCCCACACAGTTCTTCACAGACCTTGAAAGAACAATACTCAACTTTATATGGAGAAACAAAAGACCCAGGATAGCCAAAACAACCCTGTACAATAAAGGATCTTCTGGAGGCATCACCATCCCTGACTTCAAGCTCTATTATAGAGCTGTAGTTCTGAAAACAGCTTGGTATTGGCACAAAAATAGACAGATAGACCAATAGAATCGAATTGAAAACCCTGATATTAAACCCACAAACCTATGAACACCTTATTTTTCACAAAGATGCTAAATCTATACAATGGAAGAAAGATAGCATCTTCAAATGGTGCTGACACAACTGGATTCGGACATGAAGAACATTGCAGATAGATCCACATCTGTCACCATGCACAAAACTTAAGTGCAAATGGATCAAAGAGCTCAATATAAATCTAGCCACACTCAATCTTCTAGAAGAGAAAGTGGGAGATACACTTGAACAAATTGGCACAGGAGACTGCTTACTGAACATTACAACAGTAACACAGACATTGAGATCTACAGTTAATCAATGGGACTTCCTGAAACTGAGAAGCTTCTGTAAGGGAAAGGACACAGTCAGTAAGACAAAACGACAGCCCACAGAATGGGAAAAGATCTTCACCACCCCACATCAGACAGAGGGCTGATTTCCAAAATACACAATGAACTCAAGAAGCTAGCCACCAAAACACCAATCAATGAAATTAAAAAGTGGGTACAGAACTAAATAGAGAATTCTCAACAGAGGAATCTGAAATGGCTGAATGACACTTAAGAAAGTGCTCAAAATCCTTGGCCATCAGAGAAATGCAACTCAAAACAACTCTGAGGTACCACCTCACAGCTGTCAGAATGGCTAAAATCAAAAACACCAATGACAATCTATGCTGGAGAGGATGTGTAGAAAAAGGAACACTCCTTCATTGCTGGTGGGAGTGTGAATTTGTTAGACCACTTTAGAAATCAGTATGGTGGTTGCTCAGAAAAAATGGGAATCAGTCTACCTCAAGATCCAGCAATTCCTCTCTTGGGCATATACCCAAATAATGCATGCTCATACAACAAGGACATATATTCAACCATGTTCATAGCAGCATTGTTTGTAATAGCCAGAACCTGGAAGCAACCTAGATGCCCCTCAACTGAAGAATGGATAGAAAAAATGTAGAACATTTATACAATGGAGTACTACTCAGCAGAAAAAAGCAATGGAATCTTGAAATGGCAAATGTATTGAATGAGAAGAAACCATCCTGAGTGAGGTAACCCAATCACAAAAAAGACAAACATGGTATGTACTCACTCATATATGAATTTTAGACATATAGCAAAGAATTATCAGCCTACAATCCTCTTCACCAAAGGAACTAGGAAACAAGAAGGACTCTAAGGGAAAAATTCATGGACCCCAGGAATGTGAAGGAGCAGGAACTCCTGAGCTAATTGGGAGCATGAGGGCAGGGGAGAGGGAGCTGCCAGAATGAGAGGAGGAGAAGAGGAGATGAGAGGAGGAAATAGAGGAGCAGAAATATTGAGTTGGGGGAAGAATAGAGGAGAGAGAGCAGGATGAGAGATACCATATTAGAGGGAGCTATTATAGGTCTGAGGAGAGATCTGGCACTAGAGAGATTTCCAGAGACCTACAAGGATGACACAAACTGACAATCTAGGCAATGGTGGAAAGGATAACCTAAACGCCCTTCCCCTATAATGAGACTGATGACTACTTTTATGCCATCCTAGAGCCCTCATCCAGTGGCTGATGGAAGCAGAGGCAGACACCCACAGATATATACTGAACTGAACTCTGGAACTTAGTTGCAGAGAAGGAGGAATGAAGATCAAAAGGGTCGCAACCAGGTTGGTGAAACCCACAGAAACAGCTGGCCTGTACAAGGGGGAGCACATGGACCCCAGACTGCTTTCTGGGAGGTCAACACAGGACTGATCCAGACCCCTGAACATGGATGTCAATGAGGAGGCATCTGCACTCTAGGGGGCCCCTGGTAGTGGATTAGTATTTTTTCCCTGGTGTAAGAAGGGACTTTGAGAGCCCATCCCACATGGAGGGATGCTCTCTCGGCCTGGACACATGGGGGAGGGCCTAGGCCCGGCCCAGATGTGGTGGACTTTGCGTAGCGCCCGTCAAGGGCCCTACCCTGTCTGGGGAGTACAGGGTTGATGGGGTGGGGAGTAGGTTGGGGGTAGGGGAGAACGGTGGTGGGGAGGGGAGGGAGAGGGAGAAGGGATTAACATGTGAAACAGGCTTGTTCCTAATTTGAACTAATAAAAAATTACAAAAAAAGTATATTCAAGGTGCCAATTCATTACATAATATCTCTATCATGAAAAATTATAAAACAAACAAACAAACAAAAACAACAACAAAAGGCAATGGATGCTCTAGTTTCTCTCTTATCAGAAGAAAACTATTCAAATGTACATGGCAAACTTTCTAAACATTTAAGCTAAATGTTTTTTTGGTGACAAATTTAAGATATTAACAATCATTAAATCTCAGTATTCAGGAATTAAAAATGATCTGCTGAGGGAGGGGTGAAAGTCTGGCTAAACCCCAGAAAATTCTCAATAGGAATGTGATAATGAAATACTCCCTATAAAGTAAAATCACTTAAAACAAAAATAAAATACTAGGCTGGACGTTGGTGGCGCACACCTTTAATCGGGAGGCAGAGGCAGGGGGATCTCTGTGAGTTCAAGGCTAGCCTGGTCTACAGAGCAAGTTCCAGGACAGCCTCCAAAACCATACAGAGAAACCCTGTCTCAAAAAAAAAAAAAAGACAAAACAAACAAACCAAAAAACCCCAAAAACAAATAATTAGAAAAGGCATTAGAAAATAATAAACTTAAGTCTATTACCCTACTGAGTATTTTTCAAAGCTAAGCAAAAGTTTATCTTGACTTTATGCCTAGTTTCTAACATAATACTTGTAAGACAATCCTAAGTAACTTTTAGAATGTTAACACTAGACAGGCCATATGAAGATAGGTCAATTTGAGAGTCTCTGAAGAACATAACCACATTACCCAACTACCAGAGTGTGACATCACAGTTGTTTTCATTAAAGTACTGGGTCTTTTTTTTTTTTAAACAAACTTGCTGTATAATAATTTTCCCTCCCAATATTACTTCTCTGACGGGCCTACTTCCTTTCTTCTGGAACTTTCCGTTGCATGAACACTAGACTCTCCCAAGTACTGGTATTTGCAGTGGTTTAAAAATATGTCTACATGTTATCCAGACTCCTACATTTCCAAGCACAGAGCCGACTTCCTCTCTTCAGAGGGACTCTCTATTAACAAAGACTGTACAGTGGATATGACTGGGCCACAGAGTTTACAGATACTTGATCAAATTCTATGTGCCGGGTGTTTCTATGAGGGGATTTTTGGCCAAGATTAACATTTAAACCAGTGGGCTGGGTAAAGCAGACTGCCCTCCCTAATGTGTCATCTATTCAGCTTAAGGCTTACACAGGACAGAAGAGCTAGCCTTCCATCAAATACAGGAGAGAGCCAAGGTCTAAAGAAGAGTTCTGTCAGTGCCAAGGGAGTGAGCCCAGAAGCCACAGCCAGCTTCGAGATGCACAGAACCCCAGAAGACAACCTGGCTGCAATCTCCCTTCCTTCAGTATCCTTACAGGCAAGTACCAGCGGGGAACACTCCAGATTCCCAATCACTGAACTGTGTGAGACGAAAACTGTTGGTTGCTTTGGAATAACTGATACATAATGAGGTAAATAATACAGTGACTAATACAGAGAGAGTCTAACATTTATTAAATGAAACAGGGTTCCCTTTGAGGATTAAAACTTTATAAATTTATAGCAGTGCCCTATAAATGAACAGACTCCTCAAACTGTGCTAATTCAGCAATTTATTCATCTCCTTTATTGACTTTAAAATTCTAATAAGTATCATTTACCTCCTAGACTTCAAATCAGTTCCTTCTTACAAGTACATGCTTTTGTTGTTTTGCCTACTTGTAGTCTGTTAATCTCTAGGTGTTGTTTGAGACAGGATCTCCTGTTAATCTCTAGGTGTTGTTTGAGACAGGATCTCATTTCATTGCACTGCCTCTTCTGGAACTTGCTTTGTAGAGCTAGCTGGCCTCAAAGGGAGATCTGCCTGCCTCTGCCTCCTGAGTACTAGGACTGTGCACCACCACATCCAGATTTAGCTTGTTTCGAAGAACTGTTTTCATTTCCTTCTTGAAACCTCACTCCTAATCCCCATTATTTCTTAGTGTGTCTTGATAGCTCCTTTCTAGGACCAGGACTTCTAGTGAAGTCCCTCTCTGCAGGAGAATCAGGGACACTGCAGAATCAGCAAGAATCTTAGCTCAGTTCTGACCATAACACATGACCGAGATGCAAGTCCTTTTTGGTATATACTCATAGGGGCAAATCCTTCCTTTCCCTAAGATTCTCATTCAACAACAGCCCGGCCCAGAGTAGCCTAGAAACCCACTATCACTCAGACCTGGTATCCAGCCCCGTCTGGGACAGTAATGTTCTCTTGGAATAGTTTGAGAAAAAGCATCTTAACTAGTCTAGGCTATGCCTTAGAGGAAGCATATCCATCACTGGATTCCTACCTTAAATACTATAATTTTTGTAAGTGTGTTTTTATTCTATGAAAATTTCATACATGTACAAAATATATTTCAATCATACCCATCCCCACTCTCCGTTCCTACTTCTCCCAGACCTCCCCCACTTCATTCCCACTCCCTACTTTAGGTAATAATTTTTAATCCATTAAGTCAAATTAGCTGCATATGATGTTCATGTGTGCAGGGCCATTTTGGAACATGAGCCAAATCCTCAAAGAAAGCTACTGCCAATAGCACCTCAGTTAGAGGTGAGACTATGAGTCCCTTCCCTGCCCACACTGATTAAGTAATTGTCTTCTTGTACTTGTACAGGTTTTGTGCAAGAACCACCAAGACTGAGTTCATGAATACAAAGGTTCTCTCATGACCAGATGACACTGTTTCACAGTGGTCTTCCATAACTTTTGGCTCTTACAATCTTTCCATCCTCTGTTTAGTGGTATGTTCCATGAAAAGACTATAATTTTTTTTTCAGATTTTTAAAATTTGAATGAGAAACAGGATTGTTTTACATGACAATCCCAGTTCCCTTCTCCCTCCTGTCCTCCACTACCACCACCCCCTAACTAAAAACCTACCTATCACATATCCTTTCTGCTCCCCCTGGATGGTGAGGCCTTCCATAGGGTGTCATCAGAGTCTATCATATCCTTTGGGATAGGGCCTAGGCCCACCCCCGTGTGTCTTGGCTCAGGGAATATTCCTCTATGTGGAATGGGCTCCCAAAGTCCATACCTATGCTAGGTACTGAACTACTCACAGGAGGTCCCGTAGATTTCCGAGGAAAAGACTGTCACTTTAAAGCACAGGCCCACTAGCACATCTTCCCAACTCATTTAAAAAAACCAACTTATTTCCCAACTCATTTAAAAATCAACTTATTATTTATTTTTATTTTAGGTGTATAAGTGTTTGCTTGCATGTATGTATGTTCGTTACATGTGTGACTGGTGTTTGTGGAGCCAGAAGAGGGCACTGGATCTCCTGGAACTGGCTTTTCAGAAGGTTATGAGCCATCAAATCCCAGGCCCTATCCAAAGTGGCAAGCGCTCTTGACATCTCTTCTTCCTGTCCAACTCACTTTTGAACTAACAGTCTACTCTAGAAAATATCTTGATGCATTATTTTCTCTGAACAAACTTTCAAAACAATTTTTTCCTTTTTAATCATATTTTTATTATTTAAAACAATTTTTAAGTCTAAATATATTTTGACTATATTCTTTCCCTCCCCCAAGACCTTCTATATCCTCTCCCACTCCCTACTCACACAACTTTAAGTTCTTTCTCAAAATACAAAAACCAAAACACCCAAACTACAACCCCCCAAAAGAAAAACCCCAAACAAAACCATACCCGAAAAGGAAAAAAAAAAAAAAAACAAAAAACACCAAACTGTAATCAAATAAAAGTATACACACAAAAAAATCTGTGGAGTCCACTTTATGTTGGCCAACATTCTTGAACAAGAGGTCTGCCCTGGAGTGATTGATATCCCAATATCAGTCTATTGAAGAAACCTGATTTTCCCTTTCCCAACAGGTATAAATGACAGTTAAGTTGTTAACCTTTACCCTAATGGTTAGGTTTTCATTCATTCATTCAAAAAAATAAAACAAAATATAATAGGAAAACCTAAAACCTAACACATCGAAGAAGGAAAAGACAAAGCAAGAAAAGGAAAAGACCTCAAGAGAAGGCATAAGAATTAGAGACTCACTAAACTGTAAGCTATGATATTATATACACAGGAACCATGGTGCATACCTCTGCAGTATGCTGCAGTATGCTGTTTCAGTCTCTGTGAGTCTGTATGAGTTTTGTTCATGTTGACTAAGAGAGCCTTGTTTTCTTGGTGTCCTCCATTCCCTCTGGCCTTTACACTCTTTCTATCTCCCTCTTTCTAGAGGTTCCCTGAACTCTGAGAGGGGAGGGGTTTGATGGAGACATCCCATTTAGGGCTGAGTGTCTGTACTAACTTTAAAATATAGAAAAGGAAGTTATGCCTGAATATTTGGCAAATATTTTACAAAAATTTAATCAGCCTTCATATTAAATCTGAATTACAAAAGTTATGAATAGTAAAGAAAACTATCATTCTTATTCTCACTTTAAAAAGGAACAATCATAGAACAAAAGAAGTTTCATGTTTCAGGATCTCATTCATCTTTGCTGAGAAAGACATGTGAGATCAAAGGAGGACTGCAATGTAGAAGGATAAGAATGAAGACAATGAAAGAGATGCTGTGAGGGACTTAACAGGGAGCTGAAGGAAGATAAACCAAAGGCTGGAATATAAGGGTTAAGGGAGCAAATATAAATGACTCTACTTTCAAGGCTCTCTCCAACAGGGCTAAGTAGTGATGAGCTAAGCCTGGGTTAGGAGACTGTCTGTGGCAGCAGTTTGCAATCTCTCTACAACCAGTAAACCTGTTTCCTCACAGAATAGTTACACAACAGTTTTTGCCTATGGCATTCATATTTAGAATGAAGGAATCACTACTAAAGTCAAAGCAAAGAGAAGAAACTAACTCTTCATATAGAAGAGGTCAGATTTTGGGAGTCTCAACAGTTTAGGGGAAGAGTTGGCAAGCTATGACTCACAGGCAAAATACACCTTGCTACCGGTTCTTGTAAATGAAGTTCTATAGGAATCATTTCAGCATTGTCTGTAGCTGTTACCACATTCAGCAATATAGTTAAGAGTCACATATGAAATAATTTAAATAGTGGCTTTAAGGTCGAGACCAGCCTGAGCTACAAGAGCTAGTTCCAGGAGAGCCTCCAAAGCTGCAGGGAAACCCCTGTCTCGAAAAACCAAAAAAAAAAAAAAAAAAAAAAAAAGAATGCAAGACAGCATATTCACTTTTAAATGAGTTTATATTCAAGTCTTAAGTCAAATTGCTAAAAGAAGGAATATGCTAACAAGTGATTGAAACCATGTTTTCTGCTTAATGATCAAACCATACTCTAGGAAAATGATGTCATCTGTAAAATATATGTTCAGAGAAGGAAGAATTCTTCTATACTGTATCTAAAATCTACTTAACCTATTCAGCAGCTTTCAGAAGCCAATGGACTAGTATTGGTAATAAATCAATGTCTGCCAATGCAGCTTTATAACCCAGTACCATATTATAAGAATAAATATACAGTCAAATATTCATGTAGATCACATGACTATTGGTAAGACACAAAGTAAAGGAGCAAGTGGCAATGTACTGTAAAAGGTTGTGAATAGAAACAAAAGCAAAAAGCAACCAGGTAAAAACCACAGGAGACCTGCTCACAGGACTGAGGCACCTGACTGAAGAAATCCAACTAAAACCCCCCATTCCAGTTATCACATGAGGCTGAAGGTTCATCCTCCAACCTCTGCTCACAGCTGCCCTTCTTTGTTCTTTAGCAGTTACTAATTGTGTTTTCAGTGAGGCCCCCAAATAGTTAGATGCTGTAACAGATTCTTACAAAACATACAACTTCAAGAAAAGTGTTGACAGATCAGTTGGTAGACATGAAATTTTAGTTTAAGCCCATATGAAGTCTCATGTGATTATAGAGAATTATTATCAATGCCTTTCTACTGCAAGGAAATTTATTAATAGGTAAAAAAAGGCATGAATTCAAACCTTCACTGGCAGGTTTTTAAGAAATGCCACCCATAAGCTTCATTATGTCTCGTACTCTGGATTTCTAAAGTGCTAAGCAAAAACACTTAATATGATAACATTTATACTACATAACTTTTAGAAAGTCTAGATTTATGGCTTAATAGAGTTACCTAAGAATATCATGCACATTTCACTTTGTTTCTTACTGTATGGTAACACAGGGTTATAACTGTTATAACTAGCTGGTACCCTTTCTGAAGCTAGGTGTTAAAAATCATTACTTATCTGTAATAAAAAATGCAGCCTCCAAATACACACTCAATATGGAAGACAGGATTCCAAATCAGTATTCTCTACTCTAAACCATGACTCCTAGAAAGTAAACTGATAAAGGGGCATTTAATAAGTTTATATATTACAGACAGAGAACCTAGAATATGACTAATGACACTCAGGATCACAAAAAAAAATGTCATGTCTCTAATCATAATATCTTCCAAACACTTCAGGGTAATATCTCCAAGTAATAAATTTGGATTTTATTAAAGTATATTCACTAAATGAAAATTCATAAATGTACATGTATATCTTTGAAGAAATCCTAAGAACACAGTCATTCAGCTTAAAATACATGCTTACATTGGAATTTCGCTAAACATTTTTTCAATCTTTGGATGCCAAATTCAGTAAATATGAAAAAGGGAAAACCTGAAGTCTCTTAAGAACTATTTTGAGTACTTCAAACTATCTATACACAGAAAGAATAATTATTCTAGATGATTTACATTTATTTAACAGATCTCCTATAAGCTATCTACTACAAATTATATGTTACATAATCACAACTTGAAAACATTATCTTTTACACATTGAATTTTACGATCAATCAATACTGTGGTAGAAAATTATACTTCTTTTTAAAAGGGTTCAAGATCATAAATTACATAAATAACTGCTACCCAGGTAATAATGGGGAAAAGGTATGCTTTCTAAACCCAACTACAGACAAACACAGCCATTTTGAGTCTCTAAACCAGACTCAAAATTTTATCTTTAAGTTCCAATTTCAGTACGAAGTTCAGATGCTGGCCACATTCCAATAACCTGCATGTATAAAGGGACACATCTTTACACCTCTGTCTTGCTCAACTCTCTTCCATCAGAACTTATCCTACCATGGTATCTTAATACTATATACACACCATAAATACTCGCATTTACCTTTCCTTATAGATGAGTAAACTGATTGATTTCTTTTACAATTTACACAGATGAAATCAGAAAGGTGCAGTTGGAAAAAAAAGAGACATGATCATTTACACAATGGACTTGTCAATATCCTTACTGAAAATGTAAGTTGCATTTCTATCAAAGGATAAGGGGTTAAGCTGTCACAGAAGCTTAAAAGAGGAATCTGAAATACATGGTTGTTTTGACACTATCCATCTAAATGATGCCCAGCTAAGATATGCTGATCTAAAGCCTTTTATCTTCTTCCAAAAGTACTTCTTTCCTCTTTGTTAAGATGTCACAAAACATTGTAACTGTAAACCTAGCTAACTATCTGTGGCTGATGAAGTCATGGACCCTGGAGAAGAACCTAGTACTGGCACCTTCTTAAACCAGTATACTTTCTAAAAGCATTTAAAATACTTATCCTTATACTCACAAATAAAAGCAGCTCTCATTTCTCATCAGAGAAGCTTCTTTTTTGCAGCAGATGGAGACCATTACAGAAATCAGTAAGTGGTCAAAATGCAGAGAACGACCAACAGTGAGTACCAACTCCAAATGATACAGCTACAACACAACTCCTACACCTAAGGCTCAGTGAATACCATGGAAGGAGGAACAGAAAAATTGTAGAGCCAGAGGCCCACAATGTCTGCTGTGACATAGTGTTCCACCCATGAAACCTCAACAATATGGTCACTAGATGAGACCTACATAATGACACCACTTGCTGACATGTCAACCAGGTTGGGGAGAAGTTTCATAAGACCCACACTTAGACAAAGAGCTCAAGTTATAGCAATCAATGGGTGCTAAGAGACAGACAATGTGTCACAAGAGCCAGGTTATGAAATCATCCAGGATAATTCACAAGGCAAATGGAAAAAGGAAATGTGGCATATATTTTCAATATAGTATTATTCAGCCATAAAGAAGAGTGAAACTAAGTCATTTGCAGGTAAATGGATGGGACTAGAAATCATGGTTATAAATCAGAGACTCGGAAAGACCTGTTCTCTCATATCCACAATCTAGATTTTTAAAAATATACATTAAAGTAGAAGATGAACTGTGAGAAAGGGGACAGTGGAGAGAGGGACAATAGAGACTAATGGAGCAATGGTGTTTATCAAACTATATAGTGTGTATGTATGAAAATGTCATGCTCCATTGTTTTATCCAACCATATGCACTAATTAAAAAGACAATTCATATAACTCTCAGTGTCCTTCCATCCTCAAACAAGTCTTATCGTTTGTTTGCCCTTAAGACATACTGATGAGAGAATGTGTACCTTACTTTCTTTTTCTGTTACTGTGATAAAAGCAACTAAAGGGAGAAAGGGTTTATTCTGACTCTTAGTTCAAGGATATAGTCCATCAAGGCAGATGTCCTGGTTAATTTTTTGTTAACTTCACACAAGCCAGAGTCATCTGAGAAGAGGGGATCACAATTGAGAGAAGGCCCCCACTAGACTGGCCTATAGACAAACTTGAGGGCCATTTTCTTGATCAATGGGTGACATGGGAGGGCCCGGATCACTGTAGGTGGTGTCACCCCGGGCAGGTGGTCCTGAGCTGTGTAAGAAAGTAGGCTTAGCAGCCATCAGGAGCAAGGCAGCAAGGAGAGTTCCTCCATAGTTTCTACACCATGGTTTCTTGCTTCCAGATCCCTGCCCTGCTTGAATTCAGGTCCGGGCTTCTCTCAGTGATGGACTATTAACCTGGACGTGTAAACTAAAATAAACTCCCTTTCTCCAAGGCGCTCTCAATCATTGTGTTTCATCACAGCAACAGAAACGCTAAGAGGAAAGGGTAAGGAGAAGTTCATAGGGTAACAGAAGGTAAACAAGTCAGTCAAGGCAGTAGGAAGTGGAAACAGCTGGTCACAAACAAACCACCCACAATCAGGAAGCAGATAAACATGAAAGCTGCTCTGCTCCCTTATTTTTCTCCACTTATTTAGTCCAGGTTCCCAGCCAGGGAATGGCACCCCCCTAAGTGGGTGGGTCTTCCCACCGCAGTCAATGCAACCAAGATAATCCCTCACAGCCTCTCCTAGAGTACCATTCTCCAGTTGCATCCAGACTCTGTGAATTCCGAATCAACTACCACCACAAGCTAATTTTTGGAGATTTCTTATACCTGGCTTCTGGTCACTGTCATGACTATGGTCAAAGAGTCTGTAAATGAGGAATAACCTCCTTTTTTACTGTGGTGACAAATCAGGCCCTGTGATCCTAACCACAACAACCCACTCACTTAAGTAACAAAAACTAATGCCACTAAAAGCCTCAGTGCTTCCTTCAAGACTTCTACAAGGCCAATCAGGAGACTAGAGTACAGATATATTCTAGCCTGGAGACATGTATCAAGGACTACAAAACTGGCTGTTAGCTTTATTATTTTATTCATTGAATATTTTATTCAATATTTATTATTTATTCATTCTGTCAACTTGACACCACTAGAGTCACCTAGGAACATGGACCCTCAATTGAGCAATTGCCTCTACAAGACCAACCTGTGGGCAAGTCTCTGGTACATTTTCTTGATTGTTGATTGATGTGCAGTCATGTAAGAAGCAAGCTGAGTAAGCCATGGAAGGAAACCAGTAAGCAACTTTATCCCATGGCTTCTGTGTCATTTTCTGCTTCTGGCTTCCTGGTTGAGTTCCTGCCCTGATTTCTCTCAACAATGAACTGTGAATGCGATGTGTATGCCAAACAAACCCTTTTCTATCCATGTTGGTTTTGATCATGGTGTTTTACCACAGCAATAGAGAGTAAGATGGAAATGGCACAAAGACTTAAGTTCTCACATCCCACCCTTCATCTACCTAAAGAATGCCACCAAATGGGGTCAAATGTTCAAATACTGGATCCTATGAAGGTTATTTCCTCATTTAACCGTTAAAATAAATAAACAATTCTTTTACAAACAAATTACTAGTATTCCTTTGTCCCGTGTTCACTAACTAAATCAACCTACCTGAAATAGATGACAACTAATAGCAGCCTGCATTAGTTAACATAGGCGGCCAAAGTCGTTTTTTTCCTACTAATTTCAACTCTTGATCTTAGCCATCAGCATTGGTTCTGCTACGTGACAGGCCATTCCCTTATAGTGCTGTCTGAGAGCTGAATTGTGCCTGCCAACATACAATATGTTTTTAAACCAGGTAAAAAAGCAGCAAACAGACCACCATATCTGTATGTCAGAAAGCGAGTTCACGGTACCAAATCAAATCACACTGCTTTTGATAGACAATTCATGTCTTTTGTGAAAAGAAAAAAAAAAAATCAAAGCACTTTCACCAATAGGCTGTATGGAATTTTACTTTGCAGATTAAAGTGGCACATGAAAAAGAAAAGAGGTACGCTACTCCCCAACAGAAGTGAAGATCAGCTACTTTTGTTGTATGCTAGTTCATCAAGATGTAGGCAAAGGGGCCCTTGAAACTGTTGACACAGCCTACTAGGCCGGTAAACAGCTGCTGAACTATACTTGCGGATTACTGACATATACTAGTATCCCACCAAACCTATAATCAGTTTTTTCACTTCCTCAGATTCTTTCAATTTATGCTCTATCATTCTTGAAGTGAGGCAATCAAAACTGGATGCAGGTGTTCCATTTATAACTCCAACTTTTAAAAAGCACTCTTGGTTTTCTTGCCTGCTGCTAAGCAACAGGATGGCATCCTCACTGAGAAATCTATCATTCCATTCTGATTTCCCACTCCAAAAAAAATAAAATAAAATAAAGAAAAAAGGAAGAAAGGAAGGAAAGAAGGAAGGAAGGAAAGAAAGAAAGAAGTGTAAACAGGCTCAAACTGTTAACAGTAACCCAGACTGTTCTAGGAAATGCACAGGACTTATCTGCAAGACACTCCTAATGCACAAGACACTCCTAATGCACAAGCACTCAGAACAGGCATAAGTGGTAAAGAGATTGCATTGTTTGTTTTCAACAGAAGCAGTGAAGTTTTTAGAGTAATGTTTCTATGGCCTTATGTACTCTTACAAATTTAACTATATCACCATGGATAGCAGACCTAGATTCAAATCTGAATGAAAATATTGTTCCAGGTCATATCTTCTGCAACTTCAATTTCAACATCTATGAAATGGAAACACTGCCTACTCTGAGTTAAATATCAATGCAGAGTGTCTGGCAAAGCAAACAGAATACACCCCCAAATTTATAAAACTTTAGCACTAAAATATGTCTTCAAATTCCTCTAAGTCTCTGCTTGTTATACACACAGACTTAAGATTTACAAAATTACACAAGCATACTATACTCACTAATATGAATTATACAGACATAAAAATATAATCTTATTGTATTATAATTTGACATATAGCATCAATACTTCATAATGGAGTGGATACTCTATAATGTTCATATTTTCTTGTTTTTTATTTTGTATGTGGCACAGTGGTGCATACCTGTAATCCCAGTCACTCAGGAGACAGGGACAAAAAGACAGCTAGAGTCCAGGAGTTCAAGGAGTTCCTGGGATTCATAGTGAAATATTATCTTAAGCAATTAAACATAGCCCTGTAAGAACAAAACAGCTTCTCCCAGAAAGCTCAGTTTCACCCTTTGTCCTCATTTACATCTTCAGGGCAGTGAGGTGCATTTGAAATCGGATCCTAACATCAGAACATGTGGCTGACGATTATGTAGAAAGTTGAGAGAGGCCAGCCCCCTTTATCTGCCTTCTTTATCTCTGGTTACTTCCATCCACCAATACCATTAACCATTAAGCCATTCAAAGGCTGTGGGAGTATAAGGGAGGAGGGGACAAATGCTTAAACAATAAGGACATGTTTGCAGACTGACTGGAAAGAAGTCAGCTGACAGACTCCTTCTCTTCTTCACAAGGCATCACTTAGTGTCCATAGAGAACTCTGGTGGACAGCCCCGAATGAGGAGTAACAAAACTGAGAAAAGCACAGATAGAATTTAAATATATGTGAGATGCATTAAAGGAAAACACTGCCTGGGGAAGTTTTTCTCAGTTTTGAATCTACCATTTCTACCACTAAAATAACATCATTTTCAAATTTTATTGTACATGAACTTCAGATAAATGAAAACCAATTTGGGGGCTGGAGAGATGACTGGGAACACTGACTGCTCTTCCAGAGGTCTTGAGTTCAATTCCAACCACAAACATGGTGGCTCAAAAGCATCTATACTGAGATCTGGTGCCCTCTTTTGGCATACAGGCAAACATGCAGACAGAACACTGTATACATAATAAATGAATCTCTTTTAAAAAATAAAAAAGTAAACCCATTATATATAGAACATTAAAATTGCTAATTTAGCAGATGGCTCACCAAAAAGTAGGTAAGAGATAAGATAAGGTACTATCTAAATTTTATATAATATTTATATCTAAATTTTATATAATATATCCATACAATGAGTATTTAAGTACACGGAGAAAGCTAGAACTGGCACTATCTAGATGTCAGTACACACATATAAATGTCTACTCTTGTGACAGGAGATCTCAATCCCTTAAGTCACACTTTATAAAACAGTCACAGTCCATCCGTCTCTAGGAGTGCATTTAAGAAAACCACAGACTAATAATTCATCAGATCATATGAATATATAACATTTCAAAAGTTTATTATCACAAATCATCACCAATTTAAGATGCCCTTCAATTTTGGTTACCTTATTTTCTTTTAATAGAAATCTTTAATAGTTAAGTTTATTATATTTCTTCTTAAAGTCAAATAATCAAAGAATTGAAAAAGGAGATATTAGAGGGACCAAGATATCACAAGAAACCGGCCACAGAATCAACTAACCAGGGCCCACAGAGGCTCACAGACTGGACAGAGCCTGTATGGGTCAGACAGATCTCCTCTGCATATATGTTATGGTTGTGTAGCCTGGTGTTCTGGGAGAATCCTAACAGTGGGGGTGGGGGTGACTATGACTCTTTTGCTGCTTTTAGAACATTTTTCCTCCTATTGGGTTGCCTCGTTCAGCCTTCATATGAGGGTACGTGCCTAGACTTACTGTAACTTGATATGCCATGCATGATTGAGATCCCTGGGAGGCCTCCCCTTTTCTGAAGGGAAAGGAGGAATGGATCTGGGGGAGAGGTGGTGGTGGTGGTAGTGAGACTGGGAGGAGAGGAGGGAGGGGAAACTTGTTGGGATGTAACATATGAAAGCATAGATAAATAGATGCATACATATACACATAGACAGATAGATAGGTACATAATACAGACAGACAGACAGATAGATAGATAAATATTAGGGGCTATAATTTTGTTCAGTAAAAAGCCAGTCTTGTTACAAAGTTTGAAAGGTGGGTAAATGAAGAAAAAATCCACAAACTGTAAAAGAAAGCTTGGAAACTGGTAACTGTTTTGTCCTTTAAAACATGTGCATGAATGAATTATAAACTTCAGGAAGTCAGAGTAGGGACAATAAGATCCGAATATTATGAAAGCAATATGGGAGCTCATAATAAATGAACTGTATGGTAAAATAACACTGTAACTGTGCAATTAATATTACTTATTGCTTTCCTTATGTCATAAGGTTGATAATTTTCTAAGTTCAGTGTGAATGAATTAAAGGTTTGCATGCAGAAATTCTAAGTAAAGTTTTTAAAAAGTAATGGATTGAAAATATAAATAAATAAATAAATAAATGGAGGTATTATCTCATTCAGAAGGTTTCAAACTACATAGTACACTGACCAATAAAGTACAGATTTGTCTTTTAAAATAACTATAGTTTATTAATCTAAAGTATACAGTCATGTAGTGATATATTATTTATGATTTATTAAAGCTTGTCTGAAGATTCAGAAAGTTAGCCACAAGCCTTAGAAGCCAGGCACACACCTTTAATCCCAGCAGCCAGAATCTAGGAGGAGGAGGAGGAGGAGGAGGTGGTGGCAGTGGTGGAGGTGGTGGTACACACCTTTAATCCTAGGACTCAGGATTAAGAGATAGACAGATCTCTGTGAGTCCAAGACCACCCAAATCTACACAAGAGTGAATCAGTCTAAAAGAGAATTATAGCTCACACCTTTAATCCCAGCATTAGGGAAGTATTTAAGACAGAAGCAAGGTCTCAGGGAAGGATCCGTTTTCTAGCCATGCTGAGGAGAGGCAGCAGTTTAAGATTTGGTGAAGAGCTCCTTCATGGATCAGCCCTTTCAGCCTGAGCTAGAGGTGAGAGCTAATGGCTGGCTGCTTTGCTTTTCTGATACTCAGCTTGAAACTTGAACCCTAATATCAGTCTCTGGGTCATTTATTTTTCCTGTTACACAGTCACATAAAATATAATTATCAAGTACAATAGCATAAAGCATATATATCAACAAGTTTCACGTAAATATTATATTTAGTACATATAACAATAAAACAATGACATTTCAGAATGGATAATCCTACTTAAGATAAGACAGTTGAAAACAAATTTATAGACAGTTGACAATTTTACACCCACATAATATGGTTCCAAAATATTAGGTAACCAACCCAGCTATGCACTAACTTTAAAACATGGAGGCAGTGTCAGATTTCTCTTTAAACCTATAAGTGATGAGCAAAAGGGTCAAGACCATGCTGGGAAAACCCACAGAAATAGATGACCTGAGCAAGTGGAAATTCAAGGACTGACAGCTGGGGAACCAGCATAGGACTGAACCAGGGCCCCTGAACGTGGGTGACAATTGGGAGACCAGGGCCACAAAGGGATTACCCAGCAATGTAAGAACGGTGCTGAGGCCCAAAATTTTATTATATTTTATATAATATTCTTAATTAAATAAGGATAATCAAAACATCTTATTAAAAGCAATACCAAAAAGTATAAAAATAGTAAGCTGTATGAGATGTTGTTTGTTTAATTCACTATGAGTTCGAAGCACATGGTATGTAAATAAAAAAGAATTAGAGAATCCCAGCACATTAGGAAAAACACTGATAAGTCGTCCATTAAAACCCTACATTTCTACATCATTTACAAAAGTCTACCTAGTAAGTAATACTTCAAATACTAGTATTAGTTTCTAGATTATGTAACTATAAGAAAATCCAAAAGTTGCAAATGAAAAATTACTAGAACAATTAAAAGTATCAGTAAGGGGGACAGGTATGAGAAAAAATACATTTAAAGACCCAAGCTTCCTTATATATTAATAATAACCAGTGAAAATTAAATGAAAAGGAAAAATAGCACCTGAAAGTGTAACACGCAACACATAAGTGGATCTAAATGAAAACTACAATGTGCCTTCAGACATAAAACAAGACCTAAAGGAGCAGATGGAAAGCTTTATTGGAGAGTAAAATGGAATGGAATGACTGACTTCTAAATGAAACCCCTGATGAAACATCAGGTAGGACAAGTCTATAGACACACCAAAAAGTCTTTGAATCCAATAGTGAGGAAAGTCTTTCCCTTCACAGTAAAACATTACACTATAAAACTCCTTGATAATGTTACATGACCTCTAAATTTAATACATTCTCTAGGAATGACTACATTTAGTACTCATAATGACCCAATGAGATCTGCATTTTTATCTTAGAGAAACTGAAATATCAAGATGCTGAATACCTTGGACCAAGTAACAGTCAAGACACATAAAGGTCCATTATAGTGGGAAATACCATTTCAATAAATTGAACTGGGTGGGAAACCAGCATGGGACTGATCCAGACCCCCTGAATGCGGGTATCAGTGAGCAGACCTTGGAAATCTATGGGGCCTCTTGTAGTAGTGATTAGTACTTATCGCTACCATAGGAATGGACTTTAGGAGCCCATCCCACATTGAGGGATACTCCCTGAGCCTAGGCACAAGAATATGACAGACTTTGAAGACCCCCCTATGGAAGACCTAACCCTCCCTGGGGAGCAGAAAGGGTATGGGATGGGTAGGGCATTAGTTGTGGGGGGAGGAGAAGAGGGGAGGGAGAGGGATCTGGGATTGACATGTAAAATAATTTTCTTTCTAATAAAAACAGGGGGTAAAAAAGAAATGTAACTGGGTTCTTTCATTCATTCACTTAGTAAATACTTGCTGATGGCCAATCTTGACCAAATTCTGTTCTAGAATCTGGAAACAGCACAATGAATACACCATATATAAAATTACATATCTTAATGTGAAGAGACAGAATACAAGAAGGAAAATAATGATGGTACTAGAGCACCGCAGAGATGTTAAAAAGGAAATAAAACTGAGTAATACAAGAGACACAAGCCAGAAAAGAGGCTTCCTTCTAACCAATGTTCAAGAAGCCATCCGTAAAAAATTTAAATGAGTTAGAACCCTGCTCATTATTAAGAAATGTAATAAGCTGGGAATACAGTACAGATAAAGAGATGAAGGAAGAACTGAGTTGGCACTAAGTAAGAATGTTGAAAGAACCAAAAGCAGACCTATGTGTCTGGAGGAGAAGGAAAAATAAACAGAAATTCACTGTTTGCTATGGTATCTTTGCATCTCTCTTTTAATCCAGAAGTATCACTGTCCCATAGTGACGACAGCAAGCAAATGGAAACCAAACAGAGGAGTAACTGTTACTAGTTAGACATTTTATCAAATGGACATGCCTAGAAAAATAAAATCTTCATTTAGAGAATGGTTAGTAAATAGTAGTATAACATACAGTACACAACTCATGCAAACTCAGAAACCAGCACATACTGACCTGGAAAGATGTCCTACAGGTGTATGTAAAGAGGGCAAGCATATATATGACATGATTCTGTTTTACTAACATGAGAACTGGGAACTATGGTGACATTAATTTTACTATGGCTACTTCTAATACTGTGCATTTTGTTTCCTCCCCCTCTATGCAAATGTCCTCCTGCATGGCACCTGCTGGCCCCTACCTCTAAATTATCCCCTTGGCTCACCATCCTCCCTTCCCCCCAAATGGCAACATTAAAAGTTTGTCATTTAAAACCACAACATGCTATAACTCTGAAGCAACTAACCAAGCTGTAATGACCCTAAGAGTATCCAGATGATAGCATAACCTTTGTTTTAAAATGAGAAATCACATGAAAAACTGGAGGCAATTAAATATTCACCTGGATGTTTCATCAGGAAAAACACAAATGAGTTATTCTTACCTCTACTTTTGTCCGATAGAGAATGAGCCGCCTAAGGCTACATAACTTGGCAATGTGACCGAAAGCCTGAGGTGGCAGTTTATCACAGGATGAGAGATTTAAGTCTTGTAGATTTGGGCACATTTCGGAAATAACCTCCAAGCAAGTTTCATTAAGAAAGTGGCTGCACGATAACTCAAGGCGTACCAATTCAGACCCACACACATTTAGAAACCTGCGAAAACAAGATTCCATGAAAATTTTATAAAATTTATGAAATAGTTTTGCAAGAAATTTGAAATTACATCACTGCTTCACAGACATGCTTAGGAGAACAGATTTTACTAAATAAAATACGTAAATTGATTCACTGAAGTTCTTACTGATGCTGACGTTCATAGCTAACTAACATGAATCAAGCTGAGAAGATAATGGACTCTCCTGGATTCACATGTTACAAAGTCAGCCACTATTAAGTGGAAATTAAGATGCCAGAGAAGATACTTGTAAGTCACACCTGAGTTGTAAAATCAAAAATAGAAAACCCCAGTCTCTTCGAATATACCACTGTCTTGACAATGCCCATTCAGAATAGGTTAGCATATTTTGAATAAAGCATACAAAATGACAGGTTTAATTAAATGGCCTTGAAATCAGTCAGATTGGCTTCCTCTTAATTTGGAAAATATCTAGGTTGGTTTAACTGTACTATACTCTCCCTAGCTGTTGCCATTTGTAAATGGACTGCTAGATTTCAGAATTAATATAAAATATCACTTTTTATATTATTGTCACTTCCTACAAATATATAGAAACAAGAAAAGATAAAAGAATAGAAAATGTCTTGTCAGAATAGAAATCACATTATTTATCTTGATTGCATAAAAACTAGTGTTGAATTGTTTGTTCATAGCTGTCATAGAAAACAATCTAAGAGTCAGTGTACCAACTATCTATCCCCAGCCAGTGCCTATCCTTCAGTGTCACATAAACAACCCTAGCACTCTTAACTTCCATCACAATTTTCTTCTAGGCAATTTAAGAACCTACCAATATACATTCAAAATAAAATCCAACTAAATCAGATAACCCAAATTTCTAAAACATGACATGGGGTGGATATCAAATATAGATTGTTTTTCTTTTGTCCCGTTGTACTCCTTTTTCTATCAAATATGGGGGTAGGATTCACCACCGTCTTATTCAGGTTCACTGCTGTGAAGAGACACCATGACCTTGACAACTCATAAAGAAAAACAGTAAGTTGTGGCTGGTTTACAGTTTCAGAAGTTTAATCCATTATTGTCATGGTGGGAAACGTGGTAGCACACACACAGACATGGTGTTGAAAAGACAACTTTGAGTTCTGCCTCCAGATTGGCAGGTGGTAGGAAGAGAGCAAGCCACTAAGCCTGGCTTGGGCTTCTGAATCCCCAAAGCCCCATCTTCCAGCAACACACTTCCTCCAACATGGCCACATCTCATAATTTCTGTCAAGTAGTGTCACTCCCTGATGATCAAGCATTCAAATATATGAGCCTATGGGGAGCATTTTTATTCAAACCACCACACCACATTTCATCATTTTCTCTGTTATCAAAGGCAGACTACAGTTGTACTCACCATATTGCCTCATGGGTTTGAACATTAAAGGGTATATGAAAGCAGTTTGCAAAGAACAAAGCACCCCACAAACATTAAAAATATAAGTTAAGTCTTGACTAGCAAAGTTTTAATCTTTGAAAAATTTGTGTCTACATGTTCATTGTCAGAATACTTTGTGAAGTCAAAGCTCTCTTTCTGCCTTTTTTGCTGGTTCTGGGGATGGAACATGAGCATTCAGGTTTATGCAGCAAGGACTTTTACTGGACTGAACCATTTTGCCATCCATACCTCATTTTTAAACAAACAAATTGGTTGTTCCTGATTTACTTTAAATACTATAAAAATCCTAGTAGCCCACACTTTGCATGTGAAATGCCTATTGCCTGCTAATCTTCTGCAATCTGTATTCAGCTCTTCCTAAATTCACCTTTTCCTTTTAAACTCTACATTCAAGCAGCCTATCTTATTAGTGTGATTATCCATGACATTTCACACAACTGCTCACTTCTTAACATTCAGATGCTTCTCCTGTGACTCCCTTACCCGGATCTGCTACAGCTCTGTTTCCTCTGCTAATTATAATAACTAAACTGCTGTGTTCATGCAGTACATTCATTCACTCAGTAAATATTTATTGAACTTCCACTATGACATGCAAAGTACACTGAGAGACATCATGGATAAAACATAGATCCCACTTTCACAAAGCTGACTTACATTCTATTGAAAGGAGACTAGAAACAAGAAAATTAAGTAGAATAAAAAGTATATTAAAGAGTGAAAAATGTCAAGGGAAAAATAAAAGCAAAAAAAGGGCAACAGAATCCTGGTCAGAGATGTCTCAACAAATAGTAGAGTTAGGACTGAAGCAAGAGGAGGTAACCAAAGCAGGCATCTAGAGAAGGAACATTCCAGTCAAAGGGAAGGGCAAGCATACTGGCTGGGGCAGAAACTGATGCAAGAGGCTGGTCCTGAGGGGCAATGTTCCAGGACATGAAATACTTTACTGTGTCATTATGAAAGCTCTGCCTTTCATCTTGAGAGAAAAAGGTTCATATTTGCCAGAACCTTTGAGCAGATGAGTGCTGTAATACTTATGTTCTAACAAGATTGCTTGGGTTTGCATATAATTTAACTGAGAGAAGCAGGGGCAAGAGCAGGGTGCCATCAAGACACTCCCCAACACTTAAGGAAAAGAGGACAGCCCGCTATATCCACAAGGTAGTACCTAACATGGTGATAGCCAAGTTTTGGGTCCACTACACACTGGCAGTGCTGAACAGTGACAGACTTCCAACACAGCAGATCCAGCTCTAACACAATCTGTTTCCTACTGTTTTTCTAACCACAGTTTACCTATTTACTAACATTTTATACTGAGTTCTATAAGCTTCTTCATGTCCTTCAGCAACTGAAATACAGTCCTTAGCATAGAACGATGGCTAATACTATCAACATTACAGCCTGAGAATCACTTAGAAGACAAGTTTCTGGATATGTCTATAAGAGATTATCTAGACTACATCAGCTTCTGGGAATCTGTGAGCCATTATTGAGATCCCATTAGCCTTTGGGCAGGCCTATAGAGGATGATCTAGATTACTCTGACTGAGGTGGGAAGACCCAACTTGAACTGAGGACAGCATCATCCCTAGGGCTGGGATCCTGGTCTAAATACAAAGGAGAAAGAGAACTGCAAACCAGCATTCTTTTCTGTGCTTCCTGACTGCAGGCACAAGGCAACCACTTGCTTCAAGCTTCCACTGCCATGCCTTCCCTGCCATCACACACTACATCCGAACCATGAGCCAAAAGAAACTTCCTTCCTAAGCTGCTTTATCAGAGCATTCTGCCGTGCATCAAGATAAGTAAGAGATATGAGTGGCATTTCAAAAGCCATTGAGTAAATCTTTCAATTGTCAAAATTCACTTCATACATTTATTTTTTTATTGAAAACAGATTTTCATACAATATATTCTGATCAGTTCCCCCGACCCACTCATATCCATACTCTTTCTCTCTTTCTCCCTCTCTCCCTTCCTCCCTCCCTCCCTCCCCCCTCTCTTTTTCTTTCCCTCTCCTAAGAAAACAAACAAGCAACAACAAAAACACAGAAACAAACAGGAAAAAAAGTCAAAGAAAGAACATAAACACATATAGCCATAGACACATAGAAATCTCATAAAAACACAAAATCAGAAACCAGATATATAAGCAAAATACATTGTAAGGTAACAAAAAAAATTGCCCAAACAAAGCATTGTAAGAAAAAAAAGCCCTCCAAAAATACCCTTGAGTTCATTTGGTCTTGGTCATTTACTGCTAGACACGGAGCTTGCCCTTGTGTGGGATTTGCATACCCAGTGAGACTCCACAGAAGAAAAATAATCTTTCCTTTGGTGGCAGTTGTCAACTGGAGATAGCTTCCGGGTTAGGAATGGACACTTGTGTCCATTTCCCCATCAGTGCTGGGGCCCTATCTGGCTTAGACCTTTCGAGAACCATTCTTAAATTTCTAGTGACTAAAAGTACTTTTCTATTCATGGACTCAAACCACTGCCCCAAATTGGACAAATTAACATTGTTACTTCACTTTGGGTACACAAGTAGTTATGATGAGTCATTCACTTATAAATTAGCAATCTAAAAACGAATGTTGTGTTTCAAAAATCAAAAAGCCCTATTTTTAACCTAATAATTTCTAAAATGATTTGCAGATTAGAAAAGTTAGATGGAAGTATGTGAATTCTAAGAACTAGATGCTTTAGTCTTCTTATCTCTTTATGGTCTTCACTACTGGGCAAAACACTTTTACCTACATTTCTTTTTCATACTTGAGTTAGAATGACCTGACATTTCTTTTCTTTCTTTCCTCTTATTATGGGAAACTTTTCCTCCAAAGAATTTATAGAGGAGTATGAAACTAATCACCAAAAAACTCATCATTAACAGGTAGGAAAATTTCAAGATGAATTGAATGACAGAACTGGAAAGCACAAAAGATTATGGCCATTCTTTCTGTTTGAGGCAAGGTTTCTCTGTGTAACAGCCCGGCCTGTCCTGGAACTCACTCTGTAGACCACTAGGCTGACCACTAATTCTCAGAGATCCACCTGCCTCTGCCTCTGCCTCCTGAGTACTGGGATTAATGGCATGTGCCACACTGCCAGCTGATAATGGCCATTATTTTTTTTATTTTTTTGCTGAATTAGACAATTTTTAATGAATATTAATTTTTTCTGATTCTCTTCCACGTTTGCTTTTTTTCTTCCTGTTTTTTTTTTTTATTAGAAAGAAAATTATTTTACAGGTCAATCCCAGGTCCCTCTCCCTCTCCTCCTCACCTGCCCCCCACACCAACTAACACCCTACCCATCCCATACCCTTCCTGCTCCCCAGGGAGGGTGAGGTCTTCCATAGGGGGTCTTCAAAGTCTGTCATAGTCTTTGGGATAGGGCCTAGGCCAACCCCCTTGTGTCTAGGCTCAGGGAGTATCCCTCCATGTGGGATGGGCTCCTAAAGTCCATTCCTATGGTAGTGATAAGTACTGATCCACTACAAGAGGCCACATAGATTTCCAAGGTCTCCTCACTGACACACACATTCAGAGGGTCTGGATCAGTCCCATGCTGGTTTCTCAGCTATCAGTCTGGGGACCAAGAGTTTTTCCTTGTTCAGGTCAGCTGTTTCTGTGGGTTTCACCAGTCTTGTATGAACCCCTTTGCTCATCAGTCCTCCTTCTCTGCATCTGGATTTCAGTTCAGTTTAAGTTTAGCTGTGGGTGTCTGCTTCTACTTCCACCAGCTGCTGGATGAAGGCTATACTATAGCATATGAATTAGTCATCAATCTCCATATCAGGGGAGGGCATTTAAGGTAGCCTCTCCTCTGTTGCTTAGGTTGTTAGTTGGTGTCATCTTTGTAGCTCTCCAGACATTTCCCTAGTGCCTGGTTTCTCTTTGAACTTATAATGTCTCCCTCTATTATATTATCTCTTATCTTGCTCTCTTCTGTTCTTCCCCCAACTCAACCTCCCTGTCCCATCATGTCTTCCTCACCCCTCCTCTTCTCCCCTTCTCATTCTCCTAGTTCCCTCTCCTCTCCCCCCATGCTCCCAATTTGCTTAGGAGATCTTGTTCCTTTCCTCTTCTCCAGGGGACCATGCATGTCTCTCTTAGGGTCCTCCTTGTTTACCAGCCTCTCCAGCAGCCTGGACTGCTGGCAATCCTTTACTCTATGTCTAAAATCCACATATGAGTGAGTACATACAATGCCTGTCTTTTTGTGACTGGGTTACCTCGCTCAGAATGGTTTCTTCTAGTTCCATCCATTTGCCTGTGAATTTCAAGATTCCATTGCCTTTTTTTCCCACTGAGTAGTACTCCATTGTGTAAATGTACCACATTTTCTCTACCCATTCTTCAGTTGAGGGGCATCTAGGTTGTTTCCAGGTTCTGGCTATTACAAATAATGCTGCTATGGGCATACTTAAACAGATGTCCTTGTTGTAGGAATGTGCTTCTTTTGGGTATATGCCTAAGAGTGGAATTGCTGCATCTTGTGGTAGACTGATTCCCATTTTTCTGAGGAATCGCCATGCAGATTTCCAAAGTGGCTGTGTGAGTTGGCACTCCCACCAGCAGTGGAGGAGTGTTCCCCTTTCTCCACAACCTCTCCAGCATAAACTGTCATTGGTGTTTTTGATTTTAGCCATTCTGACAGGTATAAGATGGTATCTCCAGCATTGTTTTGATTTGCATTTCCCTGATGGCTAAGGATGTTGAACACTTTCTTAAGTGTCTTTCGGCCATTTTAGACTCCTCTATTGAGAACTGTCTATTTAGTTCTGTACCCCACTTTTTAATTGGATTATTTGGTGTTTTGGAGACCAGCTTCTTGAGTTCTTTGTATATGTTGGAGATCAGCCCTCTGTCGGATGTGGGGCTGGTGAATATCTTTTCCCAATCTGTAGGCTGTCGTTTTGTCTTGCTGACTGTGCCCTTTGCCTTACAGAAGCTTCTCAGTTTCAGGAGGTCCCATTTATTAATTGTGGATCTCAGTGTCTGTGCTACTGGTGTTATGTTCAGGATGTGGTCTCCTGTACTAATTCGTTCAAGGGTTTTTCCTACTTTCTCTTCTAATAAGTTCAGTGTGGCTGGGTTTATGTTAAAGTCTTTGATCCATTTGGACTTAAGTTTTGTGCATGGCAATAGACATGGATCTATCTACAGTCTTCTACATGATAATGGCCATTCTTATACTGCTTTTTTTAACCTTTTTCCTTCTGTCCAAGATTCAGATATGCATTATTTTTACTCTGAGTAGGTTATCTAATCAATATGTTGATTTTTTCTGACTTTACATAATATATCAATCCCACAAAAGCAGCAGCAACAGACTCAACCAACCATACATGAATCATTACTTAATGCTCACCCTGTTAGTTTTATTTTAACAAAATTACAGATATTTTTGCATTGGCCAACTAGTTATTTATCTCAATTATAACATGGATCATATGACTTGGAAGAAAAGTAACTTATATCCCCTAGCTTGTTTGTTGTTCTGCATTGTGAATTCTCATCTAGTATTGCTTGATCTTAAGGGTTTTATTTACTTTTATTTCTTTATAACTTCCTTTTTTAATTTTCCCCTTTTACTGAAAATAGATTCTTTCCTCATATACTATTCCCTGATTATAGTTTCCCCTCCCTCTACTCCTCCAAGTTCTTCCCCACCATTCTTTCCATCGGGAGCCACTCCCACTCAGCCTGTTTTCTTATAGGACCCAGGACCACCAACCCATGGATGGCATCACCCATAATGGCCTGGGCCTTTTCCATCAATCACTAATTAAGAAAATGCCATATAGGCTTGCCTTCAGAATGATTTTATGGAGACATTTTCTTAGTTGAGGCTCTCTCCTCTCCAATGATTCTAGCTTGTGTCAAGTAGACATAAAACTAGCCAGCACATAGAGATAGAAGAGAAACAAGTATCAAAACTGTACTTACTAGAAGCCAAGAGAAAACCACTTATAACACAAGTAGTCAAAAGTTAAGTACACAAAGGGCTAATTCATAAAACTCACACTCTATCAAGACAGTCATTGTGCCTTGCATGTGAAATGGCCCTCATGGGCACATGTGTGTGAATATTTGGTCCCTAGCTATTCTGGAAGGTTATAGAACCTTTAGGATATGGAGCTTCACTGGAGGTAGTGGGCCACTGGCCGTGGGTTGGGGAGCAGGGAAATGTGGCTTGACAGATCTGATTCCTCAGTGTAGATGTACAGCCAGCCTTCTCCTCCTGCTACCATGCCTTCCTCATTTACTGCCATATCCGCCTCACCATGATGGGCCATACCCCTCTAGAATTATAAAACAAAGTAACCCCTTCCCAAAGGGTATTTTAGCCTAGCAACAAGGAAGCAAATAAGACAATAACCGATAACATCACTGAATCTAAAAAGCATCCAAAACTATTTCCTGACAAAATGAGTATAAATGACTTAGAACAGACCTAGAGGTCAGGGATAAAATTCTACAGAGAGGGAAGGGTATCAGAGAGACTTGGCATCTACTGAAAAAAAAGTCACTGCTAAAGTGGACCCTAGGCTGTTAAGTAGAATATTATGATTAAGTTTTAAAGCACAAACAGGCAGAGAGGCAAGTGAATACACCAGACGGGGTGTATAGCAAAGGGGAATTAAACAGAATCGATTTTTGCAAATAATGATATGCATGGCAATACTCGTAAATCTGGGGCTGGAAGTAGGTTTTAATAACTGATTAAATTTTCCTTTATCCCAACTTAACAAATTTCTCTGTTCTTCTGATGATTAAAAGTTCTTTAACATCTGCCCAGTTCTAAGTGTCACAAATAAGGCTTTTAGACCACAAACAACAGTATGAGTCTTCCCAAATACTCATCCACAACAGCACCAGTGGCCTCTACTGTAAAAATGTGCTTTTTTTCTTTGAAGTATTATATAAATAAATCTTCACAGTAATGCATATAAATAGAGCACCATTTATTCATAGATGATTCATTAATAATCAAGCCATGCATATTTATTGTTTATTCTGAGAAGGCTGCCTCCAAGTCATAATGACTGTCAGCTTAGTCAAGTCGAAGAGGTAAAAGCAATCAGCAGACAAAGTTGTGGCATGCCCCTACCCCTACCTTTCTCTCTTTGTATTTAAACACATTTCTAAATGTGAAAGGAATGCTAGCAAAATGTATGGATTGACTGGGTGACATAAGATATGGGTAACTTAAATGGATATACATATTCTGTGATCATGCAGACAGCCCCACCACAACAACTCTAGGTAAACTGAAAACCAGAAGCAGAAGTGCCGGTGAGAAAACAAACTGGAGCTCTAACTGTAAACAAGAACCTATCCACTACCAGTCTAAATGGGAGCACTTCTTCTCTTGGTTATTCCAACTATAGTTTCTAAAAACTATTTAATACAATTTTTACAGTGCATTCACTGTTGTCACAATAACGCATATAACTGCCAAACTCATACCTCAGTTTCTCACCACCTGTTTTCCTCAATGTCTACAGTTAACAGCTGCCACCCCATCTTTTTGTTTTGTTATGGTTTGGTTCTTCAAGTATTCTCTGTGTGGCCTTGGCTATCCTGGAACGAGGTTGGCCTTGAACTCAGAGATCTGCCTGCTACTTCCTCCCAAGTTCTGTTATTAAATGCATGCACCATCACTACTCAGCACCCTGTCATTTTTTATGAAAGTATGCAAAGACTATGCTTACATGTTTATCTTCACATCTTTACCTTCATTTGTAGAAAGGGATATATTAGATGTTGCAAATATCCTTCTACATGGTCAACAATACCTGCTACCATGCCTTGACCCATAGGATGAAAACATTAAGGCTATACTTAAAATTGTTTTTATTTTATTTTATCATGAGTGTCAATCTGTGTGGATGCATGCATTCCTTGGAGTCTGTGAAAGTCAGAGGGCAATTTGAGGATTCCATTTCGCCTTATCTTGTGGGTCCCAGGGATTCAACTCAAGTTTTCAGTTTAGGCAGCAAGAACCCTTACCCACTAAGCTATCTTGCCTGCCCCTAAATTCCTAATTTAAAAACAGAAAATTAATTTCTCCAGTGGAAATTCCTGAGGCAAGAGCTGGGCCTTTATAATGTAAACCAATCTTTACTGGCAGCACTTGTTCCATCTTATATTGCGTGTCTTAAGTTTATGATCAACAGTATATGCTCAAACAGCCATCGTTAGTTTCAGTTCTTATCAGTCGCATTGGCAGTGAGGAAAGTTTGCAGATGGAATGTTTGATGCAGAGAGAACTAGCATTGAACTAAGACCCTGCTGGAATTCAAGGACCCCAATACAGAGACTTGGCCTGCAAAGCACTTTGTAAGGGCAGTGGAAAGGCTCAAAAGTGGCCTCAGAAGCAAAGTCTATCTGGTTTCTCCTCCCCACTTTTCTCTTCCCCATAGACTATGCCATAGACAGCAGTATTCCTCTTACCCAAGACAGTTAGGGAAATTTAACTTCATGCTCCTAACTCACCACAAAACCTATTATTCTAACTTTTCCTGACCTTCCAGATCCACAGTGAGGCTCTCTGGCTGGCCCTAGCAGCACAGCCCCTAGAACCCAGCTGCTTAGGGGGCTGAACCAGGAAGATTCCAAGTCATATATCTTCTTGAACTACAAAGAAAGTTCAAAGCCACCTGGATAATTTAACAAGACTGTCTCAAAATAGAAAGTAAAATAACAGCAAATAACAGCAACAAGATGAGCTGAGGATATACAGATCCATGCAAGAGCAGTTGCTTGGCATGTGTGAGGCCTTAGGTTCAGCCCCAACAACAGGACAAAAGAACATTTAGTAATTTAAAACAACAGATAGTGTCTCCAAAGTTTCTACTCCATCTTTAACTTTATGAAAATGATGGGATCATGAGGCACATAACAAGAACAACCATCAAGGTTAAGAGAAAAGCACCTGTTTGTATCCTAGGAAAATTACTGTGGCATTACTAAATGAATATGCACTTCTGCAAGCTTTCAAATGTTTAACAGGTGACATTTAATAGTAAGGAAACTAAATGCTTAAATAGAAAGGAGCAGAAACACCTGGGCAGGTCTGCAAGCGCCGTCCTCTATTTAGCATGCAATTTCATTTTCAACATAATTAGCTTAAATGAGCTTCTAAATTTGGGTGATGTATTGCACATGTAATTAAGATTTAATTAAAAATGTTCTGTAATAAATTGTTTTCCATTTCTGACAAATCACATTAGAGAGGTAGATTTTGATTTGGAAATAGTTTTTTAAATGTGTTAATCATCTGTGCTGAAAATATGAGAAAAAAAAAGCAGTTCAGTTGAAAGTCACTTGAGATTTAAATAAGAACTAAAGGATACAGTTGGCCCTTACATCATTATGAAGTTTAGCTGAAGAGGATAGTTAGCATTCATCCGTTTTTTTCTGAGCATCAATATTCTAAATATGAACTCTATTTCTTTTTGTTCTTATAAAATATACAAATATGGTTAAAAATTGTACTGTGAAAGCACTTATACACAAGTCCAGTCTCTTGATAAAAAGCTTTAACAAGGTTTTGTAACTACCTGCTAAATCCTGGCACGGAGATGGAACCTCTGTTGCCAGTCCAAGACAGGTTAAGCCACTGGACAAGAGCACAGCGAGCCTGTAGAAACTCCAGTGAAGTATCGTCTAGCTTTGCCCAGTATGGCTGCAGGTTGAGGTGGATATACTGTAGAGGATCGCAGCAATGTTGGTGTAGAAGTCTGCAAGTCTGTGCTAATCTACACAGGTCTGGTAGTGAAAGATGATTCAGAATCAGTTGAATGAGCTATATAAAACAGAAAGCCAAGATCATCAAGAGTGAAGGACAGTATCACTTTTTATAAACACAGAATGTGGTCTAACAAAGAGCAGTGTCAAGTTCAAACAGTATCTTCACAAAATAGTTAAATCAACATTCACTAAAGTACCCAAATAGAAACAAACTACACATACATTAGACTTTACTGAATTTAAAAGCTGCTCAAATTCTCAACTAATGTTGACAACTCATTTTCATTCTGTACATAGATATATACACTGGTAGTTTTTGAATAATAAAAATTTTCATAAACAACATTTTCTGCAAACCAGATACTGGTGACAACAAAAGCAAGGCACTTCCCTTCAGTTCTGGTGGAATCGGTGAGTAGAGTGTTTTCATAACACTGACAAAGAGAAGCACACAGTGTCATTGAAGAGCTACCAGAAGCTGACTCCAGAGAACAAGTATACTCCTGCCAGACAAGTGCCATGTATAGGTGAGGAGCAAAGTAGGTGAAGAGAGTCTAGTGGTGGGAATGGGGTCACATAGAGCCTCACTTGGATTATTCCTGAAAGCAATGAGGACCATGGAAAGGATTCAAACTACAGTGGCACAGTAAGCTTGTGAAAGACAAAGAGGAACATGGGAGTCTCCCAGGAAACTGGAAGGGGATTCCCAGGAGCTAACACAGAATTCCACGAAAGGGAGAAAACGAGGGATCCCACTGAAGACAGCTGGTAGCAATGATGCTGCCACACACATTATTAACAAAGTGAAAACAAAAGATAACTTTAATTACAATTATCTCTTTGAACTAGTCCAAGATTCACTTTCCAGTTGAGGCTTTCTAACCTAGTTTTCAAAGAACAATGTCTTAGTGGCCTGAACTGAACCAAGAATCATAATGAGAAATTGCATATGTGTTTAATGATGAAAAAAATCTTCAGTGAGAGGTTTTTAAAATTTAACACAAAGTATCTACCTGAATTTTCTCTGTAAGTAATTATATTCTTTAATATAAATGATCTTCAACTCATCATGTAAACTCAGTACTAATATTAGATCAGAATCTCACTATTCTTAGCCAAATATTCCAACATTCAGATGAACAACAATATAATCTTTAAAATAAGTTTCAAGATTACTTATAAAACAACAGCAGTTGCTGATAACATATTGTATCTAATAAGGCTTGCTGTTTATTTTTAGCATTTAAACTAGGCTGTAAAAATGTATTGAAGATGTTTGTATGTCTGCATACTTATTAGAAAAACAGAAATAAAAATTATTTGTGTAAAAGCAGAAATGATTCTCTCTTTTACCAATACTTAGTCTGATTTCTAGACTTTGCTAGGCCTACCTTATGCTGATTTATAAAATTCAGTTTTACCAAAACAAACAAAATATGGAATCATTAAGTTAGCAAGAATGCTCATCACTCTCCATGATGATGTAGGTATAGTTAGATCACCTGTCTCTAAGTACAAATCCCATTATTTCAGGTCAGCTTAAATGGTCCCTTCTCCTGAAAGTGATTCTTAGCAATTTCCCATCATTCAATCCTCAACCTGCTCACTGGCTGTAAGTGCCCAATCCCCTCAAGTGAAAAGTACCACCGAAGAATCCGTATCATAACCAAACACTTTAACAAGTTTCCACCATCCAGATAACCCTGATGACACATACAAACAAAATGAAGGTAAAAAATTAGAAAAGCCAAACAAAGAAGAAATGTGGAAAATGAGTTAACCCCGCCCATCACCACCACACACACATACATACACCAGAGAAAACCACTACTAACAGTTTTTTCTGATCTCTTCCAGATAAATGAACATTCTTGGGTATACACTAGAAGAATGAGACTATATTCTCTATTTATCATCTTGCTTTCGGATTCAGTAACATACCCTGTAGATCTTTCTCTATCTGTACAAACTCACCTTATTCCATTTCACACACATGACACAATAAAATAGTTGTTTATTGATGTATTTCCTGCTGTTTTCTTATTGCAAATAATACTGCAATATCATTGTGTGTATGCATTATGTATGCATGTTCATCTTGGCAAACTGGCAATGTATCTTTACAGTAAGTTACACAAATTTAAGATGTTCTTCTGAATGTTAACATCAACATATATATTCATAGTGTACACAAGTATCCATTTACCTACATACTTGATATTACTGGTATTAAAACTCTACCCTTCTGAAAGGCACAAAAGCAGGGAACATACTCAACTGTCTTTATTCCTCCAGTCTTCTTCCTCACATCCTCTTCATATTCCTTTTTATTTTTACTACTGTTGTTAATTACAGAAATTTAATCCCAAATGTTTTCTTCTTTCCTCTTGGTCTACTCAAGGACTCAACTATTTTTCTATTCATTCATCACTTCTCTCATTTCATTAAACTTTAACATGAACCAAGTTTTCCTCTACAGTTTAAGTGGATATGTTAGAATGAATTTTCCAGAATTTTCTTCATTATTTTCACTTTTCTTAGGTGAGCTTTTCAAAAAAAAACTCTTTATATTTCAATTGGGACTTCATTAAAAACATTATACCTTTAAGAAAAGCTGACACTGTGTGGGATCCATCTTCATGTGGATACACACGCATGACACTTTTGTCTTATTGCGTCTTTCTACTCAAGGGCATGGTATGACTTAACATTTAATAACCTTTTATGGCCCAGGAATTTCTAAAGCTATGGATATATATCTGTAACTGTCAACTTACTTTTATTTCCTAGTTCTCCTGAATATTCTAATATATAATCATTTTGTCTGCAAATAATTTTATAGCCTCCTTTTCAAAGATTACACCTTTTATATGTCACATGTCTACAGTATTAACTAGAACTTTGAGAATGGTATTAAGTAATGCTGTTTTGAGAGTCAAATGAATTCAGTTCACTTGATTATGAACCATGAAGGTGAGACACATATGTAGTTTCAAAACTTTAAAAACATTATTTTTTAAAGACATAGTCTCTGCAGGACTGGCTAGCCTGAAACTCACTTTGTACTCAATTCAGCTATGTTTTTCAAGTGTCTCAAGTAGCTACTATCTAGGACCTGGTATTTCTAGTGTTTCATAACTATACATTAGCTAGATTAGCAAATAACAAAGTACTTACTTTAAAATAGGTAAAAATACAGATACTTCCCAGCTTTCACCTTGCCAGCTAGTTTTATTACCTACTAGAGTAGACCCTGATTTTTTGGGTTTTTTTCCCTTTTGACTTAGTACTATGGTATTGTCATCTTGACTCTCTAATATAAAAATATGCTTAAGTATCAATGATACATCCTTGAAGATCTTTGTACTACTTTAAAATAATTCTATTTGGCATTATTTTATTTATGTTGGCATAAATATTAAGAAAAATGGTCTGAAATTATCTACTGTTTAGTCTTACATAGTAATATACTGGTTCATAAAAATCAATTTTTCCTTATTAAATGTAAGTTTAATAGGGATAGACTGTTAAATGTTTAAACAAAAATACAAATTATCTGACCTTGGCAACTTAAGTACCTTAAAATCTACAAAATTAATAGTGTATTTTTTAACAAAAATATTCAAATTTATTTACATGGGTTTTTCTTTTTCTTTCTTTCCTTTTCTGAGACAGGGTCTCACCATGCAGCACTGGCTGGCTTTGAACTCTCAGAGATTCACTGCCTCTGTCTCCTGAGTGCTGGGATTACTGTGTGCATTACCATGCTCGTTCCATAGACCTTTTAAACAGTTAGTGCAGAAAGACACTTTGAACCAAAAGACGAATAGTTCATTTCTTCCAGGGGAGTCATTACTTAAATATCCCCTAGCATCTTCTTGCATAATCCAAAACAAAACCTCCATACTAAAAAGTATATACCCTGTGAAGATATATAGTACTAATGACATTCTGATACTTCATATAACCTTGTGAGAAAATATCAAAACATAAAAAGGCTGAAAAGTTACCAAAGCTATGACACTAATATGGGAAGAAGCTCTTCTGGAGTGTGATTAAATAAAAGATGACAGATTTTGGACCAAATAGATGCAGCTCTTGGTTTTTCAAGACAGGGTTTCTCTGTGTAGCTTTGGAGCCTATCCTGGCACTCGCTCTGGAGACCAGGCTGGCCTCGAACTCACAGAGATCCACCTGCCTCTGCCTCCCAAGTGCTCGGATTAAAGGCGTACACCATCACCGCCCAGCTAGATGCAGTTCTTAATCATTACTAGTACAGTATCTAATGTCTACCAAGCTGTGTTCCTAGGGACATCTTAGCATGAAGCACCTTTAGAGGAGCAATAGAGGATGTGATGTGTTCGAAAGGATCCCAAACACAGCTGATCTACCTGTTCTTGAACCTCAATCTAGTCCACAGACTGTTCAGGCTATTTTATGACACTGATTCTTTACATGAAACTCTTTTCATCACACGTATTCAGTGCCTCCTTCAAGAATACAGGTTTTGTGTCCTGGCTTCTTCTATAGACTATGTTGTATTATGTATGTGAAACTCTATACAGGCTCTTACCTTTCACCATATAAAGAAGTTAAAATTTCACAATCCATTCCACAGAGACCTTCCTACTCTACTGAAGCCCCCACTGCTTCCTTTCACTGAGGCAGATTATACCTACAATAAATTTACACACACCCTCTCTCCCATTTATATCTCTTTGTGTGTTTGTTTTTCCAGACAGGGTTTCTCTGTGTAACCCTGGCTGTTCTGGAACTCACTCTATAGACAAGGCTGGCCTCGAACTCAGAGATTTGCCTGACTCTGCCTCCTGAGTGCAAGAATTTAGGCAAATTTCACTACTGACTGGCTCGTTTATATGTTATTAATTGTAGAATAAAGCATATAAATAAAATTGCCTGTACATTATGGGAAATTTCTGGAATATTAGCTATTATTCTTCATCCTCTCCCATTCAAAAAGTTATACAGAAAACATGAAGCATGAAATTATATGTATCTTCTCTAGAATTTTAGCAAATTACTTACTAATTCTAAACTATCTATGACCCCATCCCAACAATTTTTACTAAGCATTGGAGAAGCACTGCAACCTGAAGACCACTGGCTAGATGGAAAAAATGCAAAGCTCTTGGTAAAGTCTGAGGATACTCTTTGGTGGAGGAGAGCAGGTGGTTCTGCAATGCCAGAGTGGCCCTACAGCTGCTGTCTGTGTGAATGTGGTACGCCCTGTACTTTCACTGTCAGATCTAATGTTGCAGGCATGCAGAAATGTTGGTGTGGTGAGCAGGCTAGAGTTGTCCTTCTCATCTCTGAATACTCATTCTCTCTGCCTCCATCACTCCTTTCGATGCTATAAGCTATTTTATCAGGCTTGGAAAAAACTCAAAATCATTTCGAATATATTAAATCTAAATTCCCATCTTAATAGTTTTTGGAAGCAGGTAAAAATGAAAAGTGACTCACTTTCTAGAGGCAAACTGCTGTCAAACAGATCTCAGTGCCCCAAAGGAACAGCATTATTACCATCTTATGTCCCTCTCTCCCAACTTAATCTTCCCATAGTGCCTCCGTCTCCCTCCTACATGGTCGATGATCTTGCATAATCTTCAATGTTCCTGTCCAGAAAGGCCTGGTAAAACCCTGGGTCTGTGCCTACTGACTGGTACTTTAGACCCTTAAATTCTGTTTGTTTGTTTATTTGTTTTGAGACAGGGTTTCTCTGTGGCTTTGGAGGCTGTCCTGGAACTAGCTCTTGCAGACCAGGCTCACACAGATCCGCCTGCGTCGGCTTCCAGAGTGCTGGGATTAAAGGCGTGTGCCACCACACCCGGCTTAGACCTTTAAATTCTATATCTAACAACTTTAGCCACTTTACAAATGTACCACAGCAACTGAACTATAAACTGTTCAATAAATGTGGTTGCTATGACTCTGGCATTCAAGAAGCTGCCTAATCACTCCATGAAAGTTTAGCTACTTGTGTCAGTACAATGAAAAGTAAAATACCCATCTACTTACAAGAATGATATCTAGATGGGTGATTTGTATCTAAAATCTTCATTTTAAAAAAGGATCATATTGTATTTTAAATGCACACAGTTTTCAAAAGAAGACATAAATGCCTGGTCCACTTGACCCTAGGGCATTAGAAACAGGTGGGGAGAGATTTTGGCATCACACAACTCCTGGCATTTGATGTCTGGAGCTAGGGATGCTAAATAGACACAGAAAGACTCCCAAAGAGACACACTGAAAAGAAGATTTCAAACTAGATATCAAATGGCATTTCCAATAAAAGGAACACTGGGCCAGCCTAGACCAAAATTTATAGTTAAGAATACAGACTGGAGCTGGTAAAGATGATCCTCATGGAAGCTGTGACTATTAAATGGGGTAGGCATTAGCCTACTAATCTTCAATCTAACAGGTATGAAATCAAGCACATACTACTATATTATACAATTAAGAAAAGTGAATACAGTTTATTATTGGTGTATGTATTGGGTTCTTACTAACTAGTGATAGAACAACACACGTTTAATAGTTTATCCAGCATCTTTGAAGTCAATCTAAAACAAAATTATTTAAAATAAGTTTCTTTAGATGTTTCCAATCTGCAAATCTCTTACACATCAGATTTTATGTGTCTCACCAATGCTGCTATTCCTCTGATACCTAGCAAAGCAAACAGCAGTTCAGCATTAAAACTCTGTAGTGCTATATACAATTTGCAACTACGTTTGGCTTACCTCATAGGGTAGTTTATCAAAATACCCATTATTTGGCCCATCCCCGAGGGCAGCACTGCTAAACTTTTTGTTAAGACCATCTATTCCACAGCCGTCCTTTTCTTCATAGTCATCACCTTCTAGATCATTCATGTCAACAAGTGAAGTCTTGAGAGAGAGCAGTGGCTTGTCCTTGGTACCATGAAGCACAACTGCATCTAATTCGGTGTAATAATCCAGAAGAGAACTATTTACTTCCAGTCGTATAAGATTTGTGGGGAAATTTATCTGCTTAATACAAGGTTTAAACTGGCGAGCCTGGGAAGCATTCACCTTCGTAGGTCTCTCTGACCAAAGAATCTCCCATCTGCCAAAGAAAGAAATGTCCCAGCAGTTTAGAATGAGATCTACTGTTACTGTTAGGGTACAATCCCCCACCCAACTAAGACAGTGTGAAATAAAGGAAACAAATAAGGTGAATAGAATCAAACACAGGAGTCACCTCAATAATTTATTTTTAAAAACTAAATGTCAGATGTCTCTACTTAAAATATTTTCACGAGCCCTCCAAAATGTCTTTGTATTTTCTCCAAGTTCCCCTTGGTTAAAGACTAGAATCAGCAGTTAAAGGTATCTGAAGAATCAAATTGAGTTTTACAGAATACTACACACTGAGAAAGAGAACACACAGAGGACAAAGCTGTCCAGTGTGCATGTTCTCAGCCAAGTCAGAAACCAAGCAGATCCTTCTACCTCACAAACGTCTCCTCTCCAGCATTTCCATTTTTGTTTCTGGCCTCTTACAAACTCAAAATCCCATGGTCTTTCTATGTATGGGTGTGTATGTGTGTGCAGGTGTATGTATGTGAGGACCAGAGAATAGCCACAAGTATTGTTGCTCAAGCACCACCCACCATGTTTTCTTTTGTTTGTATAGACCGTCTCCATCTCTGCCCACACTGAGCTCACAAGTATACACTGCCATGCCCAGCAGTTTTCACATGGGTTCTGGGAAGGAAACTCAGGTCCTCAAGCACTATATTGACTGAGCCACTACCCTAACCTTAAAGCAATGTTTTCCTGTTTTTGAAATTCAGTCATTAAATGTTGTTGAGATTTCAGGGAACTGTTATATATGCCCTTATCCTGAATTGCCATTTCATTATTCTTTTAGTCACACGTATATCCCTAATACTTAACAAGAATCTAACAAATAACAAAAGCATAACATTCTCTCCTGTCCTTACAACAGGACTCCACTTTTCAGGCAAATTATCCTTACTTTTTTCACAATACATTTATAACTAATTTGAGTCTAAATTCATGATGTCTTCTCCAGTGGAACATCCAATGTACTTCTATTACTCTCCCATGTCCATGTGAATCATCTTATAAAACTCTTCTCCAAACTCCACAAGTCTCATCCCCAGTTCTGCAACATACATGCAGCAATTTCCCTTCTCTCTCTGCCCCCACTCCCAGAGAACTAAAGCAGACCTCATCACCTTCTCTTCCTAGCCTCAGCCAATTCCCATTCCTAAGTGTCAGCTCCCAAAACCTAAAAAAAAATTAGAATGTCACCAGACTTCCCAATGGAGACTCTAAAAGACAAAAGGGTCTAGGGCAGATGTGCTGCAGATTCTAAAAATCACAGTTGCCAGCACGGACTACTATACCCAGCAAAACTTTCAAGCACCATAGATGGAGAAAATAAGACACTACATAATAAAACAAGATTTCAGCTGTATCTATATACAAATCCAGCCATGCTAGAAGAAAAATTCTAACCAAAAGAGATTAACTACATAAAAGAAAACAGAGGAAAGAAATAATCCCAGACCAGCAATGTCAAAAAAGGGAAACATACATACACATACACCACACACACACACACACACACACACACACACACACACACACACACAAAACTACCACCATCACCACCACCACCACCAAAAAACAGGAACAGACAATCACTGGCATTGATATGTCTAAATATCAATGGTCTCAATTCCCCACTGCTGGCAGGAGTGCAAATTTGTACAGCTGTTATGGAAATCAGTGTGGTGGTTCCTCAGGAAGATGGGAATCTATGACTCTTGGGCATATACCCAAAGAATGTTTTGTCCTACCAATAGAAGCACTTGCTCAACTATATTTCATTGCTGAAAGTGGAAAAAACCTAGATGCCCTCAACAGAAGAATTGATAAAGAGCATATGGTACACTTACACAATAGATTATTATACCAGTTTTTAAAAATGAAATCATGAATTTTGCAGGCAAACGGATAAAACTAGAAAAAAAACATCCTGAGTTAGTTATCCCAGACCCTCCCAAAGACAAAATGGCATGTATTCACGTATTTGTGGTGCTAGGATAAAGATTAAAGGAGACCTGGGGTGGGGGACCATGACAGATTCCATGGCAGTCGAGGATGACCAAAGCAGCAGACAAACATGCCAGGAAGACAGAGCTTAAGTGAGAAGTTCAATTAGAAAGGGGAAGGAGGGGGAAGGAAAGAGAAAAGAGGTAAAGAGACACAGAGACAGAGAGGACAGAAGAGAAGATGGAGACAAGAAAAGTCCTGTCTGCCCCAGTAGAACAGCAGGAAGAGAGCTGGAAAAGAGCAGAAAAAGAGGAGAGTAGAGAGAAAGAGAAGAGGTTCCCCCTTTAAACTTTATCCTAACATGTGGTGCCTTAGTCAATGTTCTATTGCTGTGAAGAAACACCATGCCATGGCAACTCTTATAAAGGAAAGCATTTAATTAGGGCTGGCTTAGATTTAGTCCATTATCAGTATGGTTGGAAGCATGGTAGCACGCAAGCAGACATGGTGCTGGAGAAGGAGCCAAGACTTCAACATCTGGATTGGCAGGCAGCAGAAAGACAGAGTGCCACTGAGACTGGCTTGGAATTCTGAGCCCTCTCCCTGCCCCCCACCCCAATGACACACTTCCTCCTCCAACAAAGCCACACCTACTCCAATATGACTATATCCTAATCCCCCTCAAGTAGTACCACTCCAATACGACCAAGTATTCAAATATATGAGCCTATGGGGTTCACACATGTGGCTATTACTGTTAAGTCAATGATAAACAAGCTATAATCCATAGAACCACAGAGAATAGATATAGTATATGGGACTAGAGTGTACAGATCTCTTTAGGAAAGGGAAATAGAATAGATAATTATAGGTGGATGGGAGGGTTGGAAGGAATAGATTAAAGTGGGAGGGTAAAGGAAGAGGGGGGTCAAAGGAGGAAATACAGGGACAGATAACTAAAATTAAGTGGTATTTGAGGAGTTGTATGGAAACTTCCTAAAATATGTACACATATGAAGGAAAATGATATCACTAAATAATGGGGGAGACAGAGTACCAACTTATCACCATAGGAAGCAGGATCAGGTCACATATAATAGAGTTGTTAGCCTCAAACAACCCAGACTGTTGCCAGGACAATATATTGCTCTCCACAAACTGACAGCAAGGGTGCATTGCTCAACACAACACCTACGTAACTCACTAAACATGGAGAAGTTGAGCTGCTGCCTATACAGCCTTCATCTCTACATTCTAACATCTTTGGCAGAGGAAAGTACTCTGCGTATTACTAAATGAGAAAGGTAAACATTGAGACTGCCACAACCCATTTGATCTAAAATGGTGTCCTGCCTGCAAGATATGCTAGTGCAAAGGTGGAACAAAGCTAGTAGGTGTAACCAACCGATAACTGATTTGACTTAAGGCCTACTTCACAAAATGGAACCCATACCTGACACTGCTTGGGTGGGAACCATATACTACAGATCTTAAAAAAAAAAAAAAAAAAAAAAAAAAAAAAAAGGTAGTGATAAAATGACTCAAATGATATTGTACTCATAGATCAATGCCTTGTTCAGACATCATCAGAGAATTTTTCCTGCAGCAGATGGGAACAAATACAGAGATCCACAGCCAGACATTAGGTGAGGGGGGTGGGGAAAATGGAAGAGGATAGGAAGAGAGAGACACCTTGCTTGGACCATTCAGACATAAATGGGATGTTTCCATGAAATCCCTGACATCAGAGCTCAAGGAACCCTGAGGAAGAGGGGGTAGAAAGAATACAAGAGCCAGAGGACATGGAGGCACCAAGGAAACAAGGCCCTCTAAATTTCCATGAGCAAAGCTCATATGAACTCACAGGGGCTGAAGCAGCAGGCACAGGGTTTACACGTGTCTGCACCAGGTCCTCTGTGTTTGTATTATGGCTTCCAGGTTAGTGTTTTTAATAGGAGTCCTGAGGGTGTGAACAAATGGCTATCAGATTCTTGTCCCTTCTCTTGAGTTCTTTTCTTTCTGTTTGTTTGTCTTGTCCAACTTCAATATGATAGTTTTTGTTTTATCTTATTAAGTTTTATTTTGTCACGTTCGGTTGTTTTCTCTTAGAAGCCTGTTCTTTTCTAATGAGAGACAGAAAGGGAGTGGATCCAGATGGGAGGGGAGTTGGGGAGGAACTGGGTAGAGAAGAGGGAGGGGAAACTATAGCCAGGATATATTATGTGAGGAAAGAATCTAATTTCAATAATACAAAATGAATACTTTGACTCTCAACAAACACTATTTAAGATGCTGCTTTCCAAAAAGCTTCTGGCAGGCAGTATAAAAGAAGTAGCATTGGAAGAATCACACATTGCTTGTAGTAATCTCTAATATCATAGGGAGCCATTTCTCCTTATGATAGAATCTGGATATTAATAACACTTAAATTCTTAATATGTTATCTAATAATACTGTTCATATTATATAAAATTCTTTATTTCCTTGACCCTGAGGAAAAATAAACTAGAGTAAGGCATATAGAATCTGAAATAGACAAAGGTTTATAAAACTCCAGAAGAAATCTAAAAGAGGGAAGCCGCTGATGTGTAAGTATCCTGACAGTTTTCAGTTAAGCCAAAGTGGAAGTAGGAAGAACATACGGCCTCAACCCTGAGAGAACAGAGATGGAAAATAGGTCATTACTACTTCAAGAATCAAAGCGTAAGTTCAAATGGGAATCTTTTTTTTTAAAAAAAAATTCTTTAGCATGTATTTATTGGAGATCATGTGACATTTCAAATAAGCATACAATACACAGTAATCAAACTTAGATTCCCTACTCTACCCCAGATCTCCATAATACAACTGTCAATCTCTAACAATCACTATTGCCCTTTTACACTGACTTTAATAAATGCCTTGCATATTTGAGAAAGAACACAAGGTGCTGATCTTTCTTTGTCAGGCTTACTCCACTTAACTGAAGAACATATAAGGTCCTCTAGTTCCACCCATATTGCTGCAAATGACAAAACTCTATTCTTCTTTATTGTTGACTAATATCCACTGAGCATATTTACTTGATCAGTTCATCTGTTGATGAGCACTTAGGCTGAGTCTATGTCTGAGCTATTATGAATGGTGCTGCAGTGGACATAGGAGTACGGATGCTTTTGGTAAAATGATTTTGTTTCGATAGATTCAGAAGTGGCACAGGAATTCTAATAAACTTATCCCCAAGTGGATCATGAACCAGAAAACAAGGGGCAGTAATAGCAACCTTTATTTACAGACCATAAAAACCACCACTCTATTTGGTATCTGTTGAAGAACTTCTGAAGATTAAAAACAAAACACATCAAACAAAAGACCCTGCATTTGTTCTTAGAGATGACAGTCTAGCCCATTGCTAACTGGAAAGTAACAAGCTGCCATTGTCTGTGAAAAGGCCTGGTCAATTCTGACTCCATGATAAAATCATGGTCCTTGGGCTACAAGGACAAGGGAACTGGGATTTGGCAATCCATGAAACTGTTGCTTAAGCAACTTCCTTTGGCAGTGAGTTCTCCATGGAGGTCTCAACTGCTCTGCTTTCCTTATTTCTTTGTATTATAGAAGCGTTTTGAGCACTCAAAACCCAAACAAACAAATCACTAAACTTTATCCCCCAAATATCATAATCCCAGTTTCTGTAGTATGACATCTATTTGTTGTTTCCTCCTCTTCCCCACCTCCTATCTCTTTCTAAACCCTAACCCTGAGTTAGCCTGTTTTCTAATCCTCAGCCATGGGTCACTCTTCACTATCTCTTTTCTTTTCTTTTTAAAGAAGGCACTAGTACAAGATTTAAGGTATCTCTTTTCTTGCTTTCTTTCTCTATTCTTGCACTAGGGATCCACAAGGATGACTCCAACTAGGAATCTAAGCAATAGTGGAGAGGCCACCTTAAATGCCCTTTCCCCTATAATGAGATTGATGACTACCTTAAATGCCATCCTAGAGCCTTCATCCAGTAGCTGAAAGAAGCAGAGGCAGAGATTCACAGCTAAGCACTGAACTGAACTCCTGGAATCCAGTTGTAGAGAGGGAGGCTTGATGAGCAAAGGGGTCAAGACCAGGCTAGGGTAACAACCCACAGAAACAGCTGACCTGAGCAAGTGGGAGCTCATGGTCCCCAGACTGGGGAACCAGCATAGGACCAAACAAGGCCCTCTGAACGTGGGTGTCAGTTGCAGGGGGCTTGGGCAGTCTATGGGGCCTTTGGCAGTGGAACCAGTATTTAACCCTAGAGCACGAATGGACTTTGGGAGCCCATTCCCCAAGAAGGGATACTTTCTCAGCCTAGATACATGGGGGAGGGCCTAGGTCCTGCCCCAAATGATGTGACAGATGATATGATGAGCCCCCATATGAGGCTTTACCCTCCCTGGGGAGTAGATGAGAGATGGGATGGGGGGTGTTGGTGGGAGACATGGGAGGATCGGAGGGAGAGGGAACTGGGATTGGTATGTAAACGAAGATGGTTTTTTATTTAAATAAAATTTTTTTAAAAAGAAGGCACTAGGAAAAAAGCCTAAAAGACACTGAAATCCAGCAGAACTGCCCATAACTTCCCATGCTGGTGGCTAACAATGAAAATCACAAGAGGAAAGCATGTTTTTTAAATCTTTGAATGTTTGAAACTATACAAAGTTTATTTCCTACAATTCCTGGACCACTCCAACACACTCTATCCAGGAGTCTGTTTCAACTCTTAAATGTCAAATAAAAGAAGAGGCAACAGTCCAGAATAAGACAGAGCTCTCCTGACTACAAAAGAAAGGTAATTACTGGGTTATGCACATACAAAGATCCAGAAATTATTGTAAAGCTGTTCTTTATTCAAGATTCATGCTAATTTGGTCTAAGTGGTAGTAATTTGATGATAAATGGTATTGTTATTTCATTTGTCTTCTAATGCCTGTGTATTTAACTAAGTAAGTGATCTGACAATTACCATACAATCTAGTTGGCAGTAGCTGACTCCTTTCTCCCACTCACAGTCTCTGGTCTCTTCTTGTATCCATCCACCAGTCTTGCTTTGCTCTTTGGGACCTTCTTCTGCCACCTTGTTCACAAAATTATCATGTGCTCCTGAGCAGCAAAAGCCCAGTGTTTGCAGTTCCCCTTCCATGCCTCCAGCCCATGCCCACACAGAATTGTACCTGGGCTTCCCCCTTCCTTGCTGGTATCTCCCAGAACACTTCCACAGGAAATAGCTGTACAGGAGTGGGGATTTTCCTGTAGTGTCTGGAAAGCTACAGCCAAAACAACTCTGAGATCTCAAACTCCAGAAAACCCTGTTTAGAACTTAAATCATTCTTCCCAGGTTTGCAGCCACCAATAGCTTGGACTTTTCGCACTTCTTCAAACACTGATCTCACACCATCGAAGGTGATATTGTTCTCCACTTTTCTTAGGCCTGCTGGAGCCACCCTCAACCCTGAGTGAATTCACTTCCCAGAGCCCTACATACACTAGGTTTTCCCCCTGGCCAGTACATGTCCCCTAAAACGTCACAGTCTCTTCAAGGATAGGCTATGAGCTCAGAACAAAAGCCATCTTTGTGTGGCTCCCTGTTTTGTTCCCAGAGAAAGGATGTTCGATGAATGATTCCCACTGTCTAAGGAAAGTCACCAAAATAGCAATAGTCACTGAATTTGAGCAGAAGAGCTGTAGGTACCTTTTCATTTTGTTTTTACACAATGAAGCATCTATTAAACTCACAATCAGTAAGATATAAAGAGGATTCTTTGAGCTAAGAATGGAGGCTCACGTCTGTATGCTCAACACTTGGAAGATGAAAGGAGGATTGCTGTGAGTTCCAGGCCAGCCTGGGGCTAGAATGAAACTGTCTCCAAAAACCAAAACAAAACAAAATTTCTTATACTGCAGAAATACATATTGATCTGACATTCAAATTTTGTGAGGGATAAAGCTAAAAATCAGTAAAGCAAATCAGAGGCATCTACAAACCAAGTTTTAAAATTACACAATCAAATCGGTTATGCAGCAATGTTTGGGATCAGAGAAAAGACTTTGCATGTTTCATAGATGTCAAATCTGTTCACATTTTTAAAAATGCTTATAACCTTATAAGAAAGGCTAAGAATATTATAAATCATTCTCATATGAGAAAAAATCTTGTCCCAATTCCTGCTTGTTTCTTTTCTTTCAGCAACACCCTATGTATAAAAGGATGATACTTTTGTGTTTTCATTAACACCACCAAACATAGTAAATTATCAAAGCAGTTTCCAGCAGTAATTAAGCTGACCTCTGTATTTGTTTCCTGGCAAGATGGGAACACACATTCCCTGAGAACAGAGGACAGAAATACAAGTTCCTACACTAGCATCTGGAGTCCCACAGTTCTTTAAAAGGTATCTACAAACCACTGTCAGCTAGAATAAGCTCATAGGGCAAAGGTTTTTATTCTACATTGTTGCTGATGTATCTTCAATACACAGAATAATACAGAACATGACAGATAGTTAATGAATGAGTAACCTAAGATTGATGTAAAAATCTAAAATCTGAAAGATCAACAAGTAACAGAAGAATAGGCCAATAAAACGATCAGATAATCCAAGGAAAAGGTTATATAAATGGGTCTTAGAGATAGGAAAAGATATTAAACCTCAGAGACAATGAAAGAATTTTAATAAAGATAATAAAACATAACATTCTCACCTAATAAATTACAAAAGTATGAAACTTACTAATACCATGCATCTTTTGGCAAAGCATGTCCATATTTACATTTTTTGTGGGAATATAAACAGGTACAGACACTTTAGAGGAAAACCTGGCTCCCGGCATCAAAATTACAAGCATGTACCTCTTTGGCCAAGCAATTCTTTTGAGACTCTTAGCCCACACAAAGACTTAGAGGACAGTGAAGTGGTGTGTGGTGACTATTCTCTACATTAATGTTTATAATAGCATAAGACTGGCAAGAGCTAATAAGCACCTATCACTTAAAGAGCAGTTAAAAAACCAGTACACACAGGTGAGACACATTACATGCAACTATAGGAAAGAAACAAAGGAGCACTCTGCTTCATGGCTATTACTCAGCAATGAAACAAATCAGATATCTAATGACCTAAGTAGTAATACTATTGTATAGATACAGAAAAATACAACATATATCTGATTCCCTTATATCTGCACAGAGAAATGAAGTGATACAAAGAAAACTTCACAAGTTTTTTTTTTTTTTTTTTTTTTAGGGGAAAGGGTGGGTTACAGGTATGTGGAGCGCAGATGCATGAATGGCCTATGTGAGTATATCACCTCCTCAAGGAATTGTACAAAAAACGAGAGTCATGGGGGCTGCTCTACACTGTAGGCTAATGATATAAACAGACTTGCTTAAAACTTATCATTATTGTTAAATGAATGGACTATGAAATCATTCACCTGACATCAAGGCTAATCTCCCTCTATGGCATCACTCTATATGCCTACCTTGAATTGTACTTATAAGTATTTAAAAGCAATTAACATGATAAAAATAAGTTTAGGAGTCCTGCTACCTACTGACATTGCAGATTGCACCTGGTCCCCACTACATTAAACTGTGCCTTTTCATTTATGGTAAATTGTATGGTAACCAAATAACACAATCTATGATTATAATGTATGGTGTTTTAGGTAGAAAATGTGCATTAAATTCTCATGTGAGTGATCTCTCTTCTTCATCTGGACCTTAAGAAAATAAATTTCAATGCCATAGGTGTTTAAGTGACTTAAGAGGATGCCACCAAAAGGAGAAAATAAAAACCAACCACCTCCCGTGCTGACATAACACAACCTTCCATCCACATGACTGGGGTCAATAACAATGAGAAAATCAGTCTCACCTTACTTCAGCTGGGGGGTTTGGGGAGTAGGGATTTGCCGAACAAGCCAGAATCCTGATGACTGCTCCAGGATGGTAGGTCTCCAGCACATGAACGGCTGTAGGATATACCTGTTGCTCAAAGGTAAGTTCCACATAGTCCTGGCTCTGAAAACTGGACGGTGTTCTTCTGAATGGCAAGGAGGCACTAGGACACTGATCCCACCATGTTCCGTAAGTTCGAAACACAGCTGTCTGAGTAAAGTCACCAGAACTTGGGAAGACATTTGGTATACCTGCCAAATTCCACATGGTATAGGACATGCTATTCTCACTGCCATAATGGGAACTGAAATCCACCACTTCTTTGGCGTACTGGACCACCTCTGCATTGTGAGGTGAAGTCCGGCTGTTGGATACTATAGTCCTATGGCTGTTCATCATATCTCCTCTTGTAGCTGTCCTGGCTCGGCGCCGAAGGCACATATAATAAAACATGGTCAGAACTGTTAACATGGGAAAGACTGGTGACATCTAGTCGTGAATTATGAAGCTTCGAAAGGTCAGATGTCCTCAGTGAAAGGCATGAACTCTGAAGGATGGTCTACAAAATGAATGGCTTGGTAAAGTAAAATAATTTAAATAATAAAAAAAAAATGCAGGGATACAGAAACAAAGAGGCTTTTTACCCAGTGTCAGTTCCCAAAATGAAATTTGAAAATGCAAGTTTCCAACTATAAATTTGATCTCTGACATAAACAATTTACCAAACGTAACTTGTAAGAAGCTTACATATATAACTTCATGCTAAAGGGGGCAATAGAAGACATATGAATCCCAAAGCTGTATTTTATATAAAATAGTCACCACTCAAGAAACACCAAATCCTTGAACTTTTAAAATTAAAGTTATTTAACATGTGTTAAATACTTTTACCTCAAATCATCTTGGGCCCTGACATACTTGGGACATTTTAACAGACAATCCCCTATTGTTAGGCACAGCAAGCATCTTTACCTGCTAAGCCAACCTCCTGGTCCTATGGTTCCTGTTTTTAATTATTCTTCTCTCCTAAACATGATATGTGGAGACTCTACATTGTGGGAATACAGTTTTTTGAGAAGATAGTTAATTCAGACCAATAGACAGTATTTAATTTCTACCCATAGTGTTATTTGTTAGGGCAGTTCTCAGCTGCCTAGCATCTGATTTGTTGCCAGCTACTCTTCGGAATCACTCACCCTAGCTAGAATGGTCATGGAACACACACAGGAAGTGCAGGCGTTGGCACCCATCCACGTGTCTGACACACACATGCTGCTTTCCAGGTAGAGATGTGGAAACAAGACAGCCTGAAACAGAGTTAAACAAACATTTTTATTCCTAAATTAGGAATTATTCCAAGAGAAGTACACTTACAAAATTTTGGCATGTTGATAGAAAGGTGAAGTGGGAGGGAGCATAAAATTACTAAAAAATAAAACCTTCCAATTAGGCTATATTTCTCAGAATTTGTAGACAATCTTGAATTAATAATTTTTTTAAAAATGTGTTTCTCAGAATTTAACAAAAGTATAACAAACCATACCAAACTAGAGGTTTTAAACCATGGTTTTGTTTCAAACTATGCCTGAGGAAATACCACAGGAGAGCCAATCAGTGTTTATACATTTCTAGACTAATCTGTAACTTCAACAATCAAGAAGACCCAAAGAGGCCACACTTGTTTCAAGCCAACTCTACTCACTTGCAACACATCCTCACCGAGAAGGCAATGCCCTGTCAATAGGGACAAGGAACTCTAACTCTTGTAAATTCCTGGCTCCAGCTTCCTCGAAGTAGAACTAAATAGAAGGTGAATACACAAATTCCCCCTACCCTTTTTTACGACAGCACTGCTCTAGCTGCCAAAACTTGAGAACTAGCACTAAGATTACAAAATATGACATGGGCCAATTGATTCAACCCTCCAGTAACTCTTTCTGATATGCAAGATACAATCTGCATCCCTTACATTGAGGCTTCCCTCAAGCCAGAAAGCACTTTTGTTGCTAACCTAGAAAATCCAGTTTTTTGGTTTTTGTTTTCTTTTTTGTTTTTTTGAGACAGGGTTTCTCTGTGTAGCCCTGGCTGTCCTGGTACTCGCTCTGTAGATCAGGCTGGCCTCAAACTCACAGAGATCCACCTGCCTCTGCCTCTCAGGAGCTAGGATTAAAGGTGTGTGTCGCACCACCCTGCAGAAAACCCAGTTCTAAACCCTTACATTTTACTGCATGTCTCAATACTTGCTTCTTTTCCACCCACGAGGCCTGGTGGTAGCAAGTTTACTCTCTGGCACCAAATGGTCCTGCATTTTGCTCAGAATACTTTTAGCAGGGTTTATACTTAGGAATACTTTTTTTCTTTTTTTTTTAAGTAGTGAACCCAGACAATGGTCTCCATTTATTTTCTTTTTCTTAACTAATTAAAATTTCATTTGTTTTACACCCTGACTGCAGCTTTCCCTCCTTCCTCCTCCCATCCCCTCCCCCATCTCCCCCACCTCCACCTCTGCAGGACTCCCAAGGGTATCAACAAAGCATGGCATATCAAGCTGAGGTAGGGAGGACTAAGCACCTCTCCTTGCATTAAGGCCGGGTGAGGCAACCCAGCAGGTCTTCATTTCTTAGTATGTGGCTTGCTGCATACTGTGTATTTCAGCATGATGGAAAGGTGATGTGGAACAAAACCCCAAGAACAAAAACTAATCTGAAAATACACAGCAGCATCTTCTGCCTCTCAAAGCCATCCTAGTCTAAACACACTGAGATGCTGCATAAAATGCTAACTCGTGCAATCATAAAGGGCTACGCTTAAAACAAGGGTAGCAAATGAAGTTTTAAGAAACCGAACTCCAGAGCAAGAGGACTGACTGGGGCTACTCATTATCAGCCAGAATGGTTACAGCAGAACACACGAACCAGAGAGAAAATTACTGATGTCTACCAATGCAGGTCATGCTTGGAAGGACCTTCACGAAGCCCCAGTTCAGGAGGAATCCTGTCCATGGAGCCAGGGATAAAAACCAGCTCACTTTTCAGAAGTCCACAGGCACAGCCTCAACTCAATCAGATACGTGCCATGCACGGGACCTAAATTTGCACCACACCACCTCCACAGTTTGGAATTTCATCCAACAGAGTGAAAAAAAAAAAAATGAAAAGCAAAACTAGTTCCAAACAGGGGACATTTTTTTGGAGATGGAAAGCACAAATATGAAGACTCTTTGTAAGGTTGTTTTCACAGTGGAAAAAAACCGAACCCTTAAGGAAGGTGCCTGCCAGTGAAAAGTCAGTCACTGTAAAATGAATTACAAAGGGGTCAGCTGGTGAATCCAGCAGAGAGGAATTTGAATCCTCAGGAACAAGGAAATTTGGGACAAGCAGAGCAAAACCTTGTGTGGAAAGGCAATGAGGCATTCAGGGAAGGAGAGCCATGTGCCATACAACAGCACTCTGGTCACATGGACAATCAACACAGCCTTCAGACATCACCTTTCACTCCAAACTAAGCTCCTTTTCCTTCATTTCTCAAAACTGTCTCTCAGAAAGCAGTCAGTTGAATGAAACCTAGGAAACACCTACAAAACAAAGTAGCTTCATTTATGTCAACCCACACAATGACTCTTGGCAAAAAGACGGAGACAAACTGTAAAAGTTAAATTTTAGTTGATGTACCATGGCACAAATTTTACAACAGTTTCTCAGCTAGTTTTTACCATTGCAGATTACAGATAATATAAAAATCAGCAAGACTGTCATATGGGCAATATTATTTTTAAGCTGTGTAAGAGTTGAGTAAAATTTGCATTGAAGTAACATATGTAAAACCTGAGTTATAAATTGTAAATATATGTTATACTGTCAAGTTTCTTCAGATTAGAAATGGAAAGTGGAAGTTTTGTTTTCTTCATTTCAGAATAAAAAGATCTTTAGTTAATTTTTGTAAAATAAAGACAAAAACTGATGGAACACTGGAATCCTACAAAAGAGTGTACCTAAAGGGAGAAATTTTCAAGTTCATACAAAAAGCTGTTTTCAAGACTCTGGTAGCATTATAAAAATATGACTTTGTAGTTAATAAGCAAAAATTAGCAACAGAGTGACCCTCACTGTTGCTTAATCCAGTTTCTTATGAACAATGATTATAAGGAAAGAAACTGTAGGGGTCTCTACAGACAGCCAGCATAGGAACAATCCTCATGGGGAAAAATAAAGGAAATCCAACTAAACACAACTTAGCTGGTTCAAGCTTCTAGAGTCTGACACCAGACAGTTTATTTTAGACATATTTAAGAACAGTACAGTTTTGGAAAAAAAAAAGTTTCCTGGTAACAATTATCCCAATACCATGTGCACAATAAAGCTTAAGGCATGACTACATCAAAATTATTTGCAGAGTCCATGTGACCTCTATCATGAAGGTGAGTTCTACAGCTTAAGAGCCTAGGATCTTGTGTGGTCTTGGACATATAGATGGTGTAGAGGTCACCAGGCTGTAAAGTATATGTGACATCTCCCCAAAGGCTGGGTTCTATTGACTGAGAAACAAAGCTAAAGATAAAGGTCTAAGGAAGGAGAGTCTGGGATAAACCTAACAGTCTGGGGGATTCAGGTGTGACTTGGTCCTACAGACAGCACAGATCACCAGGCTCTTAACTACATTCACTCCCAGCCTTGTGTCAAAGAGACAAGGCTTCCTGCTGAACACTCCTGGTTTCTCTAGAGCTTGCCCTCTGCAAGAAACTCCACAGGACACAGCAAACTACACAGGTACAGTCAAAGAACACAAAGCAACTGCCACTTTAAGCAGTATCTTGAGACTCTTGTATTCCTTGGGAAACATCTTGTGTTATACAACATGGTCTTAACATAACACAACTTTATTTTCAATCACATCTTCCACATTATAAAATGCTTAATCAAGTTAAATAACACAATTACACAGAAAGCATTAACAGTGGAAAAGAGAAATTAAGAGGTATAGACAAGGAAGGACATATGTTTCCTAGTGAGACCTGAAGTGAGATGCAAGTTGATGAACCAAAGAGAAGCAGGATGGCAGGAGCCACTAGAAATTGGATCAGACAGCTCATACTCTGGCACAGGAGAGAGAAAGAACGGACTTCACAAAAATAAACAAAAAGTGTCGACACAATGATCCACAGCCAGACAATGTAAGAAGCCGGAAAACCAGTTGAAACTCCAAAGTAGATTCTCAACTTACAAAAAAGTAAAAAGATCCAGGAAAAGAGGGATGCCAGGAATAAAGAACAGGCAGGCCACACAAAATATTTAAAAAGCTATGCAGAGATGTGCCCATAAGTGACAGGGAAAAGATGGAGTCCAATCCATAGCACCATACCAAAGCAGCAGCATGAACAATGAGGAAACTAATCAAGAAAAGGTGTCTATCATTTCTGAATCTGAAATTTGTCAAGAAATGCTATTCAAAGAAAGGACTTTGGGGTTCAGTCTAGAAATCCAAACATGCGGATGAAAGGTTATGAGAGTGGAATTATATTTGTGTGTGGTCCATACAGTATTCAACTAGTTAGTTGTATTTGAATCATTTCCAACACTCACCCCCGCCCCCTCTAGGCATGTACAGTAACAAACATCCTTATAGCCTCTCTGCTTTTCTAGGAACTTCTTTTCACCCCCCCCACCCTAGACACACACACACACAACCCAGGTGTTCTACCCCCTGTACAAACGGGGAAAATGTTTAAGGAAGGGTTTGTGGTATGACAGGTACTTCAGAATTAAACTCCCTTAGCATCTTGTCTTCCCCGCTCCTTCTCTTCTACAGCCCCCACTTTTCCTGTCTTCACCATCCCTTCTCTTCTACAGCACCCCCTCCTTCCTGCAGACCCATTGCCATCCCCACAATGGCACTGAGTATCCATGCCTGGTATCTTCAAGTCTTCAGCTAAGTGAGGCTGAGCAAATCTCCTTCCTCTCATACAAGGACAGGTACCATTCATGTTTCCTTCACCTTCTCTTAGCCCTATTTCTCGCCTGCAAAGATATGTTTCTTTCCCAACAGACTACGAGTTCCTCAAATTTGAAGAATGTATCCTACTTTTAACTATGGCTGATCTAGAGTATGCCAATAGGAGCTCAATAAACATTTCCTGTTTTATATAGATTTACCACAAGAAGAATTAGGAAATAACTTTAAAATAAACGGAAAAATGCAATCAGGGATTCTTTAAGATAAGGTTCATATAAAAAAAAAGTGTATCTTGATAAGAACAAAAAGGAGGAAAATGGGTAATAAAAACTGATAGGAAAGAATCAAATGCATGAACTTCCCTGAAGTCATCCAAGAAGGAATAGACTGCACATTGAAATTTTACTGTTCAAAGGGAATGTAAAAAAGTGGCAACTTCTGTTAGTACAAAAGCAGCCCCTGAATACATAAAAGAGACCTGACTCTGGACACAAAGGAACTCTGAAATTAAAGAAAGAGTCACAAAAGATAAGATTGGAGAAGTAAAGGGAATCTATTTTCTCAAATATGAAACAGCTTTAGCACTCCAAATCTGTGATAAGGCCTCAGGATGATTATAGAGAACTAGAAAAAAAAAAAAAAACATACAAAGCAAAGCTCTCAAAAAAGGGAGGAGGAAGGGAAAGAGGGAGGAGGTAGAGAGGGAAGGAGGGAGGGAAGGAGAGAGGGAAGGAGGGAGGAAGGAAGGAAGGAAGGAAGGAAGGAAGGAAGAAAAAAAGGAAGGAAGGAAGGAAGGAAGGAAGGAAGGAAGGAAGGAAGGAAGGAAAGAAGGAAGGAAGAAAAAGAAAGAACCTAAGAGCAATAGCCTAAGACAAGAGACAAACCAAGAGGCAAGACTAGGGTGGTCAGAGTAAAAAGTGAGGTTAACACCATTAAGCATTAGATATGCTACTCAGTAGCAAAGCTCAAGAGTTAGCCTCTCTTTTCTTTTATCACAATTATTTACATTCCAATCTACATGTTTAAAACATGTGGAAAAACATACAGCACAGTAAAAAGATATGAAGACAGCACCTTAAACCTTTCAGTGCCTCTCTTCCTCTAAGTAAATGTTCCAATTCAGCATTTTATTAAGTGTTTGTTTGTTTGTGAGAGATGGCTGGGCCATTAGAAGTGTGTCCCTCTCCTGGACTGGAGTTAAATTCCCAGCACCCATCTCAGGTGGCTCACAACCAGCTGTAACTTCAGCTCCAAGGAATCCAACACCTCTTGTGGCCTCCAAGAATACTGTAGTTATGTACATAAATCCACATACTGAAAAATACACACAAGCATAATTTAAAACAGAATATTTTTAAATGTCTTAAGAACAAAAAGATTTTCTTAAAAAGTTCCACCAAGGCCTGTTATGATTTGGCTCAGTGTCACCTGCCCCTGTCACAAGGCTGATGTGTTGAATGCTTAGTTGCCGGCCTCTAAGTACTATTGGAGATATTTGATCCTTTAAGGGGTGAGGTAAATTAAAGTGGTCACCAGAGACAAGGCCTTGAAGAGAATATGGGGATCCTGGATCCCAACTTCCATGACATCAACAGGCTGTCTCTACCACATGTTCTGTCATGATGTTCTACACCACTACTGGCCTAGAGTAACAAGGACAAATGACTGTGACTAGAGCCTCTAAAATTCTGATCCAAAATAAATCCTTCCTCTTCTTAAATTTTCTCAGTCATAGTGACAAAAAACTGACAAACACAGAGCTCCAATATAGAATATATAGGAGGAGTTCTTAAATGGACTAATGAAGAAAAACAACTCCAGCCCAGTTTTGAAGCCTCTGGAAAATCCAGGCAAATGAAATAAGGGGAAAAGGCAAGGGAATCCACATAATGCAAAACTTAAAAGGAGTTGGCAGCGGGGGTGGGGGGTGGGGGGTGGGGGGTGGGGGGGTGGGTCTTGCCTTCAGTTTTCAAAGTATCCCTAAAAGAAGGAAGGAGGTGATACAAAGAGTCTGTACTACAGTAGGTTCTAGAGAAGTCCACTGTCTACAAGAGGTGTCTCATAGAGTCTGGACTACAATAAGCTTTTGAGAAGCCCTCCCGCTGTCTACAAGAGGTATCTCACAGAGTCTGGACTACAATAGGCTCTTCAGAAGCCTACTGTCTATAGGAGGTGTCTCATGAGAAAGTGAAGCATGAGTTTGGACTCACACTCAACTAAAATGAAGACTTAATAAAGGTTAGTTCTGCAGAATCTGCTCTCATTGCTCTGATTATCCAGGTTTCTTTAACAAGCACCTCTAAATTTCTAAAACATTTCACCATCACACTTTTATTTGGTTTAGTTAAAAAAAAAAAAACCAGCAACAATAACAAAAAAGGAGATCTGAAGGATGAGATGAGTGTTATTTTTCTGAGGAGTGGATGTGGAGAGCCTCTTCCTGCCCACTGTGATGTCTGGCACAGTGAAGGTGTTTACAGCCATAGGCATAGCATGCCTCCATCTTAAGGCAGGTTTACTTGGGGTTCACTATGAAAGACTCAGGATTTAGCAAAGTTGACAACAGGTGCTTGTATCATATGGCCCTGTGACATCAATCTGTGGAGTCCCATGCCTTCCAAAACCATCCACAGACTCTTGACTTCCAAGTAGGACATAACCACAAACTTGTAACCATTCTTGGCAATGATATGACGAAGGCAGCATTATAAATTGTATACATTTGGAATTAAAAATATTTTTTAAATTTATTTTTTAGATTTATAAATTTTATGTGTATGAGTATTTTGACTATATGTATGCATGTGTACCATGTACATGTCTGGTGACTGCAGAAGTTAGAAGAGGACATCATATCTTCTGGAACTGGAGTTACAGGTGGTTGTTAAGTGCTGGGAACTAAATCCAGGACTCCTGAAAACAACAAACACTTTTAACCACTGACCCATCTCCTTAGTCTCCTTATCAACACTCTATTTAAAGAACACCACAGCAGAATCTCAGCAAATTTAAAAGCTATAAATAGGCTTTCATCTGTCTATTGAATCATTTGCACCAAGAAAATAAACAAATATGCAAATATATAGTCATGTCCCTCAAGATGTTGTAAGATTACACTGTGGACCATGTGGGTAGCAGAAAATCCTAGGTAGCTATGCATCTTTCTAAACATACATACTTCCTATACATACATAATTATCTAAGGAAGCACTTAATGGCTGGTTTCTTGATACACTTGAATTTCTAACATTAGTCCTTTTGAGCCAAACTGGGCATCATTAAATAAAAAAAAGTTTACTTGAACACAGCTAATGTGATGGCCAGGTATGTCACTGAATATGTAATAGGTACACTGTGTGTAGATGGACTAAAGAGAAGGCTCACAGATCAGTAGGGCATACAATTCCATCACAGTACTCAGAATAGTACTCGATGTAAAACTGAAAGACTATTTACCCTTGGAATTTTCCACTTAATATCTTCAAACTAGGACTAACAGAAACCAAGTAAAGAGAAACAAGAAACAAGGAGAGCTACTCACAGATGGAAATGATCCTGTAATTTCACTTGTTACAGAAATAAATCTGTAGTATTCTAAATATCAGAAGATTGAAAATGCTAGATTCCTCCTACAATAATGAACCAAAAAGACCTTTAAAAGGTAGGATGTTTTACGTATCTATATGAAGCTATGCTCATCAGTGATTATGAAGGCACCAGCTCCCCGTTTTGGCAGCCATAACAGCCTAACACGTGCTTGCCTGACCTTGCCTTGGTCACTAGGAGGTCAGATGCCTGCCTCTAACAAGGAATCAATCAGAAGTTAGCAGGTGGTGCTATGCTTTACGGCTCTGGGTGTGCTTTACGGACAAGTGCACAGCAATGACGTGCAGAGCATAGCAACCACCCTGGGAGGGCCTATGGGCTATAACAACCAGTTGACCAATCAACACAGGGCAAGTGCTCCATGCATGGAAGCACACCAATCCTGAACCTGTGCCTACCGTACCCCTAGACACTCGTACCCCTAGACACTCGCCTTACGCTGCCCTATAAGATCTCTGCCCCATGGTTTCTTGGGGTCTTTTCCCAGCCATCCGCCATGGTGGATAGATGAAAGGTCGGAGCTAATGGGGTTAGCTCGTTAAACAACTGTAATAAAGCCTCTTGCTGTTTGCTTTCGCCTCCACCTAGTGATTGGGGTCACCACAGTCCTGGGCCGAGATCCTAGGGGACTGAGCCTCCCGGGGTCTTTCAATTATTAGTAACTAGAAGCTGCAGAAAGCTATACTACAAGCTATATGAAACACACTAATACTCATATTTTTATGTCTGGAAAGAACAAAATACTAAGCAGTGTCTATTATTTACTTATCTACTATAGCAACACAGGAAATTGACTCCATTTGTGATACCCTATGGAAAGGTTAGACTCAAGGGGACATCTGAGAAAGCATTGAGCTTGCAGGGCTAAAAGCAAGCACAGAATGTTGTACATCACTGATAAAGACAGACACACAAGTCAACAGACATGCAGATTGTGAATCTGCGTTTTTGTACAACTGAGAGGAGTACTTCTACAGGTTGAACTGAATGAGCAACAGAAGGTTTTTTTAGTAATGGACATTAATTCAACTGACCAAGGGAAATACAAACTTAAAAAAAAAAAAAAAAGAAAAGAAATCCAAACACTGGCAAGGCATTTTAGCCAAAGGATCAAGATATACACAGGAATTCAATTGGGTGTGGTTTACACACCTCTCACTCCAGCCCCTATTCCCCCACAGGCTACATAGTCTGCTCGATCTGAACAAACAAAAGAAAGGAATCCAACTCACTCACCCTCAACTAAGTTCACTACAAAAAAAAAAAAAAAAAAAAAAAAAAAAATTAGGGATGTTGTTCACAACATGGCAGGCAAGGTTCAAATCACCAGACTTTAGAACACATTTTAAAGCTGGAGTAACAAGAGCAGCATGGCATTACCACAGGAAGTAGGTCACTGCTAACAGTTCAGAAAGTCTCAAGAATACACAGGAACAAGTGTCTACCAGAATTCAACAAATGACAATTAAGTTGTTGGCTAGTGATAACCAAAAAGGCATGGCATTTTTTTTTTAATCTCACACCAAAAACTGAGTAAAACTTCGAACCGTGAGGGTTGAAAGACTTCATACACAATTCACATGAAGAAAGACCAAAGAGGACAATACTAAGCACCAAAATTGAGAGGACTGGGCAACGAGACTGGCATGCTGAAGAAAGATGGGATCGTTTCTATTCAAGGACGGAATACGAAGCAAAACATCAGCTGTAAACAACACTATAAGATAGTGCGAGAGGGACATAAACAGCTTCACGGTGTAAGTAAAAGAATTAACCATCTTATGTGCTCACCTCTCCGACTTTCAAATAAAAAGACAGAACAGAGTTCAAAAGAGCTAAAACGTGGGACGGGAGTTTTGAAAACTGGTACTCAAGTGGGAAAATAATGCAATTCAATCAATACTAAGACTGTCTAATAAGGTGGCTCTCAGGCCCACTAGTTAGACTGCGCTTCCACTCAAGAACTTATTCCAGGATAAGGGGCTCCGAGGGGCGGACCCTCTACTCAATATGGTGTAGGATGAGAGTTTGCAAGATAAGCAATGTGCCTGCCTCCCGAACTTACACCCGGGAGTGTGTGTGTGTGGGGGGGGGGCAGAGAGAGCAGGTGGCTTCCAACAGAGCTGACTAGTGAGCCACAAGCCTGCAAAGAGCACGTGACCCCAGGCTTTGCCCATCTAACTTCCTAATCTTTTGCAGATCTCAGGTAGGACGGCAGCTTCCCCAAAGCTCTACGGCCGAAAGCACTTGGAAAACCAGGGAAATGCAGAACCAGCCCCAGGTCCAAACATAATGGCAAGTAGCTGGGCCCACCCCTGACGGTGGAAAGAAGGCTGCAGCCTGGCATCTCATGGCATGGGCCTACGTGGACAGAAACCGCCCGGCGCGGGAGGGAAAGTCAGGGCTGCGCGGCTCCGGGCGGGGGTGGAGGGGGTGGGGAGTGGTCCCCGAGTCCGCAGCTTGCCCTGCGCGCGCCAGGTCCAAGAAAGGCGCCCAAGAAAGGCGCGAGGAGAGGCGGCAGCACTCACGTCTCCTCCCGGCCAGCGCAGTCGCCGTGGGCTGGGGGCCTCCGCCCTGCTCGCCCTGGAGTGGCGCTCTCCCAGCCCCGCCCACGGCCGAGCAGACGCGGAGACCTTGAGGAGGGAGGGAAGAAGGAAGAAAGGGCCGTACCCTGCAGGGTCCCGGTCGGGCGCGCGCAGGGCTTCGCCCCTAGCCAGCGGCGTGGGCAGCCGGAGAACGCTCCCAGGATCCCGCGCTCCGGCGCGGCGAGCCCGGCCCAGCGCGACCCGGAAGGAAGACCGAGGCCGCGGGGCGGGGCGGGGCCTGCGGGGGCGGGGCCTGAGGAGGGAGGGGCCGGGCCGGCTGGGGCCAGGCAGGAGTGGCGGCTAGTGAACTGCTCCAGCGTCTTGAGCTGCTTAGCCAAGCCATTGGTGGTGATCTATAAATGGCCTACTTTGCTCCTGGTGGGAGTTGCAGAGCCTTCACGGAGCTCGTTCCTCCAAGGACAGCCCTCCATATGGAGTGTGCTTCTGCTGGGCCTTCTTCCGAGTTCGTGACTCAACTCCTGTATTATGCAAAGCACACTTCTGCACAGGAGCGGTGGAATGTTTGTTCTAAGTGCTCTGCAGACACAATCCAGCAATTAGTTAACAAACTCTTCGGCCCCAGAAATAAATCTTTCCTGCAGGCTCATAGTCCCCCTAACATCCACAAGCCCATGACTGCTATCTCTGAGGAAGATGCTTTGGTCCTTCCATTTCTTTTCAGATGAACCTTTCTTTAGCTGGCATTGTATTTGTCTTTTCACAAGGTTCAATTAATGAAAAACTTTTCAAAAGCTTTATTTTAATTTCTTGCTAGAGCGAGCACGTGTGTGTGTGTGTGTGTGTGTGTGTGTGTGTGTGTGTGTGGTGTGTGTGTGCTTCCATCTGTGTGTCCCCAAGCCCCTGTGTGCCCATGGAGGACAGATACCCTGGGGCTGAAATGACAAGCAGTTGTGAGCCGTCAGATGTGGGTACTGGGAACCAAACAGGTTCTTTGAAAGAGCCATCCCTCCAGCCCCATTAATGGGAAACTTTCAATAATATGTTCATCATTTCCAAATTGCTCTTGAAGAAGCAAAACAGAAAGTATGCTTGTTAATTTTATACACATAGTATCTTAGTTGGTCACTAAGAGGTCAGATGCCTGCCTCTTGGCAAGGAACCAATCAGAAGTTAGCTGGTGGCGCCATGCTTTACGTACAAGTGCACAGCAGTGAAGTGCAGAGCATAGCAACCACCCTGGGAGGGCCTATGGGCCATAACAACCAATTGGCCAATCAACACAAGGCAAGCCCTCCAAGCCTGAAGGCATACCAATCCTGAGCCTTTGCGTACCCCTAGACACTCCCCTTATGCTGCCCTACAAGATCTCTTTGCAGCCGGTTCGAGCTGTCTTTGCTAGCCATCCACCATGGTGGGTAGGTGAAAGACCCGAGCTAACATGGAGTTAGCTCATTAAACAACAATAAAGCCTCATGCAGTTTGCAGCAAGCTTTCGAATTTGCCTGGTGATTGGGTGACCAAGATCCTGGGCTGGGACCCTGGAGGCCTGAGTTTTCTGGGTGTCTAACAGTCTATTGTGACAAAACATCATGACCAAAGCAATTCATGCAAGTAAGGGTTACTTGGGGCTTGGGGTTCCAAATGGTTAAGAATCCAACACAATTACAGTCAGTGAGCACTTCAGCTAGCACTAGGCATGGTGACATGAACATCTGAGAGCTTACATCTCCAAGTGCAAGCATAAAGTAGAAAGAACAAACTGGGAGTGTCATGAGTCTTTGAACTCTAAAATCAAGCCCTAGTGACTTACTTTCTCTAGCAAAGCCATACTTCCTAAACCTCGCTAAAAACAACTGGGAACCAGATATCCAAATGCCATAGAATATTTAAACCAGGACATAAAGTGAACCATTTATGGTATACAGTGTAAACTATACAAAAGTGAAATTTTTATCAAGGAATTCTAACTGAATTTTCGTCTTCCACACTTAATCGTGACACTTAGTACTTGGTGAAATGCTTCCTGGGAAGAGAATATTGGAGCTGGGTGTGGTGGTGCATGACTTTAAACTCAACTCTTGAGGCTGAGGCAGTGAGTCTGAGGCAGGAAGGGTTTTTTGTCTTGTTAACAGAAAGGTGTAACCATATCTCAATCTATTCACCACTGGTTTTTTGTAAATCTGAATTTATTACAAAATAAAACTTGGGTTACAATTATGTTCATTTATTAAAAAGTAAAAATTAAAAAAAACTGACCCTTTTGTATATCCTGATAAGACCTTAATGCCTGTACGAAACTCAAACCCTATTTAAACTACACAAGTTTCTCATTCGAAAATGAAGTATGATTTCTACCTAAAAGGTAAAATACTGTAGTGGTTTGAAAGAAAATACCCTTCAAAGGCAATAACACTACTAGGAGGTGTGGCTTTGTTAGAGAGGGTGTGAACTTATTGGAGAAAGTATGAGCTGTGGGGGTAGATTTTGATGCCTCCTATGCTTAAACTACTCCCAGTGTCAGAAACCATTTCCAGTTGCCTGCAAGTTGTAGGACTCTCAGCTACTTCTCCAGCACCATGTCTGCCTACAGGCTGCCATGTACCCCATCATGATGATAATGGACTAAACCTCTGAAACTGTAATCGAGCAATCTCAATTAAATATTTTCCTTCATAAGAACGGCCATGGTCATGTCCTCTCTTCATGGCCATAGAAACCCTAATTAAGACAAATACATTCAGAAAGGGACACAAAACCTGGATGTAGTGATTGTGCATCCACAATCCCAGGACTTGGGAGGCACAGGTAGAAGGATCAGGAGTTCAAAGTAAACCTCAACTACATAGGAAATTCTATGCCTTCCTGGGATAAGTGCATGAGACCCTGTTTTCAAAGAAGGAAAAGATGGAGAGGAAAGAGAAAATGAAGAAGAAAGTGGCACAAAAAGTGACTGTGTAGTTGGATAAAAACAGGAACATGTTCATGCAATCAGCACTCAGATCAAAACCAGATCACTAGCAGGAGGAGGCCCCATATGTCCTCCTGAGTCTTCCCATTACCCCTCCCACAAAGGAACTATTATCCTGATGATTTTGGGGGTTTTTTGTGTGTTTTCTTTTGTAGACAAAATTTCCCTGTTTAACAATCCTGCTCCTGGAACTCAGTCTGAAGACCAGACTGGGCTCGAAATCACTGAGATTCACCTGCCTGTACCTCCCAAGTGCTGGGATTAAAAGCACTCACCACCAACACCACGGGTGTTGACTTTTTTAAGAAAGAGTTTTGCCTTGTTGTGCCCAGACATTGAAACCCCAAAACCTCCATGACCAGATCCAATGCAAAATCAAAGAGTCTTTTTAATTTTGAGTTAACTCAGGTCCTCCATCGGACCAACACAGGAGGTAGAGTAGGAGGGACCCTGAGGAGCAGTAGGGCAGGGCATATATTGGGGGTACAGCAAAAGAAGTCTCTGGGGATTGCTAGTTACATAGCAACAGTTTCAGGATTGGTACATCTCCAGGCTTGGGCAACCTGAGTTGATTGGACAGCTGCAGTTGCAGGAAGGTTGCTATGCCTAGAGACCCTCCCAGGGCAGTTGTTATGCCTGCATTCCACTATTATCAGTAAAGCACATCCAGAGCTCACCAGATAAGTTCTGATTGGTTCCTTGCCACATGAAGGTTATCTGGCTTCCTAGTGATTAGGGCAAGGTCCCAGGCTCAGCACATGTCACTGAGTCAGGGACCTTTGTCTTGCTTGGTCTTTTCTGCAGCCTGTTGTGGTTGCCAAAGCAGGGTGCTGGGTGAGGGTCTGTGCCCTTCAGCCTGAATGAATGTGTGCTCATTACATGCATTTCTGGTGCCAGTAGAGGCTGTCAGATTCCTAGAACTGGAGTGATAGATGGTGCTTAGTCTCCATGCGTGTGCTAGAAACTGAACCTGGGGCCTCTGCAAGAACAGCAAGTGCCCTTCACGGCTGAGCCACCTCTCTAGACTTATTCTGACTTCTAACACAAGAGATTAACATTGCCAACTTTTGACCTTTGGGTACATGGAATCATATACATTATCCATTTTGTTTGACCGATTTCTTTCAACATCAGGTTGGTAAGAACAATTCATGTGTTTGAATGCAGTGGTAGTTTCTTGACTAATTCTTATATAAATAAACCATTCTTTAGTCTACTTTTCATGGACATCAAGCAGTTTTATTTTTTTTCTATTTTTTCAAAAATTTTTAATTGAGCTATACATTCTTCCCCAGTCCCCTTCACTCCTCCCCTCTCCTCTTCCACCCTCCTGCCTGCCCCTCCCCCCAGCTTTCAAAGATCAGGAAATCTTTTCCTTTTCCCCTTCCTTGGTGGATCCATGTCTATCTCTTTTAGGGTCCTCTTTGTTACCTAGTTTCTCCGGAGTTGTGGTCTATAGGCTAGATGTCCTTTGCTTTATGTCTAATATCCATTTATGAGTGCATATCATATTTGTCTTTCTGGGTCTGGGTTACCTCACTAAGAATGAAGTTTTATTATTAGAAACTGCTGCTTTTAGCATTTGTGTTTATGTATTTTGGTACATGCCTTTCCAAATGCATCTTAATTTCTTTACGTTCTACTCTTTCAAAGATGTAGTTGGTGCTAGTGTTTACTTTCTTTTGGAGTATGTGTTGGGGTCTGGTGATAGGGATTGAAACCAGGGACTCTGAAGTTTTGTTTTGAATATCCCTTAAAATACTGCTTGCAAAGTAGACAGGTTTGTATTTAAGGACAAGAAACACTCAGAGAAAAGTTTCATTTCTGCAACTAAGTGGAATTATCATAGCTCAGGCAAATCTCCCTTCCCTAGGGCCATACTTTGTCTTCTGGGCAGGGGCACAAGTGAGGCCAAAGAGTGATGCTTATCACTTAGTGGGTGAACTAATGCCCAGTTATTAAATGGAATGTTTTTCAGAGTTGAAAAGCATCCCACGCTGTAACGGCACTATTAAAAATAAAGTCCCAACAAGGCTTAATTGTGAATAAAGTCACCAGCTCAGCAAGTTGGTTATGATCCATCTATGTTAGTTTCAAATATTACAATGTTCTACTACAGTGGGGAGACGGGCACAGAAGCAGCAGGTTCAAAACTCCTCTTTGTCCTGACCTCTTGAAGTATCATCCTCCCCACCACTATTCTCAAGTGGCTTTTCTTCATCTTAAAATGAAATGTCTCCATTAATTATCTTTTGGGATCATGGGGTTGAGTGATCATATACCAGGAAGGCAAAAGCATCATTCAAAGTGAAAACATCCCTACAACAAGCTCCTCTTAGTTTTCTGTCATTAGTTTCAAGTAGTTGTTCTCTCCAATCAAGATTTCCTTAAAAACTCAACTCCACACATGCCCCCTCTGTCGCGCGCGTGCGTGTGTGTGTGTGTGTGGGGGGGGGGTGTTTGCCCTGGTGTGTGTCCCTACATGTGCCTGTAAGTATGCGTGTGTGCCTCTATATGCCTGTATGTACCTGTGTGTGTGTGTGTGTGTGTGTGTGTGTGTGTGTGTGTGTGTGTGTGTGTGTGCCTGTGTGTATATGCCTCTGTGTGTGGTGTGTTGTTGAGATTGAGCCATTGAACCCAAGTCATCATACATGTTACACAAGTCTTTTAAGATACCTAATGTTCTTTTTACTTTTTAGTTGGTGACAAAGTTTACCTAAGTTTCTCAAACTACCCTTGAACTCACTCTGTACCCTAGTCAGGACTTGAATTTGCAACCTTCCTGTCTCACCCTCATACTCCCTAGTAGTTTGGATAACAGGCTTGCACTACCACCAAGTTTGGCTCTGTGAAATCTCAAATGAACTCATTTGTTGAAAAGCAGAATTCAAGCAGTAGTGGCAGTTTATCATTTTTAATATGCTAATGTCAAAAGTGCATGAATCATAGCCATCCTAGGAATCTTTTAGTCTATGTGTTCAACATCATGCTACTAATAAAAAATTTTCATTTAGTATTAATATTTTGGGATATTAATCTAAAAATAGTCATAGTAATTAATAAGAAAAATCAGAATTTTAAGCAAGAAGAAAGCCATTAAGAAAAAGCCCCAAGCTCATATAGTCCAAGCCCCCTTTTTACAGAGAGACATGGAAGCAGGCTCTGAAATTAGAAGAATTGCCTACATCATAGTGTCAGAAGTCTCAATGATGCCTAGTTCTCCACCTCTAAATCAAAAGGGCTCTCTGAAAATGATAATGAATTACTTTACAATTCAGTAACAACTAATCATGTTTCCATATTACCATAACCTTGAAGTAACTGTGTGCAATAGGTAGAAAAATGAAAAGAACTCGGGAGCAGAAAGAGCTGTCTGTCCAGCGTTGCCATGTTCAGTAACCTGTGATGCTGGATTAGTTAGAACTTCTCTGAGCTTGTTGGCACTTCTGTGAAATGTGCCTAATTCACAGACACTGAAGAAATTTAAAAGAGATCATATAAGTGAAAGCACTTTGTGAGTGATAAAATAGTATGCAAATGGAGGAATATTATTAATATTTATTAAAACATGTTGAAGATCAGTAATTGAGAGTCTCCAATGCAAAATGTCACTGTAGAGCCTTCAAGATCATTCTAGTTTAACTTTTTAAATGGTTATCAGCCTTGAGAACAGCCTAAAGTGACTCAGTGATTTACCCAGGTTTAGATTCTCAGCAAGAGGCTTATAGAGCAGAGACCTGAATGCAGACCTCCCTGCAGCTTCCAGTGAAAAATTTCAAATATACTTCATATGTGAGCATAAACTAAAGTCACTAAGATAGGTTAAAACAACCTCATAAAGCTATAAGCCAAATTGGCAGAGGCCGAAAAGAAATATGTTAAAATACATTAAGGGAATAAAAACCTACCCTGATTATACAGTTTTCATTTCAGCCTTTCTTTTTCTGAAACTTTCTTCATTTACTGAAAGACTTAACATTAATAAAGGTTGTCAGTACTTGGGAAAATATGAGAGAAGTAACATAGGGATTAAAGATGAGACATCTTAGGTCTTTTTATTCTAAGGTAACTTCCTTCACTCCTGTAGTTCCAGGATAGATAAAACCCAGAGCCGGAAAACTCAAGCCAGAGTGAGTGAGTACCCAGGCTCCATTGCTCCCTCCAAGTTCCTCTTTTCTTTATGTGGTGCCACTTTTGAAAGAGTTGTGTCTGCTTTAGTTGTGTCATTTATTAAGAATGACAAGATAATCAATAGAAAAACAAAGACTCCCCATTCATTTAAAGCAATAGTGATAGGTGGTCCTGCAGTTTCAGCTTAGACACTGATGCAGATCAAGGTCTTGAGTTTGTCACCACCATTGTGTCCTCATTGGAAGATCCTTATCATCACTGAGTCTCAAACCCAAGGTCTCACACATGATTGATAAGTGTGCTACCCAGACTTGCAGTAGAAGATTTGAAGAGAGCAGATGATTCTGATAGACTTTCAATATTTACCTATTTATTTGTACCTTCACAGGTCTATTAATATCCCTTCCCCGTGATAACACAACTTATACATTTAAATGAAAAAAAAAATCTAAAGATCACGATTTTCTGGGTTACCCATCTCCCTTGATTGTGAGACATAAATCCTTTTTTTTGTTATTGAATCATAAATATTTCTCCATATTCTTGAAATAAGTAATATGGTTCATATTCTTAACAGAAATGATTCAAAGTGAGCTGTGTGTCACTTAAAATTAACCGTTACAATAGCTGATGAGCCTTTATTATGAAGTTTCTCCTGAGCCCAGTACATTTTAGCAATACAGTCTCTCTCATAAAATGCTTATCTTTGGTGTCTCTCATGAGTACTTTGTCAGAAGAAAATGATAATCTCACAAGAATCTCCTTCAAAAGTGTTTCTTTAGGGGCTGGGGATGGTTCAGTGGTAAGAGCACTTGTTACTCTTACAGAGGATCTGGGTCCAGCACCCACATGACAGCTCCCAATTGTCAATAACTCTAGTACCAGCAGATCTGACACCCTCTTCTAACCTCCATGGACACTAAACATGTATGTGGTACACATATATACATCCAAGCAAAACATTCATACACATAAAATGAGATAAAACATCTGTTAAGTTCTAGAAACCTGTGTTTGTGGAGCTTCAGTCAGATCCAACCAACTTGCCCAGTTTGTATCTGAGAGCAGGAGTGTGGATTGTCGCAGGTAATGATGCTAAGAAAAAGACAGAGACACAGGGTAGAGTCAGGAAGGCAAATCCAGTGACTACTGAATGCCCCAAGTTTATTCTTCAACATTCTTAAGTATCCCAACCAAAGGGGGACAAGGCAGACTTCTATTATCATGTATAAGGATCAAACAGACTATCTTCCTTTTATCCTCCAAGCTTTTGATAATCACACCTGTTATCTAGCCTTGAGGGTCAAAAGTAAACACATCTGAGCCCAAGTCTGTTGTTATTTAGATAAGACAAGGCCAAAACATCCTGCAGCAGCCAAGCCTCAGAGCTTTAGGTCTTTTGACTTATTTAAGGACAGTTTTGAACTCTCTGACCTTGAGGCAAGATGGAGAGGAGCCATCTTTATGGGCCCCAACATTAGGTACAGTTTTAAACATCATCATTTGTGTAGGGCACACAAATCAGTCAAAGATGGCTCTGAGGAGAAATCAAGAGGGTGAGTCCTGAGTTGTTTACAAAAAAGATGACTGGTTGCCTAGATAGAACCAGATGAGGTCACTGCATGAACAGCTTGTGTTCATTAGGTAAAGCCTAGAGTACCTAGGTGCGTGATGGGCTGACCTTTAAAACCATTGGCTGGCTGTTTTCCTGCAGTGCATTTTTTTTTCCTTTAAAAGATGATTGCTGTGTGGTAATAAACCAGTTCCTGCTTGACTAGACTCCCTGCTGTGTCTGATTGTCTCTGGGAAGCTGGGAATGGGCGAGCAGCACACTTATTCTTCCTCAGACCCAGATCAACCTTCCGTGGTTGGGTTAATACCCTGCATTTTGTGGTATAAATACGGAGTAGAGTTTCTTTTCTTTTTGTTAGACACAGTCTTGCTGTGCCACTTAGTCTTGAACTTTCAATATTTATCTATTTATTTGAACCTCCTCACAACTAGTAATATCCTTTCCCCATAACACAACCTGTAGTAGTTTGAATGTAATTGATCCCCATAAGCTCGCAGGGAGTGGCACTATTAGGAGGTGTGACCTTGTTGAAGTAGGTGTAGCCTTGTTGGAGGAAGTGTGTCATTGTAGAGACAGGCATTGAGACCTCCTATGCTCAAGCTATGCCTAGTTCATTTCACTTCCAGTTGCCTGTGGATAAGATGTAGGACTCTCAGCTCCTTCTCCAGTACTATGTCTGCCTGCCACTATGCCCTGCCATGGTGATAATAGACTAAACCAATTAAATATTTTTCTTTATAAGAGTTGTCATGGTCATAGAGTCTCTTTACAGCAATAGAAACCCTTATGAAGATACAACTTATACATTTAAGTTAAAAGTCTGGTTACGTCACTTCTGTAGTTCTAGGATGGGTGGAACACAAAGCCAGGAAACTCAAGCCAGAACCTTGAGTATCCAGGCTACAATCCTCACTCCAACATTCTCTTTTCTTTATGTAGTGACACTTTTTAAGAGTTGTATTGAAAGGACCAGCTCCCCATTTCGGCAGCCATGACAGTAACATGTGTTCTATGACCTTGTCTTAGTCACTAGAGGTTAGGTGCCTGCCTCATGACAAGGAACCAATCAGAAGTTAGCTGGTGGTGCTATGCTTTATGGCTCTGGGTGTGCTTTAAGGACAAGTGCACAGCAATGACGCAGAGAGCATAGCAACCACCCTGGGAGGGCCTATGGGCCATAACAACCAGTTGACCAATCAACACAGGGCAAACCCTCCAAGCCTGGAAGCATACCAATCCTGAGCCTGTGCATAGCCCTAGACACTCCCCTTACGCTGCCCTATAAAGATCTGTACGCAGCGGCTTCGAACTGTCTTTGCTAGCCATCCGACAAGGCGGGTGGATCAAAGACCCGAGCTAACATGGGGTTAGCTCATTAAACTACAATAAAGCCTCATGCAGTTTGCATCAAGCTTTCGCCTCCATTCTGTGATTGGGGTGGCTGCGGTCCTGGGCTAAGATTCTGGAAGCCTTAGCTTTTCAGGGGTCTTACAGTATCTGTATTCGTTAGTTGTGTTGTCCAATGGAGAGCTCAGACATAAATGGACGCCTGTATAACCCCATTTCCCAAAGGTTCAGGGACCATGATGAAAAGGTAGCAGAAAGCAAGGGTCAGATGTCAGGAAGGAAGGACTGCTGCAACTTGGTATCTTCCGGGCATTACAGCGCCATTGTACTCATGAGCCCACAGGAACTGTATAGGCTTTAGTATAAGACTTACATAAGGTCAAAATGGTAGACGTCCCATGTTGATGGGGGTGAGGCCCTACCACCCCCCAACTGGGGAGCTACTACAGTTGATGGACACTGAAGGATGGAGAGACATTATTTTTAGGGGTGTAGCTCTTGGTAGGTTGACCCATTTCTACTCCTGTGCACATGTGGGGGCAGCGCTGAATGGACTCAATCAATTAAAAAAGGAGAGGAATTCCTTGAGAAGAGGCAGTTGTGGAGGAGTCTGAGGGGAGAAGTATAGGGAGTATGCTAGTTAAAATCAAAATACATTTGTCCAAGAATAAATAACAAACATTATTTAAAAATGCCTCACACAGCCAGGCGTTGGTGGTGTGCGCTTTTAATCCCAGCACTCAGGAGGCAGAGGCAAGCGGATCTCTGTGAGTTCAAGGCCAGCCTAGTCTCCAGAGCCAGTGCCAGGATAGGCTCCAAAGCTACACAGAGAAACCCTGTCTCAAAAAAAAAAAAAAAAAAAAAAAAAAAAAAAAAAAGAAAATGCCTCACGCTTCAGCTTACTAAGTGCCAGGACATACCGGTTGATGCTGCCATGTCCAGCTTCAGCCTCAGACTCCAATTTCATAAGTGCAGGGACTTATGCTACCATGTACAGTTTGAAGTTTCTTTGCTAAGTTCTTTGGTACCTTTTGGAAGAAAAAAAAAAATCTGTATTTCAAACTCATGGGAGCCCTTACCCATGAGAAGGAGTGGGTTGGAGATTGGCTAGGGGAGAGGTAAGGGAGGTGGAGAAGAAACTGTGGTTGGAATATAAAATGAAATAAAAAATATTGAAAATTATTTTTAAATATGCTTTCATTTTCCCTCCTGGTTAAAAATTGGCAGAAGAAATTGGCTGGGCGGTGGTGGCGCATGCCTTTAATCCCAGCATTCGGGAGGCAGAGGCAGGCGAATCTCTGTGAGTTCGAGACCAGCCTGGTCTACAAGAGCTAGTTCCAGGACAGCCTCCAAAGCCACAGAGAGACCCTGTCTCGAAAAACCAAAAAAAAAAAAAAAAAAAAAAAAATTGGTGGCAGAAGATTATCAGAATGAAAAAAATACATATCATTGCTTCTATGGTAAACATAAAAATATCAATATCACCAAGAATAAACTTCCAAACTTAGTATTCTATTTCTTTTCGTGCTTTTCTTTTCTATTTCATTTCACCCTTCATGCTAAATAAGCAGGAGTTTTTTGGTTTTTTTTTTTTTTCCCCTCCAAATTAAATGACTCACAGAGGACACTGAGCAAAAAAGGGCAAGGTGCCAGGATCTGCTGCATGTAGGCTGCATTCCTACTTCCTCCTGCTCCTGGCCTCCTGCCCCTACCCATCTCCCCCCCAAGCCTGCAGCTGCCAGGACAGCACAAACAGCCTGGAGATGGGCCAGAAAAAATTTAATGATGGCCAGTTGGGATCAATCTGTTACAGAACCCAGCCCTTTATTTACTGTTTATTAAGTACATTGCCATTCACATAGTGTTGGGCTACTGTATAAGAGCAGAGATTGTGAGCTCATTTTGCATGTGTGTACCCTCATTCCTCAATGATGACTATTTGTTTTTGTGGCTTTTAGTGCAGCTGAAAGAAAACCTCAGAGCAGCCACTGTAACGTACCTTCCTGGAAGACCAGCAAAAGCATTTAGGGGCAGAGCTTTGAGCTACATTCTTTGAAGTCAAATCTCAATGATGGGAATTTTACTAGATACTTGCCTTGTTGTCATGACCCAAAATGTGACAAGCAACTTAAAGGACTGTAGTGCCTTTGAAGTGAAAGGTCCCCCAGAGTCTCATGTATTTGCACACTTAATTCCCAACTGGTGGAGCTATTGGAGATGTCTATGACACCATTAGCCAGCCGAGCCTTGGTGAAGGAAGATCACATGATGGGGAGGGCCTTGAAGGTTTATAACCTCACCTTATTTCCTGTTCCCTTTATTTACGTCTGGTGTCCAGATGGAAATGTCAACAACCCATTTCCTGCTCCTGCATGGAAAGCATGGGCTTTCCTTGTCTGTTGCCTTCCCACCAGAACAGATTCTATCTATCTGGAATCACAAGCTAAAATAAACTTTCTCCCCCAGGTTGCTTTTTGTCAGAGTATTCTATTACAACAACAGTAAAGTAAAAGGCACAAAGAAAACAGCTTCATATTGGCTACAGACTGAGGTAATACACAGCAAATCATGTTGGGGAATGCATGTAGGCTGGAGCAGGAGATCAACCAGAAAGCAAGATGGAGCTCTAAAGTTCAAGGCCTACTCCCAGTGACCTACTTCAAAGGTTCCATAGCCTTTCCAAACAGCATGACCAAGTGGAGTCTTAGTGTTCAAGCACATGAGCCAGTGGGTGTATTTCTCAATCAAACAAGGGTTATTTGGGGGGAATTACGATATCAATAGCCTACTCATTCACTAATTAAAAACTTATGTTCAAGCCAGGCAACAACACAGCAACAACAAAGCCTATAGGACAATATCTCTGATGAGAATAGATGCAAAAATCCTCAATAAAATACTTGCAAACTGAGTACAGTAATATATCAAAAAGATCATCTACAACAACCAAGAGGTGGCTTTACTCTGAAGATGCAGGGATGATTCAACATGTAAGTCAATAAGTGTAATAAATTATATAAAATGAACTTAAATCATCTCAGTAGATAACAGAAAAATCCAACATAGTTATATGATAAAGAGAAAGTAGGATTACAGGGAACACCCCTCAACATAAATCAAGGCTATATGTGACAAAACCCATAGCCAGCATCATCTTAAGGGGAGAAAAACTCAAAGCAATCCTATTACAGATCAGAAACAAAACAGGGCTACCCACCTTCCTCACTCCTTTCAAAGTGCTAGCTGAAGCAACAAGGCAAGAGAAGGAAATTAAAAGAATACAAACAGGAAAAGACAAAGTCAAACTATCCCTATTTGCAGAAAATATTGTACATAAGAAAACCCCCACTCTAAATCCACCAAATACAAATGCTTTTAACTATACATATCTGATATTTGACAAAAATGCTAAAATAAAATACATCAGAGAAAAGACAGCATCTTTAGCTGGTGCACATGTTTCTGGGGGAACTGGATGTTCATGTATAGAATAATAAAATTAGAGCTGTATCTATCAACCTGCATAAAAGTTAACTACAAATGGATCAAAGACATAAGCAAGAAACCTGAAACACCGGAACTGCTAGAGGAAAACATAGTAAGTATCCTACATGGTATAGGTGTAGAGAAAGACTTTCTGAATAGGACTCCAATTGCCCAGGAATTGAAAAATGGAATCTAAAAATAAACAAAAAAGCTTCTGTACATCTAAGGAAACAATCATTCAAGTGAAGAGGAAGTCCACAGAATGATGGAGCATCTTTGCCAACTGTTCATCTAACAGAGGACTAATACCAAGAATGAATAAAGAACTCAAAATCAAGAAAACAAGTAACCCAAATTAAAAATGGGCTAAACAGAGCATTCGAAAGAAAGAAATGAAAGAAACAAAATTAGCTCAGAAATATCTCAAAAAGTGTTCACCACCCTTAACAATTAGAGAAATGCAAATATAAACACCTTGAGATTTCATCTTGCCCCAGCCAGAAGGACTAAGATCAACACAATGACAGACAACAAATACTGGGGACAACAAACTCTGGAGAGTAACAAACCCTCCCTCATTCACTGTTGAGGAGTGCAAACTGGTGTAGCCACTTGGTGTAAAGAAAATCTATCTAAACATAGGGCTGGGGAGATGCTCCAGCAGCTTAGAGCCCTTGTTGCTATTTCAGAGGACAGGCGTTCAATTTCCAGTATCCACATAGTGGCTCAGAACCACTGATAGCTCCAATTCCAGGGAGACGGTGCCCTCTTATGGCCTCCTTAGGTGCAGGGCATGAATATGGTGTACATACACACATGCAGGAAAAACATTCATACATATAAAATAAAATAAATAGACCTAAGATAGTAGTGATAATGATAAACTAAAAGTAAATCCATCATATGAGCCAGCTGTATTGCTCTCTGGTGTGTGCTCAAAAAGCTTGAAATTCTATTCCATAGATACCTGCCAGGCAATGCTTATTGCCACTCTATTCACAATAGCTAGGAAATGGAAACAGCCTAAATGTCCTTCAAGGGATGAATAGATAAAGAACATGTGACGAGTAGGAAAGCAGGTAGATGGAATACAGATCTTCATGTATTCCTCAGATCCTCCAAGTCCAATCCTTTCCTCCTGCCCCCCTCTCCAGTGGGTCACACACATCTTTCCCTCCTAACTTCCTTCCCCCCTTCGAATTGCTTTATTCCACATCCCAACCCCAGCAGGAGCTCCCTGGGAATCCACAGGAAACACTGACCAGGGAAGCAGGTAGGCTAACTGAAAATCTTCACCTCTCTCTGCTTTTCTTCAAGTCCAACATTGAAATATCATTCCCTAGCCTTGCAGCAGAATATGTGGTACAGCCTTCCCTCCCCTTATGCTGCCATTCTCAAAGGACTAAGCAGATTCTGGTGTAACAGTCTGTTTACCTCTGCCTTGTGGACCCTTTCAGCACCCCCATCCCGTCCTATTCCCCTTCCTAAGTGTCAGCTAGGAACAGAAACAACAGAAACAAAAAACAAACTCATAGAAACTAAACAACTCACTACTGAATGAAAATGGGTCAAGACAGAAATTAAGAAAGAATTTAAAGACTTTGTAGAATTCAATAAAAATTAATACACAAAATACCCAAACTTATAGGACATAATAAAGGCAGTTCTAAGAGGCAAAGTCACAGCACTAAGTGCCTACATAAAAAACTTGGAAATGCCAAAAAACACTCAGGACCAGATGGTTTTACTGCAGAAGTCTACCAGACTTTCAAAGAAGAATTAATGCCAATACTCTTCAAACTTTTCTACAAAATAGAAACAGAAGAATCATTGCCCAATATGTTTTATAAAGTAAAACTCACTCTCATATCCAAACGTCAAAAATACCAAAGAAAGAAAGAGAATCACAGAAAGTAGGAAATACCCTTGCACAAATTGGTTCAGGAGACTGCTTCCTGAACATAATACCAGTAACACAGACACTGAGATCCACAATTAATAAATGGGACCTCCTGAAACTGAGAAGCTTCTGTAAGACAAAGGACACAGTCAGCAAGACAAAACGACAGCCTACGGATTGGGAAAAGATATTCACCAACCCCACATCCAACAGAGGGCTGATCTCCAAAATATACTAAGAACTCAAGAAGCTAGTCTCCAAAACACCAAATAATCCAATTAAAAAGTGGGGTACAGAACTAAATAGACAATTCTCAATAGAGGAATCTAAAATGGCCGAAAGACACATAAGAAAGTGTTCAACATCCTTAGCCATCAGGGAAATGCAAATCAAAACAATGCTGGAGATACCATCTTACACCTGTCAGAATGGCTAAAATCAAAAACACCGATGACAGTTTATGCTGGAGATTTTGTGGAGAAAGGGGAACACTCCTCCACTACTGGTGGGAGTGCCAACTCATACAGCCACTTTGGAAATCAGTATGACAGTTTCTCAGGAAAATGTTAATCAATCTACCTCAAGATCCAGCAATTCCACTCTTAGTCATATACCCAAAAGAAGTACATTCCTACAACAAGGACATCTGTTCAACTATGTTCATAGTAGCATTATTTGCAATAGCCAGAACCTGGAAACAACCTAGATGCCCCTCAACTGAAGAATGGGTAGAGAAAATGTGGTACATTTACACAATGGAGTACTACTCAGTGGGAAAAAAGGGCAAAGGAATCTTGAAATTCACAGGCAAATGGATGGAACTAGAAGAAACCATTCTGAGTGAGGTTACCCAGTCACAAAAAAGACAGGCATTGTATGTACTCACTCATATGTGGATTTTAGACATAGAGTAAAGGATTGCCAGCCTGCAGTCCAGGCTGCTGGAGAGGCTGGTAAACAAGGAGGACCCTAAGAGAGACATACATAGTCCCCTGGAGTAGGGGAAAGGGACAAGATCTCCTGAGAAAATTGGGAGCATGGGGGGAGGGTGGAGAGAACTAGGGGAATGAGAAGGGGAGAAGAGGAGGGATGAGGAGGACATGATGGGGCAGGGAGGTTGAGTTGGGGGAAGAACAGAAGAGAGCAAGATAAGAGATAATATAATAGAGGGAGACATTATAAGCTTAAAGAGAAATCAGGCACTAGGGAAATGTCTGGAGAGCTACAAAGATGACACCAACTAACAATCCAAGCAACAGAGGAGAGGCTACATTAAATGCCCTCTCCTGATAATGAGAATGATGACTAATTCATATGACATCGCATAACCCTCATCCAGCAGCTGGTGGAAGTAGAAGCAGACCCCCACAACTAAACCTTGAACCGAACTGAAATCCAGATGCAGAGAAGGACTGATAAGCAAAGGGTTCCAGACCCCCTGAATGTGGGTGTCAGTGAGGAGACCTTGGAAATCTATGTGACTTCTTGTAGTGGATCAGTACTTAACATTACCATAGGAATGGACTTTAGGAGCCCATCCCACATGGATGGATACTCCCTGAGCCTAGACACAAGAGGGTTGGTGTAGGCCCTATCCCAAAGAATATGACAGACTTTGAAGACCCCTATGGAAGGCCTCACCCTTCCTGGGGAGCAGAAAGGGTATGGGATGGGTAGGGTGTTAGTTGTGGGGGCAGGGGAGGAAGGGAGGGAGATGGACCTGGGATTGACCTGTAAAATAATTTTCTTTCTAATAAAAAAAGAAAAAAATTACTTTTCAAACAAAAAAATCTTTGTCTTTGAAGAAAGAAATTTAAAAAGAGATCAGAAGATGGAACAAGTACCCATGCTCATGGACTGGCAGGATTAACACAATAAAAACGGTCATATGACCATAAGCAATCTACAGATTCAGTTCAATCCCCAAGAAAATTACAACACAATTCTTTAAAGACCTTGAAAGGACAATTTTCATCTTCACATGGAAACACACACACAAAAGCTCAGAGTAGCTAAAAACAATCCTAAACAATAAAATAACTGTGGGAGGTCTCACCATTCCTGATCTCAAATGGCTGAGAAGCAAAATATTCAGCATCCATAGCCATTAGAGAAAGGTAAATAAAAACTGCTTTGAGATTTCGTCTTATGCCTGTAAGAATGGCTAAGATCAATTAAACAAGAGACAGCTCATGCTGGTGAGGATGTGGAGTAAGGGGAACGCTCATTCATTGCTGGCTAGAGTGCAAACTGGTACACCCACTATGGAAATCAGTGTAGTGGTTCCTTTGGAAAATGGGGATTGCTCTACCTCAAGATCCAGCTATACTTTTCTTGTTTGTAAACTCAAAGGATATTTCCTCCTAACACAGTGACATTTGTTCAGCCCTATTCAAGGTGCTCTATTAATAATAGCCAGAAATTGGAAACCACCTCAACAGATGTTCCTCAACAGAAAAATGGATGAAGGGAAGAAAAGTATGTTGTGTGTGTGTGTGTGTGTGTGTGTGTGTGTGTGTGTGTGAGAGAGAGAGAGAGAGAGAGAGAGAGAGAGAGAGAGAGAGAGAGAGAGAGAGAGAGAGAGAACTTAAATAAATCAAATTACACCACTTGGGGTAATAATTCTCCTCCCAAGAGTCATAGATTATCTAACAAAAACACAAGTACTAGGCATGAGTAACCTCCTTTCAAGTTGTTAGAGCCATCCAAGAGATTCCCAAAATAATATAGTCTATTTCTATTGCCCTTGGTTATGTCTAACAAGTTGAGGTTAAGTTCCTATAGTTGAAGATACCATGTACTTTAGACATAGGACTTGAAGGAGTCAAGCGGGACCCTACCCAAATCCTCCTTTCCAAGGACTAATTTTCATAGAACTGGAATGTGCAATATGCAAGCTACTGATCAATCAACAGTCCTACCCAGATGTGATGCCTATGAGCTGTAACAATGTCTAGCATAAGACGATATCTCTAAACTGAAATAGTGCCATTTATATCTTGTTTGTAACCAACAATTATCTAATTGAATGTAAGGTTCACTTGACAGGAGGGAAATCATGTCTGATACTGTATGTAGCCAACCAGTCATGATAGTGAGATCTTGGATCTTAGAAGAGAACATACTACTGCCAATTTTCCCAGCCAATATAATTCCCAACTGCATTCTAAGTATTTATTCTTATACCTACAGATAAGTTTAGCTCTCATTGCTCATCATAGATGCTTTATTTTACAGAAGAATAGGATTCTTAGAGGAAGCCACAACTGTTCAAAATGAAGATATCATGACTGTGGGGTCACATGATCCTCATTCTTAAGGGTTGGGAAATGTCATAGAAGAAGTGACAGAAAGACTGTAAGAGACATAAAACTGGGAAGTCTGCTCCAAGATCATGTCTTCTAGATATGACAAGGAAGACACACCCATGAAATTTCAAAATATGGTCGTCTAAACAAGACGTGAACAATGACAACATCAGTTGACATGGCAACATAGATGGAGAAAATCTCGAAGAGGTCCAACCCCAGATGAAGATCTACAGACAATTAATGACTGATGAGAGAGGGACAGTTAATCTTCCCCAGGGATGAGCTCCAAACTTAGTATCAAATAATAAGTGGTCAACTCCAAAGGCATCTACATACATAAAAATGAAAGCTGATGAAGATAAAAGAGTGAGGTGGCAGGAGTAGGTATCATTTTAATCTCAGAAGCCTTCAGCTGACTCAGTATCACAAGTAATCAAGACATCTAAAATTAAGGAGATAAAGTTTTGGCATGGACGTATTCATGAATATGTCGCCCATTTTCCCTGGTTAAAATGCTAAGTCAAAAGGAACTCCCTTACATGGGGGATGCCAATATCTCTCACTCCCTGATGGGGACACTAGAGAGACAGCAATTCCATGACTGGAATTTTTAAAAAAATGGGGGAATGAAGGGACCAGCTCCTCATTTCAGCAGCCGTAACAGCCGAACACGTGCTTGTCTGACCTTGTCTTAGTCACTAAGGTCAGATGTCTGCCCCTTTTGGCAGCCATAACAGCCAAACACATGCTTGCCCTGACCTTGCCTTGGTCACTAGGAAGTCAGATGCCTGCCTCGTGGCAAGGGACCAATCAGAAGTTAGCTGGTGGTGCTATGCTTTATGGCTCTGGGTATGCTTTACAGACAAGTGCACAGCAATGACGTGCAGAGCATAGCAACCACCTTGGGAGGACCTATGGTCCATAACAACCAGTTGACCAATCAACACAGGGCAAACCCTCCAAGCCTGGAGGCACACCAATCCTGAGCCTGTGCGTACCCCTAGACATTCCCCTTACACTGCCCTATAAGATCTCTATGCAGCCTCTTCGAGCTGTCTTTTGTAGCCATCCGACATGCTGGATGGATGAAAGACTTGAGCTAACATGGGGTTAGCTTGCTAAACAACAATAAAGCCTTGTGCAGTTTGCATAAAAAACAATAACAATAAAGAAAAAGAGACAATGAACTCGAGGTAGCAGGGGAACATGAGAAGGGCTGGAGGGAGAAGAGGAGGAGGGGGAAATGATGTAGTTATTTTAATTAAAATCAAATTTTAAAAATTATGCTTACTTCAAATGAAGAGTGTATCTCAAAAACGAATTGTTAGTATAGTCAATGTCTATATTTTGTGCTTTTAACTATAGATAAGAACATGACTAGGTATTCTCTTATGAGTACCAGCAAATACTGTCCAACCTTCATCTGTTTGTGAATCTTTTAGAGATCATACTAAAAGGAAAAATCTGATTTGGGGCATGGCAGAGTCTTCAATGTGACCTTACAATAACCTCCCAGATGACATAGATGCAAGAAAATCCTCAATTACACATTGAGTAGAGAACATTAGGTCATTTGACTTATAGAATATTGTGCCTAAATGGCGAAGACTTACCATGAACAGGTACTAATATTACAAAGCAATATTTGAACTTCAACTAGAGACTGGAGTGGGACAAATGAATCAACTCACGTTAAACATTTATTTTCATTCCTTTAGACTGTTCTAGATGTCCTGACAACTGGGAAAAGTCAACCATGTTTTATGTTCATTTACCAAGAAACCTGATGCAAGATAAGAGCCATAAGGTGATGGCATGAGAAGGTGTCTTTTAATCTCAGAAGACTTCAACTGGCCCAATTTCACAAGTGATTGAGATACCCAGTAGCCAACATTAGCAGGATTTAGGGGATAACATTTTGGCTCATACCTGAGTGTGACATTTTAACTTCTATGTCAGTGCTCTGGTGCAGTAAGGTCACCTCTGCACCTGCTGTCCATTCTGGCCTGCTTTTGTTTTCAGCAAGTGTGAGAGCAACCAGATGCCTTGGAAATGAGGGCATAAGAAAAAAACATTACACTTGTTATTCAGAACAGCTGCTCCAAGTCCAGACAGCTTTAAAGTAAATCTGCATAAGGACTTGCTGTGACTTTGTGACCAAAGTCTTAATGTTCTCATACCATTAGTAAGCTCTGGCACTTCATCAAACCTATGATATTGAATAACTACCAGTAATTGCTGATTTATGGCCAAAGTTTCCTCAGCCTTGTTTTCTTCAGGAATCTAATATACCCTTCTCCTTTGGAAACACATTGAATCAGTCAGGTCACGTTCTCTGCAAACTTTGCTGTGTACATATATAAACAGAGGACATTTTGTTCTCTTTCTTGGTGCTGTTGATATGACCTCATGGTGCTTCACTTAAAATAGCCACATTTCTATGTATTAAAAAAAAAAAAACAAGTAGCCAGAGTATAGGGGATACATTGAACTTTTCTATAGTTTTTACAAGTGTTTTATCTGATTTGGTAAAGGCAATCATATATGTAGAAGGATTCCTGAAGCCCATGTAGTCCAAGATGACAAATGATTTTTATTTCCAGTGCCAAAGAGCAGAGAAATGTGGGTATATATGCCTCATTTTTCAATCCAGAACTAGTACCAACCTTAACTTATAGAACATGATTTTCTTTCCTTTTCATTATCTGCCACTCTTTACCTAGATGCCTGTACCAGCCAAACACCAAAATTAGGCTCATGTCGATTGTCTAGGCAACTCCAGCACCTCTATTTTACCTTCAATTCCCTTCTCAGAATTGTGTTCCTGACATTTGTCCTCCAAGGTTTCAAGAGAGGCCTGTACTACCACCAGACGAATTGTGTCATATTCCACAATCGTGAGTGCCCAAGTGATGAAATCCTTAAGCCCTAATTGCAAGGACTCAGGCTTTATGTTGGCCTGCCCCCTGTCACCTGGCAGAATGCACTCCGGACAGCCCAGGGTCAGCCCAGTGTTCCGTGATTGTGCAGTCTGCATGCAGGTTCACAGGACCCCTTTAAAAGACAGACCCCATCCACTTTGCTCTCTTTCCCACTCTTCTCTTTCCAGCTCTTCTCTTCCCCCTGTTCCCCTGCGATAGACAGGTCTTTTCCTGTCTGCCCCTTCTTTTCTATCCTCTTTCTCTGTCTCTTTAAGTCTTTTCTCTCTCCCCATCCTCCGCACCCGTTTCTAATAAAACTCACTTAAGTTCTGCCTGCCAGGCATGTTTGTCCCTCCACCTCAGTCACCTTCACCTGCCATGGAATCCTCCAAGGTCCTCCACGAGCATTATAATAACAATAATACCGAGTGTTTATGATCAAGTTATCACTCACAGTAGTTGGATATGCAATGTGTGACATATTTCTATCTCTATTACTTGCTGACATGGGGCCACCAAACTCCCATAGTGTGCTCTATCATTTGCTCTCCACCCATTTTCACTCACTACATGTGTTGTTGGGAGGAAAACAAAGGCTGATGACAGTACTGCTGAGACCCCACAAATAGCCTGGTTGGGTCCAGATAGAGAAATATAGGGTATGCCAATTACAGCAGGATGTCTACAGGTGTTTTAGAACTTTCTCTGGCATTGCGACCTTGGCCGAGTTACTTCTTCCTTTTGATTCACTATCAAGTATGGATAAGGACAGCTGCTTTTAAATGTGGCTAATCTAAACAAATATGCAAAAGACCTGTGTCCTTTCCACAGGAAGGTTCTAGTCCCTGTAAGCATGAAGAATAATTAAGACATTGGTATTTCAGACTGTGATTTATGTGACTGAAATTTTCACCTTTAAATGTGGATATGCAGTAATGCTGTTATCTATGGTCTGATTCTTAGTATATTCATGAAGGACTATGTATAGTTTACTTGATTAACTCAGCTCAGAACTTCTTTTCTCAGACACCTCTTTGACACCCTGCATCCAATATCTCAATTATTCATTTTAAGAACTAGTGCAAAATTAGCACCGACCCCTGTTCCTTTGAAAATAGATGATTATGATAATTGGAATGCTATAGCTGGAAAAACTTGCATAATGAAAGGGTTGATATTAATATCTTTGAATGGATGATGTATATCATATTGTTAGTAAGAAATAATTCCTTTATGCACACTTGCTCTAAACAATTATTTTATGTAGTTTATCTCACTCCCAAAGTCAAAAACTCTTCAATATATCTAGTAAATACTTTGGAATAGCAAAATGCTAATACTAATTTTTTTTTTAAATTTAGGGTAAGAATTAAAAAAGGATTAATTTTTTAAAAATATTATTTAAATTAAATTTAAAATATAATTTTAAAATTATATTTTCTATCACTTATGATGTTCCAATGTTCACCCTCAGATCTTACAATGATTTGTCAATTCTTTTTGTAAAAGTAAATTTTTTTGGAAATTTCATATCATGTACCCCAATCCTGCTTACCTCCTTGTCTCTCTATATCTGACCCTCAATCCCCCCAAATTAGTTAAAAATAAAACAAACAGAAACCCCATCTTGATCCTCCATCTTTCCAGCACCTCTTCATTTGTCCTAGGAGCTGCTGTGTGTCACAAAATACCCCTTTTTTCCCAATCATCCCTACCCACAAAATGTTCATTGCAATAAGTCGTTGATCTGGTTCAAGGCCTCTGGTTTCTGGCACACCATCATCACTGGGCCCTCATGAAAACTCCCCTGGGATATCCTGTGGTTACCCAGAGTCAGGAAGATCCTGCAGTTACTATTTTGAAGAACCTTTGCCCACATCTGGGTTTGGGATGGTTAAGGAGCTGACTTCTGGGTTTGTCTTTTTGATTGGGTATTTGTTCCTTTTTGTTGGGTTTCTGTTTCCTCCCTGTATTTTCAGTGTGTGATATCTGTGTGTTGCTTGTTTTCCTGGCCTATTCAGGTGGTACATTCACCGAGAAAGGCTGCTGGAGGCTGGATAATTGGGATGACTTGGGGGAAGGAAAATGGAAGGAGAAGGTCTTTGTGGTCCTTTGGGGAAAGAGATCTAAGAGGAAAAGGAGACTACAAAGCTGGGGATGAAACTGGAGGGAGTGGCTCTCAGGAGCAGTAGGAGAGATAGGGGTCTGTCTTTAGCCTACTTGTTGCCCTGGGAGGAGAGGTCCCTTGGGTTAGCAGGGGGTGCCTTCTGGAATTGCAGTCTGAGATACAGCAATGAATAGGGCAGTGGGGGAAGCGTGGTTAGGAAGGGATGGTCTGTGGGATCTACAGGAGATGTGAGTGTGTGTGGAAGGGTGGGGGTGGGCTGAGAAGCTGCAGCAGCTGTTTATTGCAGGTCTATGGGCAAGACTTTGGCTTGGGAATGGGGGAACAGAGAGACAGGAGAAGGTCTGCTTCAAGAAAAAAATTACAATTATTTGTTTGTTACTCTCTCTCTCTCTCTCTCTCTCTCTCTCTCTCTCTCTCTCTCTGTGTGTGTGTGTGTGTGTGGTGTGTGTGTGTGTGTGGTGTGTATGTGTGTGTGTGTGCAGACATGGTGGTTGAAGGGCAACTTATAGGAGTTGATTTTCTCCTTCCACCATGTGAGTCCCAGAAATGGAATTCAAGTCTTCAGACTTTGTGGCAAGCAACTTTCCCCTGTTGATCTATCTCACAGACCCCAAACTGATTTTTCTAGAGCACACTTACAAAATAACTTTACTTATTCAGATGACTCAAAACAACTGAGGATTGTAATCAATAACATTTCTAGTGCTCACCAGGGACATAGTGGTACCCAAAGGAACCATGTGACAAACCTGCAACACAGAGACGGTGAGCAGAGCTTGAGAGTCTGTCAGTGAAGACTAGCAGGCACCAGGTAGCACTTCAAACTTCAGTGTGAAATGCTGAGTAATAAAGATAATCCCCAAACAGAAGGACTTCTCAGTCACTTCTAGCTCAAATTTCTGACTAAAATGCTGTCTATCTGCTTCTTTGCCTAAAGGACTTATTCTTACCGTGACTGTAATAAATCACTCAAAAACTAAAAAAGCAAGACAGTCTATGTGCTTGGAAACAGGGGGTCAGGATTTGGAACAAGATAATGAGGTTGTGTTGTCTCAATCCCACTCTTGGCTTTGAAGTCTATAGCCGGAATTCTCATCTCATGTCTCACAGCTCAACCCTGGGTAATAGCTGGAGACCTGAGTTCCTCTCATTTGTGCTTCTCCATGAAGCACTCTTGCAAAAAGTCTAGTTTGCCTTCATTACAATATATTGGCAGAGTTCAAAAGCCAAAGGCCAAGGATCAAGTGAAGTGTAGCTTCCTCTTGTCCAGTATCTTACCTTTGTAAATCAAATAGTGCTGGTATTTATGTCATATTCATTGTCTGGAAGTGTTTAGAGGATCCGGATACATGGTGAGTAAGAATACGCCTAACCAAGAATGGCAGAAGTAGGGATTGTCGAGATGGCTCAGCAGGTAAAGGAAAGGTATCTGCAGCCAAGTCTGATGACCAGAATTCAGTCCTAGGACCTGCATGATGGAAGTGGAGAATGACTCCTGAAACTTGCCATTTGACTACTTCATATGTACGATGTGATATGAACACACACACACACACACACACACACACACACACACACACACACCAAAAACAAAGTAACAAAACATTTTTTAAAATAATAGTAGAAGTAGGCAGATCAGACATATTGTCATAGATGTATTTGGAAAGTTCAAGTTGATATAGGGCCCTAAAGATTAATACTATGTTTCTTCCCTTCTCCTCCTTTTCCTACACCCTTAATATCTCTTACTATTTGAAGTAAGATGGAGGCAGAAGATTTAAATATGATCGGTCTTTGCTTAGGGAAATTATTAGTAAGGTTTATTAATGGATTCTCAAAGTTTAAACTCTGTTTAGATTAATATTCCTGGAGCATAGAAGAGATAAGGGACAAATGTCTTTGGAGTGGTGGCTTGTGATAAATCACTGAGGGTTTTAAATGCCATGCTGAGAATGTGCGTCTATGCTGGCCTCGGGGACTTTGTTCTGTGGCAATGGAGAAATGGATGCCCTCTTTGATCAGTGAATGACATAACCATTAGAAAATTGCCTCTTCCTGAAAGTCCTGAGCAATATGAATCAGCCTGGCAAGTCTGGAAACAGAAACCCATAGAGTTTCTCTTAACTGACCTCTTCTTGATTAAATGCCGTTTTAACCTTGCTCTCAATGTGGTCTCCAAAATCCACAGACTGAATTGGGTGTAGTGATATACATGTACAATCCCATCACTCAAGAATTAGAGGCAGGAGGATCACACACTCACAAGAACAGAAAAATCCTGTCTCAAAAGAAATATTCATAGGCTAGTACACCAGCTCTATGTTTTCTCCTTCCAGAGGAGGACTTTCTGCAAGTCAGAACCCATGCTTTCATGGAACTTTCTGAGCTTTAGTTGTAGTACACGCCTTTAATCCCAGCACTTGGGAGGCAGAGGCAGGTGGATCTCTGAGAGTTCGAGACCAGCCTGGTCTACAAGAGCTAGTTCCAGGACAGCCTCCAAAGCCACAGAGAAACCTTGTCTCAAAACAAACAAACAAACAAACAAACAAACAAAAAAGTTTAACTAAGTATGTTTAAAAATTGTGAGTACAGAAAGAAAAAGGGTGTTTTTATGAGATCCAAACTATCTGCTTAGGAAAGACTGAATGGGTAATTAAGAATGATCGAGACAGAGGTAAAAGACTGGGAAGAAAAGTAGAGTCATTTGGATTTCATGGTCTTTGAAAATTTTGCATTTTCAGAGGAGGTGACACACGGCGTAGCAAAGAGTTAGAGCCAACAGAGCAAGACGTGGTAAATCAAGTTTCAAACATATCATTTGTGGTTTATAAGTGTTTGGATAAGTCACTTAACTACTATGCCCTATGGTTTATTTTATTATTAGAATTCCTCACAATACCTACTTCATGTCTTATAGAAGCAACTAATATAGTTAAAATATTAAAGTTTATAAAAGAATATTTCATATAGTTTTTTTAAACTATTATTTTTGTGCATCGTGGAAGTGATTTTTAGAAAAGGGCCATGCAGAAGGCTTGCTTGAACAGAACTGATAAACTATTTGTCCAGTGGCCCAGATCAGAGTCCTCCATGTCTAGAAGTCTCTTCTCAGGTGGATAAGATAGGGGAAATAGAAAGCAAGGTGCAGAGGTAAGAAATTGGTTAAAAAAAAAAAAAGACTTACTAGTAGTTTTTAATGAGCACAGAAGGAGGACAAGGCTCAGATCTGAATTCCTGGGGAAAAATTTACCAGAAAATGGGGACCCAGTTTGGAAAAGGAATAATGGAAACTCCTTCACTGAAACAAAGTTGTTTTTACAGTCCAGTGTTTGTCAGGCTTTGGAACTGGACCTTTTTCCTCACTTGCATAATACACTCTCTCCAGACAAACTCACTTAAATTGTTAGACTATGCTAGTCACTCTAGTCACACCAAAATGCCCAGCTGCAACCTCCTGTCTGAACTTTAAAATTTACAGCTGGTTCTTAAATGTTCTAAATAATATTGATTGAGCATAAATTCAACATTTGCAAAGCCAATTACCGTCTTCCTATAAATGCCTGCTCCTTTTCCAAATTATCTTAATTACTGATGCTGTCATCCACCCAAAGACTTGGGTCTTGTGTGATCTAGAAACCAATGTGAATAACTTCATCTTTACCTTAACCCTCACATTCAGTTTGTTTCTCAAAAACTTGCTATTCTGTTTTTTAAGTGATATTTGTGTCTGACCCTCTGGATTTCAAACTCATTTCTATACTGTAGTGTAGTTGTTGTTTCTTCAGCCCTTGGGAGCTCACTACCCAGCTACCAAATAAATACACAGAGCCTTATTCTAGCTTATGAATGCCCAGACTTAGGTTGGCTTGTTTCTAGCCAGCTTTTCTCATTTAAATTATCCTGTTTTTCTTTAGCTACATTTTGCCTCTGGTATTTTACCTTTCTTTTATTTTTCTTTCCTTCTTACTCCATGGCTGGCTATGTAGCTGGCCCCTGGCATCCTTCTCTCCTTTTTTTCTGGCTCCTGGTTCTCTTCCCAAGATTCCTCCTCCTGTTAATTATCTCTGCCTGCCAGTCCTGCCTCTTTCTCTCTCCTGCCTAACTATTGGCCATTCCATTCTTTATTAGACCAACCAAGTATTTTAGACAGCAAAGTAACACAGCTTTATAGAGTTAAACAATAGCAACATAGAAAAAAGCCACACATCTTTGCACCATTAAACAAATATTCCACAGCATAAATAAATGTAATGTATCAACACTGCAGTAACTCGGATCCTTGACTTCATGCTCCGCTTTTCTAAGCCACACCCTATTGTGCTGTCACCACTGGACACTACTGATGCACCATGATCTAGCTTCACAAATGAGTGTAGCTCTTAAAGAGCTTCCTACAATCTACAGATGCTGGCCCCAAATTTTATAGATGGCACTATAAATACATACATGACACAGAGGGTGCTGTGCCCTGCCAATCTCTAGACTCTTCTCTACCCATTACATCCTAGGATCACCCATATGGAAATAGCATAAAATAACTCACATCCAAGACTTAATAGTTTTGTATAGTAGAAATATTCAAAGCAGAACAGCTTCTATTTACTTCAATGAATCTTTCAGAAAAATGAAACAAATAAGCCATTCTAATCAAAACTTTCTGAATTCATTTTTGAGGAATCTTACATAGTCTAATTACAGAGAGAAAAACCCTTTGAGGAGAATATTTAAAAACTGCACTTTATTCTAAATATTTCATCTATGTATTTATTCATCTCTAGTTCCCAAGTATGCTCTGTACTTTCCTTGTATTTACTTTTACTATTGTCATAGTATTGTTACCGCATGAATGGATCTGACCTCTAATTTGGAGTGTTGAATGTATAGGATGAAAAGAATTCACCTAAGCGTTACCTGACTTCTATCATAGAAGAACAAATTATGCTGTTGTAATTACACTGGCTTCAAAGCTGGAACTTAAAAGGGAGCAGATAAGATATTAAAATAACTCCAATAAATTACTTTGCATACATCTATATTAGTAAAAACCCCCAAAATGAACAGTAGTCTAGGAAATTATAAATTACTAAAATTGGACCTTCAAGAGGTAGAGAACCTAAATAAATCAATTTTCATGGAAAAAAATAAAGTTGTAGAGGTACTCCTCAAAAATGTGCAGGGTCCAGATGGCTCTGCAAACAATTTATTTCAAGCTTTCCAGGAATGAATTGTTTCTATGCCATATAAATTGGTTCAAGACATAGATAAAGAAAGGAGCTGTCTGTGTTCCTTGTTTGACGCCTTCATCCATCCAACCAAGTGAGCACACACTTCAGACCGGACACCCTAAAGAGCTGACACAAAACTGGTAAGAAAATGATAAGGTCAACATCACTTTAGCTTTAAGTATTAAAGAAGAAATGATAGATTCATTTCAGAACCACAGAGATAGCTCAACAGTAGAAAGTGTAAAAGACCAGAAAGGGGAAATGAGAATGAAAAAACTCTACACTATCATCCTGTGATGGAAACAAAAAAGCATCTGTTTTCATAAACTTGGATGAGGAAAAGAAATACACACTCCCTTGTTGATGTAACTATTGTCCCCCATTTTTATAATTGGATAATAAAACTGAGACACTGAAGGCATCAAAGCCCCTATGTTCTAATAGTGGGTGACTCCGTTCCAGTTCAACTCTACTGTTCCTGCATCTCAGAAATGCAGAGATGCACAGTGGCCTGACTGAGAGGTTCCAGAGAGCAAATTGTGTGGCTGAACACTCACTGATCCTAGGAAAGCAAACAGTCATGACAGGCATTCTTATGAGTCCACTGCCAGGGAGAAAACAGCTGAAAGAGAAGCAGGCACTGTGGAAAGGCTGCTTATGCTTTGGACTGACGTCACCAGCTCTGGTGTGAGGAGGTTGTCGTGAGACATAGACAATAAGGAACATAAACAGTGATGTACAATGAATCATTGGTCTAGTTCAATCAAGAAGCTCAACCACCTAGCGCCGGACTCTGTTAACTTAGCTACTCCTGGAACACAATAGTTCCAGATACTTCTTTCTAGTTAAGTTCACTATACAACCTGCATGGCAAAGGAGGAAGAATGGCTATTAATCCATGAAGACGAGACACAAAGCCCTGGAGAGCATTTAGCTACTGTTTACGGACGGTCTCCCGATGTACCCCTCTCCCTGCAAGCGCTGACAAGTCTTTACAGTTTGAATGATGATGACCCTGACACTTTAGTTGCTACAGAATGGGGCAGAGACTAGCATGTGAAGCAAAGGTTGTAGGCTTGAGTCAAATCCAACTCGAACATGACATGCCGGACTGCTTGGTGTAATCCGAGGTTAGGTGTTATGATACCTCTAACACTTTTGTTTCAGTTCAGAATAACTTTGGTTAAGGGTAGCCTTCTGTGTTCCTATGTGAGTTTTTAAATTGTTGGGGTTTATTGATTTGTTGTTGTTGTTGTTGTTGTTTTGTTTTGTGAATAATGTCATTGGAATTTTAACGGGAATTGAATTGAACCTGTAGATAAGACCATTTTTCCGATAGTAATTCTGCCTATCCCAGAGCATGGAAGGTCCCTCCATACAACCCTGAATTTCTGTTCCTTTCACATTCCCCTCCCAAATGCTGGGATGAAAGGCAGGCATACCACACTCATTTCAGTACCAGGGATTAACTCCAGAGGTCTGTGCTACAGAGACAATCACTCTGCCACCCTCTCACATCCCTAACTCAAAGTGTTAAGAGAGACATCTCTGCATGAATTCATCCAGGCCTCTTCCTCGTTCTCTCCAAATTGATTTCTGCTCTCCTTCATTCAAAATTCAGGAAGTTAATTTGCTTGTTTTACTTGTGTAGATTCAAGTGTGTTTACAGATTTTTATTGTTGTTTCTGACTTTCTGAGACAGGATCTCATTACATAGCTAGCCGAGAACTCACTACGTAGGCCTGCCTTGGAACTCAGAGATCTGCCTGCCTCTGCCTCCCTCTCTAGTGACCTTCTTTGCCTACTTGCAGCACTTGCAGTTGATTTAGGGGTGAGCCTCACACATTCTCAGTATAGTTCAGATTGTGCTGACCTCATAGCCCCCACAGGAGAAGCCCTTGAATTAGGATTGGCCTAGCATAACCCTCTGTCTCTGGCCATGTGGTTGGTTCATCAGGGTTAGTGAAGATTAGCCTTGAGTCTCTTGCTGAAGGCAGTGGGGAATAGATACTGTTTTGTTAGTTAGTTGACATGGCCACACCGATTGGAGTTGGTCTTGCTAGGAAAAATCTTAGAGAATCTCATCTCAGTTGCTGGATAATACCAAAGAAATAGGGGTCCCCACTTGGGGTCCCATAGTCACATAAATAAGAGATTTTGAGAATGGACTCAAGTGAAAACTCAAGGACAATTTTATTAGAGTTTAAAAGAAAAACCCCAGGGCAGGCAAGTTGTAAACGAAGGCAGCTGCCTGGAGGCAAAGAAGCCCTTGCTCTTTGAGTTAAACTGACAGGGAAGTCAGCCCATCACTCAGAGGACAAGCAACCATGGGCAGGGAGAGGAATTTTATAGGAAGAGTAAGGGGGGCAATGGTATCCAGGAATGCTTGGAATGAAGATAGCAGGAAGAAAAGGAACATTATGTTTTCCTGAGTAATTCTGAAAGCAGGCATATGTAAAAGGTTCAAGGCTATGACTCTGCAAGCTGCTGTGCCAGGGAATAAGAATTCTAGGAACTAAAAATACCTTACCTCACTAAAGGGTTAGTTATTCTGCCTCTTTCTTTAGCTAGTAGTAGTCCCTTAGCCAGGACATTGATATACCCAATGAGAATGTTAGGTCTCCACCAGGGCAGAGATTTAACCTCTTGACCAGAAGGCAATAGTTAGGCTGCTGTGTCAACCTGAGATGAGGCCAATTGATAATCTTGGTGACTTGACCTCTGAAAGGTCTGATAGTTCATATGCCTCCTTCCTGAGCCCTTCCTTCCTCTGCTCCCATATGACATATAAAAGCTGATACAGGTGATATAAAGTAATAACATACTATTACTTGATCAGAGTCCCCCCCCAAAAGCTCTCCATCATATTCCTTTTCTCCAGAATCCAAGTTTATATATTCTCTAAAGGTCTGTCTCTAGTCTTATTATTTATTTTCTTTAGCTGAGTTATTCCACTCAGTTCAGTGAATACTCTCTTGTTTCTATCCTGCTAATCATGAAGAAATAAAAATACAAGAGTAAAGATGCAGAGTAAAGATACAGATACAGAGGATGTAAGTAGCCATTAGCCACATGGGCAAGAAAGAGAAAGACCTGCCAGGCAGGCAGGAGAGTTTGGTAGGTCAATGGACATATGCGAGACAGTGGTGTTGTGTGTGGGACCTGAGACAGTGGTGTTGTGTGTGGGAACTACAAAGAGCCCAGAACTGCTAGTGCATAAGGCTGAGTGGAACATAGGTGATTTCAGGTGACAAATTAATCACATTTGCCTCTTCATTGCAGAGGGTATAAAGGTTTGTTCTTCTGGGAATTGGTCATTGTTCTGAACTCTGAACTTACTTCCCTAGTTCCAACATTGCCAGAACTTTCATTATCTATCAAACTTTGGCCCAATCAAGAAACTTACTTTGTGTCTCTCAAGAGTCACTGAATAACTGCTTGTGTGAGATGGTGAGGACTTAAATCTATGTCCAGCTGTTTTTGCTTTGGGGAATAATGTTCCAAGTAGATGCCACCATTTAATATTTTAACTCTTTGATCTGAATGTATCCTAAGTTAAATAAGCCTACAGCTCTAATGTAATAGAAGGTCACAACATCTTTCATAATGATGTAAACTTAAATGAAACTGTTTGAAATAGAAATATGCGAATCACCTTTTAAAAAATACATGGTTCTGTGGCTTTTTGTGCAGACCAATGTCAACAGTGAAAAAGCTACAATAGTCCTAGTGATGGTTAATTTCAGAGAAATGAAAAGGAAAATCAACAAAGGGGAAGAGGAAAGTGGTCAAAGTCTAGAAATGCCAAACCAAGTACATAGCCTCTTCCTGGGAATCCCATTGCTCTCAGTACAAACCTGATCTACACCCAACTAATATCCTGAGACCACCACCCTAAGACTTTTCCTCAGGCAGCCTGAAGTAACAGGAAACACACATCTTCTGAAAGATTGGTCCTCAAACTCAGCATGCTGTTGTAATTATTTCTGAGGTGATACCACTCCACACTCTAATTCCTACCTACACTCTGGTATACTTCATATATAGATATAGAACGTGAAAATCTTCACTGTGTTTTGGGATGAAAATATAACCACCTTTCACCTTTGGTCCAGTGGATGTTGGAATGTAATGCCTGCCTGGGTTTCTTCTAGACTTGATGAGCCTCATGTGACAGAGACCATTTGATCAAAAGAGAAGAATCTATTTCCAGTTCATTCCTTGGGCTCTTGCATGACTTTGGAGAGTATTTTCAAAGCTAGAGTACTGCTGAAGAATGAAGCATGTTCTCTATACAATGCTCCATCTCTATCATCACCAAAATGCTTGGATTTAAGGCATGGAAGACAGAGGTGTCAAGGATGATGTCAAGGACCAGCTCAAGACAAGTCCAGACCAGGACAGATGGTACAGACCACAAAGAAGTTAAATTTTATACTGGAGGAAGTGGGAAACTATTGAAAGAATTTATATTGCCCAAGACAAATTCAGACTTATATTTTAAAGTATGCTCTAAATATAGTTAAGACTCAAAGAGACACATAAATATTCCAATTTCAGAGGTCACTGTATTCACTAAGGAAAGGCCGATATTAAACTAACACAATATCAGTAGAAATTAAATAAAAATTAGATTTAAAAATATTCAGAGAGTATGGTCCCCGGAGAATGGAAAGGACCAGGTTCTCCTGAGCTAATTGGGAGCATGAGGGTAAGGGAGAGGGAGCTGGCAGAATGAGAGGAGGAGAAAAGGAGGGGAGAGGAGGAAATGGAGAAGCAGAAAGGTTGAGTTGGGGCAAGAATAGAGGAGAGCAGGATGAGAGATATCATAACAGAGGGAGCCATTATAGGTCTGAGGAGAGATCTGGCACTAGGGCAATTTCTACAGATCTACAAGGATGACACCTACTGACAATCTAGGCAATGGTGGAGAGGATAACCTAAGGGCCCTTCCCCTATAATGAGACTGATGACTACTTTATATGCTATCCTAGAGCCCTCATCAAGTGGCTGATGGAAGCAGAGGCAGACACCCACAGCTATTCACTGAACTGAATTCTGGAACCCAGTTGCAGAGAGGGAGGAATGAAGATCAAAAGGGGTCGGTACCAGGCTGGTGAATCCCACAGAAACAGCTGGCCTGAACAAGATGGAGCACATGGACAACAGACTGCTGTCTGGGAGGCCAGCACGGGACTGATACAGACCCTTGAAAGTGAATGTCAACGAGGAAATCTAGGCACTCTATGGGGCCTCTGGTAGTAAATCAGTATTTTTCCCTGGTGTAAGAAGGGACTTTGAGAGCCATCCCATGCAAAGGGATGCTCTCTGGGCCTGGACACAGGGGAAGGGCCTAGGCCTGGCCCAGGATCATGTAGTGGATTTTGGGGAGCCCCCATGGAGGGTCCTACTCTCCATGGGAGCAGAGGAGGGAAGATGCAGGTGGGGGACTGGGGGGGGAGGGAGAGGGAGAGGGAGAGGGAGAGGGAGAGGGAGAGGGAGAAGGGATTGACGTATGAAGCAAGCTTTTTCCTAATTTGAACTTAATAAATAAAAACCTAATTAATAAAAAAATGAAAAAATTACATTGAGTTTGTTTTGTGAAGTTTCAGTGTGTGAGTGAAGAACTAATAATGAGTGCATTCATGTAGTTTGTTCATTTGATAATTGTGCAACTACCCGGGAGTTAGTTTTGTGAAGTTTGTGTCTGTGCTTGCTATGGAACTTACATTGAGTTTGTTTTGTGAAGTTTCAGCATGTGAGTGAAGAAAAAAAAATATTCAGAGAGTAAAACTGACCAGCACTGGAAAGAAAAAAATCAATCTTGACACCCATTTTCTCTGTTAGATAAAAAGACAGATGTTCCATGGTCCAAAGCCTCCATCATATTACTTATAGAGGACAGAGATGATGCCCAACATAGTTAAGTTCACATACAAGTGGCTAATTCAGCTTTACTAAGTTGGAAGAGGAATTTTGGAAAGATTGTTTTGGAGGCAACAAGTAACAGGCCGTGAATAAGAAAGAAACAAAAGCTAGAGACATATCTGGAGATGTAACAATGGAAATAGAAAAGGAATTAGACCAGTGAGTTCTCAGAAGAAAATCCCACAGGCTTTAATCATCAATTAATAAATGTCAGTGTATTAAAAGTTGAAGATAACTTTTATGTTCCAATGTCATTTCTGGCTAACGAACTTGAGTCAGATGAGTAGACAGCCATAGACAAACAGCATCATGGGTTTCAGTAAGAAACTATGTGAGTTTCTAGTGGATGGCTGAATTACCTCCATTTGGCACAGACTTCTCATTATGCTTCAGAGCCATTATGCCCACTGAGGAGAAAAACGGTTTCTTGCCCAGAACCGAGGCGATTGTCAAGTTACCATGCGTGTATCCATGTTTCAGTGCCATGTCTTTTCTGCCTAAGTTACTCTTACCCTCCTATGGTGAACTGTTTGGCAGAACTGTTTGAAGGGAGGAGATTTCAAACCTGACTGTAGCTTTTAGTTCAAGATGTTTGACCTTTTATCCACATTTAAATATCTGAACACACTTGGAAACTTCAGCTGAAAGATCAAACAAAATTCTGTCACCAAGGTTCCTGGCCTTTCTCCCTTTCTGAGAAAAGGAATTAAGACTTCAGCCTCTCTTAATACACATTTGAAACCAAGTTCATTGATTGAGGGCTTTCGGTTCTGCATTTATTTCCTCTGCTTTAGTCAATATTGCAGGCAAGTCTGTGCCTCTCTCCCCATTACTTTCTCCTTTCTCTTCTTGCCTTTATAAAGTGAGAGACTTTCATCAGGTAAATGAGTAAACAACTACAAATCCAGATTCCATTTAAGTTGCTATTACTAAAATGGCCAGACTAGGAAAATAAAACATCAATTACCTAACACTAGCCAGGGAGGGGCTGAATAAGATAAAGCCTTACTCGTGTTTTTATTTGTTTAATGTTTATTTATTTTAGGGTGTGTTTATATGTGTGTGTATATAAGTGTATGTATGTGGAAAGTATGCGGCACATATGTACAAGAGCCTGCAGAGATCAGAAAGCCCTGGGAAATGGTTAGAGACATTTCAGACAGTTATAAACAACCATATGGGTGCTGGGAACTGAACCCAAATCCTCTGGAAGAGCAGTCAGTACTTTTTAACTACTGAGCCATCACTCCAGTTCTATCTTTTTTTTATTTTACTACAACTAAAATTTACATGTTTATTTCTCATTGAGTGATTGCTTGTCAGGCCCAGCATGCACCAGATCTTTGAGAAGCATCACTGAACAAAACTAAAGCATTCACTAACAATGCACCCAGCAAATATATAAATTAGTGTTCATAGAATAGGAGATGCTATGAGGAAAAGATGGACAGTTGGGTGAATGAAGGAACTGTAACACTAAATGTGAGAGCCAAGTAGACCTCAGGGGGAAAAAAAATAAGAACATAGAATAAAACTGAAGGGGCATTACTACAAAAATATCCAGGCAAAGAGCACAGTAGACAGATAAAATAGCAAGAACAAACACAGTAGCAGCTTGACGCCCAGAATGTTCCAGAAATAGTTAAAAAGAAAAAGAATGGGGAAAAAAACAGTGTTAAGTTCTGGGCATGAGTAAGAGAAGTCAGAGAAGACCAATGAGGAGTATACACTAGCAGGGCTATGGGAGCTGCTATGCAGACTTAAGCTTTATTCTTTAGTATAAGATTTCTAATGTCTTCTTCTGTTTAGCAAAAGATGTAGGCTGCTGTCAAGTTTGAATTTTAATTCTGGCTCTCCTTCATTGTAAGTTATTAATGCTTAGTGAGTTTGGGCTCTTCATTTATAAGATAAAGATAGCAGTACTAGGACCCTGGCAGGATTAATATGGTTTTTGTTTGTTTGTTTGTTTTTTGTCTTTTCTTTTTTAATATGTGGGTTTGGAACACAGCTTAATGATTGATAGAGTGCTTGCCTAGCATGTATGAATCCCTGGATTAATCCTAGCTCTGCACTTTATGCATACAAATTAATTAATTAAATAAGTAGGTACATTAAACATATAACAGAAAATATTATTTTAGTCAATAGAATTCCAGATTTCTTTTTATCCACAGCAAAGACTACAGGATGCATACATTAAACAATTAGGTCGGTTCCCAGATAATGGCTATGGAAATGAATGAAGACAATCAAATTCAAACAAGCAATAGTTATTTTTTCAGAAATTGCTATAACACAGTGAGAGAGTCATTGTTTGCATTTTGCAAAAAGCAAACACAGGCAGAGGAGTGAAAAAACTTTATCATAGAAGAGAGGGAATCATTGTGCACAGCACACTTGGAAGCTCTTCACATAAGTAAGCAGTGGGTAGGTTGACTATTGATGGGATATCCTATGTAATTGGTTAGGAGTGCATGCTTAGCTTTCTCAGGTTGAAGATAAATTGGAAGCAGAAACAAATCTAGGGAAACTGTCCATGATAATAAAATTAAGACAGGATTTGATGGTTGGCTTGTTGGTCTGACTGTCTATAGGCCATACTTATGGCTTCCTATTCTGGTCACTGACTTTGACTTACTGATAGTTTCTGCTAGTTATGGGGCCAGAGTCACATACATACATACATACGTACGTATGTACATACATACTCATAATATACATATGTGCACACACACATATCCTGTTCTTGTTTGTGTATCTAGTTTTCCACTGTCTGTCTATCAACAGTTGATTTAGAAGTCTCTGTAACTTAGAGAAGAACATTTCTATATTGTTTTGTCTTTTGGAAAAGGTCTCACACAGTATGGGTTGTCCTCAAACTCACTGTACACAAGCACATGACTGCTGCTTTGTGGCAGCTTCCAGTTTAGAGGACTCTATCTCTTGAGTTCCAGGAATATAGGTGAGTACCATCATGCTTGATTTTATGTGGTTCTAGGGCTGTGTTCATGCCAGGAACTCTACCCACTCTGCTATAAAACCAGCCTCTATGCATTTTGTTGACACTTATTTATTAATCCAGTTCTGTAACTGAACTTAAGTACAAATTTTTCTAAGCATTAACCTTATTAGAATTAGCATATTCTAGTCATGAGTTATTGATTATGATATTAATAACTTGTTCTTATCAAACTTTTAACTAAATATTCCATTTTATATTGAATCATGGGATGTTGTACATGGTGAAGAAAAGTGACTTTTGGGTTCTAAAGAGTTTATTTGTTTGTTTGTTTGTTTGTTTGTTTGTTTGTTTGAGACAGGTTATCCTTGTGTAAATAACCTGGCAGCCTGAAGTATGTAGAACAGACTAAACTTACAGGGATCCTTCTGCCTCTGCTTCACAAAAAGGAGTTAAGTGACCCTGGAGCTGGAGTAATCCGAACTTGTGAGTTGCCTGACATGGGGTCCAGAAACCAAACTGCTCCTCTAGAAAAGAAATAAATGTTCTTAACCATTGAGGTATCCATCTCCCTCATCTGCCTGCCTATTTTCTTTCTCTCTCTCTCTTATTTCTTCCTACCTTCCTTCCTCTCTTCTCTGTCCCCCCTCTCTCCTTCTTCCCTCCCTTCCTTTCTTCCTTTCCTTCCTTCTTTCTTTTTTCTCTTTTTGGAAACAAATCTCATGCAGCTAAAGCTGTTCTCAAACTTAACTTAGTGTGTACCCCAAAGAACACCTTAAACTCCTGATCCTTCTGCCTCTTCTTTTTGAGGGCCAGAATTACAGGTTTGCACTATCACCATTGACTTACTAAACTTTTAAATTTTATTTTGTTATTTTTAATTGTGTGTGTGTGTGTATGTGTGTGTGTGTGTGTGTGTGTGTGTGTGTGTGTGTGTGTGAGAGAGAGAGAGAGAGAGAGAGAAAGAGAGAGAGAGAGAGAGGTGTGATCTGTATACAGAAGTTTCAGTGAAGTTACAGGTAGTTGTGAGCCATTGACCAAAGATGCTGGGAACCAAACTCAGGTCTTCTGTAAGAATGGTAAATGTTCTTAATCACTTTCCAAGCCCCCCACCCCAACCCAACAATTTTTGAGATAGGCTCTCATTATGTAGCCTGGATTGACCTAAAACTCACTATGTAGTTCCAGGCTGATCTTGAACTCACACACATTCACCTGCCTCTGCATCCACAGTGCTGTGATTAAGGTACGCATTACTATGCCCTTATTTACAATTTTAACCGCAATTGTTTGTTGTCCCTTCATAGAAAAATTAGACTAACCATATATGTGCATGTGTAACGATAACTCTTTCTGCCAGCTGCCTGGGTTCTGCTGCCGCTTTAGGGCCCCAAAATAGCACACAGAGTTTAATATTAGTTACAGTGCTGCTGGCCAATGACTAGGATTTCTTATTTGCTAGCTATGACCCTAATCATTAATCTATATATTTTATAAAGACTTATCGAGGACACCAGCATCATGCATCCTCTCTTCCCCAGTGATTACATGGAGACCATTCCTCTACTACATTTCCCAGAATCCTCCTTCTCTCCTAGTCCTGCCTATCTTGCTTCCCTATTGGCCAACAGTGTTTTATTCATTAACCAGTAAGAGAGACATATACACAGAAGGACTCCCCCCATCATCTCCTCTTTTCTGTCTAAATAAAAAGGAGGGTTTTAATATTAACATAGTAAAATATATAACAAAACAGTTATCAAGTAAGAACTATAGTTACAATATTTAGTTCATTAACATTTAGCAAGATTTAAAGAAAATATTCTATCATCTATCCTATCTTTGTGAGTCTAAGGTCTTATGTGTAACTTATCTTTTATAATAACTAAAGAAAACTATGACCATAACTATCTGTCTTCAACTCCAAAGACCACAGAAGGATAATATATAAACTCTATAACCGACAGAGACATCTCACTGCCTGGACAGTCACCCAAAGTTCCTCTGTAACGTTGGGGCATCCATCTTCACCCTATAGGCCACAATGTGTCTGGCAGACTTTTTAGTGAAGTAGAAAATTTTAAACGTCCACCTGTATTGGCAGTTTGTCAGTCATTTTTCTGTGTGTCCTGTACAATGTCAGACAGACTCTTCCATGAAGCAGGAACCCTTCACCACTGTCTCATTTTTCAAGTTCAGCAGTAACTTTCCTGTGGGTCCTGCATGTCCAGTTTCAAACAGTCCAGGCAAGAGCACTTTCTTGCCCAAGAGCTAATCTTGCCATGTTGAAGGCAAAGTCCATATTGAGTTTCTTTGATGCCCATCCTCATTTCTGACATCATTGGTGTTGCCAGGAGCAGTTGTGTCTCACTGCCATGAAAAACCCTAAACCATTTAAAATGCCATATATTCTGTAGGTCTTTGAAAGGTTTGAAGAATATCTATCCATCTCAAATACATCTCTGTATATCTAGAAAACCTAATTAACCTAACTGTAAGTTTGACTACTATACCTGACTATATACAATCTGTATTTAATTATGCATTAAATTTTAAAAGATTTGTATAAACACAATACCTAAACAAGAGGAGAAATATACATATCACAAAATTGATCTTAAAGTTGTATCAATAAATGAAAATCCATACCAATGTAATCATTTCTATATCCTACTCTTTTTTCCTTTAAAAAGAGATTGACTATGATCATTACCATTTATAACCAACCCAAGATAAATGAAAACAAACATTTATAAACAACATTTGGGAATTTGGGCATCGTTCATTCTCAACTGCTTCCTGCTCATTGGGGCAATGTCCCTACTATGGAGATCATGATAAAATACAGAAACATGGCCAGGTCCTTGTTTTTGTAGTCTGCAAGCCTGTATTGTCTCAGCTGTTTTAGATGTTGGATCACCTGGGATACTGTTTCAGGGGGGTCTTGCTTCATCAAATCATATTAGTCTGGAAGGAATCCATAGCTTTCCAGTTTCTGTAGAAACACAAGCAAAAACTCTTTTCCCAAGTAACCTGTCCTTATATTTAAATTTAGAAGTCAAAGCATTTTTAAAATGTATAAGTTACCCTGTACAATAAAGGAACTTCCAGAGGCATCACCATCCCTGACTTGAAGCTCTATTATAGAACCATACTCCTGAAAATAGCTTGGTATTGGCACAAAATAGACAGGTTGACCAATGAATTGAATTGAAAACCCTGATATTAACCCACACACCTACAAACACCTGATTTTTGACAAAGAAGGTAAAATAATACAATGGAAAAAAGAAAGCATCTTCAAGAAATGTTGGAATAACTGGATTTGGACATGTAGAAGATTGCAGATTGATCCATCTCTATTGCCATGCACAAAAGTTAAGTCCAAATGGACAAAGACCTCAACATAAATTCAGCCACACTGAACCTCCTAGAAGATAAGGTAGGTGGTACCCTCGAACAAATTGGTACAGGAGACTGTTTTCTGAACATAACACCAGTAGCACAAACATTGAGATCAACAATAAATGGGACCTCCTGAAACTGAGAAGCTTCTGTAAGTCAAAGAACACAGTCAGCAAGACAAAACACCATCCCATGGAATGGGAAAAGATATTCACCAACCCCATATCTGACAGAGGGCTGATCACCAAAATATACAATGAACTCAAGAAGCTAGCCACCAAAACACAAAACAATGCAATTAAAAAGTGGAGTGCAGAACTGAATAGAAAATTCTCAACAGAGGAATCTAAAATGGCTGAAAGACCCAAAAGAAAGTGTTCAACATCCTTAGCCATCAGGGAAATGCAAATCAAAACCACTATGAGATACCATCTTACTCCTATCAAAATGGTGGAAAATCAATAACACCAATGAGAGTCTAAGCTGGAGAGGATGTGGAGAAAGAGGAACACTCCTCCATTGCTGGTGGGAGTGCAAATCTGTCTAAACAGTATGGCAGTTTCTCAGGAAAATGGGAATCAGTCTACCTCAGGATCTAGCAATTCCTCTCTTGGGCATAAACCCAAAGAATGCATATTCATACAATATGAACATATGTTCAACTACTCAGTGCAGCATTATTTGTAATAGCCAGAACCTGGAAGCAACCTAGACACCCCTCAACTGAAGAATGGATAGAGAAAATGTGGTACATTTACACAATGGAGTACTACTCATCAGAAAAAAACAATGGAATCTTGAAATTTGCAAGCAAATGGATGGAACTAGAAGAAACCTTCCTGAGTGAAGTAACCCAGGCACAAAAAATAAACATGGTATGTACTCCCTCATATATGATTTTTTGACATAGAGCAAAGCAGTCTACAATCCACACTGCCAGAAGAGCTAGGAAATAAGGAGGACCCCAAGAGAAGATTGCATAGTCCCTCAAAGAAGGGGAGGGGGACAAGAACCTCTGAACAAAGTGGGAGCACAGGGTGTGGGTGGAGAGGAAGGAGGTGGGAAGGGAAGAAGGGGAGATGCAAAGAGAACAAGAGGACTGAGACAGGGGAGGAATAGAGGAGGGCAAGAAAGGAGATGCCTTGATAGAGGGAGACAGTACAGGTATGGAGAGAGTTCTGGCACAGGAGAAATGTTAGGGGATCCACAGGGATGACCCCAACCAAGAATCTAAGCAGTGGTGGAGAAAATGCCATTGATGCCCTTACCCTATAATGAGATTGGTGTCTACCTTGGTTACCATGCCTAGAGCCTTCATCCAGTAGCTGTTCGAAGCAGGAACAGGCACCCACAGATAAGCACCGAACCATACTACTAGAATTCAGTTGTGGAGAGGGAAGAGGGACGAGCAAAGGAGCCAAGACGAGGCTGGAGAGACCTCCAGAAACAGTGGATCTGACCTAGTGAGAGCATGGAGACCCTATTCATAACGCTGCAGAAACAGCATTGGACCGAACAAAGCCATCTGAATGTGGGTGCCAACTAGGAGGCCAGGGCAGTCTATGGGACCTCTGACAGTGGAGCCAGTCTTCAATCCTAGAGCACAAATGGGCTTTGGGAGCCCATTCCCTAAGGAAAGATACTGTTACAGCCAAGATACAGCAAGGAGGGCCTGGGCCCTTCCCCAAACGATATGACACTTTGAAGGTCACTGGTGGAGGGCCTCATTGTCCCTGGGGAGTAGTTGGGGGATAGGTTGAGGGTGTTGGTGAGGTTGGTGAGGAACATGGCAGGATGGGAGGGTGAGGGAATGGGGAGGATGGATATGTAAATATGAGTGGTAATTAAAGAATTTAAATTAAAAAAAGAAAAAAATACATAAGTTGGATTAATTTAGCAGTGTCTATAATCAAACGTATTTTAGCAGCTGTAGCTCTTTCCTTGGCAATCATACAATGATGCCAGCAACATGTGACCTCTCTTCCCCAGGATCACATGGTGACCATCCCTCTACTACATTTCCCAGAATCCTCTTCTCTCCTAGTCCCACCTATCTTGCTTTCCTATTGGCCAACACTGTTTTATTCATTAACCAATCAGAGAGACATATACACAAAAGGACTTCCCCCATCATGTATGTGTATATTATAATTAATTAATTTGTGATGGGGGTCTCACAACATCGATCAAGATGTTCTCAAACTCTGTGGGCTCAAGTTGGTCTTCAGTCTCTGTTCCCTAAGTAGCTGAGGCCATCAACACAAGCACTGCACCCACTGTGTGCCCATATTCCTCACTATACCCACTGTGTGCCCATATCTCTCACTACACCCATTGTGTGCCCATATCCCTCTCTATACCCACTGTGTGCCCATATCCCTCACTATACTTATCTTGTACTAACATTCCTTGAAAGCTTATATAAAATAAAGAAACAACAGCAAAAAGATCCTCAGTAGAGCTCAATGTGTTATCCATAAGACAGCATGAAATTTCTAGAAAATAAAATACATTTAAAATTTCTCCAACACAAAAATTACACCATCCAGTAGAGCAAAGGACATCCTAAAAGCTGTATCATGCTGTCCTGTGGTGTTAGTAACTGTTCTTGCTTCACAAGAGACTACAGAGAAATAGTGTGGACGGTGGTGTTTACCTGCTTGGGTCATTTCTGATTAGCGATGAGCCACACTGCACTCTCAGTTCTCATTGTCATTGGTGAGATAAGCATCCTTCCCAGCCCTAGGCAATAGACTGAAGCTCAAGCCAATCAATACATCAAATTCTGAGACCACAATAATTAGTTCAAATGGGCCTAAACTGGTCCAATCGAAGTACATTTCATGGCTTTTAATGAGTTTGTTGGAACTAATACTGTCATACTTCCCTGTTGGATGTGAGTCAGGAAAGACTGTGGCTCTCAGCGACACCCCCCCCCCCCGCCCCACAGCCATTTCACAACCACAAGAGTTATGTGAGGCCTGGCGTTGGTGGCATATGCCTTTAATCCCAGCACCCAGAGGCAGAGGCAGGAGGATCTCTGTGACTTTGAGGCCAGCCTGGTCTACAGAGCAAGTTCCAGGACAGCTTCCAAAGCTACAGAGAAACCTTGTCTCAAACCACCCCTCATCCCCCCACCCCTGCAAAATAAGAGGCCAAGGATAAGATCGGTGGAGATCAAGCAGCAGAGACTATCAGTGAGGAGAGAGAGAGAGAGAGAGAGAGAGAGAGAGAGAGAGAGAGAGAGAGATCCTTCAAATCTGAGTATTTTCTGTTTATAGCTTTTCTAGACTTTCTCTAGTCATTAAACAATTGGGCAACTCTGCATGTGGGAGACAGTTGTGAAGCTTAAACTATCTGAGGGCCCCCCACAACAGTAGGACCAAGATCCATCCCTCCATCCCTGGTGCATGAGCTAGCTTGTGGGAGTCCATTCCCTATGGAGGGATGCTGTGCTTAGCCTTAATGCGGGGAGGGGGGAGGGGGGATTGGTCCTGCCTCAAATTGATGGGTCAGGCTTTGTTGTTTCCCTTACCCTTTGGGAGGAGTGGATAGGGAGATGAGCTGGGGCAGGGGAGGGGAGTGAGAGTAGGGGTGGGAGGGAGAACTGTGATTGGAATGTAAAATAAATAAAATGGGGAAGTACAGAAGGAAGGGGGGAAGGAGGGAGGGAGGGAGGGAGGGAGGGAGGAAGAGAGGAAATTGGGCAAAGCATAAATACAACCAACCCCTAAGGCTAACAAAGCAAACAAGCCCATGGCTCAGGATCCTCCCACACAAAGGTGACAAAGCCTAAATTTCGGAGGCTTGAATTTCAATAGGTAGCGTCAATGGAATGAAGACACGCTTGTAGCTAAAGAGCAAATGAGGAGCAGAATACCACATCACACCTAGCATCAGTAACAATCAACAGAAATTACCATTCCAGAAAGAATGATTTCTCCAGAAAAAAAAAAAAAAACCTGTGACAAAAATAGTTATTTCTTCAATACATGGAGACTAAAAAGCAGATTTGAGCTCCAGACAGCATAAGAAATAGTAAAAACCAGGTCTAGACCAGGTTCGACCAATCACATTTGCACAAGGAATTCCATTGTCAGTGAAAATCTTTAAAACTGATAGGTGAAGCCAAAGCAAAATGCTTGTGAGGTGATGCCCTTGGAAGTTAGTTTTCCATCAAGAAATGTGTTTCTCATCCCCAGCAGAAAGAGACAGGCAGGCATCCTTTAAAATCATCTCAGGGCTGCACATTTCACTGCTTTTACTTTGGTTCTTTTATATGGCCTCCTACCTAAACCAAAGAAACCCATTCCTACCCCAACCCTGAGAAATCTGGGTGAGTTGAAGAGCAAAGTCTAGTGTGTACACATAGCCACTAAGTGAAATGTAGCTTGAATGAGACAGAGACAGTTCCTGTGTGCTAGCCTAAAAAGAACCAAATGCTTTTCACTTCTTCATAGCAGGCTGGGGCTATTAACAATGCCTATCTATGCCAAATTGACATTGTTGTGTGACTAACTGCTTTAGAATTTTTCCAGAGGCTAAAGAGATAGCACAGTGAATAAAGAGTTTCCCTTCATAATCATGAGACTAGAATGAGGATTCTTAGAAACATAAAAAAGCCAGGCAGGCGCAATGGATGCCTATGCTCCCAGACTTAGAGTGAGGCAGGAGATCCCCAGTCAAGATAGCCAGCTAGTGAAGCTGGAGTAAACAAAGATCTGGGTTTAGTGAGAGACCCTGATTCAATAATGAGAGCTGTACAGGAAGACATTTGATGTCAACTTTGAGCCTCCACAGAGTCCTCCCACCCATAAATTCTCACTTTAGTGCCAAGGATCATTACCTAGTTACAGAATCCCCTGATGTTCCCTTCCCACTTTGAGTTCCGTGGCCTTGTTTCTCTTTTGGGTGGTGGCTTCATGTTTCTGCCTCTGAAAGATCTCTAGCATAAAGGAATTTCCCTCTCTTGCATCTCTGCATAAGCACTCTCAAGGAAATGTATTCTTTATCACTGCTTCTCATGCTCTGGGATCTTTCTCTGAACTTACTAAAGCCAGCTGAGTTCAGACTCCCTTAATACAATTTCTGCACACACACTTTGTGCTAAAGCAGCATGTTCTCACACTAGTTAAAAAGTTCTTGGGTAGTAAGATAAATAGTTTCTCTTGCTCATAAAAGGTCTGAATGCACCCCTCACCCCCTGGAGTCAATGATGCTAAAACTGGTGATGGGATGACTGAAACATGTGGCTTTCACGTGCAGCCACGAAGGCCTTATCAATGCAGCATCCACCTGGCAGGTTCACCTACTGCCTTAGAAGGAGCTGGAGACCAAACTTCCCACCCTAGGACAGATGAGAGCTCATATTTTCATCAGACAGATGCACCTAAAAATAAGGCAGAGAAAGTTGTTCTGCCCAAGGGCATGGGTCTGAAAAGTCATGAGTGCTGGGGCAGATATGGACTGGGGATGGAAGCTCTCCACAGGAAGCGAAGCAGCCAGACCAGACCAGAGTGCTCTGTCCTAGCAATCAAATTCTCCCCTGCCACTGAAGACTACACTGAGAAGAAACACTTCTGCAAATAAGCTCCAGATATAATACAATCTGATTTTACTTGAAAGCTACCAAAATTTTAACATCATCCATTGAAAAGAAGAATACAATACTATTATCCCTTCTGATGAAATGCACACATCTAAATGCTCAAACTGTATCAATAAAAATAACCTCGTCCTTTTTTTGTGTGTGTGATAACATTCAAACCTAAAGCCATGCCTAACCAAATAACATACTGGGAACTCACGAATCCTGCATTTCTACAAAAGTTTCACATGACAGTCTAAGCTAGGAGGGAAAAGCCCAGTGTTGGGTTTGCTTAGAAACTGCTCTTAGGGAGGATTATCTCTGGCTTTTCAAAATGAACAATTCTGTTCTCGATTCCATGAAAGAACAGCTACACTCTTGCAGAGGTGACAGCTGAAAATATAGCAACAAAGAAAAGGGAAAGCAGTCTCTACCTGTTTGGGGTTGTGCATATCAAGCCAAGATGTATACCAAGTGACAACCTTGATTATAGATTCTATCCACCAGGAATCTGGCTGGCATGCTTCTTTGTAGTGAGGTATGATTGTAATCTTTTTAAGTGTTTTTGGTACCAGGATCATAACCCAGGGCCTCGTACATCCTGGGTAGATACCCTACCACTGAGCCACATCCCAAGCCCAGGACACAGTAAGCATCAACGAGTCTAAAGTGAAGTATACACAGAAAAGTTAGAGGAAACAAGAGAGCAGAAGTTATAAAAACTTGAGAACAAGGGGTTATATAAGTGTACTGTGGCTTTAACTGTAAGCCCTAAAACCTTGATCACGCTGTGACACTGTTGTGACATTTAGGAAGAGTTACACCAGACAATTTAGATTTCACTGTGACATATGCTGTATAAATTCTTTACTGTTTAGCTTATCTTGCACTAAACAGCAGAAGAATACTTAGGAAGTGCAAGTAGGTCAACATCACTTTAATTTGCATCACCAGCTCAGAGGAACATTTTACACTATATGTGTTGTGATAAAACACTGTGTCATTTCTGTCACCCAATGCAGAGTATTTTTAGGTCTTTGCACATTACGTGTAGAGATATTTGGTATTGCCTTTAATGTAACTTGCCATCTGTGTTCTAGTTTCTAAGCATTGGCAGTAGCGAGCTAAAGCATTGGCCAAACTTCAAGGGGTTAAGATTTTTGCTAACAAATACGGAGTATTTGATATGAAAACCATCATTGTTTGATATGTCAAATAAAACATTTGTCAATCAAAAGTCTTTAAGCACTGGGCTATGTGACATTTACTCTTTTATAAACCAACAAAGTCCCTGGTGGCATGCCTTTTTTCCTCTCATTTAAATAGTGGTAGGAGAACAAATCATACTTCAGGGCAAGTTGATAACTGCCAGTCACGATTCCTGCCTTGTTTACTATAATGAGGAGGGTAATAAATGCATCTGACCATTTCGGCTGGCATTTGCATAGATGAATGATTTGTCCAGTCAGTTGCTCTCCAGTGATTTGGGTCTTTTTGTCAGCACAAAGAGCATTCAGTCTCTCTGGAATTTACAGCAGCCAAGCTCTCATTAGCAAACATCCTTTACCATGAATGATTCAAATAATTACCACTGAAATAATAAACTGTTTCACAAAAACATTTTATTTGATGGCTCCAAACATCAACTTTTTTGAATTGTTGACATTCAAATAAGCCAGAGAGCTTCATTGTTAAGGAACAATGTTGCTCTTGTTAAAGGGTGGGCATTGTTTTACCTCCAATAGACCTTTAAACTTGGCTGGCTCTCAAATGCATCCCTCAAACTGCCAGCCAGCATTCTGGGTAATCAGAGGGCATGTACCAGATGGAGCAGTTAAAACTTTACATATTCAAACTGCGAGAAATATTCTTTAGATTTTTCTTTTGAGGTTGCAAGTCTAGAACTCTAAATTAATTCGCAGCTGCTACTTTGTATCTTTTTTGCACCTATTGGAGCCAAATAATATTAAATGTCCTCACTTATGCTGAGCTATTCAAGTGTGAGTTCTCTGCTGTAATGGGATTCTATGTGTATAATTAAGTGTTATTTGATATAGTTTTAGAGTTCAAATAAATGAGCAAGCAACAATTATACCTTATTATGATCTTCTCTAGTGCATAGCCATAGGGTTACTCTCAGTGCCTCACCAAATTCATAGCACCAGGCAGGCAGCAGTTCCTGTTGTCAACTTTTTTCACCCTCTGCGCCATGCATAATTTAGAGACTTTTATTAATTTTTGAAATGGCTTAATGTATGCGCATGTTCTAAAGATCTAGGTAGACTGTATGACTAACTTTAGCTTTCATAGAGCAATTGTTTATGCATGTAAATGTCTGAAAAAATATTTTCCCCCTCAAATCGTAAAAAGCCCGTGGTTTCATTTAAATAGATTAACTCGCACATGGCACCTTCTTCCCTACCTGCAAGGAAAAAATGCAGGACTGGAATGAGTGAGATGTATTTCTGTGCTTTGCAAATTTCCTCATTACTTTGCTTTCACTTTCAAATTTAGACATGTTATATATAGCAAGAATTGGAAACCATCAACAGCACCGAAATACCTTGATGTTCATACACTATTGTAACACAACACAATACTGGAGACTCATGATCATCCGTAAGCAAAATTCTGAAACGTTAACTTTGCAATTAATTTCCACACATTATCGGTATGAATTAGATGATATAGACCCCACTCTCCTACAAGTGAAGGGTGTCAAAATTAGTTTTCAAGATGTGCCTGATACAGACAGACACTTAAAATGGCATGGCAATTTCTTAAGCTTCCATTTCTATCTCATAAAGATAGATGCAAATTAGGAACATAATTTGTCATACTTAAAATAATTTGCTTTATTGGGACATTGTGACCGAAATCTTCAGTTGCTCTGTTTGTACTCGAGTAGCTCCGACTGGGAGTGCCGTGGCTTTTCTGCTTCCTTTCCCGTCTCTGCTTGTTCTGGTTGGTAATCATGGTCAAGACTGTAGAGCCCATTTTTCATTTTGTTATTTGGCTTGTCAAATCAAAGGTCAAGAGATGATGAAGAAACCCCAAAATAGCCTGGGATTGGCAGATTTCCCCCAAGTTTTCTAACAGAAGTTGGTGCTTCTGAAAGTGAGGGAATAAAGAAATGGCTATAGCCATAAATCATGCAGGCGAGAGCTTTCCAAGCTTTGCATGATTTCACTGCCTAGTGCCCAGAGGCCCAGAAAAGAAAAACAGGCGTCGTACCATTAATAGTGCCATCCTTGTGGTCTCAGGACTGGGGGCATATGGGGACAGCTTTCTGATAGACAGTGGCTCATCTTTTATGATCGGACATGTTGACAAAGAATTAATTCATCCTTAACTCTTTAGTTATTATCCCCTTTGGACATGGTATAATACACTAGAGATATAGGGCATAGAATCTTAATGCTAGAAGCAACACCAAGATCACAGTAAGCTGTGGAACTTGCACTCAAATCCAGATCTCTTGCCAGCTTAGGTGGAGGTCATTACCTGTGGTTGGAACACTGATGTCCTCCGAAGGCCCAACTTCATTTGCAAGCACCCTTCTTGTTGCAGGTCTACACAGGTGCATGCCTTATCCATGTAGAAACATTACATTTTAAGGTACCATATAGGGGTGAGCACCTCCTGCCCAACAGGTCCTTTAGAGGTAATGCCACTTTATGTATTTGGAAAAGAACCATACGTGGCAAGGTTATTTCTTCCCCAGAGGCCAAAATAGTATTGTGCATTGAAAAGCAGAGTTTTTTTTTGTTTTCTTTGTTAAATAAATATTCCAGAGACTGCCACAATCATATGATAGAGATGTTAAGGCCAGATTTTCAATGTGGGCAAAATGTACTTTTCAGTGCCATTTGGAGGGGACCAAAAGAGCTTCCTAGTCCCCTTTGAACAGTGCAATCTCTTATGTTGTCTTAAATGCTCATGTATTTAACATCTGTATTTTTTAAATGCTCTAATAATAACAAGTTATACTTTAACTCTGTTCCCAGATAAATTGCATACTCACCTCCTAAGTGTGTATATATTGAATGCTGGGACTTCAGAATGTGTATGTTTGTCAGAACAGACAGGTGTTAAAGAGATGATTAGGTAAATTAAACACATGTTAAAATATCATAACAGGTCAGGCGGTCATGGCACACACTTTTAATTCCAGCATTTGGGAGGCAGAGGCAGGTGGATCTCTGTGAGTTCAAGGTCAGCCTGGTCTTCAGAGTGAGTTCCAGGACTGCTTTCAAAGCTACAGAGAAACCCTATCTCAAAGACAAAATAAAACAAAAAAGTGTCACAATAGAATCACTATAGACACTAAATAAAATCTGTTAATGTCAAAAACACATTGTATAAACTTTATAAACTAGAGATGTTTGTTTATCTCATAGTTCTAGAGGTTTAAGGATATAGCACCAACACTGACAGAACCTTAAGTAAAAACTTCACTGGCATGGCATCATGATGTCAAGAGCACATAGGGGACAGCGTTATCATTTGACAAGGAAGAAATCAGGGGAGAGATTGAAGTCCCTCAAACTAGTGTAGCTCTTCTAATGGCAGGACACAGTAGCCCTCACTTCTCAAAGGTTCCACTACTGCTTAACTATGACACATTGGGGACCATTTACAACCCATGAACATTTGGGAGACACACTCAGCCACCACCAAACAATAGCAATCTCTAATTCCCAGTGTTTAGACATCCCACACCTTTCTCAGGAAGTGGGCAGCATTGAGACAAAGATTAGTAGTCTAGATTCCTGAGTTTGTGCATATGTTAAAATAGCTTGAGATGGTTAATATTGCCAACTCGGCAGTCTCTAGATCTGGGCATGCGTGTGAGGGACTATCTAGATTAGGTTAGTAGAGGTGAGAAGACTCACCTTAATGATGCCCAGTTTTTGTTTTATTTGTTCATTTTAAATCTTTTATAAACATGAAGTGTATTTTAGTATGCAAATTTACTTTCATCTTTCATAAATGGTACATTCTTCCCCTTAATTCTTCCCAGATCCACCACATACCTCTCTGCTTTCTTCCAACCTTCTCCCCCCATAACTCACTGAGTACAATGTGGAGCCATCCACTGGAGCATGGTTAACCTACCAGGGCCCACATCCTCAAAGAATACTGACTTTCTTCCCTAGATAGCCATCCACTTTTCAATAACTCCTCACAAGCCCCTCTCACCTTCAAATTAGAATGCTGAATGCCTTGATCTTGTGCAGACATATGCAGGCAACCATGGCTGCTGATACTGGTCCTTTTTGGATCTAGTACTTTTTGGATTTGGTACTTTCCTACCTCTGGCTCTTATAACTCTTCTACCTGTTCTTCCACAGTTATCTCTGAGCTTTAGCAAGAAGAGTGATGATATATATGTACCATTTGCTGAGCACTCCACAGATTCTCCTCACTGTGACCAGTTGTGAGTCTCTACATCAACTATAGTCTATACTTAAAAAACCTTCTTTGATGAGGTCTGAAAGCTGTATTGATAGACAGGCAAAGAAACACAAATTTTGAGGACAGATATATACTCACTTAGAGAGGAAGGAGGAGGATGCAAGAAAAAAGAAAAAGAAATATAGAAAGGAAGGAAGGAAGGAAGGAAGGAAGGAAGGAAGGAAGGAAGGAAGGAAGAAATAGTAATAGATTTACTGTTGGGGCTGTGATTTCTCCAGTCTCTAGTTCTTGACTAAATTTATAACACCAGGCTTGAATTTCTTCATGTAGCCTTAAATCCAAATGGAAAGTGGTTGGCTTTTTTCTAATAGTATTTGTGGCACTATTGTACCCATGGGCACATCTTTCCATACCAGTCATTATTGTAGTTCACAGGTTCATAGCTGGATAACACTGTTGACCTTTCTCTTCCTGCAGTCTGTATAACCACTTCCAGTACTATGAAAGGTAGATAGTGGTACCAATTTGACTTCTCTTGTCCTGAGACCAAAGCCTGTGATATGTTCATCAACTGGGTTTTATCATCAGGTTCTGGTAGACAAGCAAGATCAATGACAATGGATTGTATTCTGAGAGATCTCTGGGGCAGTCCTAACCAACAACTCAAGGAGAGGTACCTCACATCTGCCACTGGGTTTTTAATTTGATAGGATGTCTTAGGTAGGGTTGCTATTACTAGAATGAAACGCCATAAGCAAAAGCAAGTTGTGAAGGAAAGGGTTTATTTGGCTTATACTTCCACACTTGTAGCTCATCACTGAAAGAAGTCAAGACAAGAACCCAAACAGGGCAGGAACCTGGAGTCAGGAGCTGATGCAGAGGCCATGGAAGGATGCTGCTTACTGGCTTGATCAGCCTATTTTCTTATAGAACTCAGAACTAGTCAAGGGCTACCTGTACCCCAAAGAGTTGAGCCCTCCCCCATAAATCACTAGTTAGGAAAACGTCCCACAGGCTTGCCTACAGCCTGATCTAATGGGGACATTTTCTCAACTAAGAAGCCTTCCTGTCTGATGACTAGCTTGTGTCAAGTTGTCAGAAAACTAGCCAGTACATAGGAGAATTATCCTCTGTGTAGGGCAACTCTAATTAAACTCCTTTACACACACACACACACACACACACACACACACACACACACCCTTTCTTTCTGTATGTTTAGAAATCTTACAAAGTAGTAGCTTTCTGTATGGTTTTTCAACCATCTTAGTGATGACCTTCTCCCCACAGACATCTTCCCTATCATTCCCTGTCAAGATGATTTTTTTTTAAAAAAGTAAAAACAATATATTACATTAGGGAAGTAAAAATGTAAAAACAATCATGGTAAGATAAAATGATATTGAGATGTATCTTAATCCCATCTGATTAGTGTATTTGGAGAAAAGAGAAATTAGACACCAAAATAACACCAGTCATGAATATGCAGAGCAAAAAGACCTTTTGGGGAAGCAGTCATCTTAAATTCACCCCAGAGGTCTCAGGGGATGCCATGGTCACCAACACCTTGATTAGTGGCATTTGCCTCCACAACAATACAAAAAGTTAATTTCTGTTGTTGATCCCACCCAGTCCATGGTATTTTGTTATGACAGGTCTATGAAGCTGAACAAAAGCTCCATGAACACGCAGCTTTTACTCACTCACCAATAGGAGCCTTTCTTGGGCCTTCTTTCTCCCCACTACCTTTTCATCTGGCTAGCTCCTAGTTGCTTCTTCTCATCTTAGGCTGCCCTTCGTCCAGGAAGAGTCCTTTCCTCTGTATCTTCCTGCCTCTCATGCAGGTTGAGCTTCTATTTCATGGCATTAAGCAGGGAACCTGGGTTTTCACTCTTGCAAGCAGCAGCCCAGGTATGGTGTTTGGCTCTGCTTTGCTCAACGTTAACTAGGAAATACAGTATCTTAAAACATCCTGAGATTCTACCATTATTGTTTTGCACCTCCGTAAAGAAAGAATGTTCCAAATATACATGTCCTATGCTAGCTGTGATGAAACTTTTCCTAAGGGTTGATTAGAGGAGGAACAGGAAAAGAGAGTGAACCGAAGAGTTAAAGTTAGGGTGTGCAAAAAAAAAGTTACAGCAAACAGTTAACATAATATAAAAGAAGATGCAAGAACCCTCAAGGGTAAGTCTGAGAAAATTTGGTGAACTTCTACTTGTACACTGCACGTGTAACACAAATTTACCACTGATCTTTAGAGTCGTATAAGTGCTTACTATAAAAGCAAGGTTGTTAAAGCTCTGAACCTGAGCCTTGAGACTTGCAAAATTCCAGACAATGTTGACTAGGTCTGTTAGTACATGGGAACATAGAATGCTTCTTTCATAAACTCATTTTTTCCCTACTGTTACACATTCAAAGGACTCTCTGTGACACTAGATATGTGTATGGTTTTTCTTACACCAAGAAATTCTCTGGCACTTTTTCTTCAGGTATTAGCAATGTGCCCTCCAACTCAATCCTGAGACTAGCTCTGGAGATAAGGTTAGATGGATTGAGAGCTCAATTGAGCATGATGGCGTCCATTTCATGTCAATCCAGAAGTCTAGGACACTCATACCTCCTACCAGCTATCTATAAATTAAGTGCTCAAACACCTGCTTTGATTCCACTAATTGTGTTGGAAGAACTCAAGAAAGCACTCGGTTGGGTTTAGTGGTTTGTTATCAAGGGTACAGAGGAATATCACAGGAAGACATGGATAAGGCAAAGTACAGGAGAGTTGGGGCCAAGTTCCCATGCCCTCTTGTTAACACCACAGTACTTCGACATGTTCAGCACCCTAGAAGCTCACCAAATCTTGTGGTTTGTTTTTATAGGGCCTGATCTCATGTCCACATCTTCCTCTCCCTGGTTCCTTCTTGACAGAGGAATGTGGATAGGGTAGAAATTTCCAAATCTATAATTCTCTGATCTCTTAGATATTTGGTAATTGTGAACTGTCAGCAAAATTTCCACAAAGATCTTGGTGTGTGTGTGCATGATTTTATGTATGGGCACATATACATGAGGGTATGTGTGTGAATATTTCTATACATGCATGTGACCAGGCATTGACATAGTTGCATTCCACCTTTTTTTTTTTGAGAGAGAGAGAGACAGGGTGTCTCACTGATCTCGGTGCTTCTAAGCTCAGCTCAGTTGTCTGATTATTGAGCTTCAAGGATATGGGATCTGAGTCTCTTTGCCTACCAGTGCTAGGATCACAGGTATGAGCTATCTTGCCCAGATTTTGCATAGGTGTTAAGATCCAGCTCAAATCCCTGTTCTTGTCAAGTCAGATATTTTACTGACCCACCATCTCTCTAGCTCCTAAATCTCTTTCTGACTTATGTTGTTCCCCTTTATAGGTTATTATATTTTGTTTCACATTATTCCAACACTTTGATTGCAATTTTGTTTTTGTTTTTTGCTTTTCTTAGGGACCCTACCTTAAATAACCCCATTATCATAAAGTTGGGGTTATCAAAGACAATTTTTATGACTAATAAAGGATAGTCCCATCACTCACAAACTAGTAGAGAACTTAGGCATCTCATGATTAAAATCTAGGAATAAAAGCAAAATATATTTTGCAGTACACTACATATATACACATGTTCACGTATACACCCCCAGGAGCATGAACATGAGCATGCACACATATGTCCACATGTATTTGAGGAACAAGCTAGGTCTAAGTCCCCTGGAAAGAAATCCCTCCCATTAACGTTTCACCTTGTAATGTGCATTTTTCTCTTCTGCTTCTATTTGCTGCTTTGAGATTGAGTATCACACCAAGTGTGACATAGGTGACTTCTCTCTGTGCTAAACTTCAGTAGAAAAGAAATTCACTTAATGAAGCCACCTCCCTAAACTGAAGTCCCCTGGTGTGAGGACCCTTTTAAATATTTCCATAGAGCCAGTTGACACAGGTCGTTAGTACCTGATAAATACTGCTGGAGTGGAATGGACTATGAGAGAGAGAAGACTAAGGCTGTGAGAAGAGAAAGAAAGAAATAGGCTTTTATTCTGCACATACATCCCACAGACTCCAGCATGTGCATACTTCAGTATTTGAACTTCTCTTATTTGGCTACCTCTACATTTATTTTTCATCTCAAAAAAGATGATTTTGAACCCAACTTTTCAGAATTAGGATGACAAATTTGGCCTCTCCTCATTTACTGAATAAATATAAAACCACACCACTATGACTACTCCTGTTTGACTGCAAATAATTATCACGAAATAATTATAGATGCTTTCTCTGGGTAAGTGCAATAATCGCTTCTCCCTCCCCCACCCTTAAACTTATTCACTTGGCTTTAATCATCACAAGAGACTTATTTATGCAAGGAAATAGCAAGTTATTCACTCAGCTCATTTTATTCACCATTGTCTTCTGATTTCTTCACACTACTTAATTTAGCACGTCAAGGTGAAACGATTAGTTTATCTCACCTTGACGGGCTGTAGTCCACAGGCAAAACATGTTCATGACATTCTCGTTGGATACTTCCTTTCTGGAAATAGCTATCTCCTGAATTATCATTGGTTGGTATTTCCAAGTCAGAATAAGTATGTGACCAGCAGGTAAATTGGATTGATAATGAATCAGAACAAATAAGGGCATCAAAAAAAAAAATGTCATCTCTCGGGACCACTGTGCATGATAAGAAGTTGTTTCTGATCAGCATCTGCTTTTCCTCTTCATGATGATAAGAAAAAGCCAATTAGCACCCACAGTTTTAAAAGATGCAACTTTTTTATTTATCTAAGATTCCACTGCTAAAAACCTTGCCAGATTTACAATTCTAAAGACAACAGCTTTTTGTAAATGTGTTTTATTTGCAGTTATAATATCTATAGTTAAATCAGTTCATTAAAAATAGAGTTGTGTAAACTATCTCTCAAACTGCCATATTTGAGCATTTAAAACAAAAATTATTTAAATTATATTCTTACACTGCATGTAAGAACTGTGAAGTCATCTAGTACATAAAATAGTGTCTTTAAATAGGAAACTCTTTCTTAATTAAGAGAGAGGTTAAGATTGTGTGTGTGTGTGTGTGTGTGTGTGTGTGTGTGTGTGTGTTTAATATTACACAACTCATTAGTTAAGCGTAGATTAAACACACATTCTACCCAAGCACAGGGTCACGATGGCATTTGCTACACATAGCTTCTAAAGGAGTATTACCTGTCTGGGTCTCAGGGCAAATGAGCAACAGCTTATAGTCAATGAAAAAAGTCACACCCTTGAGGCCCAGAAACAACAGTGTAACACATTCTAGCTGAGAAGCCTTCTGTCTGGGTGGAAATAGGCTACAGAGTTTGCCACTTGCATTATATTATTTCTGATGGTTTCACCCAGCTCAGTATGTACAAGAAAACTATGGGGATTTTTGTTTTAATAAGAGTTTAGAGTATCCTGGAGCTTGCATGAGGCTGAGCTGCCAGAGAGGTCCAGTAAGACCAAGGATAGAGGAGGAGAGGTTCACTGGACAGAGATCCAGGGGACCTAGTCCTGCCTGCTAATTGTGGGACTGGGGTCTGTCTCTTAATCACTCACTATCTTTATGTTCTCATTGTTAAAATAGGAATACTAATAGCTACCCTGCCTGCTTAGTTGTTACGAAGATCAAATGAATTAATAAATGGGAGATGGCTTTGTTAAAGTTAAAAGTCTCCCTCAAGCATTAGTTATTCCTGTTTGGCTTTTATATTCTTTGGAAATCCCATTTATAATAAGGTTCTCCTGGAAAAGTCATTTCTTGAAACCCATGAAAGCTTTGTCTTTGTATTATCTCATATAGGTTCCTTTGGAAGTTCAGCAAGTCTCTCTGTTCCCCGCTGTGCTGTGCATACATTTCTCACAGTGATTCTGGGGTCTGCCTGGCATTGGATAGACTCTGCACATGGTCTGATTAGTGAGGACTGGTTCCTTGGGAGTGAGATTAGAAAGATGGTCATACCCACTGTCTGCAGAGGATCGGATCCAGAGCCCCCAAGGATACTGAAATCCGTGGCTGCTCAAATCCCTATTGCAAAATGTCATGATATTTGCATATAACCTACACACACCCTCCTCTGTACTTTAAATAATCTCTAGATTATTTATGATACCTAATGTGATGTAAATGCTATGTAAATAATTGTTATAGTGTATTGTTTAGGGAATTACTGCAGGGTGGGGGTGTCTATCCCCATTCAGCACAGATACAATTTTTCAAAAGATTTATTTTATTTTGAAAATTTTTATCTCTCTGTATGTTCCCATGTGCAGGTATCCTTAGAGGTCAGAGGTGTTGGAGCCTTCTGGAGTTGGAATTAAGGGTGACTGTGAGTCACCCTACTTCAGTGCTGGGAACTGAGCTCAGGTATTCCACCGAGCAGTATGCACTGGTAACTACCAAGCTATCTTTCCAGGTCCAGATGCATTTTCCCCCCTGAGTACTCACAATGTGTAGCTGATTAATTCTGTGGATAGGGAACCTACAGATACAAAATAGTAACTTTTAATTAATAGTTTGCAGTGTCTTTCTAATGCAAAAGTAACATACATACTTAATTAAAAAATCAAAACAATAATTCATAAAAAAAGAAAAATATCAACTGCCTCCAGTCCTATCATACATATCCCCGGGACACTTTTCCATGTATATGCATTGCTTATTGAATATTTTATAAAATACTGAATGCTGTGTCCCCAAATATTCATATGTTGAAGACCTAACCTTCAATGTGCACAGGTTTTCAGAGAAGGTCTCTCCCAAGTAATTAAACGAAGTCTTAAACAGGGGATTAATCTGATAGTGTTACATTGTATTTATAAGAGAAGACATTGAAGAGATTCTTCCTGCCTTCCCACCTAGGAAGACAAAAATAGGATGCTGTGGGAAGAACAGCTGTGAGCAAAGAGGTCCTGTACCAAGAAACAAACCAAAGTCTCCTTTATCTTGGACTTCTCAGGAACCAGAGCTTTGTTGCTTAAGCTACACACAGCTACAATAATCTGTGGTGTTTCCTTATGACATCCTGCAAACGCATGACACTTACGTTGGGTACACCTGTATCACGTGAAGGCTTTTGCTTAAGAGTGCAGTGTTGTGAATCTTTCTCAGTGCAGTCCTATTCTACAACTTGATTTTAATGACCATAAGTATGTGCATGACCTAATGCTTTTCTATGAAAAGTTCTCTGCACATGCCAATCGTACCTGGTACTATGTTACATAAGAGCATTTTCAGATTGCACAATGACTATGTTCTCCACCTTGCCTTCTCTTCTCTCTCCTCCACATCTCTCTTCTTTATTCCCATTGATAGTTTTGCTTCGACTCTCTGATCATATACATACCTAATGAACAATGTAAATGTTCATATGATTTTATGTATCTATATAAATATTTACAAACCACATGGGGGGCGGATATACTGTTGGTTTTTCTGAGCCTGTCTGGATCAGCCTAGTATGGTTGTCTCCATGTGCATCAATTTTCTGCAAAGGAGATGACTTCATTATTCCTTTGTGTACTATACATATTATCTTTGTCCAGCTCTCTGTTTATATGTCCATCTCTTTGCTATTATGACAGGGCTACAATAAACATGGGAACATAGCACTGTGATGTGTTGACTTGGAGTCCTTTGGTCAAACACCTAGGGATAGGATAGCTGGGTCATAAGACAGTTCTATTTTTAGTTTATTTATTTATTTATTTTTGGTTTTTCGAGACAGGGTTTCTCTGTGGCTTTGGAGGCTGTCCTGGAACTAGCTCTTGTAGACCAGGCTGGTCTCGAACTCACAGAGATCCACCTGCCTCTGCCTCCCAAGTGCTGGGATTAAAGGCATGTGCCACCACCGCCCGGCTAGTTTTTTTTATTTAATTTTTAAATTAAATTTTATTTATTTACATATTTATTTGTTGTATGTATGCCTGTTTGTATGTATGACTATGTACTTACCATAGTGCCTATGGGGATGTCAGAATACAAATTGTTAGAATCGGTTCTCTTCCACCATGTGGATTCTGGGACTCAAACTCAGGTCATCAGACTTAGCAGCAAGTGTCTTTACAGGCTAAGCCATCTCACAGTTTCTATTTTTGTTTCATTGAGAAATCAAAACTGACTTCCATAGTGGCTGGGAGCTTAAGGCTCTTCTTTTGTCTACATTCTGTTCAGCATTTATTCCTATTTTTCCTTCTTAAAGTTTTTAAAAGTTTATTTTTAATCATACATAAATGTCTGTGCCTGTGTGTGGGTACGTGTGCATGAGTGAAGTTCCTGTGAAGGCCAGAAAAGGTCACCATGCTGTGGGTACCCTGATCAGATACTCCTTGGGGGAGGGGGTGGGAAGACTCAGCACCAACGACTCAGGCACTGGGAGTCAGTGAGTAGCAGAGCTTGCTAAAGACTCCTTTATTAAGCAAATTAGACCTGCCTTTTTTCACCCTCCCAAGGTCCTATTGGCTCAGGCGGCTGACTGCTGCGTTGTCATTTTCTCGTTGGTGTCTCCAGTCAAGTGTCTCTTCATTGGCAGTCTCTGGTGTAGAGGCAGGCTTAGCTCAGGGAGGAAGTACCTGCCTTCAAATGCTCACGCTGGCATGCTCATAGGGGCTATCCTGGGCTCCTGGGCAGGGTGACTGTGGCTTGTGTAGGCTGGCGGCAATTTCTCCTACATCATCAGATCATTTGGATCTGGGATTATAAGTGGTTGTCAGTTGTTCAACATGGGTGCTGGGAACCCAACTTGGGCCTTCAGCAAGAGCAGTGCACACTGTTTACCACTGAACCATCTCTCCAGCCTCCGTATTTGTTTCCTAAATGATTATGATTCTGACTAAGATAAGATAGAATCTCAATATTGTTTTAACTTGCACTTGTCTGACAGTTTTTGAAATTGAATATTTTTCATACATTTATTGGGCATTCATGCTTTCCCTTTTGAGAGTTATTTGTTGATTTCCCTAATCTATTTATTCATTGGTTTGTATATAGATAGGGCCAACCTTGAACTCACAGAGACCCACCAGCTTCTACTACCCAAGGTCTAGGATTAAAGGCATGTAAAACTGTACCCAGAAAAATGGTTGATTTTTTCTGAATTTATCATACATTCTAGACAGTAATCCTCTGTCCGGTGTATAGTTAGTAAAGATTTTCTCACTTTCTATGGGCTGACTTATCGCTCACTTAACTCTTTTGTTTTCTGTGTAGAAGTTTTTAATTCTCTCTCTCTCTCTTTCTCTCTCTCTCTCTCTCTCTCTCTGTGTGTGTGTGTGTGTGTGTGTGTGTGTGTTATATGAGAATGAAGTGGGTTTGCATGTGTGCATGCATACTGAGACCAGAGCAGAAGTTCAGTTGCCTGAAGAAAAGATCTCTTACTGACTTACACTTTTGGCAAGTTGGCTGGTCAATGAACTCTCTTTGTTCACTAATGATGGGGTTAGAGACACAAGCAACTGTGCTAGGTGTGTGTGTGTGTGTGTGTGTGTGTGTGTGTGTGTGTGTCTGTGTGTGTGTGTGTGTGTCTGTGTGTGTGTGTGTGTGAGAGAGAGAGAGAGAGAGAGAGAGAGAGAGAGAGAGAGAGAAAGAGAGAGAATTAGGCATTAAACTGGAAACCTCACCTTTGAAGAGCATATGCTCTTATTCACAGAGCCATCTCCTTAGCTAAGGAGCTTTTTAGTTTCATGAAGTCCCATATTTCCTCAGCAAGTGAAGTCCTATTCAGAAAATCCTTTCTCATACCCATATCTTGAAGTGTTTTCCTGACATCTGCCTCTAACCTCCAGGTACATGTTCTAGTATTCATAGTGTTGAGTGTCTTCCAGAACATGAACACTACACAGTGGGGTTGAAGGCTCTAGTGAAGTACCATTCAACTTTTTCAGCTTGAATGAGATATTTAAATGTTGTCTTCAGCAACAGGGCCTCACCATTAGTTTGTGGAGAGCAACCAAATAGCCTTGAGGCCCCCTTGACTAAAGACTCACCTAGAAGTAACCCATTCCCGACACTTATGTTTCCCTCAGTGATAAAAGATGTCTAGTTGGAGCAGTGTCTCTTCTGTTACTTGATGAATCCATTTAGATTCCTCTCATGTATTTATGCATCTTAGGAAATTTCTATACTAGCATGTTTCCATATGGCCTCTCAAATAGCACTGAAAATTAGGTGTCCCTCCTCATATTCCTTCTTTTATTCCTCTCATCTACCCCCTATTTAATCCTCCTGTTCTAGTCCCCCCACAGCTTTATATTCTACTTCCTATTCCTCATGGGATCCTCCCCTAACCCTTAGTTCATTACATGATACCAACCTCTGTGGTTATATGGATTGTCACACACTTACTGAATTCCTAAAAGCTAACATCCATGTATAAGAGAGAATATGTAATATTTTTAGTCTGGGTTACCTCACTCAAGATGATTTTTCTAGCTCCATCCATCTACCTGGAAATTATGTAATTTCATTTTTAAGAACAGAATAATATTCCATTGTATAAACTTGTCACATTTCCATTATTCATTTACCAGTTGATGGACATCCAGGTTCTTAATAGTTTCAGGCTGTTATAAATAGGGTATTATGGAGCATGAATAAGCAAACATCTTCATAGTAGGATATAGACTCCTTTGGGTATTTGACCATGAGTGGTATAGCTGGATCTTAAGGTAGATTTATTAGCAGTTTCCTAAAGAACCTCCACGCTGATTTCCACAGTTGCTGCAAAAGTTTGCACTCCCACACATAATGAATAAGTGTTCCCTTTCCCCACATTCTTGCAAGTATTAACTGTCATTTGTTTTATTGATCTCAGCTTTTCTGACTAGCATAAGATGAAACTTCAAAGTAGTTTTGATTTGAATTTCCCTGATGACTAAGAATGTGGAGCTTCTCTTTGTTTCTCAGCTATTGTGTTTTATATTTCAGAATTCTCGACCCCATTTTTTTATTTTTATTATTCATCATGGATTTTATATCATGTATTCTGATCCCACTTATCTTTCTTTCCCCTCAAATCTGCTCTGTGCCTTTGTAACTTGCCCCACAAAACAAAACCAAATTTAAAAGAAAAACTAAAAACCAAACAAAACAAAGAAACACATTGAACCAAAAACAAAACAAAACAAAACAAAAAATAAACAGAAGGAATAAGAATAAGAATAAAAGAATAAGAATAAGAATAATCTTGTCCTGAAAGTTGTAGTATGGCCCTTTAAGATACACAGTTTACCCTTTAGTCTGGCTCAAGGCTGCTGGTTTTTGCTACACCACCAATAATAGCCTCTCACTTGGACTCCTCTTGGATATCCTGTTGTTGTCCCATGTCACGGTGAACCTAAAGTTTTGGATCTGTAGGTTCATTCCCTTTACACACTCCAACAGTTGATAGATGAGGTGGGCCAACTCACAGTCCTGGTTCTGGGCCTGGGTGGTAGCTGTGTTGGTCACCTCACTAGCTTTCCCTCATCTCATTGGCACTACCCTGATGAGCTCTCTAGCACTGCCTTGGCTAGTTCACCCAGTGTAGCCTACTACAAGGAGCAAGGCCAGCTCTCCTGCTCTCAGGACCTCAGATTGTGATCCCCTTCACTCATATGGCCAGGGCCAACTCTACTCTATTTTTTGATTGAGTTTTTTGTTTTCTTATTTCATTAACCGTGGAGTTTATTAAAGGGGAAGGAGAGTGGGGGGAGAGAAGGGGGAGCAAAGGTCAAAATCGAGTTTTTTGTTTTCTTGATGTCCAGTATTTTTCTAGCCCTCTATCAAATCTAATTGGTAAAGATCTTTTCCCGATCTGTAGTCTGCTGCTTTGTCTGAATGATGGTGTTCTTGGCAATACTGAAGGTTTTCATTTTCCTGAGATCCTACTCTCTAACTTTTGATCTTAGTGTTTGTGTTATTAGCGTTCTGTTCAGAAAGTCTTTTTCTATGCTAATAAGTTCAAGCCTTTTGACCATTTTCTCTTCTATAGTGTTCAATGTCTCTGGTCTGTGTTGAGGTTCTTGATCCATTTGAAACTGAGTTTTGTGCAGGATGATAAACTTAACTCTATTTGCATTCTTCTATGTAGAAACCCAGTTTGACCAATTTATTGAAGGTACATTCTCTTTGTCAGTATTTATTTTTAGCTTCTTTGTCAAAAATCAAATATCCACAGATATGCAGATTTATGTCTGGGTCCTCAGTTGACCAACATGTCTGTTTTGTGCCAATACCATGCTATTTTCATTACTATAGCTCTGTAGCACAACTTGAAGTTTGGCACGGTGATACCTCCAACAGTACTTCTGTTGCTCAGGATCATTTTAGATATCCACGAATTTTTGTTTTTCCACATGAAGCTGAAAATAGTTTTTGCAAATTCTCTGAAAAACTGTGTTGAAATTTTGAAGAGAATTGCGATTTGACTCTATAGATTGCTTTTGGTAAAATGGCCGTTTTCACTATGTTAATATTGCCATTCCATGGGCATAGGAGATCTTTCTATCTTACTAATTTTAGTGGAAATGCTTTGAGTTTCTCTCTGATTAGGTGGATGTAGGCTGTGGGCTTACTTCACATTTTCATTATGTTGAGGTATGTCCCATGATTCCCTAGTCTCTGCTTTATCAGGAAGTAACGTTGGAATTTGTCAAAGGCCATTTCTGCATGTGGCTCTGTCTTTCAGTCTGTTTAGATGGTGGAGTATGTTTACCATTTATGCATGTTTAAGCATCCCTTCATTTCTGAGTTAAAGCTCACTTGATCATGGTGAATAATCTTTTTGATGTGCCCTTGGATTCAGTGTGCACGTAATTTATTCAGAATGTTTTGCATCTATGTCCATAAAGGATCTTGATCTGCCATTTCCTTTGTTGAGTCATTGTGTGGCTTAGGTAACAGGGTAAATATGGTTCATAAAAAGAATTACAATGCTCCTTCAGTTTCTATTTTGAAGACTACCTTGAGGAATATTGGCATTAATTCTTTGAAGGTCTGGTAGACCAGTGCTGAATCCACTGGTCACTGGGCTTTGTTTTAATTGGGAGAGTTTTAATTAATCTGTCTGTTTCACTAGGAATTATGTGTCTCTTAAAATTTCTTATATGATCTAGACTTAACTTTCATAGGTCATATATATCAAGAAATCTACGCATTTCTTTAAGGTTTTCCATTTAGGACAATTACAGATATTTACATACATCCTTATGATTCTCTGGATTTCCTCAGTGTTTGTTAGCATATCCCCATTTCCATCTCTAATTTTGTTAGTTCAGATCTCCACACTAATTCTTTCTCCACCTTTTAGTTAATTTAGCTAATGGCTTGTCAATCTTATTGGTTTTCTAAATGAACCAACTCCTTGTTTCATTGCTTATTTGTATTGCCTTTTTTGTTTCTATTTTACTGATTACAGCCCTGTTTGATTATTTCCTGTCATCTACTCCCTTGGGCTGCTGGATCTTCTTTTTGTTCTATTGCTTTCACATGTGTCACTTTTACTAATATTCGATCTCTTTGACTTTTAAAAATGTAGTAACTTGGTGCCATGAACTACTTTTCTTGTCTTAAACTCTGTTGGTGAGGTTTATTGCTGAGGTTTTTGTTTGATATCCTAAATGTTTCATTTATAGTTTTATTTAGTGATTTTATTTCTACCTTCATGTCTTGAACTGTTTGCATTATTTCATTCTACTGTTTCCTTGTGTTTTCACAGACTTCATTAAGGGATTTATTCATATAATCTTTAAAGTTCTTGACTATATTTATAATTGCTAGTTTTAAAACCTTGCCTTGTGCTTCAGCTATATTGCATTTCTCAGGGCTTACTGTAGTAGGACTACTGGATTCTGGCAGAAGCATATTGTCTTGGCTCTTCATGTTTTTGGTTTGGGGCTGCTGTCTAAGCCTCTGGAGTTATCATGACTGGGGTGATTTTAGGTGCTGATATCTGGTCATGTCTTGTTGGATGAGTATTTTCTTCCTTGATCCCATTGTTCTCTCTGGATCTTAGGAAAGTGTGATGAGTTTGGGTTCTATGGTAGGGAGTGATTCTTCAGGTTGGTAACTAGCACAGAGTAATACAATTGGACTAGGAGAAAAGGCTGAGAGGGACTGTGGGAAAGAACAATGGGAATCCTGTCCACATAAAGAGGTGGGGGCCCCAGAGAGTTGGAGATGTGAAGAAAGGAGGGACTTCTGCAAGTCTTCCATAAGAAGGACAAAGAATACATTTAGAGTGACAAAGATGGAAGTGTTAAGGAGCCCCCTAAGTGTGTACCATCTATTGGACTCTCTAGTGAATAGAGTTGTGGTGTGAGGAGGAGTGCCTACAACAGGCTACTCCAGGACTGGAAGTGAGACTGGAGAGATGACAAGGGATGACAGGAAGAAGAATGGAAATTACCTACCTGAATCCATGGAAAGCTTCCTCTGGGGTTTACCACTCTTTGGCCTTGGCAAATTCATTGTTTACTTTTCTCTGCACACTACCCCAGGAGGCTGTTTGATCTTTATTCTCTTTGACTAAGACTAACCTTGATCTGCCCTCTACTCTGTCTATTCCCAAATGAAAATATCTTTTTATAAAATTAACATCTATTTCGTGGTCATTTGCAAAGAGGCAAATACTAAGAGATCCATCACAACATTTTAAATACAGTTAAAAAAGAGTTAAAAGAAATTTTCTTCAAAAAGGCCAGTACAAAAGTCCGCCTACATGTACTAAGCTTCTGGATGCCTCAAATATTTTCATGAATGAAAGCCCTCTTGGTTATTTTCATTATAGGAGAAATTCTTTTATAGAAAATTCAAACCAACAAAGGATGCTTAGATTGCAGTTCTAACATTTTTCAGCAGAGTTGAGCAAACATGAGTCCTAAATTGACGTATTATGAAACACAATAAATACGGTTTCAAAGGCTGGCTAAGGCAGCAAAGCCTTTTTGAAACAGACCTCTCCTTTATGTGTCTGTCTTCCTGGGAGTTCGTGGACTGTAAGAGGACAAGGGGTTTGAAGGCTTCTGGTTAGTCTTACAACAGCCAGAGCAGACAGGGGGACTGGGCAATGAAAGCCACTTCTGCAGAATCATCTATCATAAATTGTCCCTGTGGTCAGCTTGGAATTGGAGGAGCCCTAAACTGCCTGTTAAAAGACTGCCCCAATTGTGAGAGGCTAGCTGCTAATGGGTAAACAATTGAGCTCAAACAATTTCTGTTGAATTTCTACTTTGTCTGATACACAAAGATGACAGTGTTAGTGGCTGTGTATAGGCGGTGACACTAGTGATGGAGGTGGTGGTGGTGGTGGTGGTGGTTTGTGTGTGTGTGTGTAGGGGGGCACTGTTAAAAAAGAAATGATCTACTCCTACCCACAAGTGTGGCAAATGCTTCAGTGTGGGTATAACCAAGGACTATGGAAACAGAGAGGCAAATGACATGCATTCTAAAAGATTGACAGAAAGTATGGATCTCTAAGAAGTTCGGCAGCTTCCGTTTCAGGCAACAAAATTAAGCTCGGTGTAATGGGTCATGGGGAAAAAGACAGTTTCAGAGAGAAATTTTGACAAACTGATGATTAGTTGGTTGTGGGGGGGATGAGCAAAAAGTGGGACCAGCTTGAGGCATTAAGTGATTCCTAACTACTCCTGTTTCTTTTCTATGGTAATATTCTGATGTAGAGAGAGTCTGATCCATCAATGGACTGCAAAACCCACAGAAGCAACTTGCGTGTTTTGTTCACTGAGCCCTAGAAGCATTCGGCACTAATAAACATGCCAACCATACCCCCCCCCAAAAAAAAGTACAGATCCCTGAATGGAGGTCCAAGAAGCAGGAGTTTGAAGGGAAAAAATGTATATGTATTCACTTTTCAGAATTTCAATTGTCCACAAACTCCAGTACTACACTACTAATTGTAAAATGCCAGAAATAAACATTCTATTAGCTTAGATTCACACACTTCTGATTAGCATGATGAAATCTTCTCTTCTACATTGTACCATCCAGAAAAATGAATCATTACTTTGTCCAATGTATTCATGGTGTATGCTACCCACAAGTCACTTAATAGCCATCTCAGTTATCAGATGAACTGCTCTAGTACTACAATAATTGTTTTCTAGTAGCCCATTTCCATTCTCGGGTGACTCCCTGCCAAGCCACAGAACTGCTGTCTACCAGGATCCCACAGCCACCACACTTGACTGGGACCCAGAGTAAACAACAGCAACCCCAAAACAGAACATTTACTCAACAAAGATGAGAACAGACATGTACACTGTGGTGATTTGCATGAGAGTGGCCCTCATAGGCTTCTATAATTAGAATACTTGTAGTATTTGGTTAGTGGAACTGTTTGGGAAGAATTAGGGAAGTCATTGTGGGCTTGAGTTGGATTTCAAAGTCTGTACCATTCCCAGTCTCTTCTCTCCCTCCCCCTCTCTCTCCTGCTCCCTTCCTTTTCCTTGCTCTCCTCATGCTTGTGGACAAAGATATAAGCTCTCAGCGAGTGCTTCAGTGCTATTTCATGCCTGCCTGCTTGCTCCTCACCATTATGGTCTTTGATTTTGGATGACCTTGGACCTTTACCAAAGAGGGAAAGGATAGAAAAGGGCATTCCAAACAAATGGAACCAAGAAGCCAGCCTGTTTAGCCATTTTAATATCTGACAAAATGACTTCAAAACAAAACTAATCAGAAGACATAGGAAAGGACACTACATAACTCACCAAAGGAAAGATGCTCCAAGGGGATATTGTAATTCTAAGCATTTATTCACCAAATTCAAGGGCACCCAATTTATAAAAGAAATACTCCCACAGCTAAAATTGTATATTGAACTCACACAGTGATAGTGAGTGAATTCAGTATCTCACTCTCACCAATAGACAGGTCATCTGAACAACAATTAAACAGAAAAATGCCATAAATAACGCCATAAATCAAATGGATCTAACAGACATCTACAGAACATTCTATCCAAACACTAAAGAATATTCCTTCTCAATGTCCCATGAAACTTTATTTAAAATTGAGAACATACAGGATATAAAGCAAGTCTTGAAAGATACAGAAAAGTTGAAATAACACCTTGGATACTACATGAACACCATGGATTAAAGGTAGATATCAATAAGAGTAGAGATGGAAGGTTCAAACTGATGGAAGCTGAACAACTCACTACTGAATAAAAACTGGGTCAAGACAAAAACCCAGAGGGAAATTTTAAAAGTTTTAGAATTGAACAAAAACGAAAAAAATATACAGTCAAAACTATGGGACACAATGAAGGCAAGTATAAGAGGTAAATGAACAGCACTAAGTGCCTATGTATAAAACTAAAACAATATCATATTAGTAACATAACGACACTCCTGAAATCCCTAGAAAAACAAGACCCACTACCCAAAAGGAATAGATGGAAAGAAATAATCAAACTCAGGGATGAAGTCAATAAAATAGAAGCAAACAAAATACAAAGAATCAGTGAAATGAAGAATTGGTTCTTTGAAAAATTCAAGATTGACCATTCTTAGCCAAATTAACTAAAAGATGGAGAGGATCCAAATTAATGAAGTTAAAGGTGAAAAGGGAGGATATTACAACAACGATGAAATTCAGAGAATCATAAGGACATACTTTTAGAATCTGTATTCCACCAGACTGGAAAACCTAAAGGAAATGAATGAATTTCAACACACACACACACACACACACACACACACACAAAAACTGAACATCAAGGAAACAAGCAACACGATTGAAATAGGGGTATAGCACAAAACAGAGTTCTCAAAATATGAAACACAAATTGCCGAGAAGCACTGAAAGAAATGTTCACTGTCCTAAGCCCTGGGGAAATGCAAACTAGAACTACATTAGGTTTTCATCGTACCTTAGAATGGCCAATATCAATAAGACAAATGGCAGCTCATGCTGGCAAGGATGTGGGGAAGGGGGACATTTATTTATCGATGGTGGGAGTGAAAACGTGCAGACACTGTATATATCAGTGTGGATGTTCCCCAGGAAGCTGAAAATAATCTACCACAAGATCTAGCTATACAACCTTTGGGCATAAACTTCAAAGTCTCCACATCTTACTACAGAGATACTTGCTCATCCGTGTTCATCATAGTTCCATTAATAATATCCAGAAATTGGAAACAGATTATATATCCATCTACTAATTGGGTAATGAAAACATGGTACATATACACAATGGAATACCACCTAGTTGTTAAGAAAATGGAAATTATGAAATGTGCAGGTTCTGCTCTTTTAAGGTAATACAACATCCTGAGACAAACTGTGCTTCTTCCAGAGCCTTTTCATGCTGTCTTTTGGACTGGAATGTCATACCAGTGACTGCTGCCCTTCCTACACTGGCCTAATTCTTCTTGGTGCTTTCATATTTCAAAAGTCAGATCTATGGGATAGCAACTTATCATCACAGTAACCACTGTAGTCTTAACATGTCCCTTGACATTCAAGCAATGGGGGATGCTCTTCTGCATTTATGTCTCTCTTATTGGTTGATGACTGAAACACTATTTGGCCAATAGAGGCAGGAAGATAGGCTGGACAAGGAGATGAAGAGAATTCTTGGAAAGATAGGCACACATAGAGAGAGAGAGAACGCGCGTGAGGAGACACCATGCAGCTGCCAAAGGAGTAATAGATCCGGGCATTCTCTGGTAAGCCAAGAAAACGTGGAAATACATAGAATTATAGAAATGGGTTAATAATTAAGACAGAACTAGTCAATGTGATCTGGCCATGGGAATAGAGCCCTTGTGGATTAATAGCATATTGCAAAGTGTTTGTATTACTGGGTTGATTATTGTAGACTGGGTTACTATTTCAAGGTGGGTTTCTATTGCAAAGTATGTTATTATTGGATGGTGACTGACTAGTGCAAGAGTAAGATGTTGGCAAAAGGCTGTGTTCTCCCCACCCTTTTCTCTCTCCTTCTCTTTGTCTTCTACCTTCTGCCACAGAAGGTGGTCTTGAAGATCCCCACCAGACACTGACAACTTAACATTGCACATCACTGCCATCAAAACTATGAGAAATGTTTTTTATCCTTTATTTTTTTAAGTTAGCCAGCCTGTGCTACTCCATCACAGCAATACACATGAACAAAATGAATAGTTTGATTTATGGCTGTCTTTTCTTCTAAATTGTTGCCGTGTCAAGGACAAGAGACAGACCTTAAGTTCACACCACTGCTTTCCAGGACAACCTGCTGATAGAATGTTGGTGTCTACACTATATAACCTTGTCACCTTCCATGTCTCTTTTCTCTCCCATAAAAGAATAACTCTATGATCTTGTCAAAAATTCAGTGAAATAATATAGGGGAAGTGCATGGCTTGGTGTTTGACAAGAAAGCTGTTATTCACAAAATGTTCAATATCATTATAGTGACGGACATTGACCTATGCTGCTGTTTGTTCATAATCATGTTTAGCTCAACAACATGTAGAGATCTGGAATTTCATCCTTAAATGGATCCTACGTATTGCTTACTAAGCTCTTTAAAAATACAATAGGGCTACAGATGTGGCTCAAGGGTTAAGAGCTCTTGAGGAGGGCCAGAGTTCAGTTCCCAGCACATACACTAAGTGGATCACAACTGACTATAATTCCAACTCCATGGGATCCAATGTCTCTGGCCTCCATAGGCACATGCACTCACATGCATACCCACATGCACACACAGGCATTTGCATACACATGCACACACAAATTTGTAATTTAAAATGATAAAAGTAAATAATAGGCTGGAGAGATGGCTCAGCTGTTTAGAATACCCAATACTCTTGCAGAAGAGCCGAAATCATTTCCAGAACACATGTTGGGTGGTTCATAATTGCTATTCTATCTCCAGGGGATCTGATGGCCTCTGGCTTCCCAGGGCATCTGCAGTGACTTGTATATACTTAAACACACTACACACACACATAAATAAATGAAATAAGTCTTAAATATGTAAATAAATGTTTAAAAATCATTAAGCAAATAGTTCCCTTAAAACATTTTGTTCAGAAAAGTGCTAATTATTTTAATTATTTGAATAATTTTACTAAAAAGTATTAGAAAATATTTTTATAAGGGACATCTGTGTGTATTTGTCTATGTATTTATTTTGAGACAGGGTTTCACTATGTCTCAAACTCATGATCTTCCTGCTATTAAATGCATAGAGAGATCCAGCAAGCACATAGATTATAAGTTCAGGCTCATTAATTGTATACTGGCCTGGATTCATATCAAGGCATTTGAGCTGCCTCACTGTCTCTGGAGTGACTGGCTTTTTAGAGCATTTGTTAACTACTAAATTGTGTGTGTGTGTGTGTGTGTGTGTGTGTGTGTGTGTGTGTGTGTGTGTATGTGTGTGTGTGGGGGGTTACACATAGGTTAATAATCCAAATTATTGACTTCCAGTAATGGTTACTGATGGCACTGGTGAATATTTCCATTTTCACTGCTGAACTCATGTTCAATTGGTGAACTGTCTAGACCACAGCATAGTCCTGCCATAGGTTGCAATTTCCACATTCCCAAGCACATCTCCAGTATGAGTTTTATAAAACTCAATCTTGGCTCAGGGAACTCAATGAAAGAGGAAGCAGAAAGAACCTAAGATCTGAAAGACATGGAGAAGGTCTGCAGGGCACCGTCTTCTAAGCACTGCAATCATGACCTCACAATAGCTGTTGGTCCTAGCACTGGGACTGAACAATACTAACACAGTCCAAAGTCAGTCATGGATGGAGGAGCAGTGCAAAGGGCCCTACTCCTCCCTGATGAACAATTAAGTACTGATGGATTCTGGGAAAGGGACAGCCATGGTCTGGCATTGTGTACCAATTGATGAATTTAACTAGGCTCCAGTGGATAGCTCCAAAACTCCACAGACATCTTTAGTTAAAGTCAGTGGGTCACAACAAAAAGTCATAAATGTGGCAAAGGGATTGCAGGAAGAGTGGGGGATCCAGGGTTGCAATGTAAGGGAGACTCAGTATCGCATGAAAGAAACCTGAGGTCAGAGTCTCTAAGCATTTTCCAAATTGGTGCCCCCAGTCAAAGATCCTGCAGAGCTGATGAGGGATGTGGCTTTCAAATAAAGCAAGACTGTTGCACATCATCCAATTGCTATTCCTGTGTGTCTCTGTGTGCTGTGTAGTACAAGTCCACCAATGGCTGTATACCAATTATAGTCAGCTTCCCATGATATTAGCCTGGGATGTATATCATCTGTAGGATGCAAGCTCAGGCCATGAAGTTTTCATTAACACAGCTCCTAAATGGATCCTGGGAAAACTGCACACATTTGTGTGTGTGTGTGTGTGTGTGTGTGTGTGTGTGTGTGTGTGTGTGTGTGTGTGTGAGAGAGAGAGAGAGAGAGAGAGAGAGAGAGAGAGAGAGAGAGAGAGAGAGAGCTCACATGTACTTTTCCTGTAACTGCATGTTTGCTCTTCTCTTGTGCTTTGCTGCCCTTGGAGAGAGGGTCCTATTTTTTCCTTCTCTGGCACCTTCAGGCATGCTGTGGAGTCACATGCTATGGGGACATAAATACCCAGAAAGTCCTGTCTCAGAGGCAGAGGAGAAGCTGCTGCCATGTCTTTTTCTTGGAAACTCGCCTGTGGTGTGACAGTGTGCTACAGCAGTTTGAAACATGTTCACAAGGGAAAGGGGACAGGAAGTTAAGATACTGCTGTGGCCTTCATACATCAGTTTAAAACTTGCCTAAATATTTATATACTACCATGTCAACGCAGCTGAAACATGAGCCAATAATTCATTTCAACCAAGATCTGCAGTCTATGAAGGGTCTTTTTAGGAAAATGCTGTTCTCTGTGTTTAAACTTTTACCCCTTTTTGGATGTTTTATTTTATTTTATTTTATTTATTGACACAGTTGCTTATGTAGCCCACATATAAACACAATGTGTTGTTGCTGGAGTTTTCTTGCCCTGCCAGGTCCCGCTGCCATGTTGCCCCAAATATACACATAAGATTAATTATTAACCTGTTGTCCGATGGCTGGAGCTTCTTACTAGATAGCTCTGTCTTAATTATTATCCCACAACTACTAATCTATGTATTCTCTGGTCTTATCTTACCAGAGAAACGCCTGGCACATCCTATTTTTCCGGCCTCTACATGGCATCTTTTTGAGGCCTCTCTGCCTACCTTTCCCAGAATTCTACTCATCTCCTAGTCCCACCTATCTTCCCGCCTCTATTGGCCAAACAGTGTTTTATTCATCCACCAATAAGAGAAACATATATGCAGAAGGACATCCCCCATCAAAGTGTAACCCAGACTGGACTTGTTCTCCTCTCTTCCTGATCCCAGCTCCCAAATGCTAGGATTACAGGTGTATATCACAACATCTAGGTTTAACCCTTTGCCATTTCTCACTGGGGAGATATCTAGTATATATTTTTTTTTAATTTTATTTTATTTTATTAGTTCTAGTTAGGGAACAAGCTTATTTCAAGTCCCTTCTCCCTCTCCCTCCCCTCACCCCCAAACTTTCTCCCCCACCCCCATCCACCCACCACTCCCCAGGCAGGGTAGGGCCCTCAACGGGAGCTCAGCAAAGTCCACCAAGTCTTCCTATGCTGATCCTGGGCCCTTCCCCATGTGTCCAGGGCCAGAGTGTAACCCTTCATATGGGATGGGCTCTCAAAGTCCCTTCTTGCACCAGGGAAAAATACTAATCCACTACCAGAGGCTCCCTGGAGTGCAGAGGCCTCCTTATTGACATCCATGTTCTGGGGTCTGGATCAGTCTTGTACAGGCCTCCTGGACAGCATCTGGGGTCGATGTGCTCTCCCTTGTTCAGGCCAACAGTTCCTGTGGGTTTCTCCATCCTAGTACAGACCCCTTCGTTCTTCATTCCTCCCTCTCTTCAACTAAATTCCCGATTTCGGCTCATTGTATATCTGTGGATGTCTGTCTCTGTTTCCATCAGCCACTGGGTGAGGGCTCTAGGATGGCATAAAGAGAAGTCATCAATCTCATTTTAGGGGGAGGGTTTTTAGGTTATCCTCTCCACCATTGCCTGGATTGTCAGGATATCTAGTATATTTTTATATATCATTTTCTTTAGGTTCCCATCACTCTAAGGTAGAATCCCAGTTGAGCAGAAAATAAATATTTTAGACCATAATTATATTTTTTATGTTTAGTACAGTGCCTTTAACAACAGACAGACAGACAGACAGACAGACAGACAGACACACACAACACACACACACACACACACACACACACACACACACATATATATATATATATATATATATATATATATATATCAGTGAAGACACACTTTAGAAGGGAGGGGTAGAGGGCTAAAGAAGGTAAGTATCTGAAAGATCATTTGGAGGAAGGGAACCTAGAAGAGATATTAGAGAGGGAGAAGAAAAATAGAACAGAATGAGGTGAAGATGACAATATAGCATTTGCCAGTGAAAGGAATTCTGTTTCTGCCCTCCTTATCAATATTTTAAATGGAAAATAGACAACCTATTCAATATTCCTGCTTCAGATCGAAGGCCCTGGAGCAGCTCCAACTTTGCTCTGAGAATAAGGTCCTCTGTAGGGAGTAATCATGTTTAGAGTACTGCTGACTACAACTGCTTGGGGTTGGCCACAGGTGCCATAGCAAGGGTTTAAGTAGCAGAGAGGCAAGCACGAAGTCCTCTTTTCTCTCTCCACCTGGCTGAGCAGACATCTGCAGGTCACTCGGCTCTGGTGTAAACCTGGTCACTGGCCCTTGCGTGAGTACTATCCCTTTAATAAACTACCTGTTGTCAGCTAGTTCTAACTCCATTGTGTTCGGCATTAACTGGTGTCAGAAGTGGGATAGAATTTGAATCCACCTGGTGGGTCATGACCTTTGGCGAGATTTATTCCCCTGCACCTGGGTAACCTTTTACCTATCCCTCTGACCCCCCTTGCCTAGAAATGCCCATGAGCACTAATCACCAGAGATTTTCTGGCACCGTCCACTCACACTGCAAGGAAGCTGCCTGGAGGTTTCATTCCTCCAAAGTCAGTCTCCCAACCCAAGCAGGTGTGGTCAGCAGTACCTCTAAACAAGATTATTCCCTACAGTCCTCCCTTAGCATGGTTCTAATACACTGCCTGATCTATCCCTTACCTGCCTCCCTGGCAGCAGCCCCATCTTTACCTTTCCTTCCCAAGTGTCCTGTATTCTGTACATCCTGAATGCCCCTCATAATTGTTGGTTTGTGGGCCTTGGCATACATGGCACCATCTGTCAGGGCTTCTTTGCCTCTCCAGTAGCCAATTCCTTTTCATCTCTCTGTGTCCACTTTGGTGTGTCATTTCTTCCAAGAAGTCTTCTAGGCCTTTGAATGGGGGTCCTTTGCATGTGTTTCCCTTATGACACTCATGTTTTACTGTAACTGCTAATGTAGTTGCCTCCACCGACATTCCAGGAGCCAGTAACCATGGCTATACTGTATCATCATCACTTAGCACACATACAAGCACTCTCTCTCTCTCTCTCTCTCTCTCTCTCTCTCTCTCTCTCTCTCTGCATCTCTCTCTCTCTCACACACACACATACACACACACAGACACACACAGACAGAAACACACAGACACACACACACACACACACACACACACACACAGACACATGCATATTTGTCAAGGCAATGATGACACAGACATACACACACACACACACACAGAGGCATATTTGTCTAGGCAGTGATGAAGACATAGGAGGAAAGGAGGCTACAGGCAGCCTGAGCAAACAGAAAGTGACAGTATAGTGCCAACAGAGGATGGAGGAAACACCAAGTCAATCCTAGTTTTCCCTGACTAATATAAGACCCATTCTATGCCGTTCAGGAAGATATGGGAAGATAAGCACTGAAGCAAATGAATCAAGAATTACATGGAGAAAGAAAAAAATAACTGAAGTTAGTAGGACTTCAGAGACAGTAAGCATCCATGATTAATATACTCAATTCTGTTATGATATATATGCTAACATATGTTACTATACAACATAGATATCTATTTCACTGTATTTGTTATGAATAAGTTCTTTTTAAAATAATTGTCATTTAATAGCCTCTGTCTCATTTTATAATCTTATCTTGACTTAGGAAGAATAAGTATTATACTGACCACTAACTCTTTTGGAAATCCATAATCAAGATAACTTTAAGCATGTTAAATGTTCAAAACATTGTTAATTTTAAGATTAGTATTTTGGATATGAAACTCTTTCAATGCTGCAATTGTTACTTCTGGTATCTGTAATTCTGTCTTGAGAACTGAGTTGTTCAGGGTGATGTCTCAACAAAGACCATTGGCTTTGCTATTAGAAAAGGTGGTATGGAGCCAAACATTAGGAGGAGCTTGGGGCATCCTACTAAAGAGAGGGAGGAAGGATTATAGGAACCAGAGGGGTCAAGTACATCATAAGAAAACCCACAGAATCAACTAACCTGGGCTCATAGGGGCTCACAGAGACTGAACTGACAACCAGTGAGCCTGCGTGGGACTGACTTAGTCTCTCTGCATATATGTGACAGTTGTGTAGCTTGGTCTTCCTGTGGGACTTTTAACAGTGGGAACAGGGCTATCTCTGACTCTTTTGTTGACTTTTGGGACCCCATTCCTCACATTGAGTTGCCTTCTCTAGACTTAATACAAGGACAGGTGCTTAGTCTTAACACAACTTGATATGCTATGCTTTGTTGATATCCATGGGAGGCCTGCACATTTTTTGAAGAGAAACAGAGGACTGGGGGACAGGGGAACAGAGTGGGTGCTGGAGGACCTGGGAGGAGAGGTGGGAGGGGAGAACTGTGGTCAGGATGTGAAATAAATTATTGAAGAAGGAAGGAAGGAAAAAAGAAGGAAGGATGGACAGAAAGAAGGAAGGAAAGAAGGGAGAGAGGGAGGAAGGGTTGTGTGGGAGTCTAGGCATGGTTAGCAGTGTAACCCACCTCACAGCTGTTTCCTGGTTGCTTTGATTTTCACTCCCATATGATTTGAGTCTGTGTGTGGCTTTTCTACAATAGGCTTCCAGTTCTTCTAGGTGAGTACGGTGGCCTGGAGACGTCATGAGTGGCAGAAGTGTTGTGACAAGCACCCTGGATGGCTTAGGCATATTTGCATTGTTTTGACACAGACCCTCCCTACTTGTGACATTTATTTCAAGTTTGGTTCTCTCAGATATTTTTATGCATAATGGGAAGTTTTCTTATAATATTTTAACTTATTTCTTTATTTAAAGTTTTTATAGTCAGAATAGTAGCTATTATAACTACTTGATCAAACAACTTTTCAAGGGCTTTGCAAACAGAAACTGATTATTTAGAAATTTAAGAAAAAGAGAAACCCAACAGAAGCATTAATTTCATTAAAAAATACATTTTAATTGTTTATATTTTCCATTGCTTCACTGAAAAAAATATGGCCAATCCTTTTGAACCCTATCAAGGTATGTGGTATATAACAAGTACTTTCTGTTACATTATCCCATGCAGACTAGATAATTTTATGTATAGCATATGAAGTTGACTAGTAAGATTTAATTGATATAAACAAAACAAAAAATAAAAAATTATTTAACATTAAATCACAAAGTTAAACCTCAAATATACATAGTTTCAAGAAGTTAAAGGATGGAATAGAAACATACATTAAAAAGATATCACTGACACATTAGCTGTCACCCTTTTAAAATCACCTTAATTAGAATTCTTCATGCATGTCAGTTGAACCTGTAGTTACTGTGAGCCACACCCTGGCTGAATTCAAAGTAAGGAAGAGGATTGTTTTCTTGTTAATGGAGCATGTAAATTTCCTTTAATATTCAAGGTTATGATGAGTGAAACTTAAATGGAGAAGTTTTCTCTTTATCACGGGTCACAGTATAATGGCAGTACTTTATGAAATAAATGCCCAATTAGCATAAAACAAATGGAAGGTCATTGTATTTCACTTGAGCTTTGTATGCAGTCTGTGAAATGTGTTTCCTCTAAATTGGAATGCTGTAATACTTTGTATATGTGGTTAATCCGGAGAACTCAGCCTCATCTTTTCCTCATTATGAAATGCGTGGGCTCCACTTTAGTAACGATAACTGAATTCCTTCTCATCTCTGAACCTGAGTCTGAACTGTTCTGTTTCAAATGACTTCTTCCCTTTGCTCAACAATCCATAAACACTTCTCCAAAACATTTCAAAAATGTGTCTCTCCACATACCTTCTCTCAACCATTTACAGTTTTGGTGTCCACCATGGCCTGAGTGTGGTTTAAGGGTGTGACTGTTATTTAAGGCTTGGTGCACAGCTACAGGTGCTTTGAAGAGCCTTTGGGAGGTGAGCCTAGTGGGAGAGCCTTAAGTGGGAGAGCATGTACCCACAGGGAGTGGTCTCACTAACTCTTCTCCACTTCCTAACTCAGCAAGTAACCAGTGGCTCTTGCATGTGTTTCCAACATGGCCATCTGCCGTTTGTCATGATCAGCAGCAGACCTGGGCCTATGTAAGTCACATGTACATGAGCCCCAGGACTGTGAGAGCAGCAGGCCACTTCTGCCTGCCATCAGCTATCCCAGGTACATCGCTGTACTAACACAAGCAAACAAATGCAGTGTCTTACTTCATTTTGTGCTGGTGTCCCCAAGTGAATAACTTGTGATGAATATAAACATGCTGGCTCACAGCTTGGGCTAGAGGGCTCAATACCACGGTGTCAACATATGGCAAAGGCCTTTTGGTTATGACATCTTAGGAAGTGAGAGGATTGGAAGGTAAGGGGATGCATAACTTACCTTTTGGTAACAGCACCCATCCTACACATGAACTCAGAGCCCTTCTGGCCTAATCCCCACCTTCTAATGTGAGCACAAAGGAAACCAGGTTTCAGCCTCAGTTTTAGAGGGACAAGCATTTAAACCATAATGTTGGGAGCAGTTTCATAATTGGTCAGATAAAAGTAGGGTATCTATCTCTGTCAGTTTCAACTCTACCATGTTTACTGAATCGGATGGCTGGGATGGAGGGGAAAAGCTGGTGAGTGCTCAATGCTGCTTTATCACCCTTGCAAAAGTTTGCCTTCTATTATCTTTATTCTTGATCTGTTCTTGGTAATTGTCTATTCCATATGTGTTTGCCTTTCTCTGCCATAAATTCTATTTATTTCTTCTATTTATGCTGAAGCTTTGAAATCAGCAAAGTTAGAATTACTGTGTGTTTTTCCATGAGGTTTGGTGAGGGTTGATGATGCTCAGTCACAAACTCAATTGCCTTCAGGGCCTGGGGCAAGTTATATGAGTGAGCAGTTAGACTTGGTGTTAGACAGGGAGCAGAGGCTATGTAAACTAAGAGTGCCTGCCCCGCCTAGGGGCATTTAGATGCAAAGATTCAAAACACTCCTGCCAGTCCAATTTGGCCTTCCAGCAACTGGTTTGTAACTCTAAGTGCCCTTATTTCTTGCTGTAGCCCTGTGTGGGATGTTGGGGACGACAGGGTGATTATCAACACTTTATTTGTGAAGCAATTGAAACACAGAATAGTCACTTTACAAATCTCACACAAGAAATCAACTTTATGAATACATCTTGGTCAAAGAGAATAGATTGCAAAATAGTAAAATTAAGATTATGACCTGAACTTGGAAGGTGAATGGGCAAGATTAATTCTTTTAACATATATTTTCTAATATTTTGAAGCAGTTTTTGCATATTTGTAAGTTTAAAGAGAGCAATTAGATAGTTTCAGAGACACATGTGATGATTTGTGTGCACACACTGACACAGACATATTATTTCTGATTCATTTATAATTACCTTGGGAAATTTAGCCTCTCCTAAAGGATTTTGACTAATGTATGATTTACCTTGCTTTGTAGAAAATCTGGTTTCAAAGGGAGAATTGCCCCTTTCCTCAATGTCTTACCAGTCCCCTCCCAAGACTGTGCTTTATTTGCTATTATTGCTATTAGCTTTGGGGCTAGGGAGAAGCAGGGTAACAGATGCTGGAGTCTGCTTTTAATGTGAATTCTTTGAAATTTTTCTTCACTTCTACCACAAGCTGAGAAGCAGGCAAAGCAGATTCTGCAAATCAAGCCCGTTAAAATTCCACTGCAAAGCATGGACTTGAGTGACTGCAAGTGGAGCTGTCAGCTCGTACAGGCGTCACTGTCAAAGGGCCGTGTCATCTGTCAGTGTTGGTTCCGGCTCACTGTTCCACATAGAGAGAATGCACTGTTGCCTCCCAATTGATAACACGCTGCCAGAAGCATGCTACTTTCTCATCCGTCTTCTTGTAGCTGTCAAAATTGGAATCCATTAATTAGTTTGTTCTTGTGAATTTTAGTTGTTCAGAAGACATGTAAATTTTAAAGCAAGACAAATAAAAATTCCTACCCAAACTGTGATGCCAATGAGGGCTCAAAAACCCCAAAGTGACAGCTATTACTGACAGTGGCTAAACTGACCAGCTAAATCCCGCCTTAAGTGAATGTAATGATGTGGGTAGCTTCCTATCCCTTTTAATGAGGGCGAGCTTCCCAAGGCAGCCAAAGGAGAGAATCCAAGTTAGAGTATTCAGAGGGGAGACGCCCTGAGCTTTGCTCTAACTACTCAGGCAGTTTGACACAACTTAGGGAGCCTGGTTGCTGCTGCTTCTGCATGATTACCTTTTTGTGTTTTATTCCTCTCCAGTGGTTTTCAAAAGAGTTTGATGGGCTTTATTCCCCTCATTTTACGGGTCCCACAAAGCAAGGCAATTCTATAAAGTCCACATATGCTTTAGGTTGGGTGTCTCATATAATTCCTTCCAGCATTCCAGCCTAGAGCATATCTGTAAATTGAGGGAATTTTACATATAAAACCTTGAAACAAATACACCACACAACCCTTACATCTGATATGGTGTTTTGTAAACATGAACGTGTTTCAGCTTGACTCAGATTTTTTTTTCCTTTGCATCTTTTCAAGTCAGCAAATAAAAGGTTGAACTGATGCTGACTTGCTCTATTGTGCTCAGTCCAGTAAGCCCGTGGTAAGTGACCATTCTGTGTGCTAGGAGCTCTTGGAAATACAAATGATGACTAAATTACAGCCTTTGTGTCTAGAGGCTCAGGCTTTAGAGAAAGAACCAGACTGAGACACAAAGAACTCTAACCTGAGATAGGCTTCAAAAAGTCCTCATGAGACCTGGAAGTGGGACAGAGAGGTGAGCTGTAATCCTGGGTACCCAAGAAAGGTTCATGGAACAAGCAATGTGATATTAAAGGGATGTTTGTTCCTCATGGGGCTATTGCTATTTCTAAAACTCATCTTGAATCCACTCTCTGAGGTGAGATCATGAGAGTGGGACCCTCAAGTATGGTATAACGACCTTACACAAGAAGTGCCTGAAAACCACTTTTGCCTATATCCCCATGTAAGACAGAGCGACAAGGTGCTGTCTCTGAGGCTGTGGTCCGTCACTAGATACGGACTCTGCCGATGTCTTGAGCTTGGACTTTCCAGAGTCCAGCATCTTGAGAAATAAATTTCTGTTGGCTGTAAGCCACCCAATCTGTGGCATTTTGTTAAGGCTTCCGAAAAGGCGAAGACAGCCATAGTAGTTCCTGTCTTTTTCTTTTGGTGGAAAAGAAAGCATACAGCAAAAGGAGGCAGCCTGTGAATGTCAAGAAGGCAGAACTTCCACAGAGAAGAGCCGTAGGGGTGACAGGATGAGAACTGGCTAGGCACAATGCAGGGAAACTTCTCTGAGGGAAACAGCTTTGTAAGCCCTGAGTGTTTTCCCACAGCTAACAAACATGGGGTCTCTTTTCTGAAACATGTATGAGGAAGAAGCAACAATTTGGAACACAAATAAACAGTAGATGTAGCCTAAAATATCTTCCTGACACATTTTCCCCTCATTTCCAGGTTCACTTACTGACAGTAAGAGCATAATGTAGAATGGAAAGGGAGGCCATTAGAATGAATAAAAATGATAGAAATAATTCAGCAGCATATTTTATTAGGATCCTATGTGCTTAAGGAATTTCTGATTCTTTCAACATAAACAGAACACTAGATCAGGAATGTTCTAAGATCCAGAGTTTGGTTTGGAAATCAGACTTGGTTTCACTCATTGCCAAGTTTGTCCAAGACAGAAGGGTGCATGGCTGGGGTAGGAACTCTGTCATCATTTGCTGAGGCACTCTTGGCAAATCCTTTCAATAGTAATCACCCAGCCGAGCCTCAGAAGAACAAACTCTGTTCAGTATCAATCTGCCACCAGATGTGAGGGATGACTACTTGAGATGAAGTTCAGTTAGAAAACCAAGGTCCTTTTCTTTTAAGCCATGGGTTCAGCATGTAGAAATTTTTTAGTTAATTGGATCCTAGTCATTCTTTTGATTTGACTTAAAAGGGAAGAAACACATTGATAGCAGAGAAGAATGAAATATACACAGATGAATTTTGCTAATGCACAGGGTGTTTGAAATTCCCATGTTTCTGGCGATAAAATGCTAACAAGAAGGTTATACCTAGGGGGGAAGAAGTAAGACAGCCAACTGTGGAGTTAATTCAGTCACCTGATCTGGTCAGTTTAAATAATTCACTGAGCAAGATATATTTTATATGATGAAGGTGACCGCTTTCACAGTGCAGTAAGCTCTATCCGTAACCTTTACACACTTTGCACTGGCCTGTATGCACCTGATCTTGGTGTACATAGGCCCCAGATACTAATCAATGGCTTCACCCATGGCTGGTGCAGTTGGTAATGTGTATCCAAACAGTAGAAGTCAAGACGGCAACCTCTCTGGGCCAAATCTCAGTAAGGTGAACTCTATGACTACGTATGAGAACAGCACAGATATAAGCTGGGGCAAGATCCAAGTTCTGTAACAGCCTATGACTTTGCCTGTGTCAGAGACCAACAGGTCCCCTTCTGGAGACAATAATCCTCAGGTTCTGGTAAAAGAGAGAGAAGCCTGGCCATCAGGATTGGGAACACTGGAAATACATGAGGGTACTTCAGTCAGAGACCTTTCCCACTGCTTCAAAAACACTCAAGCACCCATCAGTCACAACAGTGCAAATCAACTGAGCAAAATCTCTAGAATGTGGGGCTCAAAAAGGTATTTCCACCTAGGAGGAGCTTCTGTTGAGCATTCAATCTGATTCAGAAAATATCCTAGCTAGTGTGAATATTGGCCCAACAAGCCACCCCAGTGTTCAGGAAATTGATAATTCCCTGGGTGATTTTCCAGGTCTGAGGTAATCCCTGCTTGTCTTGGGTAAGATCAGCTGGTCCTTTCTGGGGACTATTGACACACATTATAAAGAGGACACAAATGACTTCCCTCAACCTATCCTAAGTGGGTTCCATGAACCACCCACATGCCTTTGACGAATTTTGTTTGTTTTACATCAAAATCTGCTTCCCTTCACTCTAGTCCCACAGATACCATACAGATGTGGTTTGGATTGGATTATTTGGATGTTCTAATCCCCTCTGTCTATAAGTAATTCATTCTTTTCTTCCTTCTCCTTGTCTTTTTAATTTATCAACTATTTACCCAACCTTTTCTAGACAGCTGTTAACTGAAACCCACTATTAACCTCACATTGTGCTAAGGGGGATAAAAGAATGAAAGCAATCATTTTAATATTTAACTGCATTGCAGTAATTCAGAGAAGAGCGATCTCAAGGTTTCTACTCTCATGGCAGCTCCTTTCACTTCTCATAGATTCCTGTGGGGATAAATGTTTCTCATAGGTGAAAACTCTACAGAAAGAATGCTCATCTTTTTTTTCCTTTTTTTGAATATAATAGTATCTTGTTTATTTATTTATTTTTTTAGTTTTTTAAATTTTTTATATATTTGAATTACAAACAAGATTGAATTACATGACGATCCCAGTTCCCTTCTCCATCCCTTCCTCCTCTACCACCCCCCAAACTAAAATCCTACCTATCATATGTCCTTTCTTCTAATCTACACCTGACTCAAAATTTCTGCTTCCTCGTGACCTCTGCATCCTTCCTTTTCTTCCCTTCTCATTCTCGTAGCTTCCTCCCCCCTCTTCCCATGTTCTCAGTTTGCTCAATGGTGACCCTTTCCCCTTCTCCAGGGGTCAAAGTTTGTCTCTTTTAGGGTCTTCCTTGTTTACTAGTTTCTCTGGTAGTGTGGATTGTACTCTATGTCTAAAATCCACATATGAGTGAGGACATATCATGTTTGTCTTTTTGTGATTGGGTTACCTCGCTCAGAATGGTTTCTTCGAGTCCCATCCATTTTCCTGCAAATTTCAAGATTTCATTGTTTTTTTTCTGCTCAGTAGTACTCCATTGTGTAAATGTTTTTTCTATCCATTCTTCGGTTGAGGGGCATCTAGGCTGCTTCCAGCTTCTGGCTATTACAAATAGTGCTGCTATGAACATTTTTGAACAGATGTCTTTGTTGTATGAATGTGCTTCTTTTGGGTATATGGCTGGGAATAGAATTGCTGGATCTTATGGTAGACTCATTCCCATTTTCTTGAGGAGTCGCCATACTGATTTCCAAAGTGGCTGTACAAATTGGCACTCCCACCAGCAGTGGAGGAGTGTTCCTCTTTCTCCACATCCTCTCCAGTGTAAACTGTCATTGGTGTTTTTTATTTTGGCCGTTCTGACAGGAGTAAAATGGTACCTCAGAGTTGTTTTGATAAGAATGCTCATCTTAAGGGAACAGTCATTGCAGCGAGTGAGCAGCACCCCTTGGCAGTGAAAGTGAATGCTGGGGCACTAAAGCCAGCCTTTTTTCTGTTAAGAAATGTTTATTACATTTGGTGCGTGTGGGTGCACATGCCCTCCTCCCCCGCGCGCGTGCGTGTGTGTGTGTGTGTGTGTGTGTGTGTGTGTGTGTGTGTGTGTGTGTGTGTGTGTGTATGTGTGTGCACCAGGACACCCATGTAGAAGCTGGATGGCAATTTGTAAAATTTGATTTTGTCCTTCTGCCATATGGGTTCCAGATACTGAACTCAGGTTGTCAGGATTGGTGGCAAGCATCCTTACCTTTTGAGTCACCTCACCAGCCCTGATGTCTTCCTTTCTTCATGCCTGCTTTAGTAACCCGGATAAGCATGGGCCATCAGTGAGTCTATATAGCCAAATGCCATTGGGAGAATTGATTTCTGTTATCTCCTAAGTCAGAAGTCAAGTAATTAAATGACTTTGATTCCATTTTTTTAAGTATAACTCAAAAGTAGACTTTATCAGCTGGAAAGAACACTTTTTAAAGTTGAACATACTTGTGAATGTGGGAAGCCCATCTGTGTCCTTTCCATTAGAGGAATCTCTTAGAAGAGGATGATTGCTCTTTTGTTAAATCTTTATTTTTAATAATGGGAACATTTATCCCTGATGATGAACTTCTGACAGAAGGAAACACCGGACTTTTGTAACTATTTATGAATAACATAGACGATCTAATAACGTAATTTCTATATGTAAGTTTCCCCCTTCTAATTGAATGCTTTTCTCTTTCATTAGAGCCAGCTTCTCATGACCTTTCAATTCAGTTAGAAAAGTTAATCCTTTGGTTAATCTGGTCCAATTGGTTTCTGAAACACCTCCCAGTGACAAACCATTATTTCTAGTTCAGCTTTTAATTGGTTAGAATGTTAGTGCTGCAAGATCCAGTAGCTGTCAGATTTGCCTGCTAGCCAGTCTGTGCTTTCTGGACACATTCCAAGTCATTAAAGCAGCATCTCCTGCTTGAACCTGGGCTATTTATCCTAACCCAAAGCCCAATGTTTCTGCCTGTTCTAATTTAATTAAGGCCTGAGGAATGTTGGAGGGTGCCCCGATGAAGAAGAGGGACAAGTATACTTTTGAAAAACAAAGACTGAGGTTTGGCTTTTTTGTGTGTTATATGCTATATTTTATAATGATTAGTTGAAATTCCTTGGAAATCATAACTTAGCATTGATGCAAAGTACATATTCTCTTAGTTATTTTATGCCTTTTGCTCTAGTTTTGAACTGTTTTCTGCACTAAAGAACTAAAGACATAAGTCATTTCACAGTTAAAACTGATGTTAATCTAGCTGAACAAGTTGCCTCTTGCCTATAATCCTAGCTACTTGGAAGGCTGAGGCAGGAGAATTCTAAGTTCGAGGCTATTCTAAACTATATAATAAGTCCAAATCCAGCCTAGACTATAGAGTAAGGTCTAGTTTTAATAAACAAGCAAATGCTTATCGAAAGTTAAATGTATAATAACATGACAATTATTTAATCCTTCTAAGGAATAGAAAAGTTTGTATTTCTTCTTAGTTTTCCTAAGGTATAATTAGTAACACAACTATCTCAGCCATTCTTCCTTTCAACAATTACAGAATCAGATCATCCATATGCAATTTTTCCAGTTGTGTAAGGACAGTGCTGCCTGTGAGGTTTCCATTGGAGGTCTGGACTCAGGTTCAAATGTCTCCCAACTAAGCTGAGTGACCTTGTTTAAACTGTTCATGTTCTATGGATCCCAGTTGCCTCCTCTTTAACATGTTAAAATTCTCTTTATACAATTTTCTAAGTGACAAATACTAACCCTAAAATATATATAAAATGCTTTGAAACACTGATATTATAAATTCCAAATTTTATTAGAAGAATTCAGGCTACAACTGGACTGGAGGATTCGGTTCCCTCCTGCTGGCTAGCCCTCATAGTGCCAGAGGGTGTTGCTGGAGTTTCTTTCCAGCTTTGTCTACAGCCACTTCAGGCCCAAATAAACACATGTGTGCTATATTAATTATAAAACTGTTGACCAGTAGTTTGGGCTTCTTATTGGCTAATTCACTCTTAATTATTAACCCATTACTACTAATCTATGTATTTTCACGTATTCTTGGCTTACCAGAAAATGTCTGGATCTGTTACTTCTTTGGCAGCTACATGGCATCTCCTCACAGTGCCTCTCTGCCTCTCTCCCTAGCATTCTCCTTGTCTACTAGCCCTGTCTATCTTCCTGCCTCTACTGGCCAATCAGTGTTTTATTCATCCACCAATAAGAGAAACATATACACAGAAGGTTATCTCCCATCAAGAGAGTACCAAGCAGGATGCTGGAGAATTTTCATCAACAGTACTACTGAGCTCTTAACCCAATATAAAGCACTACAATGGGATCCTAGGTACAACAGTGGCAAATCTATTATGGGGATAACCAACTGCTTTCTGGTTGAATTTGAAGTCTGCTCCACAGAAAGAAACTCACAACTAGCACTGCAAACCCAGTCAAAGCCCATGGCTGTAGAGGTTATATGGGCAGGGGGGAGCTTCTTCTGTTATTTTGCTAAATGGACATGGTGTGGCCATCAGATTGCCTCCCATATCTATAGATTACCTATGGATTCCATACCTATAGATACCATGTTCATAGCTATACGTTAGTGGGGTTATCAGCTTTGGTCAATGAAGCTTATTTTTTTGTAGTGAGCAGCAGTAACTGCAGTTTCATATCTGCTCAAAATTATGAGACTAAAGGATGAATGAGCACTCAGCTACAAATGGGACATCTATGTTACCCTGACCAAAGATCAGGAAATGTCACAGAAGAAGGAACATAAGGAATGTCAGAGCCAGAGGAAGGCACAGAATGGTATGGAAATCTGACTTCCAGTAATTGCACACTTGGCCTCACAGTATCTGTGATTACTTCTACACAATCTACACAAGATTATGACTGAAGATGGAGGTTTCTGTCCAGCCTGGTCCCACAGCTGTTTCAGGCCCAAATGAACACACAGACACTATATTAATTATAAAATTGTTGGCTGATGGCTAGGGCTTCTTATTGGTAGCTCTGTCTTAATTATTAACCTATAACTATTAATCTACATATTTCTACATGGCCTTATCTTACCAGATAATGCCTGTCACATCCTATCTTCCCAGTCTCTACATGGCATCTCTCTGCTACCTCTCTGCCTCTCTACCCAGCATATCCTAACCCTGCCTAACTTTGTGACTCTATTGGCCAATCAGTGTTTTTTTCAACAACCAATAAGAAAAACATATATTCTGAAGGACATCACCCATCATCTGGGTCCATAAGCAACCTACGATGGTGGGGAGAGGAACTCGTGAGGCTCCACCTCTTCCTCAGGATTGGTATACATTTAATAGTTGATGGGGGAGAGACATAAATTTTCTTCATTGTTGTAGCCATTTATAAGATGCCTGTACTTGTGGAGACAACCTCTTACCATGTTACCGTTAAGCAAACTTAGTGAAACCAACCCATTGTGTTAAAAACTGATGGCATGAAAGTAAGAGGGCTGAGTTTGGTGTAGTGGTGCATAGCTTTGATCTCCATACTTGGGATGCAGAGGCAGGAGGATCTCTATGAGTTTGATGCCAGCCTGGTCTACATATCAAGTTCTAGGATAGCAGGACCTTCATAGAAAGACCCTGTCTCAGAATGAGAGAAAAAAATGTAAGTAGGAAAGCTTTTGGGGAAGAACAAGGTGATCAATGGGAGTGAGAGGGGGACAAAACAGGCTCAAAGTAGGAGAGGGTAAGTAAGAGTAATAAGGGCTTGAGAGAACATTCAGCAGTTAAGAGTCTTGAAGAGGACCTGAGTTCAGTTTCCAGAACCCATATGAGTATTTACAACTGTTTGTAACTCCAGTTCCAGAGATCCAACATTATCCATGACACCAGGCACACATGTAGCACACAGTCATGAATGTTGGTGAAGCTGCTCCTGTGACAAAGTTTGCAAAGGTTAGAGAACTTCTCTTCTTTGTTTTTATAAGTGATATTCTATAGAGCTAGGTGTGGTGTGATGACTTTCATATGTCTGCAGCAGCCACAAATCTACATACTACACTTGCCTGGACTCTGATAGATCTGATCGTCTTCCATTTCTCCTTTTGTGTTCTTGTTCAGGAGGCTCACAACAGAACTTAAAAATATGAGTAGTTCATCTAACATCTACTCCTGTAAAAAGTGAATATTTTTGACAGTTGATTACCAGTCTTTATAGCATATAATGTTGGTAAGGAACAATGTCTGAGTTTTATCTTAATATATGGCCTTGACTTGCCTTCATATCATATTCCTTAAAAACCCATCCTTTTCTGATTGTGAAATTAATACATGAACATTATGCAAAAGTTTTAGAGATTTATCAGTAATCTTATCCTACAAGTGCATACAAATGCAATGTTAACATATCTTCCATTATATTCTGTACATTTCCTTTAAAAAGATTATTTTATTTTATGTATATGGGTCCTTTGCTTGTATTTATTTCAGTGTACCACATGCATGCCTGGTATTAATGGAGGTCAAATAACAGCATGAATTCCCCTGGAACTGGAGTTATGGATGGTTGTGAGCTACCACATGGGTGCTTGAAACCAACCTGGGTCTCTGGAAGAGCATTCAGTGCTCTTAACCACTGACTCATTTCTCCAACCCCTATATATCTTCTTTTTTTATTTTTTACTTCCATTGATTCATGTGAATCTTCATGGATTCTAATTACACTTATCTCCCCATCCCCTCGAATCTGCCCTCTTTCCTTGCAACCTCCCCACCAAAACAAACCAAATTTAAAAGAAAAATAAAAAACCAAACAAAATAAGAGAGAGAGGTGGGGGGAGAGGGAGAGGAAGGAGAGAGAGAGAGAGAGAGAGAGAGAGAGAGAGAGAGAGAGAGAGAGAGAGAGAGAGAAGTATCTTATCATAGAAGTTGTAGTATGGCCGATTGAATCATATGATTAACCCTTTAGTCCATTCATCTTTACTTTCAAGTGTTCATTGCCATCGTTGGTCTTGGTTAAGGCCTCTGGATTCTGCTATACCATCAATAATGGGGTTTCACTAGACCTCCTCTTGGATATCCTGTTGTTTTCCTTTGTCATGGAGACCCTACTGTTTTGGTTCTATGGGTTCGGCCCCTTCACCTGCTACAGCAGTTCATAGATTCAGTGGATGTTGGGGTGGACCAACTCATAGCCCTGGTTCTGGGCCTGGGTAGAAGCTGGGTTGGTCAGCCCCCCAGTTTTCTCTATATATTTTCTTAATTGAAATTTTATCATAAAACCAATTTTAGTCAGATTTTAATAATTAGCCATCTAAGCTTATTTTCTATTAAAAATATTTTGTGAACATGAATAATTGCAAGTAGAATTGGGTCAAAATTAGAGTCTCATTTTGAGGGGTTATCATGAGAATGCCAGATTGGTGGGAACAAAATTAGAGACTTTGAAGTATGTAAGAAGGCTGTTGTAATAACCTGGGAGGGAGATGGAGACGATGGTAGAGTATTCCTCTCTGATCTGCAGGAAATACATCCCAAGAACACCACAGTAGATGTCAGAAAACATAGTAACATATCTTGCATATATTGTGTTTTTTCCTACACATATAAACTTATGACCCCCATTTTTTTCATAATTTCACAAGTGGAAGATTTATTCTTACAATCCATCATTGCAACTTGAACATACAAGTTTTAAAATTTTAAACCAAGAATCTCCCCCTTCTTAACTAAAGAAAGCATTTACCAATATCTGATCTGCCAGCATTACTACTCTGTGGAGCATCACTGAGTAAAATGGGGATTATTGAAAAAAACACACATATTATAACATTACAATAGCACATTTATTAATCAAGTGGGCTCTTACTATCTTGAGAAAGAGAAGAGGGCAAGAGATCATTATTTTTTTTATCATTTTTTATTTGAATTAGAAACAAGAGTAATTTACATCCCCCCAACTAAAACCCTACCTATCGCATACCCTTTCTTCTATTCTTCACCTGACTCAACCTTTCTGCTCCCTCATAACTTCTGCATCCTTTCTCTTCTTCCTTTCTCATTATCGTAGCTCCCTCCCCCCTCTCCCCATGCTCTCAATTTGCTCAGGGGATCATGACCCTTTCCCCATCTCCAGGGGACAATGTTTGTCTCTTTTAGGGTCTTCCTTGTTTACTAGTTTCTCTGGCAGTGTGGATTGTAGGCTGGTAATCCTTTATGTCTTAAAAAACCACCTATGAGTGAGTACGTACCATGTTTGTCTTTTTGTGATTGGGTTACCTTGTCCAGAATGGTTTCTTCTAGTTCCATCCATTTTCCTGCAAATTTCAAGATTTCATTGTTTTTTTCTGCTCAGTAGTACTCCATTGTGTAAATGTACCACATTTTCTCTATCCATTCTTCGGTTGAGGGGCATCCAGGCTGCTTCCAGCTTCTGGCTTTTACAAATAGTGCTGCTATGAACATCGTTGAACAGATGTCCTTGGGAAGAGATCATTATTAATCCTATGTTTATAAACAATTGAATGAAGAAAAACTCACAGGATGGGAGAGGAGCTTTATCAGCTGTATGTCTGACAGAGAATTAGTACCCAGAATAGACTAAGAAAACAAAGAGTAAAGGAAACAATGACCCAATTAAAATAGTGAGCTGGGATCTGAACAGAGTTCTCAATAGAAGAAATAAAAAACGAATAAGAAAGCTCTCAAAAGTGGTTTTCACCCTTAGAAATTAAGGAAATGCAAAGTAAAACAACTTTGAAATTTTATCTTATTCCAGTCAATGGCTAAGACTGAGAAAACCACTGACAACAAAGTCTGGAGAGGTTGTGGCAAAAGAGAAATCACCACTCACTGTTGGGTGGAATGCAACTTGTTGCAGTCACTCTGAAAATCAGTACAAAGAATGCTTAAAACAATAACAACAAGATCTACGCTAAGACCCAGCTATATCATTCCTTGGCATATATCTAAAGACTGGACATCCTACTCCATAGATACTTGGTCAGTAGAGTTCAGAGTTTCCTTATTCACAACAGCTGGGAATTTGAGACAACCTAAATGTCTTTCAACAGCTGGATGTATAATGAAAATGTGGCACATAGGCAAAATGGAATAATACTCAGCTGTAAACAAAACAGAAGTCATGAAATTTGTAGGTAAATAGACGGACCTAGGAAAGATTATATTGGATGAGGGAACTCATACCAGAAAGACAAATACTTCATTTTCTCTCTTATATGCAGTCCCTAGCTACAAATCTTCAGGTGTGGATATATAACATGAAGTAGCCACCATAGAAACCAGAAAAATATAACCGGGTCATTGTGTATGCATGAGACGATGCTTGAGAGAGAAATAGCAGGGTACAGGTGATATGAAGGGTTAAATGTGAAGACAGTATGAAGAGGCTCCAAATGGAGAGAAGGTCAAGAGGTCAATGCAGCTGCAGAAGGCCAGATTAGGGACAAATAACACTAAGGTTGTTTGATAAAGCCTCAAGGCATTATATTATTTTATATTTACCTAAAATTATACATAAGATTGTGTAAATATATGTATATATATATATATATATATATAATACAAGTGACATACTTTGATTAAGACATATATCTTAATCAAAGATCTCATATGGTATATGTATCTTTGATATCTATCTCAATCAAAGTTATGTCACCTGAGATCACAATACTTCCATAAGAATCATAGACTAGCAAAAATATCAAGTATCAGGCACAGGCACAAGAAACTTCCTTTTGAATGGTTGGCCAGGGTAGTCTGAATTACTCCTAAAACAATAGAGGCCATTTTTATCACACTTAAAAGTGTCTCAGAGGGGAGCTAGGAAACAAGGAGGACCCCAAGAGAAGATTGCATAGTCCCTCAAAGAAGGGGAGGGGAACAAGAAACCCTGAACAAAGTGGCAGCACGGGGGTGGGGGGTAGAGGAAGGAGGTGGGAAGGGAAGAAGGGGAGGGGGAGGAGAACAACATGACTGAGATAGGGGAGGAATAGGAGGGCAAGAAAGGAGATGCTTTGATAGAGGGAGACAGTACAGGTTTGGAGAGAGGTCTGGCACAGGGAAAATTTTAGGAGATCCACAGAGATGACCCCAACTAAGAATCTAGGCAGTGGTACAGAGGATGCCTTTGCTGCCCCTCCCCTATAATGAGATTGATGTCTACCTTGGTTACCATTCCTAGAGCCTTCATCCAGTAGCTGTTCAAAGCAGAAACAGGCACCCACAGCTAAGCACTGAACCATACTACTGGAATCCAGTTGTGAAGAGGGAGGAGGGGTGAGTAAAGAAGCCAAGATGGTGCTGCAGGAACCCGAAGAAACAGTTGATCTGACCTAGTAAGAGCATGAAGACCCTAGTCATAAAGCTGGGACTGAGCCAAGCCCTCTGAATGTGGGTGCCAGCTAGGAGGCCTGTTCAGTCTATGGGACCTCTAACAGTGGAGCCAGTGTTTATCCCTAGAGCACAAATGGACTTTGGGATCCCATTCCCTATGGAGGGATACTATTCCAGTCCAGATACAGCAAGGAGGGTCTGGGCCCTCCCCCAAATTATATGAGGCCCATGGGGGGGTCCTCACTATCCTTGGAGAGGAGTTGGGGGATGCGTTGGGGGGTTGGCGCAGAACATGGGAGGTTGGTGGGAGGGGGAAGGAATGGGGGGGATGGATATGTAAATATGAGTGCCTCTGAAATAAAAAAAAATTAAATAAAAGAAAGTGTCTCAGAGGTTGAAGATAAGCTCCTATTCCTGAAGATACCACTGACTTAAGACCCAGGACTTGTATTATTTAAGATGGATCTAACTTAAAAGCATCCTTCCTGTGGTTGAGCTTCCATAATACCAGACAATACTAAGCAAATGGCCAAGATAGGGAAGCAGTCACAGTCTTACCCATTTTTGATGCCTATGAACCACAACAATGACCAGAATAATAAGGTATCTGTAAAAATGAAATAGTGGCACTCACATGTTGGTGGTAACCAACAGCTACCTAAGTGGATTTTTTTACATCTTTTTATTTATTTTAGAAGCACTCTTATTTACATATTCATCCCCCCATTCCCTTGCTCTCCCATCCTCCCATGCTCCCCACCCAATCTCCAGGGATAGTGATGCCCTCCATAGGGGATCATCAAAGTCTATCCCATCATTTGGGGGAGGCCTCAGGCCCTCCTTCCTGTATCTGGGCTGCAACAGTATCCCTCCATAGAGAATGGGATCCCAAAGTCCATTTGTGCTCTAGGGATAAACACTGGCTCCACTGTTAGAGGTCCCATAGACTGAACAGGCCTCCTAGCTGGCACCCACATTCAGAGGGCTTGGCTCATCCAAAGCTGGTTCCCCAGCTTTATGACTAGGGTCTCCAGGCTCTCACTAGGTCAGGTCAAATATTTCTGTGTTTTTCTTCAGCACAGTCTTGGCTCCTTTGCTCATCCCTCTTCCCTCTCCACAACTGGATTCTGGGAGTATGGTTCAGTGTTTAGCTGTGGGTGCCTGTTTCTGCTTTGAACAACTACTGGATGAAGGCTCTAGGAATGGTAACCAAGGTAGACACTAATCTCTTTATAGGGAAAGGGCATCAAAGGCAGCCTCTCCACCTCTGCCTAGATTCTTAGTTGGGGTCATCCCCATGCCAGACCTCTCTCCAAACCTGTACGATCTCCCTCAATCAAGGCATCTCCCTTCTTGCTTTCCTCTATTCCTCTCCTGTCTCAGTCCTGTTGTTCTCCTCTCCCCTCCTTATCTCCCCCCTCCTCTTCCCATGTCCCTCCTCTCTTCCCCCATGCTCCAAATTTGCTTAGGGGTTCTTTCTCTCCCCTTTTTAGGGGGTCCATGCATTGTTCTTCTCTTGTGGTCCTCCTTGTTTCCTAGCTCCTCTAGGGAGCTAGGGAGGGGTGGTATGTATTGTAGGCTGGTAATCCTTTGCTCTATGTCTAAAATCCATATATGAGTGAGTACTTACAATTTTTTGTCTTTCTGTGACTGGGTTACCTTGTTCAGGATGGTTTTTTCTAGTTCCATGCATTTGCCTCACTCAACAGGACAGAAATCATTCCTGGTACTTAACCAACTACTTAGGGCTAATGAGGTCATGGATCTTAGAAGAGAATCTGCTATGGCCACTTTGCTAAGCCAGCATAATTTCTTGATGACATTCTAAATCTTATCCTTATTCTCATAGGTAAGGGTAGCCATTTCCCCTCATCAAATAAACTTTTTTGGGGAGGGGAGACCATTACAGAAAATCACAACTGGACGCCATGCAAAGATTAGTGGATTGTGGGAATCCCATATCCAATTGATATATTTGCAGGATCACAGTTCCTGCATCTTTCTCAGGAATCATGGCAAAAGAGGTGGCAGAAAGAATACGAAGAAGTCTGCTGTGAAACTGATTCTTCTAGAAATGGCTGTATTAACATGACCAGAAAAATGGCTATATCAATTAGCATGCAAATACACACATGCACACATACCAACATAAATTGAAACAATAGTAAAAAAAAGGTGTCAGTTGAGGGAATGGGAGGGGTCTGGGAGAAGAATGGGAAGGAGAAGCAAAATAGTTATATTTTAATTAAAGATGTAAACATATAAATATAAAAAAGAAATCTATTGCCTGAGTCCCTCTGGTTGTCTTCAAGCCTGGTGGCCATCTGGTATACCCACTGTTAGGATCCACTTTTTCCCCCTTCTACGTCTCATTCATCCATTCTTGTTCTCATCGCTAGGATCTCATCCTTATTCATGTACTCATGAAGTATAGCTTGAATTTTGGTGTCCTTATGGAAGTCAAGATGCTAAAATCCCTATAGCCATGATACATTATGAAAACTAAAAATCTAAGGCAGCTGTCACAGCCACTGATTCAGTTGATTTTAATTAATAGATGATACAAAGCACTTGAAGACTTTAATGCTAAAACCCTTAGGACAAGGTTTACTTGTCATTCCCACATTCATTTCTCTACTGCTGGAGAAGGCCATTCAAGATACACGTGCAATTGAAATATCCAAGATTCGAGAGAAGATAAACAAGTATTGCAATGATTGTAGTAATTACCCTCCTGATTCGAATTGATGTATGTTACTACTAAATAAAGTAAATGATACAGTAAGTGATGCTTTTTTAAAAAAGCTTTTAGTCATCTGAGTAGAATTAGTGGAGTGTTTCAGAGGCCAGGAATACTGGCTCTCAAATCTCCCAATCCCCTTGTGTCTACAGGCAGGTATTTGATAAGTCCTTGCAACAGGAATGAGTGACAGTACTGTTAAACAGCTCAGTGACTAGGGAAAACAGGCCTTTCAGAAGCACTGGCTATTTATTTTTTGTGCAATGAATATACTAAAATGAGCTATAATGGGCTCAGCAAATATTTTTGCTTCTCTCCTGCCTTTGTGGATGTTGTGCACTTTCCTTAAAATAGAGACTAGCAGAAGCCATGACTCAATATGTTTCACTAGGAAGGGAAACAAAGATATGAATTCTGTGATCTGATTTTTAGCACAATGACCAAGAATTCTGGACAGGTCCAGCTGTGCAACAGGTGATCTGATTATATTCCCATCTACTGCAACAAAAACCTTCTGATTGGTTAGACTGCAAATTGGGAAATCCCATCCACAATGATTGCCCTGGGCTCCTGACCTCTGCTTCCTGGGGACCTCTTTGTCTTTAGCACCCGTGGATCAGTCCAGTCTGTAAACATTCCAAAGAAGGACAGAAATGGAGACAACTCCGCCTGATGGCTATGCTTTGAAAGAGAAATAATGCCATTTAATTCTGCCCTGTTCTTAGCAACAGACTCCAGTCACAAGTTTTTTAGACATTAGTTTAAAGGAGCTATGGCCCAAAAAGGAGAGGAATATTTAGCTTTATGTATTTAAGAAACATTAAATACATAAAAGTTTTGCTCATTATAGAAATTTGGCAAAGTGGTGCCTTGAATCACACCCAGATTGTTTTCTTTTGTTTTCTGACCTGAGGTCACAGATAAGGTGGTCAAGATGTTTCAAATCTCAAAAGACTTGGTCTGTCTGAAAAAATAAAGAAAGGAAGGAAGAAGGAAAGAAAGAAAGAAAGAAAGAAAGAAAGAAAGAAAGAAAGAAAGAAAGAAAGAAAGGAAGGAAGGAAGGAAGGAAGGAAGGAAGCAGTGGTGGCACATGCCTTTAATCCAAGCACTTGGGGGGCAAAGGCAGAGGCTGGCATATCTCTGTGAGTTCAATGCCAGCACAAGTTCCAGGACAGCTGGGGCTACATAGCTGAAACTCTGTCTCAAAAAACAAACAAACAAACAAACAAACAAACCAAACAACAACAGCAATGACAGGGTCTGTTAAGTAATGTCCAGTAATGAAGCAAGTACATTTTTTTGTAAAATACATTGTAACCAGTGTTGAGTGACTAGTTCCATAAGGAAGAGCAATGGTATGAGCAGAACTTACTAAGGATCAGGAGAAAGTGACAGGTGGTCTTCTGGGGCAATGTCCTTTGATTGACCTGGGGTTACTATGCAGAATATACATGTAATCCCATTTACTCTTAGATTTCTGGATGCCTTTCTGTTTGTTTTGTTTTGTTTCTGTACAAACCACTTCTTTTCATTTTGCCATGTTGTGTTTTCCACCGGACTAGAGAAACAACCTCAACTACCCAACAGAGAGGCAGCAGCTACCCTTTATTTGTCCCCTGATTCATATTAGCGCATTGTGAGGTGGAGGTAGATTCTCTTTACTTCTCAAAGAGTGGGGCTCTGAGGACAATATGATGCCAGTAGTGTGATCCCAAACCTGCTGCCCAGGCTTGTTAACAGGCTGATCCCATGAAAGCTCTCCAGAAAGTTTTGGCTGTCTTTCCACTCAACATCTTGACGAACAATAGGACCCATGTGAGGCAGAAGGGCATATTACTCAGTGTTGACTCATCAGAGAGCACTGTTGGGATGAAAGGGGGAAATTTTGAGACTTCTAGAATGAAGAGCTACAATCCCAGGACACAGTATTATCCTTGTTCTACAAAGCCCACTGGTTTAATGTTTTCTTAAATGACACACAGAAATTTGTGAAAGCATCCTTTGAATTTCTCCCCTGAATAGCCCATAGAGGCCCACAGAAGATGTATAGAGGAGATGGTGATGTTTTCAGAAAATAAAGCCAACTCCAAAACTGGGATTCCAGTAAGGGCAACAAAAAGAAACAGAGGCAAAAGATAACTATTATCATATGATCAAATGTCATTCTAGCAAAAAGTCATGCTGAGATATATATATATATATATGTGTGTGTGTGTGTGTGTGTGTGTGTGTGTGTGTGTGTGTGTGTGTGTGTGTGTGTTAAAGTTAGACTTCTTAGCTACTTTGTTCTTTTTCTGGTATAGATGAGAGCCTTGAGGCTAGTCTCTCTCTCTCTCTCTCTCTCTCTCTCTCTCTCTCTCTTTTTACATGATTCAAATACAAGCAGGAATAATAGTTATGTCTTAAAATATAGAGTATTCAGAACTATTGTTATATGTAGAGAAAGAAACCTACTTGAATACATTATATAGGAGATGTTTTCTTACTATATCCCAGGTGCTCTTCTAAGAAAATTGTATCAATTAGTTCAGTTAACCCTTACACTAAACCTCAAGGCTAATACTATCTCATTTTCCTGATGAGAGAACAATAGCAGTGTTTTATAACTTGTACAAGAATACGTCACTAAACCTCCCAATATTAGAACTAGAATCTCAGCAGCGTAATCTAGGAGTCAGTCTTGACAACTGTGTGTGTATTACCTATAAAAATAAGGAATGTGGGATGGAGAGAATGCCGAGTCAATAAAGTGTTACAATTTCAATGTCCTGAAACATGAGGACCCAAGTTCAATCCCTAGACCCTATATTTAAAAAAAGAAAAGAAAAGGCATGGTGAGGCATACTTATAGTCCCAGCTCAAGGAAGAAGGAGATAAATGGATCTCCAGGGCTACCTTCACCTATGTATTCCAGGCCAGCAAGAGACCCTGTCTCAAGAAAACAAGGAGGAAGAGAGAAAGAGGCCAAAGACAGATGCCATGTAGTCAAGGAAGGAGTAACAAGTCCAGAGTCTTCTCCGATAAGAAAAGTTCACGTGGAAATACTTAGATTAATAGAAATGGGTTAATAATTAAGACAGAGCTATCCAGTAAGAAGCCCTAGTCATCAACCAACAGTTTTATAAATAATATGTCTCTGTGTGCTTATTTGGGGCTGAATCGGCGACAGGACCTGGTGGGACAGAAAACTCTGTCTTCAGTGGATAGTCAGAGGAAGAACAATGCTGAGGTTGACCTCTGGTCTTCATATGCCATGGCATGCATCCACAAGTTTTACACACACACACACACACACACACACACACACACACACACACACACACACACACACGAGCATATGTATGGCTTCTAAGTTTCTCTAACAACTATGGTCTTCATAGTAAGGCAGTAGTTTCACTCACTCAACCAAGTGAGACTTTGTTACTGCTCAGAATTTCACTCAACCAAAAGAGACTTTGTAGAGCTCCAAATCTCTCTAATCCATACCAACCAGTGGATGCTGTTGTCTCCTGAACAGGTCTTTTTCCTTCCTCTCCACCAGCCTTGATCAGAGTGGAGAGTCAAATCTCCTCAGTGGCTCCTCAAGCAAGACAGTAGAGATTCCATCAGAACACTTCCACAGTGGGAACTGCCAGTCTTACAGAGAGACATCCCAGAAGCTTCTGAACTACAAGAATTTCTCTATAAATTATGCCACTAGGCTCAGAAGTAAAACATTAGAGTATTTTCATTTAATTTCTTTCATCTCCACTCTGACTTCTCAAGGACTGTATCACCTCAGCATCAACACCAGAGCCATTTGATGCCAGCTTGGAAATAACCATAACTTCCATTTGTGAGGGGTGTTAGGGTTAACAAAGTGTTTCTTACCAATTTCTACCTTAATTTTCTCAAAAACCTGTGAGCTTATCTTTACTGATCCAGTTACAGGTAAAACATTTAGATAGAATAAATGCCCCTGGCTTAAGATCACAGAGAAATACCAACCTTGACTGGCAAAACCCAAGTTTTTGTCTCAGAACATAGGGTTCCTTGCAATTCTGAAGTTACTTACGGTAGAATTTCATCTCCATATTCTCTTCTTTGTAGGGGAAGTGTTAATAATGATGTATGTTAGTATTTAGACATTTGTACTGGCCTGCCTTTGGCTTTCTGACAGGATATGCCCTCAGCTGCTGCCACTAAGAGCACCACCAGTTCCTATTCAATATGTTACCCTTTAAAAGGGCCCTGCCCACCTCCCATCTCTCTCCTTATCCCTCTCTCTTCCTCTTCTTTTTCCTCTCTGTCTGTCCCCCCTTTCTGCCTCTCTTTACTCTTTCTCACTGCTCCAGTCCCTGGATGCCAGTATCCCCTCTCTCCTTTCCCCTTTTTATGACCTTTTCCCTTAATAAAAAAAAAAAAAAAACCTCTGCTTGAACTCTGTTGCATGGCATCTTTCTCTCTGGAACTGCTTTTTTTTTTATTGCAACAGTGTGTAATCTACATTTTCCCAGAGCCCCAATCCATCTTTTAATTGGATAGTAACTACCTAATCAACCTTGATGATTCAATTCTTAGGTAATCCTTTCTGTTCACAGGAGTTATTGGTCACCACCTAATTGTTCTTGTTTATAGCCAACATACTGTCAATCTGCAATAATGGATCATTTTCAAGAAATGGGTAATTCTAAATTTAGTGTCGGAAAAACTCTGCTCTGGAGTAAGATAGAAAATGATTCCTTAGCAGTGACCACATGGGCAAGTCCCCAGCTTTGCTGCTCTGTTCTCATATTTGAAACCCAAGATCATTGAGATCACCCCTAAACTCACATTTTAGTGTTTCTACATTCAAGCTGAAACCTGAAGGCAAGCAGTTATTGTGGAGGCAAGGGAAGGCCATCAAGAGTTGGTCTAACTCTTGTAAGTCTACTGATGGCCCTTGGTACCAGGTCAGAGAAAACAAAACCCAATAAGAACATGAACTCAAGAAATGACTGCTGTAGGTTTTTCCTTGCTCTTTGGTTTCTACTAGAAATGCTTGATGACGGCCAATAGCAAACAGAAAAGCTCTTTGGTCAAGAATAGGACAACTTTTAGAGACTGTTTTTGGAGTCTTTCTATAGATTAGTTACTATGGAGAAAGTATGGTCCCAGTTTCTGTTCTCTTTTTCCCAGATGTGCAAAAGCATAAGGACTTGGAGTTTTAGCCTCAGCGCCAAAGATAGGTTCTGAGACGTGTATGTCAAAGTGTGGGCTGCTAGTGGTTTCTGATGTTTTGCTAGTAACTGATTTAGAAACCCAGGTGTGGGGCAATCAGTATAAGGCCTTTAATTTGATGACAGGGAATGAATTAAAAATCAGACTTTCTCACATTGTCTTTTGAGCCTTTTGCATACATCACCCCCACTTATTCAAGCCCAGTCATGCTGGCCTCCTGATTATTTCCTGGATACACTATGAGGCTCTATACATCACTGGCTGTACCCTCTGTCTGAAACAATCCTCCCTTCTGTCTATTGCTAACTCCTTTACCTCTTCCAAGTCTTGGTTTAAATGCTAACTGCCCAATGATACACACTGAGACCATTATACCTCAAATTGCAACCAACCTCTTCATTAGTCTTAATTTCTCTGCCAGTTGTTCTCCCCTCCCCACTCTGTTTTAAATATTCTATGCAAGCTAATTATTTTCTGAGTTTATCATTAAATTTCGTCTTACTGGCTGGTGAGGATCTCACAGAGATCACTGCCTCCTCCCATGCTTTTTCACAAAGTGCCTGCCTGGCTCACAGTAGGCACATAGCAGCTTCTCATTATGGCCGGCCTCTGTGATCCATCTTGATCTGGATTCCTTTTAACCGGGTAGATTTTACTTGCCTAAGATTTCCTGAAGTTTTTATAGAGCAGGTAATTACTGAATAAGGACCTAATAGGGACAATTTTGAGATAAATAGAAGAAGTTATTAATAATTACTCCTGAGCAATTTAAATAGGCACCATTACGGGAAAATTAGGACTTATGATAGATTTATCAATTGGAGAATGTGGTCGAAGGAAAAGAGTGGGGCCCTGGGGAGAAACAGGAAAGGGGAGGGATTACAAAAGGGTTTTTTTTGTTTTGTTTTGTTTTTTATTTTTTTGGATATCTTGTTGTTGGGTTTGGTAAAGGGGCTGTATGCACTGTGTTCTCAGAAGTGGCATGAAAGGACACCTGGGCCTTTCCCCTCAGTCAGCTGGCTTCTTATGGTGCTGGGACATCACCATGTCTGAGATACTGTGCCCTTCTTGGTATGCAGCCTCTTTCTATCCCCTTCTCAAGCCTACTTCCCTCCCACCCTTTCCAAGTGCTGTGATAAGGAGATGCAGTTTGAAAGTCATAAAGGGTTTGGGCGTGTGATAGCTGGGAAAGAGCCTTTCCCCAGTGGAGAGGAAATGAATCCCAGGTCTCCCATAGCACTTGGATTCTCAGGGTCTCAAAAAATGTAGCGTCAGCATAGGCCAGAAACAACACAGAGAGTATCCATTTGATCTAAACATAAAATGAGTTCTAAGAAATTTGTTGTGATGAAATAGGGAACCCAAGGGTCTTCTAAAGTGCTACCCAGAGGTTTGCTCTGGAAATTCTGAGATTTTGTTCTGTGAGTTTCAGTGTTTTCAGAAACATATTGGGACCTTAAACATGGTTGCTGTTTTTGACTCTGAATGGTCTGTGGAAGGCCAAAGGTCAAGTTTACAGGGGCAATTTTGAAAGGTTTTAGAGAGTGATGTGGATGGATTTGAGGGTACATATAAAAATCACACACAGACCTGTAATCTATTAGCACATGCAGGGAGTTGAAGGCAGTTGCCAATTAGGAAGACTAAAACCTCAGTCTGGCAAAACAAACTCCCTAGACCCTTGTGACAAGTGGCTGAGGATGAATCCTAAGACCATTCTGTTTTCATGTGGTGACTACAGGCTTCCTTCAGGCTTCTAAAATGAGGACAACACATCAGGACCACATACAGCCATGCTGTAAGAGCCATGGGAAGAAAGGGAGACAAAGGGGTTTCAATCACAGACTTTCTCACTTCCTTGATTTTCTTTTTCTTGTTTAGCATCAACTTTCAAATAGTAGCAGATGGGTAGCCATCATTAAGTTTATCTGAAATGAATCCTTTTATGTTTTTCTGACAACTGTACTAGTGTCATGTTACTATAACAAAACACCTGTGGTATTTGCTTATATTTCAAATGATTATTCGGTTCACAGTTTTGGAGATTTGAGTCCATGATGAAGCAGCCCCATTAGTTTGAGTTTCCAATGGAGGTACCAGCAAGTGATGTGTGACCAAGTGTGTGACCAAGCCTAACAGTTTGTATCACAAGCCAGGGATAAAAAGACAGAATGAGGAAGAAACAAGCATTTGCAATCTCTTTGAGAGCACAGCCCCAAAAATCTACAGATGTCCGCAAAGGTCCCATCTCCCACTTTAGGACCAAAGAATATTTTTTAGACATTGCTTTTAGGGGGGACACATTTATATTCAAACCATAACAGTTGCTACTACCCAAATCCTCATGTCTATGTCCCTTACGGTATTTCAGATGTTTACTTCAGCGTTGTTTTGAGGTTAGCCTCCCTGAAATCCGAGTCAGCCTCAGTTCTTGTCAGTCACCTCAAACCCTTCCACAGTTTTCAGGGTCAAACTCAACCTCCTTGTGGTACAACATAGACCTTCAATGAATGAGATTGACTTATGTCTCCATCCTTCTCATCCGACAGTACCCCTAGTTAGCTTTTCTTTCACAGCAAGGAGCTTGTACCATTATTTATTTCATGCCCAGTATCTGATGTGCTGAAGGCTTTCTCTGCACATCTCTTCATGAAGAATCTGTCAGTTTCCCAGCTCCACCAGTCTGTCTTTATATGATCTGCAATGGGCGATGGCCATTCAAAGCAGAAGACAGGCAAAGATGAAGGCAGAACCTATGTGATGGATTTTGAGGGGTTTTTGCTTGTTTGTTTGTCATGTTTTGGTTGGTTTGGTTTTTAGGGCTGAGAAATGGACCAAGAGTTTTGAACCATTGAGCTAAATCCCCAACCACGAATGTGATAGATTTTACTTCCATTTTATTCTATTTTATCTTATGCAAAAATCAAAGCAGGAAAAATATCAGCTGATTCCATCCATGATAATAACTGGGGGCACCTCAAAAGAAGTGAAGTAGAGGGAGAATCATTCCAAACAGACTTGGACTATAAGTGGAAAAAGTATTAAGTTACAGTTATGGTTGGAGTGACACCTATGAAATATGAAAATGAATAACGAATTGCTTTCCAGTACTTGGAGCAATTAACAAAGAATGTTGACTCCTTTCAAAGACAGTAGGAGAGGGGAGTGCTAAGCACTGAGTAACCAAGTGAACAGACAGACATTTAGCATAATATTTATCACTAAAGAGACTGGTGAGGAAAACAGGAAAAGAATGGAGAGTGAAAACACACTCATTCAGAGAGTGTGAGCAGAGGTGATATCTGAGCAAGGACCTGAATTAATTATATGAGTTGTATAAATGGTGGGCTCTCTGGGAAGAAGGCACAGCAAAGCCAAAGCCAGGAATTTAGAGTGTGCTCATCATGAAAGTGCATTTCCTGTGAGGTCTGGACCACTGCATCACAGAGAATGAGGCAGGTAGACAGAACTGAGGCCCAGAGATCTTTGAAAGCTGGTTACCTGCTCCATCTGACAGTCTACACCAGTCAGAAAAGATGTTTACTTTTCCCGGAAAAATCCCACATACCTATGTCCCTAAGCCAGTCTAAGCCAATTTGGGGGAAGAAAAAGAAACTATTTTCACAATGTTAGCACATACCATACCCATCAAACCCAATACTGAGGATCTGAGATAATAGGACAAAAAATAAAATGGGCTGAAGAAATGGCTTGACAGTTTAGTTCCTAGCCACCATACATAGTACAACTGCCTATTACTCCAACTCTAGGGGAATCTCTTACCCTCTTCTGGCCTCTGCAGTCACTCACATGTATATACCTACATACACAGATGATGAGGAACAATATCAAACCAGAGATAGGTTTAGTAACTTATTGGGGAAATATACTCACATGAGGAACCAGTATTTGGAACTCAGAGAAGTCCAGTCCCTGATGCTTCCAAAAGCTGGCTGAACCCCAAAAGAGAGAGTCTGGCTCCTCCTCACCCTTTATCCCTCACCCTTCTACGTACCTGTGACCACACACACACACACACACACACAGACACACAGACACACACACACACACACACACACACACACACACACACACACACACACACACACACACAAATTAAAAATAAAATAAATTCATTAAAATGTCATTAAAATAGGGGCTGGAGGGATGGCTCAGAGGTTAAGAGCACTGGCTGTTCCTCCAGAGGACTTGATTTCAATTCCCTGCACCCACATAGTGGCTCACAACCATAGGTAATGAGATCTGGTGCCCTCTTCTGGCCTGCAGGCATACATGCAGGTAGAACACTGTATAATAAATAATTAAGTCCTAAAGACATTAAAATAGAACACTAAAAACAATGGTTAGAAAAATAACATATCTTGGTTCTCATCCTAAAATATGCTGGGTACTTTATAAATTGTTACCCCCACATTTATGCCCCCCCTAAATTCTCTTTTTAGTTGTTGGTTCATATCCCCACCCGACCCCCGCCTTGGAGAAAGGATACAAACTCCATTTAAATTTCGAAGTACTCTATGACACTTCCAAGATGAGTAACCACTAAAGTGTAGTTTCTACCAGTGACAGCTCTGATTTTTCGTGCTTGAGAACCTAGGATAGGCATCCAAATCCCTTACGACCTGGCCCTTCATGGTGGGGTCAGTTTTGTAGAAGGGGAAGAATTTAGCAAATAAGAAAATGTATGTCTCTGTGCGTATGTTCTAATTTCTGAATAATCCATGAGCCCCCAAGTGACCCATGAGAAGGGTTCCAAGATGGGCTTGAGGCTGAGAACCTGGGTTCCAGAGCTGTCTGTATCAGTGTTGAGCCAACCCCCACCCCACTCCATTTCCTCACAAGAAGAATCTCTGGCTCTGATGAAACAGAACAATTAAATGCAAGAAATCTCCAGGGCTGTCACTTCTCCCCCATACTGTAGACCACTTGCTCTCCATGGGTTGTGTTCACAGCCTTCTGCCAATGATCAGAGGCGAGCAGTATGACTTTTTAGTTGTCATCTTTTGGCCATCCCAGCAGTACCCATATCACAAGCCAATAGATGTTAATCTTTCTGAGTGTGTATTTCTTCGTGGAGGGTTTTGCATGACTTATCTCATTGAATCTCTCTCTCTCTCTCTCTCTCTCTCTCTCTCTCTCTCTCTCTCTCTCACACACACACACACACACACACACACACACACACACACTGTACTGTCACTTCCATTGCACAGATGGAAAAACCAAGGTTGAAAAAAGTTTAATTTCCTATATTAAGGACACACCACTGGCATTATAAATCTGGGATTAAAACATACTTTTGCATGACCCCAAAAACCTATCTGTTTTCAACCACAACTTTTTAATGCTACCCTAACACAGCCAGACTAGCACTGTGTCTCCTCACGTTCCAAAGTAATGTTTTCCAAAATATAAATTTCACAGGTGTGTTGCAGAAGATGCTAACATGATCAATACTTGAAAATGCAAATGCAATCATTATATTATGTTCACCTCAGAACACAAAAGCTTGATTGCATAAAAAATGCTGCTTTTATTAGTAAACAGGAGAAGACGGAAACCATCTGCAGTTTCTGTACTGCTTTATCACTACTAGTTTAGAGTATAAAAATTTGATCAAAGCATCTTCTTAAAAATTCAGTTTCATTTATATTTTCAGTCCCCAAACATAAACATGGCAATGGTATATATCAGGGACATTAAGGACACTTGTATAAAAAATGGGATTGAATTTTGTATTGTAATTTTCAAGTTTATCTAGCAGAATTTGAGTTTAAAAGAAGGAACGAACCCCAAAGTGATAGCAGAAGCCATAGCTTAGCAAAATGTCATCAAGCAAAATATCAAAATATGACATCTGATATCAAGTATTCAGGAGTTACATTTTCAATCAAAAGCATCTCTCTTGGATGTATGGCAACAAAATAAAAAGAACTGCAAGATTGTAATTTTATTATGCATATCACTGAGAGGAAAAACAATAGTTCTTTTCTTGACTTCCTTTGATGTCAAACAAGGAATCCTGCTGATTGATTCTCCGATCTCCTACATGAAGTGAGAGAGTCAATAAGAGAAGATGAGCCAGCCGGGAGTGGCCAGCCAGGAGTGGTCAGCACACCTTTAATCTCAACATTGTGGAGGCAGGAGCAGTGAATCTCTATGAGTTCAAGGCCAGCTTGGTATACAAAATGACCTTCTGGGCTACACAGTGAGAGACTGTCTCAAATATATATATATATATATATATATAATATATATATATATATATATATATGTAAAGATGCATCAGTGTCAATGAAGAGCCTCCATATTACTAGTGATGGGAAGAAAATACATGAGTTATTGCTAAATTCTCACTATTCTCTTGGTAGACAGTTTGACACATTTCCTTTGTGAAGAATTGAGTCTTTAACCCAGGAATATATAACATATATATATATATATATAATATACATTATATATGTAATTATATACATAATATATTATATATATACAATATATATAATAATATATATATTAATGGGAGTCTTTACCTGTACTGGATCTGATGCTGTCCACACCAAAGTGAGTCTTAAGTCAAGTCCAGGAGCCAAGCTGGTCATAATTTGCAGTTTTCCCTGTATCTCTGAGACGCTGTGCAATCTAGGACTATGGAAATCAAGCTGTAGATACATTGGTCAGGAGAAAAGCCTTAAAATTTTTGTGTGTTTGAGAGATAGCTGGGCCATAAGAACAGATATTGGTCTTGCAGAAGACCTGAGGGACACCTTCTCCATTGTTGCTAGAAGTCTTAGCTGAGGTCATCCTTGTGGATTCCTGGGAATTTCCTTAGCATCAGGTTTCTCCCTTGCCCCATAGTGGCTCCCTCTATGGAGATATCTCTTTCTTTGCTCTCCCACCCCATCCCTCCTGAAACTCAACCATCCCTTTCCCTCATGTTCTCATCCTCCATCCCCTCCCCGTTACTCCCCACCCTGCTCCCAGTTTAACCAGGACATCTTATTTATTTCCCCTTCCCAGGGCAATCCATGTGTCCCTCTTAGGGTCCCTTGTTACCTAGCTTCTGTGGAGCTGTAGATTATGGTCTGGTTATCCTTTGCTTTACATCTAGTATTCACTTATGAGTGAGTACATACTGTGTTTGTCTTTCTGAGTCTGAGTTACCTCACTGAGGATGATTTTTTTCCTAGTTCCATTCATTTGGGTGCTGGCTAATTTTATGTCAACCTGACACAGACTAGAGTTACCTGAAAGGAGGGAACCTCAATGAGAAAATGCCTCCATAAGATCCAGCTGTAAGGTATTTTCTTAATTAGTGACTGATGGATGAGGACCCACCTCATTGTTGGTGGCTCCATCCCTGGCCTGGAGGTCCTGGGTTCAATAAGAAAGCAAGTTAAGTAAGCCATGGGAAGCAAGCAATGACCTCTGCTTCAGCTTCTGCCTCCAGGTCCCTGCCCTGCTTGAGTTCCTATCAAGACCTCCTTTGGTGCTGAACAGCAATGTGGAAGTGTGAGCCAAATAAATCCTTTCCTCTTCAAGTTGTTTTGGCCATGGTGTTTCATCATAGCAATAGCAACCCTAAGTAAGACAGTTACACACTTCTAACTCAGAAGCAGGCCTTGTCTATTGGCTGCTTGTATGTCCTCTGATTTGTGGGAGTGTGCCATTTAACTTAGCCCATGAAGAAATCAGTCAAACCCGGGTGGGTGTTTCTTCTGGTTGTCAGCAGCTGTGTGCAGAGTGCCCTTCCTAGGCTCTGCTGACTGATTGAAATGCTTAGTAAGTTTCAGCTGTGGACAGGCTTGCAGGTCCCCAGTGTCATATGGTCTGCGTTCTATAAAAGATTTCCCACTTAACTATATCTTAATTTTAAAAAGAAACTTAAATTTCCTCAAATGCCAAAGAACAAAGTTATATTCAGATATCCTTCCAGGTGTACCCCCCTGGGAATAAAAACAATTTATCTTATATTTTAAGATTAGAAATATATATATATATATATATATATATATATATATGTATGTATGTATGTATGTATGTTTGTATGTATCAGAGGTGACAGAAAGACCCAGGTAACACATGGTGCCAATCAAAGCAGGGCCACCTCTCATGAATTATAGATTTTTTGCAGCAGTTTCATCCTGGCTGCCCACCTGAAGGGGCAAGGAAGTTAAAAAGAAATTTCCCTTGAGCATATTCTTTCTTTTTCATGATGAACGCCTTTAACCATATTTTATCAATTCTTCGACTTACATACTTTTTCAAACAATTTAAGAGCTCAAATTTGAACGTATCTTAAAATTAATGGACACCTTAATTTGACAACATTGTTTCCAGTCTTAATGAAGCGTAGCATTGCCATTGTTATTTGCTTAATCACAGCCCGTGGGTCTTAGCGGCCTTGCTTTCTTATCATTATGCCCCAGGTATCTTGTGGTACAGCATGTTTATGGGCACATTAATGAGACAGAAACCTCCCCCACAGTGATAATCAGGCGAGTCTGTGGATGGCCAGCTTGCTCTTTTCCCAGCACATAAGACATTCTCCAGCGTAGGTCACATGCTCTGTTCCTCATCTGGGGTCCTGAAAAGTGACAGGTGCTTTCTCTGGCCTGGCTTTGTCACTGTCTAGGCTAAAGATGAACAGTTCTCACCATGTCACCAGCTACAGATCACTACCAACACTAGCAACAAACTCCAAGATGACTTTATCCTTAGAATGTTTTCTAGGTGTTTCCAAAACAGGTGAAAACTCAAAGTAAATAATGTAAGGACTGAAAGAATGGACAGACCAGCTGTGAGTGAGAAATCCAGTACAGTGAGCCTCAAGTAGAAATATAGTTTTAAAATTCCAGACTCTGGGACCTTGCATATCAACTCTAACTTTCGTGCTCTTCCGTGGAGTTGTAGAGACTTCAAGGACCGTGGTGTAATTAATGTCTAGACTATCATGTCCATAATGCAAAATTGGTAAAGATGTCTGTTTGTTCTCTGAGCCCATTTCTACAAATTGATAGCCCCCGATTTTTTTCAGCAGCTTCTCTGGTCACCTAGCTGTTTTATTTGCTCACAGGATTTTTTTTTTTAAATGCAAACTAAGCACAGGTACTTCAGAAACACATAGACTCACATGTGCTGCAAGAGGTTGGGGAATCTAAAAGCCAAAGCTGTGTTTGCTGATCAATATGTCAGACATTAAAATTGGGATGAAGGAAGTAAAATCAACCAGGAAAGAAAATGGGGTGGCCTGTTCAGGGGCAGGAGCATGGTCTATCAAAGGTACTCACCTTTGATATTGTGTTTTTATGCCCCCGTGAGATTAAAGGTGGGGAGGGGCAGAGTGACAGAGGCTTGGGGAAGAGAGGGGGGAATGCAAGTATGGATCTTGGCTGTGTAGCCGCAATGAGGATGTCTGAAATGGAAAAGAAATTCATGGAGGAGACTGAAGTATAACAGAGGGGGTAGAAATAGCAGGGCATCACAACAGACAGCCTGAGGACAGTGACACGAGAGAAAGAGTGTCAGACATTATCAGATGACACGGGAAGTTCAGAAGATCAGCTAGAAGAGAGAGATGGACTATGACATTTGGGAGGTAACTCAAGAGGATACTGTCAATGGAACGGCACAGCAGAAGCCAGGCTTTAAAGGTTAGTAAGTGCGTGGCTAAAAGAGCATGAAGACTTTTTTTGTTGTTTGATTTTTGTTTTTTAAGCCAAATTTTCTAGAAAAACTACAGAGAAGACAAACCATGTGTATAAAATCCTAACTACCCTGCACGTCCAACTGCCATACTCTTCGAAAAAACAAATGTTTGCTTGCCTTGTTTCAGGATTTGGTGAGGGCCCACTGTGTTGGTGTACACCTTTAATCTCAGCATCTGGGAGACAGAGCTAGGAAGGTATCTCTGTAAGTCAGAGGTCAGCCTGTTCTATGTAATTAGTTCCAGGCCAGCCAGGGCTACAGAGTGAGACCTTGTCTAGGAAAAAGAAAAAGGTGCCTCTAAAGGAACATATATTTCAAAAATCATGTATTTTCTCACCAAAGTAAGCAGTTCACTGCAGAGCAGCCATTCTTCATGGCCAGGATGAGAGTTTGGAAACTGATACTTTTTTAGGACAGGAAGAACATCCTAGTCCTGGCTTCCTTCTCACCACTCTGCAGTTGCCCTTCTAGAATTTACTGAAAACAATTTCTCTGCCAGGAACTTTTGCCAGTGCTCTATTTATTGATTTTAGAAGCTGTGGCAAACAGCCATGGTGACAGAGCAAATTAGCAGAATATAGTGTGTCATCTGAAGCTCTCATCTGACCTAGGTGACCACAGTGGCAAGTCACCAAAGCCAGCAGATTTAGGGCACACCTTATAGGACTTTCAGTTGTTCTTTGGAGGCTCAAACTTCAGGCTTAATCTGATGTTAATTGTTCTTTATGTACATAACTAGGATTATGTTGCATAGCAGCACATTCAAACCAGCACTGTCCTGGTTACTTCTTCCATTGCCGTGACAACATGACCAACATAAGGGAGGAGAGGTTGCTTTTGCCTTGTGATTGATTTATAGGTGTCAGTCCACCGTAGTCAGGGAGAACACAGAAGTTTATAACACAGTGGACAGGAAGCAGAAAAGCAGGGGTTGGGGCACAGGAAGGGGCCAAGGACAAGCATCTCTGAAGGGCCCAACCCCAGTGACCTGTTTCCTCCAGAGAAGTCCTTTCCTTTTAAGGTCTCCAGAATCTTTCAAAATAGTGTCAGCAGCCAGACATCAAGTATTCAAACACGATCCTGGGAGGGACATTTCATAGTCAAGCCATAGCTGGCACTATTCAGTTGTATTGTGCCCTTTCTGAAGAGGCACTTACACCTCAAATTAGATTTCTCACCCTCTGATGTCCACATTCTATTACTATATTTTATCTGCTATATGTTTGCTATTTTAAAGACACATTGAGTGGGAAATTATGTCCACATAAAAACCTGCATATCAATGTTTTAATGCCTTTATTCTCAAACTGGGAGGCAACCATGATATCCTTCATCAAGTAAAGGCTAGATAAACTATAGTATATCTAGACAGTAGCTATTATTCAGCACTGAAACAAAATGAGCTACTAAAACAAGAAGAAAAATAGGAACTTGAATGCATACAATTAAGCTAAGAAGGCCAATCTGAAAAGTCCACATACTATATGAAGATAACTATGACTTTGTGTCAAAAGTAGAATCATGGAGATAGTATGGCTATCAGTGTCTATCCATGTAAAAGGGGATTTGGGGAAAAGGAGAATTTTAGAGCATGGAATGTATTATATATGATCATATTGTGGCATGGATATATGTCATTTTGTATTTCTCCAAACTCACAGTCTATAAACAAAGAGTGAACTCTGACATAAACTATGGGCTTTGAGAGACAACAATGTTTCATCGTAGCTTCATCACTTGTCACTCCCTCAGCAATTTGGTGGGAACACTGATGGTGAAGGAAGCTACATGCACATGTTGGAAAAAGAAATAAAGGGAAAATCACTGAACAAAATTTGCTACAAACCTCAAGCTTCCATAAAATATAGTCTATTTTCAAAATTAAAGTATTAATATGAGTGATCTGTTTTTTTAAGTACTGGAAAAGATCATATAAAGATGTCAGCAAAGAGGCAGAGTAGCCACTGTAGGCCACATCATCACTTCCTGCATGTCTACTCTCCATCCCAAGTCTTGAGCCTCTCTGTGAGCTCGAAGCAGTTGTGTTGTCTGCACACTCAGGGTGATCTAGACTCGCTGTGACTGGGCTCAGGTGATAATGAAGGGAATGCTGGCTTACTAATCTGCATGAAGACTCTGCATTGTAAGTGACCAGGAATTGAGCAGTTTTCCCACAAATTTTTTCAATAGGAAAATTAACCTAGAGCAAAAGAGTAAGAGACTGGGTCTTATGTCCACCTGTCCTTCACCCCCTTGTGTGCCACTCACTGGCTTAAGGAACATGATGGATTAAACACTGCATGCTAGTGTCCATATCAGTGCAGCTGATGCAGTAATATTTTCCATGCCACTACTGCAAGAATTAAATGAGAAATTCATGTTGAATTTGAATATTTACTACTGCTGCATGGAAGCAGAAATTTAGTTGGCATCAGAGAAACAATGGTGTGATAACACCGATCATCCATCTGAATTAGTTTTTGTATTATTTCCCATGCAGAGAAAACTTCTTGTGCTCAGAGCTATGAAATTTTTATTTAATTTTTATTTTGTTTAAATTATTATTAATTTATTTTTAAGTTTCATACATGAGTACTATATTCACATCATTTCCATCCCACTACTCTCAAATTCATGACTCATATATACATATATGTATATTACATATATACTTTTAAGATATATGTGTGTGTATACACACACATACATACAAACCAAGTCCATTTAGTGTTGTTGTTGTTTGTGGTGGTGGTTGTGATGTTGTTGTTGTTGGTAGTGGTGGTGGTGGTGGTGGTGGTGGTGTGTGTGTGTGTGTGTGTGTGTGTGTGTGTGTGTGTGTGTGTTAGGGCTGACCACTTGGGTTTGAGTTACCTATTAGAGAGTTCACAGAAGAGAGGCTCAAGACTTGGAATGGAGAGCAGACAGGGCTACTCTGCCTCCTTGGTGATGGCTTTATATAATCTTTTCCAGTACTTAAAAAAAAGTCACTCATATTAGTGAGTTTAATATGAGTTTAATATGAGAAGAAAACTGACTCCCCCTCTCAGTGGCCATTGTTAGCCTGTAGTTCTTAATCCAGGCGTGGGACCATCCACAATGTCTCGGCAGCTGGCACTATCATTATTCAAGTCTTGTTTAGGAAACCACTTGGGTTTCATGAGTGCAGCTTCCCTGTCATGGCTATCTAGCAGCAGGCATCATCTACATTTTAACTTTCTTATGGATTAATTGTTTTCACATTTGAATTGTTGCCTCCTTTAGACTACACATTCTTGTGGTTTCCAGTTATCATTTTTTAATTGCACTTTTCAATCTCTCTATTTTGTTTCCTGAAGGACATGTTTCTGGGGATGAGAGCACACATTCACGCCTTATTTGCTCTCTGCTGCTGTCAAATTCTCTTTCTTGAAATTCTCCATTTGCAACCTTTACATAGTAACACATAGTGATCATTGTAAGTCACTCTACAGACTTCTTTGAAAGGCAGAAGGCATTACACTGTGGGTCTCTACAGTTGGAGACTTCGGAAATGCTGTGGCACAAATCCTATGTGCTGCTGTCATTACGTAAAGGAAGGTCATGTCTAAAGATGGCCGATTGTGAGAGAAGCAAAGAGTAGAAGATCAATGCTGAGTTCTGATTATGAAATTAGAGTTCCAGTCTCTGGAATGTGTAAAATGATAGTTGTTCTTTTTGCCACCCAATGTTATGTCAGAACAAAATCACAGTGAAATTCATGTTTGTTAAGAAGATGTATTGCTTTCTCCTGAAAGGCAATACTGTGGACAGTGTGAGGCTAACTCAAACCCAGCCAGAGGAAACCCTGGACTAGCTCCAGCAAGGTGACTCTTCATCACCACCAAGGGACTTTAGAAGAATTGGGAAAAGGAACCTACCTGGAAAATCAAGGAGTGACTTTGAGAAACTGGCAACAGCATCAATATGAAAAGTCTTTACATGAGGTCTTCATGACACTCTCAGTATCTCTTTGTAGATGCAGGAAGCCACTATTCAGTGCTTGTCCATGAGAAGCTATCAATAGACTACAGGCAGGCAAGAGGGTTGGGTAAAAGCACTTGCCACCAAAAATGATAACCCGAATTAGCTACCTAGGATCCATTTGGAGGAAGGAGAGAATCAACTATTAGGGGATATTGGATCACACTGTGAACACTGAGTTTTCATTTGCATTAATTAAATAAAATTAACCTTAGGTCAGGAGATTGAGTTAGCAACTAGTTGATAGAAAGTAATCATAGAGCCTCAGAGGGCATTAGGGAGAGAGAGAGAGACACAGGAAGTAGTAGGGAGGGATTTGGTGTGGTGCAGCTTTTTCCGGTTTGTCCAAACAGAAGTATGGGGCTTTCAAAGATGCCAGCAAGGAGAAAAGGTAGCTAGTTGCAACCCAGCCTCTCTGAGATTGTAGGTTTTCACCCCAACCTTTGAATCTTGAGCCTTATTTATAAATAGAACTATAAAACTTTAGTTAAGCCTACCTTTAGCAGCAGCAACAGAGCTGGTGCCTATGGGAACAGAATTCCCTCTAGTCTGCAGCCTGAGAGAGCAGGCCACTACCAGAGAAGCAGGCCTGTAACTGCCAGGTCGAATTGCTGGCTAAAAAAAGCAACAGATTAAGGACCCCCTGTGGAAGGCCTCATGCTCTCTTGGAAGCAAAAAGGGTATGGAATAGGTAGGGTGTTAGTTAGGGGAGGGGAGGGGAGGAGGGGATGAGGGGAGGGAAAGGGACCTGGGATTGATATGTAAAATCATTTTCTTTCTAATTAAAATAAAAATAAAAACAATGACAAAAAAAGCAATAGATTAAGGCACAGTCACTGTGCCAAAGTTAAAACAGCAAACTCCTTCAAGTTGTCCTTTGATCCATACACACACACACACACACACACACACACACACACACACACACTAATTAATTAATTAGTTGAAGTGTTGTAAAAACTTAAGAGAAGCTGTTAGTAGACTATCAGCACCAGGGTAGTTCAGATAGGAAAGCAATGAGCTTTCTATCAGCCCTCGTCTTTCTAGTGTGTGCATTCACATGCTTGCATGCATTCGCACACACACTGCTCTCCCTTGACCTCCTTCAGCGATATCCTCCCCTGAGACAGGAGCACAGTACCCAGCTGGGATAGCTCAGATCCACTTTCTACTTTTGGACTCACAGTGATGCTCTTGCTGAGAACCCAGGCTAGTCACAGATGGTGACTGAGTAATACAGAGTACATACTCCTAGACACTTAAAGTGATGGACTCCTCTAAGAGGAAACCTTCACTCTGAATCTCTTCAGAAGCCTGACTCAGGCTTTCCTGCCAGTGCTATGGACTAAGGCTTTTCTCATCCCATCCCCCTGGTGTCTCTTCATTGAGAAAGGTCTGGACTTAACGTCAATGTGAGAGTCTCTCAACCTGGTCCTGCTCATTCAACTTTATTCTTTGCAGGTGTTTGCCACAGTGAACCTCCTCTCTCCAGCTCTGTCCTGGTGTCTGTCTGCCTGCAGACCAGCTTGATGGGGAATGTACTGTGTATGTTTGTCTTATTGATTGTTAAATAAAATACTGTTTGGCCAATGAGACAGCAAGTTAGATAGGACTAGGAGTCAAAGAGGATTCTGGGAAATGTAGTAGAGAAGTGGTGATCCAGGCAGGAAGTGACATAGCAAGGGGACTCATAGCTAAGCGAGGAAACAAGAAGTGGCCCCTTTTCCCATTCGCCTCCTTCAGTGGCAGGATGTGAGCCACTGGCAAGGAGGGACGCCAATAAGGTGTCCAATAAGATAAGTCTTATAACATATATAGATTTATGATAATAAAGGGGCCAGCTCCCCATTTCGGCAGCCATAACAGCTGAACATGTGCTTGTCTGACCTTGTCCTAGTCACTAGAAAGTCAGATGCCTGCCTCGTGGCAAGGAACCAATCAGAAGATAGCTGGTGGCACTATGATTTATGGCTCTGGGTGTGCTTTACAGACAAGCACACAGCAATGATGCCCAGAGCATAGCAACCACCCTGGGAGGGCCTATGGGCCATAACAACCAGTTGACCAATCAACACAGGGCAAGCCCTCCAAGCCTGGAGGTACACCAATCCTGAACCTGTGCATACCCCTAGACACTCCCCTTACACTGCCCTATAAGATCTGTATGCAGCCGCTTGGAACTGCCTTTCTAGCCATCTGCCATGGTGGGTGGATGGAAGACCTGAGCTAACATGGGGTTAGCTCGTTAAACAATAATAAAGCCTCATGCAGTTTGCATCAAGCTTTCTCCTCTGCCTGGTGGTTGGAGTGGCCAAGGTGCTGGCCTATAAGATCCTGGAAGCCTGAGATTTCCAGAGGTCTTACAATAATTAAGACTGAGCTAGCAGATGAGAAGTCCTAGTCATTGGCCAAGCAGCTTTGAACCTAATACAAGTTTCTGTGTATTCATTTGAGCCCTAACTCAGGCAGGCGGCTGGCGTAAAGCTCACACATGGCGGTATGGCTCAGGCAACTTTTGGCAGAAAGATGTATCGTAACGCCAGCTAGCACATTCATTCACTGCTCCCTTCCTTACCTTAGATTCTGCTAACAGATCTCAGCAGAAAGGCCAGTGGACAGCACAGCTCAAGGAGGTCTATGTGTTCCACATTCAGTGTGATCTAAGTGGCACATCCTTGCACAGCAATCCTCTTTGGAGAAGGCAGGAAATATTAAAGTACTTAAAATTCTAGGGATCTTCTGAGGGTAAATCTCCAGGTGATGTATTCCAGAACCATAGACCTTTTGTAGGTTTTTGATGCTCTACAATGAACAGGAACAAAGCCAAACAAGGAATCTTCAGTGTGGCCATTCTGCTGGGCTGCTCTTGTTGTCAGAGCCTTTTCGGTGGTAGCAAACAGAACTTTAAGCTCTGATCTGCAACCCCTTTCTTTAAAAGGTGAGGTTGTAAATATATATATTTTTTTACTTTGGAAATTAGTATTCATACAATTGTCTTAGTTAGGGTTTCTATTGCTGTGAATCGACAGCATGACCAGGACAAGTCTTATAAAAGGGAAACATATAAATGGGGCTGGCTTACAGAAACCAGAGGTTTAGTTCACTGTCATCCACATGGTGGCATTCAGGCAGACGTGGTATTAGAGTGGCTGAGAGTTCTGAATCCTCATCAACAGGCAGCAGAAAGAGAGAAAGACTGGGTTGAGCATTTGAAACCCCAAAGCCCACCACCAGTGACACACTTCCTTCAACAAGGACACACCTCTTAATAATGCCACTCCCTAAGGATCAAGCATCCAAATATATGAGCCTATGGGAACCATTCTTATTCAAACCACCACAACAATCATTTAATTCTTCCAATGTAACATGGAAACAGTGAGAGATGATATATAACATGGATGGGCATGAGTGTGTTCTAGGGGAGTTTTCACATTTTTTCCCCATTTTATTTATTTATTGAAAGAGGCATGTGTGCTGCAGCACGGGTGTGGAGATCAGAGGACACCTTGCAGGCGTCGGCACTCTCCTTCCATGTGGGTTCTCAGGATAGAAATCTGGTTGTCAGGCTTGGCAGCTGGTTCCCTTACCCTCTGTGACTGTTCATTTTAATCATCAGTTTGACACAATCCAGAATCACCTGGAACAGAGTCTCAGTGATGACTTGTTTAATCAGCTTGGCATGTGTGGGCATGTCTGTGAGGCACTGTCTCCATTGTCCCCAAATGATGCCTGAAGACCCTGCCTGAGCTGCTTGTGAGCTTAAAAACCCTTTCTCCCCTAAATTGTTTTTTATTTTATTTTATTCACAGCAGCAGAAGTGAAACTGGAACAGCCTTTGAGCTGTCTCACTGACTCAGAAACAAAGCTTTTTTATGCCCATTAAAATTGGACTTTTTGTCGGGGACCCATAAAGATGGCTGTGCTTCATCTTGGCCCAAGGTCAGAGAGTTCAAAACTGTCCTTAGTAAGTCAGAAGACTTAAAGGTCTAAGGTGTGACTACTGTAGGATGTTTAATCTTGGCCTTGGATGTCTTATCTAAATAACAACAGACTTGGTCTGAGGTGTGGTTACTCTTGATCCTCAAGGCCAGATAACAAGAAATTGAATCTAAGGTGTAGTTACCAAATGCTTGGAGAATTGAGGAAGAAAGTCTGTTTGTTCCATGTACATGATACAAGTTCCCCTTTTATGGGGGGGGGGGCGGTGTGGGGTATTTAAGAATAGTGAAGAATAAACTTGGGGCATTCAGTATTGACTGGATTGCCCTCCTGGCTCCATCCTGTGTCTCTGTCTTCTTAGCATCTTTACTTGCCATTCCTCAATCCACAATCCCCCTCTCAGGTATGAACCAGGCAAGTAGGCTGGATCCCATTGAAGTCCCACAAAGCTGGGTTCCCATAACTTTTATATCATGTTTACATGCTATAAAAATAATTTGTTCCTTTTTTCAATTTGATAAAATGCAGAAAGCACCTAAGGTCATAAAAAGCAGATGGTAATTTAAATCCAAAAGGGCATGATGGAAGCCCAAGGGGTCTCTCCAGAGACAAGGGCTGAGAGAAGCGCTCTGGTAACTGACATCACTTTGTCTTTATGGGGAATCTAGGCTCATCTTGTTATGCCCAGATCATAGAACTCCAAAACTCCACCACCAAGGAGGCGACAACACTGAATGCAAAAGCAGAGATTTCTTTTTATTTCAAGTTGCAGCCTGGATTCTGCCCATTCAGGAACAAGCAGAATGCTGCTTAAAGCTGAGGGGGATTTTTAAAGGGAGAGTTCAAAAGACTGAAAGTCTCAAGATTACAAGGCTTTCATGATTACATAGGATGAAATAATAACCGTATGTTTCATGCAGGGTGCAATTAAGAAGGATGTTGTAGGGGAAATAAGTTCATTAATTATCTCCTGGACCAGGGACTTTTACAAAGTCCTCTGTGTATGCAGCCCTTGGGAGGCAGAGGCAGGAAGATCTGGATTTAGACACCAGTCCGGCCAGCAAGAGGCATTGCCAATAAGTAAGCAAATAAATAAATAAATAAATAAATAAATAAATAAATAAACAAATAAATGCTCTCTTTGTGTCCCTATAAATGTGAAGCTTACACAATTGCTACTGAAATCTAAAACTATTGTCGCCCACTGACCTTTGATAGAACTCTGTGAATGTTACCTCTCTTGTGAGCTAATCCCTCAAGTGAAACCTATTGGCTCCAAAAGGGCTCTTCTCTCTTTCTCTCTCTCTCTCTCTCTCTCTCTCTCTCTCTCTCTCTCTCTCTCTCTCTCTCTCTCTCTAACAGCCCCTTGCTAATGTTAAGGGATGGTCTTCATGGCCTGCATCAGCCCTCAAGACTGACTTGGGATTATTCCTTCCGTTTGTTTTATATTTACTTGCTTGCTTATTTGGTGTTTTGTTTGGACAAAGTTGTTTTTTTTTTCCTTGTATGTGTTTAGAAAATACTGAGAAAGCAGTAAAAGAAAAATACTCCCAACCTTCTACCATGTGCCACTGAATTACACAAGGATGTGAAAATGCAGTGTTTGGTAGAGTTTGATCATAATGTTCTCCATGCTGGACCTACCTTTCTCAGTCTGACCTTTCCCAAATTCTGCTGATGTTTCCACTGGGATTTAAATGAAAGGGCAAAGCCTGCACATGAATATAGAAGCAACACAGAGCTCTGCAACATCTACTAGTGAAAGAAATCCAGGCCAGCAAAAGGGACTTGTTTTGGGGAAATTTACACCATACCCCAAGCACGAAGCCCTGGAGACCACAGTAGAATTTAATTTTTAAAAAATCTTCTATGTAGGATACTATTTAATGAGCTGTTTTTGGGGCAAGAGACTGAGAATGATCTAAATATCCATTAACTGGTGACTACTTTGAAAAGTTATATCACATCCAAACAATTAGAATACCAAGTGGCTTTCAGTTCACTTATGTGAACTGACCATTTACAAGAAGTGTTTTTGTTTGTTTGTAGATAGAGTTGCTTTATATAGCCCTGTAACTCATTATGCCCAGCCTCCAATTTATGGGGATCCTCCTATCTCTGCCTCTGTAGTGTTGGAATTACAGGCATGCACCACCCACCACACTGACTTTCTCTGTGATGAAAACAAAAAAGATCAACTGCATATAGAAAACTGGTACTGTGTGTGTCTGCAGTGCCTGTGTGCATGTCTACTTTCTGACCAAGATCAGACCCAGATTATTTCTAGAAGGGAACTGGAGACCAACTCCAGGATGAGAAAGATGATTTTCATTGTATGACTTTTATGCTGTGAACCTTACTGTATACAGATATGACCTTTAAAAATAAAATAAAATATCATAGGTTCTTAAATAAGAAGGGCCTATAGAGAATCTAGGGAAATAAGATTAAAATAATGGTAAATAGAATATTTATTATGCTACTGCTTAATATATGCCCTTTCCTATCAAAAACACTGAGCTTATATACCAAAACATGAGTCTTACTGCTTTAACCCCAGTGTAATCTATAATACACTCAGAAACATTCAGTCATTTAAACTGAGAGTCAGCATCAAGGCCAGTTGTCCAGCCTAGATGGAGACTGTGTATCATTTCTTTAGAAAAGACCTTGTCATCGTCCTTCTCCTCTATTTTGTTTCAATTCACTTTTGAAAAATAACTTTAGTTTAATAAAGTTTGACTTATTTAGAAATTAAATATACTTCCATATTCTACCACATAAAATGTGTTCACATTTCTAGTTATAAACCAAATATTTCAGTCTTAATGTGCCCTTGGTACTGCCGAAGCAACCACTGTTGTAGTTTTGTTGCCTATCTTTCTGTTTGCTCTTGCTATTTCTTCTATACATACATGAATTCACAAATGCTTTATAGTCCTATTGAATAGCTTTGAGTTTATCTTTGAATCAGTGGAATCCAATAGTCTGTTTCATCCTGTAGCTTTCTTTGTTTTTCAATCAATACTATATTTTTTTAATCCTTCCACATAAAAACATCCATACTTCTTGAAAACTTCAATTCCTGGGTCAGCAATGTGGCTCAGTAGATAGAAACTTGCACTGTCCAACAGTCGGAGTTTGGTCCCAGAAGCCCTATGTTGGAAGGAGAAAACAGACTCCTGAATGTTTTCCTCTGATCTCCACATAAACACCAGAGAACGCAAAATAAACTATAAAAATGTAATTTAAAATGTTTAAAGATGGTACAGGCTGGAGTGATTGTTCAACAGTGAAGATAATTTGCTGTTCTTACAAAGGATCTGTGTCATGTTCCCAGAACCCAACTCAGGCTACCCACAACTTCCTGTAAACCCAGGTCCAGTGAATCAGACACCATTTCCAGCATTCAGAGGTACTCATTCTTGTGAACATACACATGAATAAAAGTAAAATAAACCTTTCTGTTTAAATCACCAGTGCTCTCCCTGGGATTAATTTTAGCAGTTCAAATTGGAAAAATGACACCCTGCATTTCCAGAGCTGTAGAGTCCTGGTGCCTCCAAGCAGTTATACTCAAGCCCTTTACTTCAATTATGTTACTACCAATAATGGGAAAATAGGAAATACTGAAAATAAGAAATATGAAATATTACAGAATTTAAAAATCGCAACAAGTTCATAGAATGTGGTTCCATGCTAGAACTCCTAATATTTTGGCCTGATAGAGTTGGTTGCTGGAAACCCTGCTGTCATCCTGTTCTGTTTGTGTTTTTGAAGGCAGAACTGAAAAGCAAGCAACATACCATCCTCCTAATGAATCCAAAACAAAAGTCCTACCAATCCTAATTCTTATAACAAGGCTTAGCTAGATTCTTGTAGTGTTATGCAGTACACAAAATAAGTACATCTTTGGTTTAAATGGATGAGTTGATTTTTGAAAATGTTTGGATTCTATTTCACCAAAGAGCTAACCTGTAAGAACACACAACAGAAAAACAAAACAAAAACAAAAAATCCTTATGCTTTTAGTGAAAAATTATGTCTGTCCCCCAGCCAGTTTTTTAAACTTAGGCAAGTTTCTTGGCTTCTCCAGGTATTATTTTCTTATCTCTTAAAGCATCCTGACTCAGGTAGTTGTTTGAGCATTAAGGGCTCGTCTGTAATATGCCTAGTAAATGTTAGGAGCCATTACCATTGTTTCTCTAGTCCTGTATACTCACAGTTTCCACTTGGAATCACAGTCGATGGAGAAAAATGAGCCCTAGACTTCTTCCTGAGAGCTTCTCATTTAGATTCAGTCAATACTTGGGGTTATCTAGCAATATTCAGTTTTAAGGGCAAGCTGAGATAAAAATCCATACATGAATATAGGTTCAAAAGTTGACATCTCTCTTACGTGCAGTCCCATACATTTTCAGGATTAGAATACGGCGTCATCACCTTCAAGATGTTGAGTGGATTCCACCGGAACTCGAACTAGAGAGTCAATATCTTAGTAACAATGAAAGCTGAAGAGGGTCTCCTAAATGCTTCCCTGGAAGATAGGTCAAGCCATCACCTGAAACACTTAGAAATTGCTTATGAAGATATCTATCAGCCAATGAAGATGTTTATGAGAGGCGTTTATTTTATCAACCAGATAATACCTGTTTGCAATCACACTGATACTCCCAGCAGTAAGATATTAAAATAATAACTGGAACAATTGACACACTATGAGGAACTTCTGACCAGCATTTGCCTTTAGAGGAAGAGAGTTCTTTCAATAAGATTATCTGATTGTTGTTTCTCCACTATGTATGCAGCCCAGGTTGGCCTTGAACTTCTCATCTTCTTGCCTCAGTCTCCAGAATGCTGGGGATACAGGCATGAGCCACCATTTGATGGGAGAAGTCCATATATATATATATATATATATATATATATATAATATCCAATAGGATATTATATATATATATATATATATCCTATTGGTTGATGAATACAACACTGTCTGGCCAATGAGGCAGTAAGACAAGTGGGACTAGGATGAGGAGAATTCTAGGAAAGGTAGGCAGAGAGAGCCCACCAGAAGAGTCACCATGTAGACTGCCAAAGGAGTAACAGGTCTAGACTCTCACTGGTAAGATAAGACCACATGGAAATACTTAGATTAATAGAAATGGGTTAATAATCAAGGCAGAGCTAGCCAATAAGAAGTGCTAGCCACCAGCCAACAGTTTGATAATTAATATAGTGAATGTGTGTTTATTTGGGGCTGAGAAGGGTGGTGGGACTAGCCGGAACAAGAGAAAGCTCCAGCAACAACCATTCCCGGCCTATGATGACACTGTGATGAGTAGCTTTTACAAATTTGTACAAGTTTGGGTTTGTTTTGGAGTTGTCAATTGGAGAGGCTACTTTGTGCCTCTAAGAGCACCCCTGTGAGACACACTCATGTAATGCTGAACATCATAGCCAAAGTCAATATGCAGCAGAAAATGATGGATATGAATTTGAAGACAAACAACCAACCAAACAAACAAAAAAAAAACACTCCAAAGAAGAAAAAATAACCACTGCTCACAGCACATGAGTTAGGATTCAGGGAGTGATGCAAAGAAATTCTGTGCCTGCCCACAGCATGCACACGGACACTGAGGAGTCTTCCTCTCTTGGGTGCTACATACTTATTGTGCTTGTACATTACAGCTTTCGGCAAGAGAGCTGGTGAAGTATGGTGCAGAGGATTCTGAGGCCCAGCCACTGCTTATCCGATGCTTGTGAGCATCCTGGGAGCCATTTAAACAATTTGCTTTAACAATTGTGATGCAGCCCCTGAGAAGTTACCAGTGCTCCACAGGAAGACCCCATTCCGCTTGCTTGTTTGCACACACTAGCAGTACTAGGTGTTGTTAGTGGGTTTTACAAAGTATACTAAAATCAAGAGGGAAAAGTGATGGTGGGTACCTGGGAGAAGTAAGAGGACAACGATTGGGAAATGGATTTAAACAAAACTCATAATATGCATGTATAAAATTCTGAAATGATAACTTTTTAAAAATCTAAAGACCAAAGGTGTAGCTAATATCTTTCTTGATCAGTTTCTAGCCACAGAAAACAGATTCCAGAAAACTAGACATCTGTAGTATGCTCACCTTTCCTTGGGCCATATATGTCTTTATTTAAAGCATGAATAATTACATTAATAAGTACAGTTAATTCTTTAATAAGAAGCAGCATGAGGAGCTCAAACTGATGCTGATTTCCCATTGAGTCAGCTAGTTGGATGGGACTCGAACTCCACCTGGAGAGGTTGTTAAGCACATGTGTGCCCCTGCCTGATGATTAGAGTACTCTTGAGACATAACCTTGGTGTGTGACCCAGTTGCTTCCTAGATTCACAACTGCAGATCTGTCAGATCAGTGAGTGTTATGTGAAACCACGAGTTTGTTAAAGGGTCTCAAGAATTTATTTAGGTATAGGATAGGGACAAACACTCACGGATACAGAACCAATTACATGCTAATGCACCACTAATTCAGTTGCCTTTGTCCAGGGGTTCTGCCCAGGGGTGAAGAGCATCAACTGCAAGCCTCCTCTCTGCCACCTGCTTGCTCCAACCACCCAAGAGGGTGACAGAACAAGAGAGTGCACGATCCTCTTCCTTAGCTTTTAAGCTATCATGTAGGCAGATCGTACACCCTAGGGCTTGCTGCCCCAAGGTCATTGGCTAAATCTTACATCAAGTGAGCTTTCTGACAGCTGTAGCTGATCCCTGTTACCACAAAACCCATCCTTCTATGCACAGGTATCAATGCAGGACTTAACCAGAGAAAGTCAATTTCTTGTGATGAACTGATAAGACACTCGAAACAGTGATTATAGGAAATTTTAATACTACTCAATTAAGGTCTAGATCCTTTCTAGCTTTCTTGAAATTTGCTTGTTTAGTTTTAGGTTTTCGAGACAGGGTTTCTCTGCATTGCTTTGGAGCCTGTCCTGGAACTAGTTCTTGTAGATCAGACTGGCCTTAAACTCACAGAGATCTGCCTGCCTCTGCCTCCCAAGTGCTGGGATTAAAGGCGTGCACCACCAATACCCGACCTGCCTTTTTGAAATTTGTTATGGTCTGGAATTAACATTTTAGTCTTTAGGTCTCAAACCCCTAACTAGGAGATCAAGTTTCTTCGAGGCAAAGACTCTACTACTAAAAATTTCCAAATTAGTATGACTTAATTTTGAAAACAAAATAAAAGTTGTAGCCTGTAAGAAGGATTTTTCAGTACAGTTAGAGGGAAAATGCATGTTTATTCTAAAATTCATAACAAAAACAAAACCTGCACAGGAAGGACCAGGGTAAATTTGAGCCATAAAACAGAAAAAGCTCATCACACATTTGCTAAATATTAATTTTCTACTGAGCCATGAAATAGATTAAAGTTCTAAATATAAATATTAATAGAGGAGTTTTTGCCAATCCTATCCAAGAAAATACATTTTAATAGTAAATGTATCAAGTGAGGATGTCTTTTCCTGGATGGAAAATAAGCTAAAACTTGCTTTTAAAATGAAATCCTTTACTAGTTTGAATTAGTATAACCTCTGAACATTGGTTAGCCTTTAAGCATTGATTATTTGGAAATGAGACCATGTTCTTAACCTACTGGTCTTTTGACAAAGCTTTGTGTACATCCCTGTCAAATGCCTGAGTGTTAACTGAGTTTTGATGAACATCTTGGTAGCTTTAATAAAAAATGTTGCCTCCTACATTGTCTGTGACACTTCATGGCTTCATTTTAAACAAACTTTTGTAAAGAACAATGGAAAAGATGCTTCAGACTCCATAACTTTAACAGGCTTATCATTTTCCTCCTTGATTTACAAAAAAAAAAAATTAACTCATATTTCTAGAGGTAATTACAAAATTTATATATTCATAGAAACCCAGCACACAAGTAGATAGCATCACATTTTGATATTTATGAAATGCCAGTTTTCCATAAATATAGAAAACCAGTAATTATCACTGGAACTGTTTATTAACATTTGGAAGAAAATAAATAGCAAACGGGCTCACTATTCATTAAAATTCTTCAGTAATATCACAATTGTCCCCATCTCAAATAATCTTATGTGGTGCTCATGTTTTGACTTCAGGACCTCTTACACAAGTCAGATTACATTGAAAATAATAGGTGCTAAAATGTTCTCATTAGCCTTTTGTTATGCTGTCTTAGATACCTAACAATTTCAACTCTTTTCTATTTGCAAGTGGGAAGGGGGAAGGTAGGGATGACTCTGAGCACAGTATTTCTGTCCAGTCAAGATTGAATACTAGGGGTGGATTTAGCACAATACCTTCTTCATATAGCTGAGCTATATAGGTATAAACCCAGCTAGCTCTGTTGTTCGGTGTCAAGTGAGGAGGTGGAAGTACACGATGGTGCATGGAGCTGCAGAACCCCATCAGCACTCCTGAGTGAGTGCCAGAGTAGATAAGATGGCCACATTGATTGAAGTATAATTTGAGGAAGTAGACAGAACATTTGTTAACATCACAAACTACTAAATTGTTGAAAAGATTGATAATGCATTTTTCAAACTCACCCTTTGAAGTTTTTTTGGTTATAACTATTGCTGTTTTGCCCTCTCTCAACATTAGGATGATTTAGACCTCCATCTCTCTTGCAGGGCTTCTGTCAGCTGTGGCTGAGAACTAGTTTAACAGGTCAGTTTCCAGCCAATATGATTTTAAGTGCAGGTTTAGAGTGTCTGAAGAAAGAAAGCAGGGAACAACGTGTAACAAAACGGATGGATGTGGGTTGTTTTCTCAGAAAACCATAGCTGTCGGTCATCTTCCACAGTGTTGAAGAATCACAGCGCAAAAATAATGTTGTAGGCACAGGTGTCAAGCCTTTCTAAGTGTGTCCACAACACTAGGACTTCTCCTCTTACTTATTGGTGGTATATGTATTACTTTGTGGTGTTCTAGTTTGCTTTCTGTTGCTATGATAAACACTATGACCATAAGCAACTTGGAGAGGAAAAGATGTTCTTGGGCTTAGACTTCCAGGTCACAACCATCATGCAGGGAAGCTGAGGTAGAAACCCAATGCAGGAGCCTGAAGTAGAAACCACAGGAAGAAGGATGCCTTCTGGCTTGCTCTCAAGATCACATTCAGCTACCTCTCTTATATAGTCCATGCCCATTTGCCTAGGAATGACACCATCCACAGTGGGATAGGTCCTCCTGCACCAATTAGCAATCTAGAATATGCCCCCAAAGAATGACCACATGACAGTCTGGTGAATGCAGTTCCACAGCTGAGTTTCCCTCTTCTGGGTGTGTGGAAATGACAACCAAGACCAGCTGTCACATGTGACAATCATCCAGTGCACTTAGCCACAAGCACACATTTGAGCCTTATCAAATCAGAGTTGGAAGAAACTGTAAAGTCTATTAACCCTGACCTAATTAACCTCTTTTCCTTTTCCCCAGAAAATGGTCATGAGACTTATCTTCTCCTTAAGTGTTTGGCTATTTTCATTGATAAATGTATGGATAATTTTTATATCTATCATATTATCACAAAGAAGAAGAAAATGTCCCCTCAAGTTCACCATCAGTGAGCATCAGCTATTTGTAGATGCACAAAACTACACTAGATTTGTTATGGCCCTCATTTGTTTAATCTGCTGTCATGAACCTCTTTCTCTGTCAAAAAATATTTTATGTAGCCTGCAGACTGTATAATTTGTCCAACCAATCCTGTGTTGCTGAGGAACTATGTTGTGTAAACACTTTTTGATATTTTAAACACTGGGATTTGGATGATCTGTCTTTGCAAATATTTCTGATTACTTCTTTGAAAACCTTCCTAGAAGCAGAGTCTTCTTCAAACTTCTCCAGTGATTAGTAATTTCATGTACCCAGAGACATATCTACTCTGGGCCTCTCTTTTTCTACATATAGTGAGTATGGGCATGTGCCTGCATATGTATGCATGTGTGCATGTGCACTATGTTCGTGCATGTGTTCCTGCATATGTGTGTGTGCACATGTACACATGCACATGTACACATGTGTGGGTATGTGGGGGTGTGGGGATGTTCACACATGTGCATGACATGGCATCCATGTGGAGGTCTGTTCTCACCCTCTGTTATGTGGGTTCTGGGGATCGAACTCAGGCTTGGCAGCATGTACTTTTATCCTCTGAGTCATTTTGCTCATTTTAATTCCAGTCCTAGTCTATGATATTTTTGCTCTAATTCTAAGCACATTTATAGCCTCTTGCTTTCCAGACATAAATATCTAGATGAAATAAGAACTTATGGAAAGACCAAAAGTTGATAGAGGCTATTTGTGTTTGTTTGAGAGGGCTCTGCTCCCAATTTATTGACATATAATTGACAAATTAAAATTATATATGCTTAAGTGATATAATGTGATATTTTGCACTAAAGAGATTGTGAAATAATTAGATCAAGTTAATTAATATATCGATGACCTCACAGTTACCTTTTCAAGAACAATTACTATCAAGACCTTTGGCAAATTTCAAGTATGCAGTGACATGGTGGTGTTATATGCAAAGTCATCACACTGTCTGTTGGAACTCTAGATGGGCAATCATGCTGTCTCACCATTAATCCTTCAACTACATTCTCATTCTTCATACTAAAAGAGTCTTGGCTGTTACCATTCTACTCTCTGCTTCTACAAATTCCAATTGTATAGGTTCTACATGTGAAAGACGATGTAGTACATAACTTACTTTGCCTGACTTATTTCATGTAATGCACTGCTTTACAGATTAACATGTGTCGTCACAAATAACAGGATCTTCTTTTGAAAAGCTAAACAATATTCTATTGTTTATAAAAACATATCACATTTTCTTTGTTCATTCCTTTGTTGTCAGACACTTAGTTGATTTTGTATCTTGACTCTTGTGAATAGGGCTACAGTGAGCACACAAGTGGAGACATTTCTACATTTTAGTCTGGGGGAAGTCAGGAAAGAGAATATCTGAACCCTGTGGTAGCTCCATTTTTAATTTTTTAAGGAATCTTCATGTTTTCCTTAATGGCTACTCCAAACTATGTTTCCACCAAAGTTACATAAAGGTTTCATTTGTCCCATATCCTTGCCAGCACTTGGTGTCTTTTGTCTTTTTGATAACAATTTTAGACTATAGCTTTTAAACTACTTGCTGACAGCTAGAAATCACTATTGCTCAGAAATTATTCTGACACTTCTCTGGATATTCCCTGGAAATTTTATCTGTCTCTAGACATTTTGAAGTATAACAGTGTCATGTGGGTGCTGCATGTGTTCAAATGCAATATAAGTTCCACTTATGTCTAAAATTACCCCAACACCATCTTCTATTTTTTAGTTTTGATGGATGTGATAAAGATTGCAAATTTCTTTACTGTCCATTCTCTCTTCTCCTGAAGCAACAGAAGATCACAATATGATCATGGATGTTAAAGCAGAAGATGATCTTCCCCAGCTTTCTTTGTGGCTACTCTGAGCTTATAGCTTCATTCTAGCCAACAGGATGATATAGGACATTTTCTGTGGAATTTCTGTATGATGAGAGTTGACTGAGATGCCACAAAAATCCATTTTGTTCTTTCCCTTTCTTATTTCTTATACATAATGGCTGGTGCCTCAGCAAGTCCCTTGGGGTATGAAGTTGGAAGGTATGCCCTAAGATAGCAAAAAAACCAAACCAAACCAAACCAAACCAAAACAAAACAAAACAAAAAACTGGGATGCCTAATGCCTAATAATCACAAGCCTTTCATACTCAACCAACCTACCTACTTTTAAGACTTCCTTTAAACATGAGATAAACGAACTTATGTATAATTCTTGTTTCTGGCTTTTAAATATAGTTTTATTCTTTTACCAGTTACTAATTGCTTAATATCATTCCCAACAAGATATTAGAGTATATTTCCATTGCTAATTAATAATAATTATTATTCCCATCCTACCAGGATCTAACCTTAGTATGTGACAAATACAGAGTAGACAAAGAGAATAAGTCTGTCAGAGAAAAAAAATCATGTAAAATACATTTAAAGAGAATATATAATCCTCTTGGAGAGAATCTCTCAACTTGTATAATTTGCATTTGGTCTGGTGTATATAAAATATTCATAAAGTATGTGGGATGGGGATAGCTGTGAATGGAAGTTTCTGTTCTGCCTGGTCCCACAGCCGATTAGCACCAAATAAACATACCAAGGCTTGTAAGGATAACTCTTTCTGCCAGCTGCCTGGGTTCTGTTGCCACTTTAGAGCCCTCAAATAACACAGAGTCTTATATTAGTTACAATGTTGCTGGCCAATGACTAGGATTTCTTATTTGCTAGCTCAGTTTTAATTATCAACCATAACTACTAATCCATATATTTGTATAAGGACTTATCTTACCGAGGATGCTGGCCTTATGTGTCCTCTCTTCTTGGGATCACATGGTGACTCTCCCCCTTTCCTACATTTCCCAGAATCCTCCTTTTCTCCCAGTCACACCTTCCTTGATTCCCTATTGGCCAACAGTGCTTTATTTATCAACCAATAAGACAACCATATACACAGAAGGACATGCCCCATCAGAGGCTTATATTAATTTATAAACTGTTTGGCCAATGGCTTCTTACAGGATAGCTGTCTCTTAATTATTAATCCATTTCTATTAATATAAGTATTTCCACATGCTCTTGGCTTATCTGGTAATTCCCCATCATATTACTCCTTCTATGTCTACATGACTTCCCTCTGGTGGCTCCTGTCTGCCTTTTCTCCCCAGAATTCTCCTCCTCTGGTAGCCCCACTTGTACTTCTTGCCTGGTTACTGGGCATTCAGTATTTTATTTATAAACCAATAAGAGAAACATATATACAGAAAGACATCCCCCATCAGATAGTTTACATGGAAGTTGGCTATTGTTGAGAAACTTGATTTCCTTGCAATAGTTCAGTGTCAGAAACAAGATGATTAATTTACATCAAAGGTTGACATGCATCTGGTAAGGGAAAGCTGGAAGATGAAAGGAGCCAATGTTAAGAAACCCTGATGGTTCTTTTCTTAAAAAGTAATACATGAAAAAACAGTGTGGAAGGATAATATAAAAAGAAGAGTTAGAGTTCCAGTTAAGCATCCCTGCTCGGAAACTCTGACACTAGGGGCCTGCTCACTGGATCTGAATTGCCGAGACCCCAGTAACAGTGCCACCTCCATCCACGACACGAGGACAGACATCAGAGTATTGGAACTGTTTGCATCTACCAGAAGGGAACCTTGCTCCCATATCTACCAGGAGAGGAAGAGACTCTTGCTACACCAACCAGAAAAAAGGATGAGAAGAGGACAATGTAAAAGAACATTCAACAACAGAAAAACCCAATATGAAGCCACTGGAGACTAGGACCTGTACACCAGCAAGACCTGAACATCACAATGCAGATGAAGCAGAAGAGAATGACCTTAAAAACATCTTCATGAAAATGATAGAGGACCTCAAAAAGGACATGAGAAAATCCCTTCAAGAAATGGAAGAAAAAACAAACCAAAAAATACAAGATATTAACAAATCTTTCAAGGAAACAGTTCACACGTAAAAAACTGAAATACAGACAATAAAAAAAGCACAATCTGAGGGAATGCTGGAAATAGAAAAGCTGGGTAAACGATCAGGAACTACAGAGACAAGCATAACCAACAGAATACAAGAGATGGAAGAGAGAATCTCAGGAGTTGAAAACACACTAGGAGAAATAGACTCATCAACCAAAGAAAATCTTAAGTCCAACAAATCCCTAACAAAAAATATCCAGGAAATAAGGGATACCGTGAAAAGACCAAACCTAAGAATAATAGGTATAGAAGAAGGTGAAGAAATCCATTTCAAAGGTGCAAAAAACCATATTCAACAAAATCATAGAAGGAAATTTCCCAACCTAAAGAAAGACATGCCAATGAAAATACAAGAAGTCCACAGAACACCACATACACTGAACCAAAAAAAAAGTCTCCTCACCACATAATAATCAAAACATCAAACATACAGAATAAAGGGAAAATATTAAGAGCAGCAAAGGAAAAATGTCAAGTAACATATAAAGTAAACCTATCAGAATTACACCTGACTTTTCCATGGAAATTCTGAAAGTCATAAGGTCCTGGATAGATATTCTATCTACACGAAAAGAGACCACGGATTCCAGCCCACACTACTATACCCAGCAAAGCTTTCAATCATTATAGATGGAGAAAACAAGATATTCCATGACAAAACTGGATTCAAACAATACATATCCACCAATCCAACCCTACAGAAAGTTCTGGAAGAAAAACTGCAACCCAAGGAAGTAAACTACAACCAGAAAAATATAGATAATAGATAATCCCACTTTACCAACAGCCAAAAGGAAAAAAGCATAGAATCCCACACATAATTTCGCCACCATCACCAAATCAAAAACAAAAAAGAATGAACAATCAATGGTCATTAATATCCCTCAACATTAATGGTCTTAATAAGCCTATAAAAAGATGCAGATTAGCAGAATCAATAAGAAGACAGAATCCTTCCTTCTGCTGCATATAAGAAACACAACTCAACTTCAAAGATAGATGGTACCTAAGAATTAAAGGTTGGGAAAAGATTTTCCAATCAAATGGACCCAAGAAAAAAGCAGGGGTAGCAATACTAATATCCAACAAATTGGACTTTAAACTAAAATCAATCAAAAGAGATGAAGGAGATCACTTCCTACTCATCACAGGAGAAATCCATCAGGATGAAGTCTCAATTCTGAACATTTATGCCCCAAATACAAAGACATTCATGTTTGTAAAAGAAACATTACTAAAATTCAAATCACACATAAAACCACACACAATTATAGTGGGAGACTTCAACACCCACACTCACCACTAGACAGGAACACCAGGCAGAACCTTAACAAAGAAACAAAGGAACTAATAGAAGTTATGGAGTAATTGGACTTAACAGATATCTATAGAACATTCCATCCAAATACAAAACAATTTACCTTTTTCTCAGCACCACATGGAACCTTCTCTAAAATCAACCAAATACTTGGCAACATAGCAAACCTCAACAGGTACAAAAAAATTGAAATAACCTCCTGTATCTTATCAGACTACCATGCTTTAAAGTTAGAATTCAACAACAGCATGAATTACAGAAAACCTACAAACTCATGGAAATTAAGTAACACCCAATTGCACAATTCCAGGGTCGAGGAAGAAATAAAAAAGAAATTAAAGATTTCCTAGAATTCAATGAGAATGTGGACACAACATACCCAATCTTATGGGACACTTTTAAAGCAGTGCTAAGAGGAAACTTCATAGCACTAAGTGCCCACATGAAGAAACAGGAGAATAATCACAACAGAGAATTAACAGTACAACTGAAAGCTTTAGAACACAAAGAAGCCAATACAACCTGGAGGAGCAGATACCAGGAAATAATCAAATTGAGGGCTGAAATCAATAAAATGGAAACTAGGACAACAATACAAAGAACCAATATAACAAAGAGTTGGTTCTTCAAGAAAATCAACAAGATAGACAAACCATTATCCAAACTTACCAAACAGCAGAGAGTGAACATGCAAATTAATACACTTAGGAATGAAAAGGGTGACATAACAACAGACACATGGAAATCCAGAGAATCATCGGGTCATACTTTGAAAACATATATTCCTCAAAATTTAAAATCTAAAGGAAATGGACAATTCTCTGGACAGTTATCACTTACCAAAATTAAATCGAGAACAGATAAGCAACTTAAATAGACCTATAACTTCTAATGAAATTAAAGCAGTCACTAGAAGTCTCCCAACCAAAAAAAAAACTCCCAGGGCCAGATGGCTTCAGTGTAGAATTCTACCAGAAATTCAAAGTACAGCTAATACCAATTCTCCTCAAAGTATTCCACACAATAGAAGCAGAAGGGTCATTACCAAACTCTTTTTATGAGGCCAAAATAACCTTGATACCCAAGCCACACAAAGACACAACTAAGAAAGAGAACTAAAGACCAATATCCCTCATGAACATTGATGCAAAAATTCTCAATAAAATATTGGCAAATCGAATCCAAGAACACATCGGAGAAATCATCCATCCCGATCAAGTAGGCTTCATCCCAGGGATGCAAGGATGGTTCCACATACGAAAATCCATCAATGTAATCCACCATATAAACAGACAGAGGAAAAAAATCACATGATCATCTCACTAGACACCAAAATAGCCTTTGACAAAATCCAATACCTCTTCATGACAAAGGTCCTGGAGAAATCAGGGATAACAGGAACATATCTCAACATAATAAAAGCAATATACAGCAAGCCAACAGCCAACATCAAATTAAATGGAGAGAAACTCAATGCAATTCCTCCAAAATCAGTTACAAGACAAGGCTGTCCACTCTCTCCATACCTCTTCAATATTGTCTTTGAAGTTCTAGCTAGAGCAATAAGACAACAAAAGGAGATCAAGGAAATACAAATCAGAAAGGAAGAAGTCAAACTCTCACTATTTGCAGATGATATGATAGTCTACATAAGTGAACCGAAAAACTCTACCAGGGAACTCCTACAGTTGATAAACACCTTCAGCAAAGTGGCAGGATACAAGATTAACTCAAAAAAATCCGTAGCCCTACTATATACTAATGACACATTGGTGGAGAAAGAAATCAGAGAAACATCACCCTTTACAATTGCCACAAACAACATAAAATACCTTGGGGTAACACTAACCAAAAAGTGAAAGACCTGTACCATAAAATTTTGAGTTTCTAAAGAAAGAAATTAAAGAAGATACCAGAAAATGGAAAGATCTCCCATGCTCTTGGATAGGTAGGATCAACATAGTAAAAATGGCAATCTTGCCAAAAGCAATCTACAGATTCAATGCAATCCCCATCAAAATCCCAACATAATTCTTCCCAGATCTTGAAAGCACAATACTCAACTTCATATGGGGAAACAAAAGACCCAGGATACCCAAAACAACCCTGTACAATAAAGGAACTTCTGGAGGCATCACCATCCCTGACTTCAAGCTCTATTACAGAGCAATAGTCCCAAAAACAGCATGGTATTGGCACAAAAACATACCAGTAGACCAATGGAATAGAGTTGAAAATCCTGATATTAACCCGCACACCCACAAACACCTCATTTTTGACAAACAAATCCAAATATATACGCTAGAATAAAGAGAACATCTTCAACAAATGGTGCTGGCATAACTGGATGAGTCATGCAGAAGACTGCAGATAGACCCAAGCCTATCACCATGCACAAAACTTAAGTCAAAATGGATCATTGATCTCAACATAAATCCAGCCACACTGACCCTATTAGAAGATAAAGTGGGAAATACCCTTGAATTAATTGGTACAGGAGACCGATTCCTGAACATAATACCAGTAGCACTGACACTGAGATCAACAATTGATAAATGGGACCTCCTGAAACTGAGAAGCTTCTGTAAGGCAAAGGACACAGTCAGCAAGACAAAACGGCAGCCCACAGTCTTGGAAAAGATATTCACCAACCCCACATCTGACAGAGGGCTGATCTCCAAAATATACAAAGAACTCAAGAAGCTAGTCTCCAAAACACCAAACAATCCAATTAAAAAGTGGGGTACAGAACTAAATAGACAATTCTCATTAGAGGAATCTAAAATGGCTGAAAGACTTATAAGAAAGTGTTCAACATCCTTAGCCATCAGGGAAATGCAAATCAAAACAATTCTGAGATACCATCTTACTCCTGTCAGAATGGACAAAATCAAAAACACCAATGACAATTTATGCTGGAGAGGATGTGGAGAAAGGGGAACACTTCTCCACTGCTGGTGGGAGTGCCAACTTGTACAGTCACTTTGGAAATTGGTATGGCGACTCCTCAAGAAAATGGGAATCAGTCTACTACAAGATCCCGCAATTCCACTCTTAGGCATATACCCCAAAGAAGCACATTCATACAACAAGGACATCTGTACAACAATGTTCATAGCAGCCCTATTTGTAATAGCCAGAAACTGGAAGCAGACTAGATGCCCCTCATTTGAAGAATAGATAGAGAAAATGTGGTACATTTACACAATGGAGTACTACTCAGTGGAAAAAAAACAATGGAATCTTGAAATGGCTGAAATTTGCAGGAAAATGCATGGAACTAGAAGAAACCATTCTGAGTGAGATAACCCAATCACAAAAAGACAAACATGGTATGTACTCACTCATATGCAGATTTTAGACATAGAGTAAAGGATTACCAGCCTACAATCCACACTGCCAGAGAGGCTAGTAAACAAGGAGGACCCTAAGAGAGACATATATGGTCCCCTGGAGAAGGGGAAAGGGTCAAGATCCCCTGAGCAAACTGGGAGAATGGGAAGAAGGGGGAGGGAGATAGTAGAATGAGAAGTGGATTAGAGGAGGGATGCAGAGGACATGAGGGAGCAGAAAGTTTGAGTGAGGAGAAGAATAGAAGATAACAAGAATGGAGATACCATAATAGAGGGAGACATTTTAGGTTTACAGAGAAATCAGGCTCTAGGGAAATGTCTGGAGATCTACATAGATGACACCAGCGAACAATCTAAGCAACAGAGGAGAGGCTACCTTAAATTTCCTCCCCTGATAATGAGATTGATGACTGACTTATATGCCACCTGATAGCCCTTATCCAGTAGCTGGAGGAAGTAGAAGTAGAAACCCACAACTAATCACTGAACTGATCTAGAATCCAGATGCAGACCAGGCTAGTGAAACCCACAGAAACAGCTAACCTGAACATCGGGGAACTCTTGCTTCCCAGACTGATAGCTGGGATACTAGCATGGGACTGATCCAGACCCCAGGAACATTGGTTTCAGTGAGGAAACCCCGTAAATATACAAAACCTCCTGTAGTAGTTCAGTACTTATCCCTAAAATCTACGGGACCTCTTATAGTAGTTCAGTACTTATCCCTAGCATAGGTGTGGACTTTGGGAGCCCATTCCACATAGAGGAATACTCCCTGAGCCAAGACACGTGGGGGTGGGCCTAGGCCCTATCCCAAAGGAAATGATAGTCTCTGATGACACCCTATGGAAGGCCTCACCATCCAGGGGGAGCAGAAATGATATGTGATAGGTAGGGTTTTAGTTGGGGGGCGGGTGGTAGGGGAGGTTGGGTGGGACTAGGGAACTGGTATTGTCATGTAAAACAATCTTGTTTCTAATTCAAATAAAAAAATCTGCAAAGAGAAAAAAAAAAGAGTTAAAGTTTACTTATGGGGCTTATGTTCAGTCTGTGTAGCCACAAAGCTCAATTCCCCCTCTGCTTGCTCCCTCTGCTTTTTGCCTCTTTCTTGGCTGCCTGGAGGCAGAGGTGGTGGACATTTCTCAGGAGAGATCTTGGGCATGCCTGTTCATAAGTTAGAGGAAGACCAGGTGGAAGAGAAAAGATGTGACTTAACCTCCTTCTCATGGTCAGAGAGAACTCATGGAGAGTGTTGTTGGCAGCAATTGTCATTACAATGTATCCCTGGGTTTCATTTCCATTTTAAATTCTTTTCCCTATTATGCAGAAAGATGAATGATATTAACATAAATACTCAATTTAAATGTAAGATAACAATGATGAGTCCAATTCAAACAGCCATGTCATGAATCTATTTTAAATTAACTGTAATACTAGGTTTAAATTTCATTCAATGTATACTGTAAAAGGGCCATAAATTCTTTCAGAAGACAACAATAGAGGTTTCAAATTTAAGGTTATCTCTAATCATTGCTAGCAAGCAACCAAGAGAGCAATTATGAATGAATTTGAATGGTATTAAGGAAGTTCTTTCTGATAGAAACCTTATGGGAAAAGAAATGTTTATCTTTTTCTCCAGAATCAAGAAATAGTCACAGGAGGTGATGTTGGCATGAAGGTCCACCTTAGGCACAGTGATTATTTTTGTTGCATAGAAAAGGTAAAAGGATAGGAGTTGGAAAGCTGGCTCAGCAGTTACAAACACTGACTATTCTTGCAGAGGATCCAAGTTTGGCTCCCAGCAACCATGGATACCCTCAGTCATGTGTACAAATACACACACACACACACACACACACACACACACACACACACACACACACACACACACACACACACAGCAATGACGATAATAAGTAACAAAGCAAAGAGATGTTGTTATAAGGGGAACAAAATCAAAGAGAATTCTTGTACTGGAATGCTGTTAAGGTTTTCCCAGAACCTATCTTTACTAGTGGCCTCAGCACATGTAAAATTAACCATAACACTAGATGGCAAACCTTAAGAAGACTTAGTATGCTTCAAGAAAAGCTTAAACCATGAACCAAAGATGGTATTGGTTGGGACCTGTCATCTACTGTATAGTATTCTGAATATTTAAAAAGTTTGCTGTGAATTATTTACTATTTTATTTTGTGATTAAATGTGCTATAGCTTTGCTCTTGTTAAATACAAAGTAGCATAGTATTTGGGTTTTGATATTGAAAATTGTTAGGATGCAAAAGGAAACCAAAGATCTTTGTTCTCGCCATGATAACAAAACCTGGGAATTTTTAAAAAACTACTTATCAGTCAATCATTTGAGTTAAAGGAAAACAGAGGCTAAATGGAAGAAGTAACTCCCCAGAAATGAATACTCTCTGGGTATAAAAGAATCCTAGAAATTTCTATCTCTAGAAGCAAATATCTTGTCTTCAGGACATAATGAGAAGTGGCCACAGGTAGAGCTCTGCAGGGACAAAGACTGGCAGAATGAACTGGAACGCAGGAGACAACCAAATAGGAACAGTCGAAAAATCCTTCTCTTCACATCCCTAAATGTACTTTGAATCTTGCAAAGCAAACCAATCAAGAAAGGACTGGAGAGCACGGAATCCTGCACTCACATCCTGAACCCCACCAAAGATGACTCAACCTTGTACCTGCCCAAATATTGACACTGCCAAAATCAGAGGTGGCACAGAGCCTAAGGGCTGGGCTTTTATAGGGGATCTCAAACTGGAATTCACCCTTACAGGGGATCTCAAACTGGAATTCAGCCAAGGTCTGCTCTAGGAGAAATTTGAAGAAGCCAGGCTCATAGTTTCAAGAAAGTGGAAGTTCTGGGAACTAAGTAAAATACAACAATACAGTCCCCTCTTCTCCCCTGTTTATTGTATGCAATGTCCAGTAGGATGAGGCCAGGAATCAAGCAGGAAAAATGCACATCATATTTAATAAATGGAATTTAATAAAATCTGGGAGTTTAGAAGATTTTGGACATTTTTGAATATACTTACATTACAATGGACATAATGATAAATATAGGGGATATTTTAGAAAACAACGAAACTATTTTTTACAAGACTAAAGCAAAACTCTAGCACACTTTAATGTACATCTGAAATTAAAATCATGCTAATGATGAATAGGCTTAACAGAAAGTTAGGCATCTTACAAAAGTGTGATATTCATGACGACAGCAAAGTGAAACAGAAAGAAAAACAATGCTTTCAATAACAATAAACAGGGCACAAATCATTCACACGATATCATCCTGGTACCAACACAGAGAGGCAACCGCACATACCATTCAAAACCACACAGGTTATCTGCCCTTTGTGGGCTTCCTTTCCTTTCCTTTCCTTTCCTTTCCTTTCCTTTCCTTTCCTTTCCTTTCCTTTCCTTTCCTTTCCTTTTTCCTTTCCTTTTTCCTCTCCTCTCCTCTCCTCTCCTCTCCTCTCCCTCTCCTCTCCTCTCCTCTCCTCTCCTCTCCTCTCCTCTCCTCTCCTCTCCCCTCCCTCCCCTCCCCTCCCCTCCCTCCCCTCTTCTCTCTTTTCCTTTCTTTTTCTCCTCTCCTCTTTCCTTTTATTTTCTCTCTTCTTCAATTGGCATAAACTGTAATCATTTTAAAGGGAAAAAGGGGGATAGTAACATAAAATTAACATTTTCAGACAAACGGAATGGAAAGAACTCAGCATATCTACACTGTCAGGAAGGAAATGCAGTATCTAGTAGAAATATGAATGTATTTGGGGAAAAGGGTCAGAGTAGAAAACCTTTCAATAAGTATAAAATATGAGCCCTCCCTTTCATTAATTTCTTTAAAAGGATATTTAATATTATGTGCAAAAACCTGAATGTGGGGTAAGAATTTCCCAGGGCAGTGACAAGAAAAAGGAAACAAAGAAAAGACAATGTAGTTTACTCAATATGATTACCCAGCTCTGTCATGTTTCTATAGCCTTCATGTGACAGTCCTGTAGCCTTAAAGTAAGCAACCAAAATGTATGCTACGACACAGGGAAAACAAAAGGCCTGGAATATAAAGAACTAATAAGAAGTACTCAGGACAGAGCCTCTCTACACCCAACATTTGGCTGTGAACCCACTGAGCCAGGGTTCACAGGGTTGCCACGAAAGCCTGTGTCCCATTTACTGTCCCAGCATCCACCAACAACTTACCTGTTTGTGGTTGATATGTATTAATAGGCCTCCATTGTATGACAACAACATTGTGATAGTTAATTCCATACATTGATTTCTGTGGGCTCAAAGATGCCCAAATAACTGGCAAAGTGTCATTTCTGGTCATGGCTGTGAGGCACTATCCAACCCACTGAGAGTCTCAACAGAGCAAAAGAGAAGAAGAAAAGTGAGTCTGCTGTCTTCCCTGTTTGACCTAGGACATCCAGTTCCTCTTTCCCCTGGACATTGGTCTTCCTGAATGTACCTTCAGATTAGAACTTACATTATTAGGGCCCACTCTCCCCCTTCTGAAGCCTTTGAACTCAAACTAGATTATACCACGTAGCCTTCCTGATTCTCCAGGACAAAAGTGCAAGCATGGAATGTCTCTGCCTCCCTAACTGAAAGAGACATACACACTCACACATACACACCACACACACTAATACCACACACCACACACACACACACCACACCACACACACATACAACACAACACACACCACACCACAAACATATACACTCACACATACAGAACACACACACACACACACACTCACACACACACACACACACACACACACACACACACATACAACAAACCACACACAATGCACACCACACACACACACAACACACACACACACACACACATACAACACACACTCATACAACACAATACACACACAACAGAACACACACACTCACATACAACATACACACACTGTCACACACACATACACTCACACACACAACACACACACAACACACACTGTCACACACACATACATTCAACACACACGTGCGCACGAGCGCTTGCTCACATGCGCATGAGGCATGGAGGGTGGAGAGCTAGCCATAGCTATAACCAATGCACCCTATTGCTTCTGTATCTCTGCCGAACCACCAGCAGTGAAATAACAAAGATACTTTTTTTGCTTCTGTGTGTTCAGTACACTCTGTGGCGGTGTCCCAGACAGTGCCTGAAACTGTCACAGGTTACAGTGGTGATAGAATAGTGACCCAAAAGGACTAAAAGGCTCTGGACAACATTTTGGGTTAGAACAAGAGCATTTGGAAAATTCTGACATATTTGCTAAGTGTCCTACCTCTCAAAATAGCAAAATAAGCAATGAAGGAAATTATAAGTCAGAAATTAATTATGACCAACAAGCAGCACTTGTTCATGAATTGAAAGTGACATAAACTCTGGAAGACAGTGACATTTATGACAATAATAAGACTGTATGGTCCTGGTGCCATCAGTGTGGGCTTTGGATCAACAGCAACTGTTCCTCCTAGGCCCTGTGAGAAATGCAGTCTGGCCACAGGGTTCTGCACTATAGACTTCTGGGATCAGAATCTGAAATTTAGCAAAACCTTGCCTTATTCCTGCCTTGTCCAGCTTTGATATGAGGTACGTGTCCAGCCTTTTTGTAACTTGTTATGCCATGCATGTTTGATATCCCTGGGATGTTTGCTTTTTTTCTGTAGGGAAACTAGGAGGAGTGACTGGTTGGGGGAAGACTGGGAGAAGAAGAGGGAGGGGAAACTGTGATCATGATGTAATATATGAGAGAAGAAAAAATAAATTAAATTACAAAACAAAAGAAAAAGAGGGGTCTCAAGCAAAACATCCTTAAAAGCCCGGGGTTATCACCATCTTTAAAATTCACATGATGAGTTTTTCAGGCAAAACCTTCATTTGGTCATGGGATCTTTTTTCCATTTGCTTGCACTTCCTAAGAAGAAACTCACGAAATAATTCCATGTATCTTTTTTTCTCCATTTTTAATTTAAATTAGAAACAAGATTATTTTAAATGTCAATCCCAGTTCCTTCTCCCTCCCCTCCTCCCCTGCCCCCTCCAACTAATACCCTACCTATCGAATTCCATGTATCTTTTAAAAATGCACTCTACTTTGAGAGGTTATTCTTACTTTTCAATGTTTGCCTCCTGAAAGTTTCTAAAGAGTCAGGTGAAGCCCCATAACTTGAGACTCTAAAGGGAAAGCTGGTTTAGAACAGGATCCCAGAATACACAGTACCTCTCCCTCCCTTATCCATGAGGAGGAGTAAGTGAAGTTTGGGGGAAACATCCCAAGACACCCCACATACAGTGGATTTCTGAGTCTATGAATAGTGCCAAGCTATATATAAAACGATGCATATTATGCTTACATTAAATATATGGTTTGGTGTATACAGTGTGTATATATGTGTGTATTTTTGTGTCCAAACATATATAAAAACAAAACTGAAGAATTTGATATCATAGAGGAGAAGGGACAGCTGTCCATAATTGAATGGATCCTGCCAAGTACTGCAGTAGTACATAGCAAGGAGAGAGGGATGGGTAGCACTATGCAGGAATTCTTTGGGACCTTTGGAAAGGGAGAGAAGGGGTATAGGAGGAAGGAGCAGAAGCCTTGAAATGGTTAATGGCAACAGATGCTTACTGCTTGCCCTAGAGTAGTAGAAAAAGAAATGGCCTATTGGCTCTGGTTTGAGCAAGCTATGTGGCCTCTGTGCAGTGAGTCTCACACCTCTTAACCAAGAAGCTTGGTTAGCTCTCCAGTGTTCCTATTCTTGATTCTCAGTGTTGCTTCAAATCATGTGTAAACCTATCATGCTTTTCCCCCCTTCATTATTGAACTTTTGTGGAAAGTAACAACGAAAGGGCCTGGTGGTTCGTTTCTGGAAGTTCTGCTTCGTAGCCCATCTACAATCGTCCATCAAAAACAAACACTTGGATAGATTGGTGATGCAGCTCCTTGTTCTACACACCTTCTGGGAATAATTTGTTTAGTAGCTGATTCTGTTCTCTCCTCCTGAGTAAGGAAGATGGATTAAAGTTCCATTGCAGAAGGAGAGCACTTTATAATAGTTAACAGAATTGAAAATCCACAAAACTAGAACTTTGGGGGTAATGCTGAAAGATCTGCAGTGCTGTTCTTGAACTCAGAAAGTTGTGATATTGGCATCAATTCTTGCATTTGAGATACTTTAATGTCACCATCATCCAAACAGCTTGCTCCACTGAATTTTGCATGGACCCTAGTACAAGAATAATAAGTGACCAAATAATAAAAATTGAGGGCATGCACTGTAGTAGGAACACTTGGCCAACAGTATATTGTGAAGTCAGTACACAAGTTTAGCACTCGTTTTTGTTTTGTTTTCTTTTTCGTGTATTTTGAACAGTCTTCAACTAACTCTACGCTCTTTAGCTAAGCCAAAGGCACATATTATGAGATCAGTAAACATGAGCTCTTTGTCACACTACATCCCTAAGATGTGAATCCTTTTTAAGATCTACAAAACAATGCAACAGTTTTTTTCTTTTTGAGAAACACTATTTATTTTTGACAATGCCATACATGTATATGATACATTTTGATCACATTAACCCCATCCAATTTCCCCTTTTCTCTCTCAAGCTCCTTTTCCCCAACAAGTCCCCTCCTACTAGTGTGTCTTTTTTAAGTATTTTTTTTAATTTAAATTAGAAGCAAGCTTGTTTTACATGTCAATCCCAGTCTCCTTTCCCTCCCCTCCTCCCCTGCCCCCCCACTGACCCCCTATCCCATCCCCTTTCTGCTCCCCAGGGAGGGTGAGGCCTTCCGTGGGGGATCTTAAAAGGCTGTCATGTCATTTGGAGCAGGGCCTAGACCCTCTCCCATGTATCTAGGCTGAGAGAGCACCCCTCTATGTGGAGTGGGCTCCCAAAGTCCATTCATGTACTAGGGATAAATACTGATCCACTACCAGAGGCCCCATAGATTAACCAGACCTCCAAACTGACATCCTCATTCAAGGGGTCTGGAACAATCCTATGCTGGTTTCCCAGACATCAGTCTAGGGTCCATGCACTCCCTTTTGTTCAAGTCAGCTGTTTCTGTGGGTTTCTCCAGCCTAGTCTTGACCCCTTTGCTCATCACTCCTCCCTCTCTGCAACTGCATTCTAGAGTTCAGCTCAGTGTTTACCTGTGGGTGTCTGTCTGCCTCTGCTTTCATCAGCTACTGGATGAAGGTTCTAGGATGGCATAAAAGGTAGTCATCAATCTCCTTATCAGAGAAGGGCATTTAAGGTAGCCTCTCGACTATTGCTTAGATTGTTAGTTGGGGTCAACCTTGTAGAACTCTGGACATTTCCCTAGTGCCAGATTTGTCATTAAACCTATAATGACTCCCTCTATTATGGTATCTCTTTTCTTGCTCTCCTCTATTCTTCCCCCAACTCAACCTTCCTGCTCCTGTCCTCCTCTCCCCTACTCTTCTTCCCTTCTCTTTCTCCTAACTCCCTCTCCCCTCCCCCATGCTCCCAATTATCTCAAAAGATCTTGTCCCTTTCCCCTTTTCTGGGGGACCATGTATGTCTCTCTTAGGGTCCTCCTTGTTTCCTAGCTTCTCTAGCAGTGTGGATTGTAGGCTGGTAGTCCTTTGCTCTATGTCTAATATCCATATATGAGTGAGTACCTACCATTTTTGTCTTTTTGTGACTGGGTTACCTTGCTCAGAATGGTTTCCTCTATTGCCATCCATTTGCCTTCAAATTTCAAGATTCTATTGTCCCCCCCCTCGCTGAGTAGTACTCCATTGTGTAAATGTAGCACATTATCTTCATCCATTCTTTAGTTGAGGGGCATCTAGGTTGCTTCCAGGTTCTGACTATTACAAATAATGTTGTTGTGAACATGGTTGAACATATGTCCTTGTTATATGAATTTGCATCTTTAAGACAATGTAACTTTACTGACATAATTATTAAATAATATTTTTAAATGCCCTGCAACATCTTGGTAGGAATTTAAAATAGAAAGCCAGACCATTAGGACTTCAAGAAAAAATGGTGGCAAACAATGGAACAGGGATTACAAAACAGTGATGGTATCTGTGTGCTAGCCACTCATCCACACTGCTGTTAGTCTAAGGTTTCACTGCTTCTTTAAAAGACAGTGAAATGGTCCTTGTTAAGTTGGATTGTTATGATCAGCTGGGCACCCAATGCCCTGTCCAAGCCTTATTCAATATCATGTACTTGATTAAGCTCTTTAAGCATTTCTGTTTGTAATTCTCCTCTCCAGTCAAAACTTTTAAAATTAGAAAAGGCATTAGAAATAATCTCATTCAATGAACTCACAGATATTGGTGAACCAACAAAGGTTATGAACTTTGTATAATGATATGCCAAGACAATTTTTCCTCCAGAAGAAACAGTTATCTATATCACCATGATATCATAAAATAAAGGTTATTTTTACAAAAAAAGGAAAATCTATTTCCAAGAAAGCCCGCTTAGCAATCTTCCAGTAACAAATATATAATGATGTTAGCTGTAACATTATCTTTTCCAGTTTTTTAATTTGTCACTGACCAATGAAAACTTTGCAGACTGACGCTGACTCTCAGACTGGTGTCTGGAAGCCACTGACCTGGTTCAACTTTTCATTTTTAAAATGAGGCTATCTTCCTGTGATGTTTCCAAAGCTGCACAGCTGCTAAAAGCCCAAACAGGCTATCTCTGGACTTCTCTGTGCCAAGACCAAGATTCTTTTACTTAATCGGCTACTAGAAGACATGGTACCACTCACTGGGCCTTTTCTGGAGGCAGAAAGAGACAAGTAAAGTTCTGGATTGGCTGTATGACCTTAGGAATGTTAACCAACTTCTCCAAACTCCCAGCCTCTACAACCCTCATTCTTCCAGAATGAAGGTTCCCAGTTTAGGCATGTAATGTCCGGTTTAAGTTCACAGAATAACCAAATGTTGGCGGAATACACATTCCCTTTAAAACCCTCATGAAGCAAGGCCTGTCTCTCCCTCCAAGGCCAGCCCCCAGGGGGAAAAAATGAAGTGCCAAAAACTGATCTGACAGCCAAAAAGTTAATTGAAAAACAAATTTAGTCTTTGCTATCATCTCATGGAAATGCCAAAAAAAAAAATCATAAGCCACAGCAAATCTTTTCCAAATTCTTTCTCCATCTGCACCCCTCCCTTGCTGATGCTGACATAGGCCCTCCACAGCACAGTGTATCCAACCATCCATGCCTGTTCTGGGTCCTCCAAACCCACCCTCCAGCTCAAAGAGCCTTCTCAGTTCATAGTTGTCTCACTCTCTTTGTCTGGTTGCCCTTTCCCTATTTCAATGAGTAATGCTCTCCATCTGTGATATAAATCCCAATAACCTCCTTTCTTTTTCAATATTCTCCTTATTCCTTACACTGATTTGCATGATGAGGCCAAGATTTGGAGTCCTTAAAAGTCCCTGGAGAGGACATGTAGATGGGCATGCTTTAACAGTGGATGTCCTTGTCATATGCCTTTATCTTACATTTATGCTACAAAAGACTTTGTATTCTCAAATGCATTTGAATTCTTCACATTTGCCAAATACACAGGGTATCATTATTTGTACAAGCAGGTGTGTATCCCGGTTCAGAGCAGATTTGTGATGGGGGATGTCCTTCTGTATTCTGTGAATATATGTTTCTCTTATTGGTTGATGAATAAATGCTGGTTGGCCAGTAGCCAGGCAGGAAGTATAGGCAGGGCTACCAGACAAGGAGAAATCTGGGGAAAGGAACAAAGAGTAAGTCACAATGGAGATGCAATGTAACTGCTGAGAAAGCAAGAGGTCTGCATCACCAGGTAAACCAAGAGCTCATGGAGATAAACATATTAATAGAAATTAATAGATAATAATTAAGAGACAGTTAGCCAATAAGAAGCCTGAGCCATCAGCCAACCAGTTTATAATTAATATAAGCCTTTGTGTGTTTATTTGGGACTAAACGGCTGTGGGACCAGGTGGAACACAGAAAATTCTGTCCACAGATTTGTATTTGAAAACATTTTCAACAATATTACTCTGTGAGCACTTACAACATGGAGTGAACTATGTGCTAGAAATATGGAAATGATTATTTTTGTTGTGGTGATGGATAGGTGCATAAATTTAATGTGAGGCTTTGAAACTTCCATTTTGAAATGCCAATTCTAACTGTATGTAAGTCATTAGATTGGATAGTCTTTGGGTCTTGTTAATTTTGGTAGGCTTTCTTATTTCCAAATTTTCTTTTTAACAAAGTTTAAAAAAAACTGGAAATAAATAAGACACTCATGGAGTGTCTTGCACTCATGGAGATCCTTAGTATAAGTCTGGTTGAGCTAACAGAAAAAACTGCTTTAGCAAAGGAGTGGGAGAAAAAAGAGCAAAAAGTTATTCAACAAGAAATGGGAAACAACGATCTGCTATCTGGCAGAGGTGGGTGGACTAGCAGACAGGAAAGAATACATGAAGAGAGTAGGATTTGGGGTCAGATTATTTCAGCATAACACTTCAAGAACAAACATTCTAAGGCAGGGGAAAGAGGCATTTCTAGGGGGAGATGAGTGTAGTGTGCTTGCAAGACAGAAGGAACATGAGTTCAAGAAGAGATCAAGTTAGTGTGCTTGCAAGACAGAAGGAACATGAGTGGAAGAAGAGATCAAGTGAGTTGGTGGTGAACACAGAATGAAATACAGTCAAGGTTGTCATGCTGATACAATAGGACAGCCAGGAGTTAGAATTTGTTTCTAGGATACTGGAACACAACTTAAATAAAGGAGGAGAAGGATCTGATTTTTCCTGTAAACTTCAGTTTGGTTGCTGAATTAAAGAAAACAATTTAAGGAGGGATAGTAAAGTATGCATTACTAAAGCCAAAAAGAAAAAAAATATATGAAGGCCCTCTGAACAAGAGTAAGTAATAGTAGTGGAGATGAGGAGAAATGAACAGATTCAGAATGTATGTCTAGGTAACCAAATGAAGCTTATCAAGGAACTGGACATGTTGATGAGAAAACATGAAAGCTAAACCATGATTGATGCCTAGATGTCTGCATTTGGTGACAAGTGACAAATGGACCTTCTTCTGAGATAGAGAGGACTGATCCAGAAATTTGACTAACTATAAGAAGTTAGTCAAAGTTCTGATCTACCTGTGTGAAATTTGAGACGACGTGTGAATAGAATGGTGATGATATCAAGAATGGCATCTGTATATTTAGATCACTATGCCAAGTTTGTGTGTGTGTGTGTGTGTGTGTGTGTGTGTGTGTGTGTGTGTGTGTGTGTGTGAGAGAGAGAGAGAGAGAGAGAGAGAGAGAGAGAGAGAGAGAGAGAGAGAGAAATTGTAGAGACCAGAAGTCAATGTCAAGTATCTACTTCAGTCTTTCCCCATCGTGTTTTTTGAGGTAGAGTCCCTCCATGAATCTGGAAATTAGCAATGTCCCTAGACTGACTGGCCTGTAAGTCCTAGAGAATGCTGTCTCTGCCTACATGCTACTGAGATTACAGACATAAACTATAGTGCTGGGGATCTAAACTCAGGTCCTTGTGAGGTGCTTGTGAGGAAGAAATTTACCAAGCACATGAACTCCCCAACTCATTTTTTCAGTCTAGGACGCCTTCCTCCTCTTCTTCAGCAATTCTCCACTCACCCTATAGGAGAATCTGTCATTGCTTACACTTGGAAGCCTACCCTGCCCTGCCCTGCCCTGTTCTACCTATGGCACAGGTGATCAACATAATAGCAATGGCAGATCTGCAATATGAATGAAGATCTTAAATACTCATTATTCTTACCTTTTCTGTTATTGCATGATATTTTTCTCATTGCTGGCCATCTAAATTAAAAGGCACAATGGTTGTTTAATAATGTGGAGCAACAATTAACATATCTAACATACAAGATGAGAAGCCCCACAGTGCAATCAACTTCCCCTGGATTTTTAAGCCTATCCTACCTACGGTCCTGGAATGGGCAGATGTGAACCCATCCTTTTCCTGATGTGGGGCATCTTTGGGCACAGCTCTCAGACTTTCGTGACAGACTTGGGCTGTTTCAGCCCTGGATTTGATATCCTAGATTGCAGCACAACTATGAGGGAAATGATCAATTCACTGGGTTGTAATCAGGATGGCTTTGTGGGCTGAGGCCCTGTCTTCCAGCCTTTGATTGGATTTGTCCAATGCATCTTGAAGATGACTGGCACTTTTACTGCATCTTTAATGGCACTTGGTAATTCTGGAAGATCTGTGTAATATCTGGCTAAATTCCTGGCTAGCTGCTGTAGAAAAGGCTTCAGAATTAAAATCAAGTTGGGAGAAATTGTCTCCTGTCACCCAACTGGCACACAGAATTTTCTCTTCAGCTTTTCTTGCCTCTTCATAGCTGGGAATAGAACATATAGGATCTTTATGTTCTGTAACCCCAAGTCTTTCTAATGTACTCAAAATAGGTCCCTAAGGACCGTTTGTGTTCTTAGAAATATGTCTTAGCAGCACTCAACGTTAATGCCACAGGTCTTGTCATGACCATTTTATACTAAAACTTGGAAAACAATTGCGCAATATCAAAGACAAGTTGATTGGTTGGCCCATTGGGTCAAAATTTTCATATTTTGTTTGTGGAGCTCTTTGTCTGGAAGCTGGCTCTTAAGTTCAGCTAATGGTTAATGTATCAAGAGAGTAGTACTGCTTGCTGATGCCTCTAGGAAAGGATTGCACAGTGACTTCAAGTGAGTCAAGCCTTCAGAGGACTGAGGAGAGTCATTGTCTGACCACATCGTAAGTGATTTACGAGATTCTCAATACACTAGGTCAGAGCGAGTCTGTCAGTTAGATGTCTGTTGTATCTCTTGTTTGGTGATAATAGGTGATTCCAAGGAGTGTGTTTCAAGGTACATTTTCTCAGGGGTTTCTAACTGAAATGCCATCTCCTAGGGTGCTGACCTAAAGCTAAATGTGGGGATTCAAGTTTGCCTTTAAGAATGTCCTGAATGATGTGCTCCTGGGCACTTTGATCCCCAGGGAGGCAAGATGAGTCCTCATCAGAAAAGGAGGACAGAAACATTGTGTATCTGATAAACGGACCTTGTTTAGAAATTTAACTTAGCACTGGCAAGTTTTTCTTAATGTTCTTCACCTGCTTTTACTAACCACACATAAAATTATGTTATAACTTGTAAGAAAACACGAGGAGCTGTTGCATTAATATGTGAAAGCTGGTGGTGGTGATTATCCTGTGCGTGAGGCACAGCTTTGTCTAGTTTGCCAGCTGGACCTTTACTGGCTCATTCTCTTGTGACTCTCTGTGGCCGGAGTTGAAGAATGCCAGGTGCATCATTTCATACTTAAGGCCATTAAACTCACAACTTCCCCATGCAGGAAGATCTAGCCTACTGCCAAGTTATCAGTTTCTGGGAGCAAGTTCTCCCTGGAGGTCAAATAGTTGAAGTCTCATAGAGAGATTAAAATTTCACTTTGATTATTCAGTAGGCCAAGGAATTGATCTTTGTTAAGTAATAGTGCTCTCAGGAACAATGTATCCATATTTAAGAGATCTTTTGAATACTTAACATGTGAAATCAGGCATCCCGTTATGTCACATCTGCCATTTTCTTTCCCAGCAATTGTAGATGATAGTGGTCTGCCCTGCACTGGACCAATGGCCTCTGGGACAGGATGAATATCTGATTCTCTTTCTTCACTACTGGGTATGGAACACCAGGCTCTGGATTGTCCTGGTCTTTAGGCTTGTCCATCTTCTCAGATTCACTAGAGAGGCATCAACATTTACTTCAGAATCCTCTATGAAATATGGCCTTGTTTCTGTCTCAGCATCTCCCTTAACACCTTGGTATGTTGGCCCTTCAGCTGCTTCTGCTTTTTAAAACAGAGAGGCAGCTAGTCCCAGGATGGCCCTGCTCTATCACCAGGAGTACTGCTGATGTTGCAAAGGGCTATGGAGTGTATCAGTCCATGTCTGCACTGACTCCTTGCCCTGCATCAACCCTGCATCTCTTCCTGCTCCATGATGGTACCAGCTCTTCCAGGCTCTCACCCAGTTAACCGCCACAGGAATTTTTTTCTGGGCATACCATCTTGCTGTCATTGTTCCCAGTTAATGTTTTTACTAATAGCAAACATTTATTATTCTTCATCAGCCAGACCCTTACAGTTGTGAATTGCCCATCTACATTGAAGATCCTGAGGCTCCAAATTCAGCTCGATAGGCAGCTTCCTTAAGAAAATGACTTCACACACTTGACAAGAACTAGCATGCTCTCTGTTCTATGGATGACACTTTTCCAACTCTTTGGGTTCTCTCTCTCTCTCTCTCTCTCTCTCTCTCTCTCTCTCTCTCTCTCTCTTTCATAAGTAATGGATGTTTGGTTTGGGTTTTTTGTTTTGTTTGTTTTTGTTTTTTGTTGTTGTTATTGTTGTTGGTTTTGGTTTTTTGAGACAGGGTTTCTCTGTGGCTTTGGAGGCTGTACTGGAACTAGCTCTTATAGAGCAGGCTGGTCTCAAACTCACAGAGATCTGCCTGCCTCTGCCTTCCAAGTGCTGGGATTAAAGACGAGCACCACCACCACCCAGCTGGTTTGGTTTTATAATAAGCTGTATTAACTTAAATCAACAGACACTTTCAGAAGACCTCCTACTGGATATAGCTTCTTTTTGTTGTTTTTCAGAATTTGTAAGAGGCTGTAGCAGTAAAACTGACAGTAGCATAGGAAGAAGTCCCATTTTCTTGAGCTTTATCAATCTTTAGATTTAATAATAAGTTTAATATACTTTTTCCTAACCCTCACCAAAGCTATAAAATAGTGATGTGATTGTCTGTAACTTTACTTGTTGTCATAATTGCGTTTATTATATTTTATGCACAAAACAAAGAAAGGGACATCTTTGTGTGGTTGACATACCTATGGGATACCTCTGATTACTGGACAGGAGCCAATTCTAACTTCTCTTTCTTGGGCAAATGAAGTGTTGATTCCTTCATACTGTTCTAACAATGGACTCTGATCTCAGAACTTAACACTCCTCAGAGAGACTCTGCGAATTGTGTTGCTTCTCTTTATTCTGTGTTGTTTTGCTTTGTAAACATTTGAGAGAAACTGTCTATGCCTCAGCCAGATTTTGTTGGATGTTTCTCAACCTCTCCTTTCATTATCATTCCCCTAAGGAGAAAAAAAAATTCTTTTAATCAATGAATTTAAATTAAATTATTTAAATTATTTGATGAATTAAAATTTAAATTAAATTTGTCCCTAATGAGAAAAACTAAATGCAAATGAATAAGATATTGTTGGGTAGAGTTGCACTTCAGAGAGCTGCAAAGTGTACTATAATGTCTCAGATTCCTTTCATTCCCCTGTCCAAGAGCCAATTTTCACCCCTTTAGGAGGATTAAGGCCTAACCAACCATGTAAACTAAAACAAAATGAAAAAAAGTGGGTGCCTTGAAGAGAAGACCCCCAGCCTGTCTAAAGGAACAGCCATGTTTCAAACGAAGTCTAAACTCACTGAGACACAGCTGGCCTTCTTACCTCCAACCCCTTCTTCTAGTCATCTTTACTTTCTGAGAACAAAGTCAATCAAATGGCGTCCATCACAAATGACACATACCAATTCTTCAGAACAAGAAATGTTCATAAGTGTGCCCCTCATCATTCCATGAGAAGGCAAGGAAAATGGTCTCCACATTCTGCAGAAACCTTGGCAGCCAAGGGGATCCCCTAGGGAACTGGTTAAAGTGCAGACTCGTGTAGATTTTGAGTTACGAATGGAAGTAAATGGTGAATTCCATTTCTCAATTTTCTTTCCCAGCTCCTCATTCATGATGTTCTCTTTATTAAATGCTTTTTTATATGATAAGATTAATGTTGACTTACCCCATTCTAGACCATCAAAGGACATTCTGTCTCTGGATTTGAAACAGAAATTTCATAGAATACCCCGAAGACTGCTTGCAGAAGAAAACAAAATACTGTTTCATTGTTGAGAATCACAATTAAATCAAGAACATTCTAAAATATGTATTATTCTTGGCACTCAAGTTGTCAGGGAGCTGGGAGAGAGCTAAGGGCACAGGAGAATGCAAGGGGCAGTATGGAAGGAGATGAGGGTACTTGTGTTGTTCCTTCTTCAGGGGAGGTTTGTGGAAGGAACAGAAGCATTGTTACAGGTGGCAGGGAGAAGTGGTATCCAAAGAAATTTCTTCTGATGTAATTGAGATCATTCCAAGAAAAGGTCTCGCTTGTTACCTCTTACTAGTAAACTCTGCCTCCTCGGATCTGCTGTTGTCTGAGGAAGGGAAGGATAGCAGTGACTTAAGGAGGCTTTCCTAAGAAAACCTGAGCCAAAGCCATTCCTGAATTCTCCCAAGTATGTAGAATTGTATCATTCATATATATATATATATATATACATATATATATATATATGTATATACATATATACACATATACACATATACACATATACACATATACACACATCACACACACACACACACACATATATACATATATATATATATATATATATATATATATATATATATATATATATTCAGCCTGCAGCAAAGTTGGCTCGGTGCTACCCCATGGAGCAGTGCAGATGTAGAGACCCATCCATCAGGAATACCTTTCTAGGAAATGTCTGTGTCTCCAGAGGATTAGTTACTAAAGAACGTGGCAACCTTGCTACACAGTGGATGAAATGAACTACAGTTTGGCCACAACTGCCCATTGGTAGTCACAGCCACTGCTCAGAACTAACTGCAGCTGAGAAAGAGGACCACCCAAGTCACATTCGCCCTCTTTCCTAACATACCTCACATTTGGATTCAAGGGCTATACCCAGAAGAATTACAAGGAAGAGGAAACTGGGACACTCAACTATGAATGTTCCAAGAACCCAAACAGACCTGTAATAGACCTGTGGCACAGCAGATTCATTGACTATCACTCAAATTTAATAAAGAAATTTATAACTGTCACAGAATTGTCAATGACAAAGCAGATACAGGAGAAAGTTATTCTTGTCAACTAATTTTAGCAACTATTAGCTATACATAACCTAAATTAATAGATTCTTGTATGTTGACTGTATAGGGTCTTCTTTCTGTTTATGATGTTTTGTACACAAATATAAAACTATCTTGATGTATATGCATTTTGTATATCATTTTGTACTTTACAATTCTACCTCTAGCCAAGACATTTCAGTTCTATCTCTGTTATTAAGAATTATATAGCAGGCCAGTGGTTCCCCACACCTTTAATCCCACCACTCGGGAGGCAGAGGCAGGCGGATCTCTGTGAGTTTAAGACCAACTTGGTCTACAAGAGCTAGTTCCAGGACAACCTCTAAAGCCACAGAGAAACCCTGTCTTGAAAAAAAAAAAGTTCAAAACATAACGCTTATTCTTGAACAATGCTGTTTGTGTTGGCCTAAACCATATACATTATACTCTCTTGGCATCTAGCAGTAATCTATAGAATAGAAAGTACTGCATTAATTTATAGTAAAAACCCTTACAGTGCAAATTTCTGCACAGGAAGTTCCAATGAAACTCAATTTATATAAGCTTTAGTTTCTATGAGAAAAATTATGAAAAGAAAATCATTTTTGTATGGTGCTAAATTATGTAGAGAATGGATTATGAAGGAAAACCACCTCATGGAAAGACTGTTCTGATATGAGGTCTGAATGGTATGAGGTCCTTGTTCCTAGAATTTAGAGAACAAGCTGACCAGGGAGAAAAAAAAAAGCATGATGCTAGCTTGTCATTCAAACTGGCCCTATAGGACTCTGCAGGAGCAAGAGGTCAACCAGGAATCAGAGCAAGCTGTGGAGGCCAGCACCCCAGCCTACCTACTCCTCCCCCTCAAACACATGGTTTTCTTTCTTAGTATTTCAAAGCACTGAATCTCAACATTTTTTATAGGTAGATCTTTTTTTTTTTTTCTTAGTTAGCGTTACTATTGCTGGGATGAAACACCATGATCAAAAGCAACTTGGGGAGGAAAGGGTTTATTTCACTAACAGTTCCACATAATAGTTCATCATCACAAACAGTGAGGGCAGGAGTCAATGGAGAGACCACGGAGGGGTGCTGCTTACTGCCTTACTCCTCATGTTTTCATCAGTCTGCTATCTTATGGAATCCAGAATCACCAGTCCAGGGATGGGATCACCCATAATGTGCTGGGCCCTCCCCCATAAGAAAAAGCCTTAAAGGCTTGTCCACACCCTGGTCTTATGGAAGCACTATCTTAATTGAAGTTCCCTCCTCTTTTATGACTCTGTGTCATGTTGACACAAAACTATCCAGCTACCCACTTTTAATTGATTTTGCCCATTTTTCTATTTTCTTTTATATTGGGTTGCTCCGCCACTTTCTCCTCTTCAAGTAAATTTTTAATTAAACATAATTGCATCATTTTCCTTTCCTCCCTCCAGCCCCCCCCAGTCACCCCTCCTCATATGTCTGATGCCCCGCACTCTAAAGTTATTGTTACACAGAAATACATATGTGTGTGTCTGTGAGTGTACAATTATTTATCCATTGTTACAGCCTTTTTAAAAAACTATTATAAGTAGCATGGCAGTGAATATCTTCCAAACTCAGATGAAGACATATTCCTTAAATAGGCGCCTATTTCCACCTGAAATAGACACTTAGAGAGGCATTTTTCTTCTCAAAGTCTGTGCATTTCGAGTTTAGATACACACACCAAGCTCCTTTTTTGAAAAGCCTTTCCATTGTATATTCCTAGGAATTGGTTTGAGCCTGCCTCCTGTCCGTTCTCAAACTTCTGCATACTTGTCTGGAAAGCACCTATATGAATTGCATTCTTGCTTATACTTTCTCTTACCTACTTACAATTTACTTGCCATTATTTATATGTATTGATCACTTTTGGTCTCATTCACCCAGTGTTGTAGAACTAAGAGTGGTGAATGTGTGCACTGTTCTAGTTAACACACTGCCTATCTTTCGATCGTTGAAAGATTTGAATTTCATTTATGAATCTGAACAAATCCCAGTACGACATGATTTGTGGACCCTTCTGCAGTTTCTACCTTCACTGTTGTGATGACATTCCAGCTGAAGCTTTGCACTTAGGAGGCACTTTCCCTATTATCTCTCTTCTCCCTGACTCTACCAAGAAGAAGCCAACTGAATGATGTTAGGCCTTAGGAAAAGACGCCATACATTCTCACTCACTCCATGCAATTTTTGTGTCCTTCTCCTTTTATGATCTCAGCACCTCAACTTTATTTACCAGATTCATGATCTGTTTTTTTTAATCTCTCTTCATTCTGTATTTAGCCCTTACTGTTTTTTTAATTTCATAGACAAAATTTGAATTTTTGAGAACCCCCTACTTTCTGATGACTGTTTTTTCACAGCTGTGTGCTGTGTTGTTTTTAAGGATCTGGATGAAGACAGGTTTTAACATTTCTTCAGTTCTTTGAGCTGTCCCTATTATCGGTCACTTCTAGTTCCATTGTTTTGTTTTTGTTTTTGTTTTTGTTTATTCATGACTTTATTTTCATCAGGTATTGGTGCTCCTTGATTGTCCATTCGTTTTATGAATAGTGTGCTAAGTTAACTGATATACAAAGCTAAGGAGACTTCCTTATCCACATTGCTCAGAGTTTTTTGTTTGTTTGTTTATTTGTTTTGTCAACTTAGCACAGCTGGGGTCTGGGAAGAGGGAACCTAAACTGAAATTTTTCCTCCATTAGATTGGTCTTTTGGGAAGTCTGTAGGGCCTTTTCTTGAGTAATGATTGATTCTGGAGGGCCCAACCCACTCTGGGTCATGCCACCAGTGGGCCAGTGGTCCTGGAAGTTGTAAGAAAGGTAGTTGAGCATAAGCATGAGTGATCAGCATTCATCCATGGTCTCAGCTTCAGTTCCTTCCCCCAGGGTCCCACTGGAGTTCTTGTCCTGACTTTCCTCAGGAATGGCTTGTAATGAGGAAATAGATGTAAGAAAAACCAACCTTTGCCTCCCTAAGTTGGTGTTGATCACAGAACTTTAACACAGTAACAGAAAGCAAACTAAGATGTGGTCTCTTTATTCTCCTCCTCCACTGCTTAGAAGAGGCAGAAGAGTTTTCAGACAGCCTGTCTGCTCTACAACCACATTCTCCAGACCCTACTTCTCCTTTGGTAATATAAGTATATCCATGGCTCAAAGATATTTGTGTGATTCTGTTTATTGAACATTGACTATGAAATTTACATTGGGGCCAGTTGGTACTCACCTTAGAGTACCCCTTGGGCAACATATTCATCTTCCCTATTAGGTTAGTTATGTGCTTTTAGCCTGTGGCCAGTACCACCACCACTTTTTGTTTGGTGTGAGAGGATGAGGTAGAGAACATGTCTACACATTCCCAAACACTGTTTTGGTCATCCTCCCCCAGTGCTGGGGTTCGAACCCAGATCCTTGGCACGTAGCCAAGTGCTTTATCACTGGGCCATATCCTTGGTCTATAATTTTCTTTTGAAAACATGCTTTCTCCCAGTTATTGCCCCATACCTTCTGTCTATTCTTCCTACAGTGATGGGGGATGACCAATAGTCAGTAGAGGCAGGAAGATAGGCTAGACTAGGAGATGATGAGAATTCTGGGAAAGGCAGGCAGGGAGAGACGGTGAAGGTATGCCATGGGGGGACCAGGGGGATAGGACAGGCCAGGTGTTTTCTAGTAAGACAAGGTCATGTAGAAATACATAGATTAGTAGTTATGGGTTAATAATTAAGACAGAGCTAGCCAATAAGAGGCCCTAGCCACCAGTCAACAGTTTTATAATTAATATAGCATCCATGTGTTCATTTGGGGCTCAAGTGGCAGGACCTGTCAGGACAGAAAATACCACCAACACTACAGTTCACAAGTTAGCAGTAGCCAACCGAGAATACATAAGTTCAGAAGAGTTTCATCTTAGTTTCTTTTCTCATGGATTTTATCCCTTCAGTTTCTGATAGTCCAGGGTCCTCTCTTCCTTCCTGTTATCAGCTCTGTGACATGCCTGTATACTTTGAGTCATTTTAACAGGGTCATTTGCAAAAAGGAAGTGGAAGTGTCCATATTTTGACCAAGTCTCCTACCTCTCACAGTGCCCTTTTTCACTTCATGTCCAAGTTTTGGGCTTGAAAGAGAAGCCCTTCAACCCACCAGTCTTTCCTGCCACTTATTTTAAAGCCTAGTAGTTTAAGAATATAATATTAGTTTACCATTTCTTCCCAAACTTTCTCACCCACATGAACATAAACAAGGATCCCGTATCCTTTGAGGCTCATGGATACAAAACAAAAAAACAAAAAAGAAGAAGAAGAAGAAAAGAAAAGAAAAAGAAAGAAAACAGAGTCCAGCCAGTAATGAGCTGTACACATCTGGGAGTGTGCCTCTCTGGATTATGGGATTGCTTCCTCCATCCTAGTCATTGCATAAAATAGGTTAATTAACAGGCCGACTTCAGCCTCACTAAATTTATTATGAATTATATGTTCAGGGATGTTGGTAAAAGGCCAACCCTGGCATCGCTTTAACTAGTAATTATTGTGTTTTATTGTTGTGGACCTATAATGCATTAACACTCCAGGCCTCGGCTTTATTAGAATGCGCGTGGCTCCTCGGTTCCATGCATATTTATTACGTGAAAGAATGGGATTCTTCTCCTCCAGCCTTCACTAATTTAAAAGAAGATATCCTCAATGAAATGTATTCAAATATTTTGACATTTTGCTTCACCTCACTTACAGAGCAGAAATTGTTTCTGACAGTTATTATACAGTGCTGGAATCCTGCTGCTTCCGCTGTTGAAGAACAGGTTGAAAAGACACAGCACTTGCATTTTGTTCAAAGAGCGATTCTGTGGCTTAGAAATAGCAGCGCTGTCAGCTGTGATTCACTGAGAGTTTAGATAATATCCAGTCTGTAGTCACTGCTAAGAGGGGCTTCCGGGCTTAGAGTGGGAGAGAGTGAATGGAAGGTGGTGCTTCGAGGTTACCCGGAAGGATAAGGGTGAAATGTAATGCTGGCATTTGGCTACCAAAAAATTTTGTAGAATTCTTCCTACTCCTTCTCTGTGTTGTGAGCACACCCTGGAAGTTAAGCTGAGTTTCAGACACCCTGTTTATGAATGTATCAAGCCATAAAAAGTTAAACTGGAGCACTGGCGATTTGAAGAAGCTAAGAGTGATTAGAAACATTGTCTGACGGGAGTGTCTTTGATGCTAGTTCACTTAAAGGCAAAAGTCACTCTAGAATTATATGTAAAGGGTATGGAATAGTGTACAGAATAGACCAAACCCAGCGAGTCACCTACTATGATTTCTTTGGGGCACCTCTGGGTTTCACAGTTACCTTCTTTTATGAAGCAAAAGTGTTCATCTAAAGCATTGGGACATAATACCTGTAAATAGTCTACCAATAGCAGTCAGGGTTTGGCACCAACAGAAGGCATTCACAGAGCTAGAGTCTACAAGAAAAGATGCCAGTCTGCTGCCATTACTCATGTATCTTCCATTTCACATACAGCCTAAGTCAATGTTCTATTGCTGTGAAGAGACACCATGACCATGACAACTCACATTAAAAAAAAAATTTAATTGGGCTGGCTTACAGTTTCAGAGGTTTTAGTCCAATATCCTCATTGCAGGAAGAATGGTGGCATGCAGGCAGATGCCGTTCTAGAGAGGTAGCTAAGAGTTCTACATCTGAATTGCAGGCAGCATAAAGAGAGAGAGACTTGACCTGGCTTGAACATTTGAAACCCCAAAGCCTACCTCCAGTGACACACTTCCTCTAACAAAGCCACACCTACACCAAGGACACACCTTTTAATAGTGCTCTTCCCTAATGACCAAGCATTCAAATACATGAACCTATGGGAACATTATTTCTATTCAAACCACCACACAATGCAAATATTTTGCATGTATATATGTATGTGTGCATACATACTCATATGTGTGTGGGGGTGGGGGTGGGGGTGTGTACAAGCAAGGTGGTAGTACAGCGTCACAACTGGCTATCTGTGCTTTTTGGGGAATCAAGAAGGCTTAGCTGATCACATTGGCTGCATGAATAGAGACGCAGCTGGCTCTTGGAGCATAAGATGAAGCAAATGGTCAGCCCATATGGGACCTGAACCTATTTTTTCAGGTCAACATGAACAAAAAAATCAGAGATTAAGTGTACACTGATGTTGAGTTGGAAGACTCACAGACTAATGGCTCTGCAAGAGCAAACCAAAGCCTCTAGAAATTTGCCTAGCACAGACAGACATGCATCTAGGGTAATGGAAGTATTTTGGGTGTGACATCTTGATTAGTCAAGCTGAAGAATCCCAGCTAAGGAGTCAGCAAACAGCACCAAGAATTCAGTAGGAGAAAGAGGACCCCATGGTAAGTCAAGCAATGGATGTATTTACTGGCGATGCCCCCCAGGAACCTGTGAGTAAATCAGAAAGGCACTGAGGGATGACAAGGTCCATTATTTATCAGAATGAAACATGGCCAATTCAGCTGTCACGGCAGGGGTGGTCTGGGGTGGGGGGTGTCTCTGCTAGACGGGAAAAGTGGTGCCATAACAGTGACCTGGAAAGAATCAGAACGGGCTTTGACCACACTGGGAAGATGAAAAGAAATACATCTCCTCTTTTTCAAGGCAAAGTCAGTCATAAAGGAAGCACAAGAATATGCCTGTATTAGAGACCAAGTAAACCACCAGACGGCTCTCCCAGTAGCAATCGCTGCTTAAGCAGGAAGAGGAAAAAGATCCCAAGGAATCAACACGCTAAATAGTAAGCTGTCTGTTCCATATTCATTTTTGTATCTCTAGTTAGTACCTTGAAAGATGCTTGGCCCACATTAAGTATTAAATGAGTGTTCATGGATGGATGTCAGACTCTCTCATCTCCAGTGTAATCGCAGTGGAAATCACGTGAGAGGCCACAGAGTACAGCCTTCTCACGTCAGCAGTAACGGCAGGTCGCCAAGGAAACTCCTGGGAGGCACTGTTTGTGTGGCCTACAAGTGTTTCATTGCTCCAAAACATCTCTAAAATTCCAAACACCTGCATCTCTACCATGCACACCTCTTCCATGATAATGTAGTTAGGGGTTCTACATGGCTAATCTCATTTGTAAGTCATATGACTACCTCCATTTTACAATTGGACAACTTGAGGCAAAAAGATTCATTCAAGCTAGCTTGGAATTTTGACAACCACCTAACCCAGCTCCTACACCATTTCCGGAGGTTTGAAACAAAGCAAACAGCCCAGAGGAAAGAAAAAATAAATTTTCACTCATTAGTGTATCAGTTTAAATTGATTTTTCAGGTTAAAAACTGCCAGATACTTTGTTAGAACCTGGAAAGACAGAGCTATGAAAAAATGTTTTTGAAAATATAAACCAGGACTCATGTTGATTTACTTAAAATTTACTTGCACCATGTTCTCTTGTTTTTAATCAAAGAATATTTTTATTATTTTTCAGATTTCCTAAACATTGTATGCATGAATGCTTCTCAATCTGATCAATAAAATCCTATTTTGGTTCAATATATTATCAGACTAACTGTATGATAAAATGTGGCTTGATTGCTACACATTTATTAATTAATTTTGAAAACGAAAGTCTGTTGCTTTTATAAATGATGAACATTCATTTTTTCCCTGAAATGTACTCAAGTTTAACCTTAGAGCCAGAATCAAAATAAATTTTCTTAAAAGGTGAACATAACTTATGCTTCCTCTAGCAAATTACTTAGGACTTTATTGAAGGCATAGAAAAAAACTCTACAAAAATAATGAAAAGAATATGAGAGAATAATAAAGTTTTTTTTTAATTCCAATTCAAGGCTTGAACTCATTTATTTAAAATTTACTGTGCACCAACGTCCTTAAGATACAAACTAGAAATAAATGTCTTTTTTTATCTGTCTCTGACATGTTAGTTCAATTTCTACCACAAAACGCTTTTCCACATATATGTGCTGCAGAAATGCATTATTTAGGCAACTCCTTTAATAAAAATCTTATTTCCCAATTATGGGGTTTTTATTTTCTTTCCATTACTGTATCACTAAAACTTGGAATCCTAATGGAGTGGTTTGCCATGGAAATACTGAAGGCGCTTTAACAGGTTAATCTATTGTCCTTTTAACTGGGGCCTGAGGCTGCGGTAGTCTATTGCAAGGGAATCACTAGGAATAACTGCTCCAGTCAAATCCAGCTATCCATTAAGGGATAATGAAACACTTTAGACGTCCCATTAGTAAACATTCCCAAGAATATTATGTGTACTTGACACCAATGAACTAATAAAAGTTTTTTTGTTGGGGTTTTCATTGTTGTTTTTTTGTTTTGTTTTCTTATTTTTATTTACTTGTTTGTTGACTCATTCTTGTGAGGACAAAAGTAGTCTGTGGCTCACACTTTGATATGAACAGAGTTTACCAAACTTCTTAGTTTTTGTTGTTTTGTTTTACTTTCATTTTGTTTTGTAGTTTTTTTTTTTTTCCCTCCCCATCATAGAGAAGCTTGAACCAATGTGAATGGTTACAAAGAAAGGTAACATCTGGCAAACTCAACCCCTAAGTTTCCTAGGAAAATTGAGGGTTCTTAGTAATTTAGAAATTACCATGCATTTGTAGCAAATAGTCTAAGAGCCAGCTTCCCGGGGTTAGTGAATTCATGGTCCTTAAAAAATATCTACTACAGATCTTCGCTAGACCAGCATAATTCCTTACTATGTTCTATGCCTAATTTTTATACCCACAGATAAGTGCAGCTACTACCCCCTCCCATAAAAGAAGCCCCCCTTTATAGGAAGTGGAGATACCACAGAAAACTGTGACTGGATACAATGCAGAGATCAAACTATGTGATCTCAGTCCCAACAGATACATCTACATCACATCTCCTGCATCTTTGTTTCACAGTACATCAAAAAAGAGGGAGCAAAAAGTTTGTGAGAGCCAGAATGTCAGGAAGTCTGCTATGCAACAGTCTCTCCTAGAAAAGGCTGCATACACAAGTCTGGGACAATGGAAGTATCAATGGATATATGGGCATGGAACAAAAGAAAAGTTTTGTGGGTTTCCACCCCTAGACAAAGAATATGGGCAACTATTGACTCTAGAGAAGGTGAATTAGCCTGTCCCAGGGATGAGTTGCCCAATGCAACCTTGAAACCATAACACACACACACACACACACACACACACACACACACACACACACACACAAATACTCAGCAGGTTGGATTTATTTATGTTTGTGTGTGTGTTTGTACATAATACACACATACAGACATATGTGTGTAACAAACATAATCAAAGGAGAAGCTATCAACTTGAGGATGGGGGTGACCTAGGAGGGCTTGTAGAGAGGGTACCTTGGAGGGGCTGGGCAGGGAGAACAGGAAAATGGAACCAACATAATTTTAACATTTTTAAAAACACAGACCAGGGAAGGTTTTATTCGTAACCCTGTTCAATTATGTTTCACAGAGAAGGAAACTGAGGCAGGTTAAATAACAACCCCAGTAGAAACAGAGCAACACCTTGAAGCCAGGAAGTTTGAATCTGTTGTCGGTACACGAAGCCACTGTACATTTGTGGGCTTGTGACTAGCAAACTCCAGACCACTGTTGGCAAAGTTTGTTTACTGACTTATTTGTGTTTCTTTTCTCAGATGAAGACCTGGCTTGGGCATTTGCTCATTTTCCCATTTCACTTTGATGAAGACTACCCACAGCAGAAAAAGCCTCACCAAATGTCAATACAAGTGCAAAATGTGCCAGCATCCCTGTGCCTGGCAAAGGCCTTTCAAGCTGAGGGTCATTTCAAGTTGATGTGGCTCTGTCTTCTGTAGTATCCATTAACCTTGTTTTACCTTGAAACAAATGCTGAAACACTGGCGATAATCTCTTCACTGGACAAGGTGTTAGGCACCAACACTGTACACCTGCATTAGGCAGATAGTAGTTTGTGAAATTGCAGGGAAATTTGAAGCAATTGTTGCTTCAAAGCCAATTAAATACTATTATTCTCTATGAAAATATTAAATAGCTAAATCTAGTTTATTAAAAATCCCCAAAGTTCACCACCATTTTCCAAATTACTGTAGGACCTCCCTTAAGAGCACTATTTTTATGCTATTTCTAAGGTTATTTGGGAAACAATCATATAGCACTCTACACAGTTTTACCTTTAGTTATTATTAGGACAGGCATATAGCCATTATACTTTTGCAAATCATCCCAATATTAAACACATTCCACTAAAAGTTGAATGTCATTATTAACATTATCAATATTTACTCAAAGTGCATTTCAAGTACTTAATATGCCTCCAGTCTGACCTTTCTTATATTACCAGCTTTCTTTGGGTCTATAACCTTTTCCTTTCTTTTTCTCCACACCCTTCTAACTCTGTAGATTTAAATAACCTCTATTAGACAATAAATTATGCCTTGTCATTGGCATTTTGAGGATTATTAGATACAGTTGATATTGATATTCCAAGTTCCAAAGTGTCACCATAGTTGCCTTCTGACTTTGAAGGGCACTAGAGATCAGACAGTAAAGGCAGTGCTGAGGAGACTCGGATCCAGTGTCCAGCTGGGTCCACAGAGCCACTGAAGGGCTGTTGTTCTTGGAGTCTGTGCTTAGAATCAGACTCATGGGGGTAGAAGTAACCCCATATATTGAGTATTTCATAGTGAGGGTGTACATATGAAAATATCTGAGACAGCACAAGCCACACCCAAGACAGTAAGCCAATATAACATTTTCTCTTAGGAGAAATGATAAGAAACCAATGTCACAAGTAACAAACTGAAGGATAAAGGAAAGAACACAGCCCTGGTCGTTTTTACATCCACTTTGTTTACCAATATGGACAATGCAGGAGACAAATGCATATTTAAGAATGACTGTATCCAACTATTAATTAGCTCAGCCAGGCAGTTTACCCAAGATATTCCACTAGGTCATCATGGAATGTGGTTTAAGTGGAAGAACAAGTTCTAACATGGATAGTATGCTGCCACTAATCTGGAAACAAATTCTAACATAGATATAGTATGCTGCCACTAATCTGGAAACAAGTTCTGACATAGATAGTATGCTGCCACTAATCTGGAAAATGCTTCCTTTTAGCATCCTCATTTTAAAAAAAGAAAACTGAAAATAGTTTGCATTAGATTGTAAGTACTACAATGTTTGTGAACAGTTTCCCCTCAGAGCTGTGTTCAAATTGTGACAGCATTTGTGGTGGTTTGAGAGAAAATGGCCCCCAAAGGGAGTGACACTATTATGAGGTGTGGCCTTGTTGGGTAAGTATGATCTTGGTGGAGGAAGTGTGTCACTGTGGAGGTGGGCTTTGAGGTATCTCTTCTCGAGCTTCATTGTGTGTGGCAGTCATTTGCCTTCCTGTTGCCTGCAAGGTATAGCACTCTTAATTCCAGCACCACATCTGCCTACATGCTGCTATGCTCACTATCATGATTATAATGGACTGAACCTCTGAAACTGGAGCCATCCCAATTAAATGTTTTCATTTCTAAGAGTTACTATGGTCATGGTGTCTTTTCACAGTGATAGAAAACCCTAAGACAGCTTTCTTCTATCTTAAAATGATACATTTGAGTATGTTTGAACTGCCTGGGTGTCCCACAGAATGTCACACCAATCCATTACATCAGTGGCATCTTGTGGATTGGACAGGATGAGAACAAATCTCATACTCCATAGAGTGTGGAGAAAAGAACTTTAGGCAAAATCTGTTTCACAGAGCTAATTTGAGCAATGCTTGATGAATTTAGCAGTATTTAGAACCAAGTTTTGTAGGCAGCTATAAGAGTAAGACAAAAGCCATTTGGTTGGTTAGAGTGGGAAGATTTCTGATTAGCACTGTCTATGATACTACTCTTTCAGTTGGATTTTGGTTTGCTATGAAGTAGCTAAAGGCACAAGAGTAGCCTCAGGCTGGTGGCCCCATGATGAATAAAAAAGCTAAATGGAAGGGTAAACTTTAGGGAGATTGGGAGAATTGTCATTTCAGTGAAATTTTTAGGAGGAGGCTTATAGTGGCTTAGTGATAAGCCAAAGGGTCACCTACAAAATGATGGATTCCTTGCTGAATCATGTATTCTCTGCTACAATAAAGGAAACACAGCAAATTGGCTTTCTGGGCTCTACAGGAACTATATATCATAAACCATATCTAGAAAAACAGCTCAAGCCCTGACTTACTAAGGGCAGGATGCTTAAAAATAAAATACAAAGTGTCAGGTTATTTTTGTTTTGGAAACTTGACACAAGCTAGAGTCATCTATTGATGACAATTTGAATATATTGTTGAATGTCACAATTGAAATTAATGTACTAAGTGGCTATATAAAAAAGTTGGATAGATCTCTTATTAGCAACTTAGCAGCATACTTGAAAGAGTTAGAACAAAAAGAAGTAATCACAATTTAAGAAAAAGAGTAGGTGCAAAGAAATAAACTCAAAGTTGAAATCAATAAAATAGAAACAACAAAAACATGGAGAATAAATGAAATGAATTAATTCTCTGAGAAGATCAGTAGGATTTATAAACCCTTAGCCAAATTAACTAAGTGATGGAGAGAGAAGATACAAATTAATGAAATTAGAGATAAAGGGGCATTACAACAGACACTGAGGAAATCCAGAGAGAATCAACAAGGGCATACTTAAAAAGTCTATACCTGTGCCCTGTTTGGGGATACCTGAGACCAGGGGACTACTCACAGTGGTGGATACTATTCGGTGGGATCCAGCCCACCCAAAGACTGTCAAGGCCCCAGTACCAGTCCCGCCTCTATCCATGGGACTAGAAAGAGGAGAGATATCTGTGTATTGGATCTTTTTTGCACCTACTGGAAGGGAACCTTGGTCCCCTACCCACCAGGAGAGGAAGAGATCATTCTACACCCACCAGAAGAAGTGATGGAAATTAGACAATATAAAAGCACATTCAACAACAGAAAAACCAATATGACACTACTGAAGTCTAGGGACCCTACACCAGCAAGACCTGAACGTCACGACAGAGATAAAGCAGAAGAGAATGATCTTAAAACATCTTCATGAAAATTATAGAGGACCTCAAAGAGGATATGAGAAAGTCCCTTAAAGAAATGAAAAAAAAAATACTAGAAATCAACAAATCTCTTAAGGAAAGCCAAGAAAATATAAATAGCTGAAGGAAACAATTCAGACAGTTCAAGACCTGAAAATTGAAATAGAGACAATGAAAAAAAAAACCACAAACTGAGGTAATGCTGGAAGTAGAAAAGCTGAGTAAATAATCAGGAATTACAGATGCAAGCATAATCAAGAGAATACAAGAGATGGAAGAATCTCAGGAGTTGAAGATACACCAGGAGAAATAGTCTCATCGACCAAAGAAAATCTTAAATCCAACAAATCCCTAACACAAAATATCCAGGAAATATGGGACACTTTGAAAAGACCAAACCTAAGAATAATAGGTATAGAAGATGGTGAAGAAACCCAACTCAACTGTGCAGAAAACATATTCAACAAAATAATAGAAGAAAACTTTCCCAACCTAAAGAAAGGCATGCCAATGAAAGCACAAGAAGCCTACAGAATACCAAATAGAGTGGACCACAAAAAAGGTCTCCTTGCGACATAATAATCAAAATCCCAAACATACAGAATAAAGAAAGAATATTAAGAGCAGCAAAGGTAAAAGGTCAAGTAATACATAAAGGCAAACCTATCAGAATTACACCTGAATTTTCCACGGAAACTGAAGGCCAGAAGGTCCCAAAGAGATATTCTACCTACACTATGAATGCCAGCCCAGACTACTAAACCCAGCAAAGCTTTCAATCAATATACATGGAAAAAACAAGATATTCCATGACAAAACCAGATTTAAACAATACATATCCACCAATCCAGTTCTACAGAAAGTGTTGGAAGGAAAATTAGAACCCAAGGAAACTAACAACAACCAGAAAAACATAGGCAACAGATTTTTTACCAAGATTTTTTACCATTTTACCAAGAGCCAAAGGAAAAATGAGGTGGAAATCCATACACAACTCCACCACCACCACCACCACCACCACCACCACCACCACCACCACCAAATCCAACACAAACAAGAATGAACAATCAATGGTCATTAATATCCCTCAATATTAATGGTCTTAACTCACCTATACAAAAACACAGGCTAGTAGAATGGATAAGAAGACAGAATCCATCCTTCTGCTACATACAAGAAACACACCGAAATTTCAAAGACAGACAGTACCTCAGAGTAAAGGGTTGGGAAAAGATTTTCCAATCAAATGGACCCAAGAAACAAGCAGGGGTAGCAATCTTAATATCTAACAAAATAGACTTTAAACTGAGATCAATCAAAAGAGATGAAGGAGGTCATTTCCTACTCATCACAGGAGAAATCCATCAAGATGAAGGCTCAAATCTGAACATCTATGCCCCCAAATCAAAGGCATCCAAGTTCGTATAAGAAATATTACTAAAACTCAAGTCACATATAAAATCTCACCACTAGACAGGAACACCAGACAGAAACTTAACAAAGAAACAAAGGAACTAATAGAAGTTATTGTCCAATTGGGTTTAACAGACATTTATAGAACATTCCATCCAAACACAAAAGAATATACATTCTTTTCAGCATCACATGGAACCTTCTCTAAAAACTGACCACATACTTGGCAACATAGCAAAACTCAACGGGTACAAAGAAATTAAAATAATCCCATGTGTCTATCAGACCACCATGCTTTATGTCAGATGTTTTAACTAGTACCTTCTATAGCAGATTTCTATTTTTTTCTAAACATCGCACATCCTCCTTTGCCTACTTACAGCACTTGCAGTTGAGAGTTGGTATGTAGACTGAAAAATCAAATTTTTTAAATAAAAAAGAATCCAATTAAAGGTAGAATACAGAATTAAGGAGAGGGTTCACCAAAGACAAAACACAAATGTCTGCACAACAGTCTAAGCAATGTTCAACATCCTTAACCAGCAGGTAAGCACAAATCAAAGCTACTTTGGGATTTCATCTTATTTCCATCAGAATGGTCAAGATCAATAAAACAAATGACATCGAAGTTGGTAAGGATTGTGGGCAAAGGAGAAGACTTATTCATTGCTGGTGGGAGTGAAAAATTTTACAGACACTATGGAAATCACAGAGACAATTGCAGCATGCACAGGAGCTGCACAGGTTCAAGCCATATAGGGCCCCAGTGCTGAAAGGGGGAAGTGGACTCTGGCTCCCACTCCTAACCAAGAAGCTGTCTGCAATTGACATCCACTTACAAAGGAAAAATCTCTTTCCTCCAACAGGGTTTCACTGGGCATAGTAACCACACTTTACTGACCATGCCCAGCAGTAGATAACCAACATGAACTGAACTCAGTGGCTTGTTAGTCAAGAACCCAGAAGGAACCTTAAGTGGCAAAAGAAGACAAAAGGTCTTGAATGAGGCATAAAATTGGACATAAGCAATGAATGACCAGGAAGCATGAATATGTTGGCAGTGCCCGCAAGTGCCCACCAGAAAGCATCCACCACAAGAGGAGAGATACATGAAGCACTGAAAACAGAGCAGACAAGAAGGCTTATTAAAAAGAAGGCTTATGTCAGCTTTCCTCAAAGTCAGCCCTAAACTGGAATGCTGGGTATAGGGATGAAGTGGACTAGTGAAACACAGAGTGGCCATTTGACCATTAGGATCAGCCAAGGTCAAGTCTAAATGTGCGGATAAGCTTTAGAATGGACAGACTGAAAAGCTTGGATGAGTACATTTGCATGCCAAGGCTAACTGCAGCAGTAAGAACTAAACTTCATCCCACTGAATCCATTTCTAATTTTCTTCTCCAAAAAAAGAGACCCATGAGAGACACAGAGGGCTACTCCCAGGATCTCTATGGAGAAGCTTATTCATGTGGACCAATGGTAGAGTGAAAAGGCCAGTTTCCCTCTTGTGGCTTGTTTATTTATTCCTTTGGCGGCTGTCGCTTTGGACCCACCACCTTGTTCACAGGGAGGTCATACACAGACAAGCAGAACAAAAAGGGTGCTAATGTAGAACAGTTGTAGTTTCCACACCCTGCCCAATGTTGCCAAACACACACTTTATCATTCTTCATTCACTGAAGACCATGCTCTTAAAAGCTCTTGGATTACCACATCTACTTCCATGTACTAGCCCCTATTTTCACAATTATTGATGTAAATTGTTGTTAATTTAAGCCACTTCTATTTTATGATACACTTAGTATAGGCGTTTATTATGTTTGACCAACTATGCCACCAGTGACTAGTGAACAAGTGTATGTCACAAGAGAAGTACTCAATAAATATACATCAAATGAGGATGATGCTATTAGCACTTTTTAATAGCTCACCCACTGCACCATAATACACATATATGAACTAAGATTGCCAGTGAGTGAGCAATATCAGGGATAACTTTCCCAGTGTAATCACATTGTATGTGCATGTATGTGAACGTTTGTCTATGCACATATGTTGCTGGATGTGAGTTACATAGGCAAAAGATAAACTCTTCAGCAGTGGGAAAGAGACTTCTTGGACAAGTACTTGAATATTCATTGACACAAAGAAGCTGCAGAGGATCCCCAGAGATGTAATTTCAGACTCTGATAAGAGCAGTTACCAGCCATTCATTGAGCAACTCCACCAAAACGAATTGCTGACAAAAAGAAGGAAGATCAAAGACTGCTTTTGAGGACAGCAGGAATCAGGAACTGCAAAAGGAAGGTATGATGTGTTTGGCAGGAAGGCTCAGTGAGAGAGAAGAGCAGAAAGAATGAATCGCTGGAGAAAGCACAAAGTTCAAAGTGTCATGTTACCTGTCTCCAACACAGATCAAAACTAACCCAACATCCCACCTGCTGCCTGTGAAAAATAACATGGAGGTAAAAGGTGACAGATTACCCCCAAACAGCCTAATCACTTTGTTGATATATCCCAGGAGGTCCAAAAGGACAACAGAACAGTCAGCTACATTTGATTGTGATTATTTGAAAGAAGCACCTGCAACTTTGGTCACCATTCCCCACCCAAGCCAATCAAAGCACCCCAGTTAGCAGTTTTGGTGAAAATTTGCTCACATGGTGTCTGAGCAGTACTGCAGAGAGATCCCCGAATCCATAGTATGCTGGTTTTTCCGTGGAGCCATGCCTCACCTTCCAGTCCACACATTTGCTTGAGGGTGACATTCCCAATGTAGCCTTAGCACAAAGATTTCCATTCCAATTTCTTTGGTGATACCACCACTGCATTTAAGTCTAACAACAAATGCAGACTCCCTGCCTATGGTGTGCCAGGAACCGTTCTATGGTCTCAGGATACCATGGTAATCTAAGTCACAGACTCTCTCCTGGCCTTTCAAAGTGTATGGCATTCTAGAGGGAAAAAAGCAAATACAGGCACAGGAAGTGTAGAGTTCCTGCTCTAACTATTGGTACCGAGGACAGACACTTAGAGTCATTGGGAATCTGAGCTTATGGAACTGGATGAGGGGAGCTGTCCCAATGAACTGGAATAAACTGAGCTGAGAGTTGGAAATTCCAAAAGAGAGAAGCCGATACAGTCACACAGGCCAGTATTTGCCTCTTTTATCTTTTATCTGCGTATAAGGCAGAGAAGCCAGGTCAGTGTTTGGCAGTCTGATTCTCCAGTTGGAGATACCAACAAGCTGCTTCATTTTTGCCTAACACCCACCCAATGGCCACAAAGGGAAATTAAGGGAGAGAGTGTGATTCTTTGCCTCTCCTATTCTTTGAAAAAACTAACTTCTGCTGTCATCTGCTCAGGTGTCTGGATGTCCAGTAGATTTTTCATTGCATAGAAGCACAAGGGAAAGAGTGAAGGTGTCCACTGGGATGCCACAAGTCCTCCAATCATCTCTTAAAATTCTGAGTGGGTGGCCTGGGAGGATTGCTGTCCCTATGTCTCAACTCTTTCAGAAGTATCAGAGATAAGAGACAAAAGACCCAAAGTGGAAAGGTTTGCAATCAGAGCCAATAACCTATAGCAATCAGTCACTTCAGGAATATTGCTGTAACTGCCACAAAACACTGCTGAAACTACAACAGAAATATCCCTGTAACTGGAAATCACTATAATTTCCTCTCAGTGAGTCCAAAGCACGGGGATTTCCTGCTCACTGGTGTTTTTTGTCCTTTGTTGTCTGTCCCACAAGGCAGGCAGACGGCTTTGGATAGGATCTTGTTTATGAATTTACAGGATAAAATCCACATGAAAAGAACAAAAATAAATGCACACAGACAGCCCACTTTCATGATGTTTTCCACTGATGATCTTAAGTGGTTGGCAAGGCAGGTGTTGGTGCTGATGTGTTTCACAGTGCCTGTGGAGAAGCTACAGTTCTCCACACACCCTGAAATATGACATTCTTCAGTGGAAAGATATGTGATGGCATTGGGGATGTTCTTAGAAAGTGATACAACTGCAATAGAAGCTGCTGGGTGTGGGAAAATAACATACTAACATTATATCTAGAAGCAGGAACAAAGGATTTAAATATATGAAAGGTACAGGGGTGATCAGTTAGCCAAGGCTACCCACAAAGAGCAAAGTGGAGGGTAAGCATTTGAGGAAGTACACAGAGTTAGCATACCATAAATAGATTATAGATTATAAGGACTACTAAAGAAAAGCCTAAAAAAACTCCAATCTGAAAATTAAAAGAATTCTCACTAAGCATTAGAGGCTTCAGAGCCTATATTGGGCCAGTATAAGAGGAGGTAGTAGGAAAAACGCCTCCTATTACAGTGAGCTGCTGGCCATAGTGTAAAGGAATTCCTTTATCATCCATGAGGCCTTGACAAGCCCTTTCCTTCCTCTTGTGGCAAGAAGCAGGCTGGATCTCCAGTGAATATGGTGTGATCTCAAAGTACACATCTCTCCCAGGATGGCAAGGATTTTCCCAAAGAACTACCATGGTGGCTTGAGACTAGGAACTCCATGGGAGCAGAATCAACTTCAGTATTTACTGCGTATAATAAACAGGTGAGTTAAGCAAGGATGAACAAGAGAGTAGACTAAGTCAGGTCAACTTGAACGTGACAGAAGACTTCCCCCAACATCTGAGTTATTGGAGGGAAACTCTAGCTTTCAGGTCCTATGGCTTTACCAAGCCAAACTTTCTAGACATTGAAGTCATAATGAAAGACCCCATTCTAAGTGTGAGTCAGCTCGACAGGAAAAACGGTAGAGAACACACCCTTCAGTCCCAAGGAAAACACTGTAGGCTTGTAGCTGCTTTGAAGATGAATTCAGATGACTCAACAAACTAAGCTCTACTGAACTCATCCTAGACACACCACCTACCAGTGCTCACACCTATTTGTCCTGAGGTTATAGAGAAGAACACACGCAATTCTGAAGCCATCAAGTTGCCACATTAGCCACATATACTGACTTTGCCTTGCATGGAATCTGCATCCAGTTCCCCTACTTCTTGACATCACAGTTGGAACAAACAATCACAGCTTAGATAATTTATCTACCATGTTTCATTAGGAAGCTCTTGTTCTTCATGCTTTCCTTGCTTCTAAGTGATAGACACAACAGCATGCATAGTTCATCCTTCTAGCCCGAGGATTCTTATTTTTATGTATGAATGGAAAAAGAGTAAATGAATGTAACAAATATTTAGCTTCTGTTCAATGCCTACAGAAGGGTGCATAGGAGGGCCATGTGTACAGGACAGAGTGAGGAGAAAATGAGGAACAGGAAAGTTGAGTACCATATTTGGTCTCAAAAGCAGACACTACTTCTTTGAGTCACAAGGTAACAATGGTGGGATAGATGAATCTTGTGACTTGAGATGAGAGGAGGACGTGGGAGGCAAAGATCCAGCTCCTTCTCCCCATCCTCTTTTCATCACAGCCACCATACAAATGCCTCTTACATTAAACCGCAGCTGAGTACAGGAGATTGGCAGAATTTTCCCTTTTCATCTGGATGAGTCAACATCATGTAGAAGCAGCCACTGTGGGCCTCCTAAGGAGGGAAGGGTGGAAAGCAACCTGCTTGAAAGACTTATTTAAAAAGAAAAAAAGTTCAGAAGCCACTAGGTGTTTGGTACTTATTTTCAAGGCTATAAATCCCACAGCAGGTGTACCTAAGCAATCAGAATAGGCAAGAACTCTGAAAAATTCCGTGGTGATACTTAGGGCCACAGAAACCCTGGGAGGCTATAAATAGTCATTAGGTGTGAAATGTTGCTGAACACCAAGGGAGAAACCCACCAATGGAGCAGAAATGTAAATCAGGAAATACTGTAAGGAAATTGTGTTTTCATATTAACTATAAAGGATGGAAAAAAGAGAAAAAGTGAAGATAGGCTTCCCCCTCCCCTAATGGTTGGTCAGAATTAGAGTGACTCCTGAATATCTTAAGGAAGAAAAGGAGAGGGAAGAAAAGCAGAGGGAGGCAGGGAGGTAGGCTTCCCTCTACCTGGATTCCATCTAAATGTGCATGGAAGGTGCAAGATAAATCTTGATGCACACATCAACAGTCAGGGAGCTTGGATGAGCTTGTAGATTGTCTCAGAGACTCCAGCTGACACATTGGGCTTCTCCTCTACTCTTCTTTTTCAAGAAGAGAATAAGTTATTGATAAACTCTGTGTACGTCACACATATTCTCTATGGACACAAAGAGGATTGATGTGCAATTGATAAGTCATTCTAGAACAATGTGAAGGTCCTTCAGGTAAATCCTTCATGCATATGTGAAGTACCTATAACCACTGTCAGACTCACTTGTGAGCTTCCTCCAGTGATATCCACATTCTAACATAAAAGTGCCTGTAGTTCGCAGGATAGGATCTTACAAGTTACAGAGAACAATAGAAATGCATGCTATTAACCCAACAGTACAATTTTCAGGCTGTTTCTGTCTGCAGTTCATCTTTCCTGTGAATGGTTATTTGTGTAATCAGGTAGGTCACCTTGAAATATAAGTTTTCACTACACAGACACAAAAAACCTCTATGTAAGCCACATCTTTAAAAATTCTCTCTTAAATTCTGTATATGAATTTATAAAGCAATCATTGTTTCAAATATCTAGCAATACAGAATCTAAGTGGTGGAAGAGTTGGTAATGATATTGTTATCCTACTTAATATGCTCTTGGCTGACCCACACAAACCCTATTTCAGAAAATGCTTCCAAAGACCCAGGATATAATTGATTTATTTCCTCGGTCAGGGAAGGGTGGTCATTTATTAGCAATTGAGAAATGAGGTTCAGCATGCAGTGATGTTTTATAAAGCCCTACAAGTTTGATCAGACTAGAAGAAAGAGAAAGATTGTGATTTCTGAAAATAGAGGGTATGAAGAATGGGGGGAATGAGAATCGGCTTAGAAGGTAAATTGCCTGGGCTCAACCCCCAGCTGCAATGCTGATTGGCTGTGCAGTTCTGGACATTGTCTTCCATGCCACAGTTACTTGTGCATATGATAGTGCTTGGTGCACACACCTCCAAGATCACAGTAAGATCATTTCTATTTATAAACTCTCGGCACATAGTCCACTCGGCACAATTACTGACTTGTATCCATAGTTACATATTCTGAGGAGGCTGAGTGTTGAGCACTTTGCCATTATGTGTGCTTCATCTACTACTGTTAAGTATCCAAAGGCTCCCCTCTCGATAATCCTCATCTCTGTGCTTTGCATCACCTGGACTGCACATCCCTTTCATCTTCCTCTTGATTCTGGGAACACTGCAATGTTCTCTTGATCCCAGGACTGTTGCTTTTAAGACATCCACTCAGAACATCAACCCCAGCCCTACTTCCCTATAACCCTGTTTTCATTGTTGAAATCTCCTTATAGTCCGTGAAGATGGTGTAGAAGGACTTTAGCCTTGCATTCCAGATTCTTCACAGTCTAGCTTGAGCCTTCACAGGCAACACTGTCTCCTACATTTCACCAGCATCGATACTTTGCCAGGACAAACTAATCTAATCACAGATAGCTGCTGTGTTCCTGAACCGAGTGCCTGGATTCACGAAAACATTTCTAAAGACTTTGCCATGAGAATAAGAGGAAAATCTACACAACTGCCCCTGTGGTGGCACCCTCTTCTTTCCACACAAATAGCGGAAAGGCAGCATTGCCCATTACTGATGTGGATGATTTTGAAACAGCCATCTGAATTATTCAGAGCAAGGTACTTAGCAGGTGTATGTACTCAGTGGTCAAATTAGAATGGTTATGGGATAAGGACACATAAGGTTGACTCCCCTTACGTGATGGAGCAGACTGTATGCAACAAGGGCCAGACAGGAGAAAATATGGGTCCGAAAATTAGAACTGGCATAGATGGGCAGATGTAAGAATCTGTGTATATTCTGTGGTTGATATAATGAGGTAATTTTGAGATTATTTTTTAAAGGAGAGTACATAAAGAAAAGAGGAAGGTCACAGACAGAACCACAGGAGCATCAAGTTTTAGGACAGAGGCCAAGGAAAGTCTGTCTTGTTCACTTCTGACTTACATATGCTACTCATCTATAAGTGACAACTTCTGAAGAACTTCCATGACCACTAATAAAAGAGCACATGACCTAAAACTCTGCTTCTCTCCTAACATCTCCCTTGACTCTATCTCAGTCCTTAGTGAGACATTAGCTACAGTTGCCACCATCTCGAAATACAACTGTGTGGGATGTCAACACACAATTTTTAAAGTGAATTGGATGAAAAGATCGTGTACAGGTATTGATAGCCAAATTTAACTATGTCTTTAAAATAAATCTTACAGTCTCAGTGGCTTAAATCTTTTCTTTCTATCTCTAATTTTTCTTTCTCTCTTTTTTTCTTTAAGGACAGGGTCTCACTATGTAACCAAAACAGGCCTCAAATTCCCCAGTCTCTTACTCAACCTCCTAAGCAGTAGTTACAAGCATGTACTATCATGCCAGGCAGAAGTTTATTTCTTGATGACTTTATGCTGAGTGAAACTCACCTGGGAGCTCAGTTCTAACATCTATCTCCTTTTTCACTGCCACCTAGAAGCCACTATATGAGGGAAAGCAAAGTCTGCAAACACACACTGGAATTCAAGACTTCCACATGCAGAAGTACATTTGTTTGTTTGTAAGAGTCCAGGAAACCAACTGGAGGTAAACAATAAAGGTAGCATTTGTACTGTACATGAAGAATAGGAAGGACTTAAGTGAATAAAAATGGACAGAAAAAAAGAAAAAAGAAAAATAACTCGGGAGGAAAAGGCAGGTGTATCTCCATGTGTTCAAGCCCAGCCTGGTCTGCACAGTGAGTTAAAGGCCGGCCCAGGTTATGTCATGAGAGGCTGTCCCAACAACTGTAAAGTGAAAACAGAAAGGGCCCAGAATTAGGGAAACATTAGGAAATATTGCAGAGAATTTTCCCGGTTAACTAAAATAAAAAGTGCTACCTTGCTCTAAAAGAAAAAACTTTGTGCCGAATAAAAAGATGCATTTGCTGTACAGCCTGCCTATAAGATTGACAAGCTTGAACAGGAAATGTGATTCCATTCAATTCTGTTCCATCCGAAGCAAAAAGTTTCAGTATGGAAAAATATGGTTACAAGGTAGGCCGCAAGGCTGGGTTTACAAAGTAAATAAATAAAGGAATAAACCCTGAGGATGCAATTTAAAAAATAACTTTCTGCTTAAATCAGTGACAAGATGAATCCTATTAAAATTAGAAAGTAATAATAAAAAAGAGTACCTGGCTAGGGGGGACAGGTATATTGTCAGGTAAATTCCAGTTCCATATCATGAATAAACAATTGGCTGTGGGTTTGACTTTTAGATGCCACTGTACTACTACCACCTTCTGGTGCTCTGTGTGGAGAAATGAACAGCCTTACAAACAACTTCCACTGCCATATTCATCATGAGAGAAAACTAGCAGTCCCAGGGCTGGAACCAAAATTAACTTCGATGAAAAGGTCAAGCATCAAGTTGTTTCCCCTAGATGTAAGCTCTGGAAAGTAAGACCAGGATCCCATCTACATTTTTGTCTTCACTGAAACTATTGAGATATTGAGAAATGGGAGCCGGAGAGATAGACCGGTCTGTAAAATGCTTCCTGCATACACATGAAGACCTGAGTTTGGATCCCCAAGACCCACACCAAAATCTAGGTAAAGCGGTATTCTGTAATCCCAGTGCTATGAAAGCAGAACCAGGTGAATCCCTGAAGCTCACAGGCCAGCCAGCCTAGTTGAATAAGTGAGCTCCGGGTTCAGTGAGAGTGAGAGACTCGGCATCAAAACAATAAGGTGGAGAGTGACTGAGGGAGACATCTAATATTTGCATCAACAATCCACACATACGTGTGCACACTTGCAGCAACACTTCCACATACAAGAACAGGTGCACACATATATACTACCTGTATACAAAGGTATTTAGTTAAATAATTAAGTATACAGAATAAAAGAAACAATTGCTCCATTTGGGTGGTTTATGGTCTTCTTTCAAGGCAAGTACTTTCTTGAGTGCTCTCATACATACCAAAAAGGATTCTATGTTCTACCAGAGATATACTTGTGCATCCATGTTTATGTATGCTCTGTGAATAACAATTAAACCAGCCTAGATGCCCATCAAGATAATGGATAATGAACAGGTGCTACATATGCACAATGAAGTGTTACTCGGCTGTATAGGAGATTGACATTATGACATGGGATGAATGTAGTTTTTGTTTTGTTGTTGTTGTTGTTGTTGTTGTTGTTGTTTTTATTCTTTACTCTTTAGGAGGGGGTTGAAACCCAGCTCCCAAATAAATACATGGAGGCTTATTCTTTCTTATGAGTGCCCAGTCTTAGCTTGGCTTGTTTCTACACAGCTTTTTAAAAATTTATTTAAACTAGAAACAAGCTTGTTTTACATGTCAATCCCAGTTCCCTCTCCCTCCCCCTCCCTTGTCCCCCACCCACTCTCTACCCCATTCCCCCAGGGAGGGTGAGGCCTTCCATGGGGGATCTTTAAAGTCTGTCATATCATTTGGAGCAGAGCCTAGGCCCTTGCCCATCTGTTTAGGCTGAGAGAGTATCTGTCTATGTGGAATGGACTCCCAAAGTCCATTCATATACTAGGGATGAATACTGATCCACTCCAGAGGCCCCATAGATTGCCTGGGCCTCCTAACTGACACCCATGTTCAGGGAGTCTGGGTCGGTCCTATGCTGGTTTCCTAGCTATCAGTCTGGGGTCCATGAGCTCCCCCTTGTTCAGGTCAGCTGTTTCTGTGGGTTTCACCAGCCTGGTTTTGACCCCTTTGCTCATCACTCCTCCCTCTCTGCAACTGGATTCCAGGAGTTCAGCTCAGTGTTTAGCTGTGGATGTCTGCTTCTGCTTCCATCGGCTACTGGATGAAGGCTCTATGATCGGCCAGCTTTTCTTAACTTATATTATCCCATCTTCCTTTTGACTCTGGGCTTTTACCTTTCTCTATTTCTGTATATCTTTTCTTTCCTTCTTTTTCTGTGTCTGGCTGTGTACCTCGGTGTCTGGCCCCTTCTTCTCTCACTCTTGTATCCTCTCTTCCCAGGTTTCTCCTCCTATTTATGCTCTCTGCCTGCCAGCCCTGCCTATCCTCTCTCCTGCCTAGCTATTGGCCATTCAGCTCTTTATTAGACCCATCAGGTGATGCAGAAAGGCAACATAATACAGCTTCACAGAGTTAAACAAATGCAGCATAAAAGAATGCCACACATCTTGACATCATTAAAACAAATATTCCACAGCATAAATAAATGTGACATATCTTAAAATAATATTCCACAACAGATGAATGGATGATCTGGAGAACATTATGTAAGCAAGGTGATCTAAACTAAGAAAAACAAAGCTGAATGCAGATCACATATATATATATATATATATATATATGATCATATATATATATATATATATATATATATATATGTATGCATGCAAATAAAAGACAAAACACTACAGAAGAGACTAAGGAATTGAAAAGGAGGTGCAGAGGAAGAGAAGGTGCAAAGGAAAACACATGAGATGAAAGCAGGTGGGCGGCTTGTCGGGAGGCAAGAGTCTGGAGAAAGCGAATAGGGGACAAGAGCAGTGAAGAGCTGCACCCAAAACAAATTTTATTTGGAAATACATCTACATGGCAATTTTTAAAAATACTTTCCTTCATCAAGGCTTTTATGCACAGAATGTTATATTCCTCATATTGATAAGATCCCTGCCGAGGGAATTAAGTGTATGCACATTTTGTATAGAGGATAAAAGATGGGTTGGAGCAGAAAAAGTGAGAAAGAAATAAGGGGACAGGTATGGATGGACCTCATGGAAGAAAAGGTTTTAGGTTAACAGGTTATAAAATGATTTTCATAGTGGACAAAAGAGATACTTACACTTAGAACTTTTCAATTTACTTTTTCTTCTCATTATATTTTGATTACTTAAAACAATTTTTAAATTTAAATATATTTCAATCATATTCTTCCCCTCCCCAAAGTCTTCCAGATCCTCTCCCTATCCCTATCTACCCAACTTTAAGTTCTTTCTTTAAAAATAAGTAAAAACCCAATACAACTATAAACTCCCCAAAACAAAAACCAAACTGGACCAAATAAAAGCACACACACACACACACACACACACACACACACACACACACACACACACACACACCTGTGGAGTGCATTATACATTAGTCAACTACTCCTGAACATGAGGCCTATCCTGGAGTGGTCACTCCATGGAAGAAATCTACTTTTCCCTCTCCTAGTAGGTACAAACGACAGTTCAGTTGTTAACCTTTTCCCTAGTGGCCAGGTTTTTATTCATTCATAATTTAAAGTATAACCAAATAAAGTATAAGATAAAACAAAATCTATCACAATGGAGATGGGCAAGACAAATGGACAAAAGGAAAAGAACCCAAGAGAAGGAACAAGGAGAGACCCGCTTATTTGCACACTCAGAAGCCCCATTAAACACTAAACTGGAAGCCATAATAGATATGCAAAGGACCTGGTGCAGACCCGTGTAGGCCCTGTAGCTTGCTGCTTCAGTCTCTGTGAGTTCAAATGAGTTTGCTCACATTGGTGTAGAGGGCCTTGATTTTTTTTGGTGTCCTTCATCTCTGGTTCTTACACTCTTTCCACTTCTTCCTGGGGATTCTCTGAGCTCTGAGGGGAGGGATTTGATTGAGACATCCCAATTGTGGCTGAGTGTTCTAAAGTCTCTCACTTTCTGTGTAATGTATTTGTTCCCGTCTGCTCAATAGGAAGCTTCTCTGACAATGGCTGAGCAAAGAAGGCACTGTCTGTGAGTATAGCAGAATATCATTAGGAGTCATTTTACCCTTTGTTTTCTTTTTGTAAACTAGTATTGTTTTTATTTTACTCTGGCCTATTAAATGTCATATCCTGGCAAATAATCTGACTGCATTCTGACCATGTCCTGCAAATATGACTGAAGCCAAATTCAAAAGCAATGGGGTAACTTAATGGAGGAAATTTCAAGACAGCATAATGTCTAGATCGTCACTTGGTTGTTGGTTATTGATTGCTAAATTTACCCTGACTTATGTGATGGGGACAGAAAGATGTACAAACTGTGTGGCTTGATGGGAAATGAACTTTAACCCAGTTAAGCATGAAGAGGGGGTAGGGTTTGTACAAGCTAGCTATAAATGTTAAAGAGTAATACCAGCAAAAAGAAGCTTTAGCTTCTATTAGGACAATCAAAAAGTGACTTGAGGACAAAGCCTGACCATATTAATAGTTCCAGAGTATAATAATACTAATTCATCTTAACAGAAAATGTCAGAAGACAGAAATGTGGGAGAGTCACTGGGAAAACGTAGCTACCAAGGGAAGTGCAGACAACAGGGGTGAGGCCCCATTAGCCCATTAGAGTTTGATGATGCCATGATCAGTCCCAGATTCTAGACATAAAGTTACAAGACTCAACGTCTTACTTGTTGTGTTTCAGCCTTGGTTCTGTTCTAACTTTTCTATGCTGTGTCCCCATTCCTATCTTTTGGAACTGGAATGTTTAACCTGTGCCATTGTATGTTACAACTGTGTAACTTTCTTTTGTTTTAATTGACAGGTGTTCACAGTTAAAAGATTGCCTTGAGTTTCAGAGGTGACTTTTGAATTTTGAGCTTTAAAAAGAATTTTCTTTTTACATTATAACATAATCTAAACTACCCTTTCCCTTTCCTCCCTTTTATCCCTCCTATGTACCGCTCCTTGCTCTCCTTCAAATTCATGGCCTTGTTTTTCATTAAGTGTGTGTGTGTGTGTGTGTGTGTGTGTGTGTGTGTGTGTGTGTGTGTGTGTGTGTTGTGTGTACAACCTTCAAACTTTGAACTTTTGGATGATGTTGAAACTGTTAAGATGATGGCAATCTTTTGGAGTTGAACTGAATGCATTTTGCATTATAAGATAAACTTTGGGAATGAAAAGTATAATGCGGTGGTTTAAAGAATGTACCAAGGTGTCAAACTGACAAGGTGTGGGTCTGTGGTGGATCATTTTAATTGTCAACTTGACTGGATTAATAAGTGCCTAGGGCATTACTCAAACACACCTTTGTTGGGGTAGTTCCCGATTAGGCTGACCAAGGAGCTAAAACCAACCCAGAAGTATGGGCTGGGGAATGAATAAGTCATAAATGCCACTCATCTCTCTCTGCTTCCTGACACACCCAGATGTCAGAAAAGCACCCATAACCACAGCTCCTGCCACCATGCCAACCCCACCATGATGAATTGGATCCCCAAATACTGAGGCAAAGTAAATCCTTCTTCCCTTGAGTCATTTCTTGTCTTGATCATAGCAATGTGAAAACCAATACAATGGACTCTATAGCCCATAGATGTCTATGTAGAAGCATAGCAGTGAGAACTCACACACACCAGGTCATCTAAATGAGTATGAGCCATACATGGGATAGAGCAGGAGTCACTGAAGACTGTTTACCAAAGAAATCATAAAAAGCAGATCTAAAAAGGACCAATTAAATCATTGGGTATTTTATCAGTCTGTTTTCTTTTTGGATAGTCACACAGTGTCTCGAATGTCAACATGAGAGTCCTCCAACCTCAGGTTTGACTGTAAAATGGGCCCAGGGAGGGTGAGACATGTGACTACATAGAATACAAAGTAACCAGGGCCAAGTTAAGTAAGCCTTAGAGAAGAAGCCCCAGAAACGAGCCTGGAAACAAGGAAAGCATATCTCCTCAGCCCTTCTCCCTCCTGTGCTGACCAGGGCACATGAGAACAAATCAAGTCAACTATAGGTGTCAGCATGAAGGTGAAAACTCATGAGGGAAATTTAAACTTTCAAAGAGTACTAAAACAATAGTCTAGCATTCAGGGCAATGAATTATAACCCTTTGCCATGTTTTATCTTTGACTGATATAAAACAGTATTACTATTTAGTTAACTGTAGTTTTACTTGAAGTGATGATATAGTAGTCTTAAGTTAACACTGTATAATGTTTCAAACCCTTAAATTTACCTGCAGCTCATATACCAATGTTACTTAAGTGTAAGTGGGAGATTCCAATGGGGCAGAGGAAAATTCATGCCCTGGCCTTTATTTTAAAGACCAACTAGGGCAGTCTATGGGGCCTCTGGCAGTGGAACCGTATTTATCTCTAGTGCACAAATGGGCTTTGGGATCCCATTCCCTATGGAGGGATACTCTCTCAGCCTAGATACATAGGGGGGGCCTAGGCCCTACCCCAAATGATGTAACAGACTTTGATGATCCCCCATGGGTGGCTTCACCCTCTCTGAGGAGTGGATGGGGGATGGGATGGGGAGTTGAAGTGGGGAGTTCATGGGAAGACAGTTCATAGGACCACAGGAGGCAGAGGGAACTGGGATTGGTATGTAAAATAAGATTGTTTTTAATTTAAATAAAAATTAATTTTAAAAAAGACCAACTAGAAAGAACACAAGGTAGCATTTTTTTTTCAAATGGAATTCATGCTTTTCATATAGTGGTTAATTTGTGATCACTTCTCTGCCTTGATTGCATCACTGTGTCAGTGGTACAGGTACAAAAATAACAATGTCTTTCTTAGAAAGCAAAATAAAATCAGAAACTTCCAAAAATGAAGCTTCAATCTAATTGTGATTTCTTAAGATATTTCTAGAATAAAGAAAGCAACTTTTCAGAGATCCTCTTTACTTTGCTGTCACCAAGAAGAGCTGACTCTTTCTCTCATGTAACAAGTCACTGAGGCTTAGAATTATAAACTAATTTCAGACTATAATACACTGGGTCTGCTCCATTCCTGTGGGTTTTTTTTTTCTAGCCACTCTTATCTGCTGTAGCTGTTTGCTGCCATTTCCTTAGATATCAGGCTAGGAATTTCCCTAGAAAACTAAGTTTGCATTTTTCTGCTTTAGAAACTTTCAGAAGGAGAGGGACAAACATGAGCCATTGTTCTCCCTGAGGTGAAGATGGGAGACTGATGGAGCCCTTCCTTGGAGTTTGTCTACCTGAAGTGGGCAGCAGCATAGGAAGGGCAATGGATCTTTGATTGTCAAAGTGAGCATTCAAAAATGACACTTTTATTAACAAAAAATGATTAAATATAATTCTTTATCTTCAAAGTGGTCCTTTTGAGAAACTGTGGTATTTCTACAAAAGATGACAATCTGCCAACACAGAATAGCTTGTGAATGCAAATATTGCTCTCTTCATTGTCCATGGTTTCCTCAGAAGCTACATAACCTCACTTTCTAAAAACTGTAGGCTGTGAAGTTAATAGAATTCAAAAGGACTAACTTTCAATCCAAAAATTATAAAGATGTTAGGTCTCTAAGTCTTTAAGGAAATCCAATTATAGGTCTTTTTATTATTATTATTATTCAAGAAAAGACCAAAAGAGAAGCTTTTCTTCTCCCAGTGTCATTTGGCTCAGCAGGAACTCACCTTGACATTGGAGCTGCTCTTCTTGCATTTCTCGTAATAAAGTTATTACCAGATACCCAAACTCAGGCAGAAACTCCAAGCAGTCAAAAGTTGCCCTGTGCACTTTTCAGAGGCACACCTTTTCTATTTAGTTTATCTGTGAAAGATGGGGGTGGGATTGTGGTTAGGCAAGTGCAACACTGAGGCCACATTTAAGGGGCTACTTGCTCTTAGGGTAATGCAAACGCCGAGTGATAATGAAAAACTCCTTGAGTTTCAGACCCTTCACACTTCGTGCCCTCACCCTAACTTTGGCTGAAGTAAAATTAGCTTCTTGGCATCACCGTGTCTTTCAAAGGAGAGATGACAATGACTGATGAGAGAACAAGAAGCATTGTCTTCAGTGGTAGAACCACTGGTATGGTGCTCATATCCCTCTGACATGTCCCTGTGAGTAACTCTAGTGAAACTCACTGTGTCATGAAGAAGAGAAATGGGCGGGGGGGCAGGGGGGAGTGGAGAAGCTAGAAATGGAAGAAGAAACAAATCAGTGGCAATTGGAATGGACAAGTGATAATATGTGATGAATAACTCAGAATGTATTTTATATGTTTGAAAATATTATAATGAAACATATTATATATAACACATGTTAACAAAAACAAAACAACAAAAACGAAGTTTTAAGTCTATTAAAGTGTGAACTAAATGTTTAGGAAACTTTTCAAGAATGATAGTTTTAATAACCTTTTCCACAGGGATTTGAGAGAAATCAGGACCTGAGGAAGTCTTCTTATGAGTCACACATCAAAAAGTCATCCAGAAAGAGAACCATTGAGGTGCTTAGAAAACAAATATCTCTGGGGACAGTTGCATATGTCGTAGGAGAGAGTTTAGGTTTGTTTTTGCACTGATGTCAGGTCTTGTTCAGGCAGCCATGGTGATGAAACTTCATGGGTGTAGCATCTCTGACATCTCTAGGAGAAATAATCTCACAGCAAACTTCGCAGGATTTTGTTTGTTTTGTTGGTTGGTTTGTTGGTTGTTGCTCTTATCATCTTTACAACCCCTCTTTCACTGTGATCCCTGATGCTCAGGTGTTGGAGCTGTGTTATAGGTGTATCAATTAGGGCTGGGCTCCACACAGTCACATGTTCTCTGCATTTTGATTTTGATTGGTTGTGGTTTTCCATATCTATCTATTGCAAGATGTTTCTTTGATGAGGAGTGAGACCTCTAATTATCTATCTGTGGAAATAAGAATAAATGTATAGACTGTAGTTAGGAATTATGCTATGCTTCATTTTTTTACAGAGTAAGCAATAAATAAGTGAATAAGTGTGCAATTTCAGCTGCTGGTTCCCAGAATTCATCTCTCTCTCTCTCTCTCTCTCTCTCTCTCTCTCTCTCTCTCTCTCTCTCTCTCTCTCCAGATGTGATAATGAGATTAGTATTCAGGCTGACAACTATCAGGAAGGGATTTTTTATGCTTCTGATTGGCATAACTCTGATTGGCTGTCTCACTCAGCCAATAAGAAAGCTAGAGCACTCCACACAGTCACTGATTCTTCTTTCCTCATAACATCAAGACAGGACATGTCAAGATTTCCAATTGGCTCCATCCTCCATAAATCAGAGTATGTTTATTTTGCACATTAGTTTTGGTCAGTTTGACATAAACTAGAAAACCCTGAGAAATGGGAATGTCAGTTGAGAAATTGCCTCTATCAGTTTGGCCTATGGGAATGCCTATGGGGGCATTTTGTTGATTTATGATAGATGTTGGAGGGCCTGGACCACTGTGGACCCTGCCATCCCTTGGTCAAGTGTTCCTGGGTTGTATAATAAAACAAATGTGGAGAACAAACTAGTGAACAGCATCTCTCCTTTGCCTCTGCTTCAGTTTCTACCTCCAGGCTCCTGACTTGAGCTCCTTCTCTGGATTCCCTAAATGATGGACTGTGATATAGAAGTATAAGCCAAATAAATCCTTTCTTGCCCTGGGTTTGGTCAGTATTTAACACAACCACAGAAACCTAAGTAGAACAGGGTTTCTCTAGTGAACAAATTTTATCATCTTGTACAAGGCCAGGAGATTTGACACCTATATATACAATGTAATTGCTATGATGGATAAGTCTCTGAAAGTCATTCTTGTTCACTAACAACTATGGAGAAGCCTTCTGGTAGACTAGCAGATTTCCTTCAAGTGTGGTAATTCTGGATTTCCTCTGTCCTAGAGTTTAGCCGTCCTCTATTGCTGCTCAGGCCTCTATACCCTGCTAAAAAAGGAACACAGAATCTGTGATTAAGGCATACTGCATTATGAACATCTGTTGGGAGCCATACAGCTTGGCATGAACCTTTAGGCCAAACTTGGCAAGCCACAGGAGTATAGAACTGTCTTTTGATTATAAATGGCTTCTAGAAGCATGAGCACCCAGAAGGAACAACATGACCCAGACATCAAGCCTTTGTTCCAACCATAGGCCCACTTACCTAGGTAACCCTTCCTCGTCCCACTATTTACCTAGGTAACCCTCCCTCTCCCCACCACCCATGAACTTTTTACCCTGCCAATATCCTCCTATAGTTTTCTAACATCCTGCTTGAACTAACACCTGGCTCTTAGCCTCTTCTCCCCCTCCCCTTTACCCCATACTACTGACTATATAAGCTAGCCTGAAAAAAATAAAAATTGCCACTTGATCAGAATCCTGTCTAGTGGTCATTCTTGAGCATCTCTTGTCTCCATTCCCCTCCCTGGACTTCTTGCTCTAGGTTGCTGTCCTGCGGGTCGGGACAACCACAAACATCTTGTTGGGGGTTGAATGAGAAATGCCCCCCACAGGCTCCTGTGTTTGAATACCTGGTTCCCCAGGCAGTGTCTTAAAATCTATAGGACGTTGTCATATGATGGAGAGCCTCATTGGAGTAGGTTGTTTACTGGGGAAGGTCTTTGAGGTTTATAGTCGGGGCCTAACTTCAGTCATCTCTGCTCCCTAACTATAGATATATGGTTACCAGACACGTTAAGCTCACATGGCCATGCCTTCCCTACAATGGCTGACTGTATTTCTTCTTAAACCATGAGTCAATGACTTCTTGTTGGGTATTTGGTCACAGCAACAAGGAAAGTAACTAATACTTCCTGCTAGTTAGCATTCATAGTGTTAGAAAATGCTATGTAGTCTTTTGTAAGAGAAAGGGCAACCATGGTCTTATTCAGCTGTGAATTCTATGAACTACTATGACACCAACCTCCCAGACCCTTGTCCAATAATGGCATGATTACTGTGGAGGTAACAGCCACTCTCTTATTAGATTTAAAGCCTACTCCACATGAGGAAACTTATACTTGGTACTTACTGTAAACCCACAGAAAAGCCCAGGACAGAGGAGGTCATAGGCCCTAGGAAAAATTTTAATTCTTCTTTACCTAAATTGATATAGCATCCAACTCCCTTCTAAATATATATGTTCATATCTATAGTCATTTGCTACACTGAGACTTAATCAGAGAATGTACTCTTCCTAGTGAACTTCAGTGAATGCAGACTTGTGGCCAGAAAAGAAAATAAATGACAATTGAGTATTCTGCCCTCAGCAAGACATTTATAACATCCCATTGACCGATGAAGGAGCATTGCAGCAAGGAAGACAGAAAGACTGTAAGAGCTACATATGAGACAAAATGGCTGCAAAGTGTCTCCTTGTGAGCAATATGCAGCCATTACAGCAACGAACACTCAACAACTGAGGATGTCTACACTGGTCTACTTAAGAATGGGCCCATCAACAGCAAGGCATGGATGGAAGAGGGGCTCTGGGGGCCTTATCCCTCACCAATGATTTGTTTCTTACTGACAGATTGGAGGGAGGTAGTTATTTCCTTCAATGGTATACCCACTGATGACTGTACCAGGATCCAGTGAATAGTCCCAATCCAAGGACATTGGCTAAGTTAAATGGGTCACAAAATCAAACCAAAAGTCTTAAATCTGGAAAATAGACTCACAGGGAGAAGGGGGGCTTCCTAGGGGTGGGAGATGATAACAGAGCTTAGAGAACAGAATACATTCTCTACATGTATGAAATTGTCAAATAACCAACTTAATTACTACATAATTTTTAAGCTAATAAAAAGCCCTGACTTTGAGCTGTGTATGTGAGACATTCCATTCTCAAGAAGAAAGGGATGGTAAGTTTTAATTAATGGGCTAGGCAGCTCCTTGTATTGCCTGTCTGCTCCTTGTTGTATCCATAGGTCCATGAAGTGTCAAAGCATGGCAAGAATCTTGGACTCGCTCCAGCCACAAACCCCTTATTTTACAGATGAGCAAGCCTGCTAGCTAACGTTATCGATTCTCCTTCTTCTTCAAATGAGTTTTCTCTTTGCTTTCCAATCCCTCACCATTGTGGATGCTGCCAGGCCATTACCTGAACTAGTTTCTTTATGACTCAAACACTCTTGTCTCTGTTTACTTATGAAGGAAAGGGCTTTTATACCCAAGCAATTTCCTAAGTAATGTGGCAGCCACTGTGTGTTGCTTCTTGATGTTATTAATAAAAGACATACAGTGATGTTTCTGTTTAAGTCTTGGCATTGTTCTTTTTTGACAGATATCAGTCAGTCAGTACAAAATAACAATGTACTCTCTCTCTCTGTCAATAGAAACTATGACAGGAATGTTCTACCTAACACACAATACCTGTTCATCAATTCCTGCCATCAGACATTGGAACTTCAGTTCATTATAAAAGATACTTCCCCCATCACACTGCCCTCCAAACTCTCATTGACACAGGATATTCTTTTGTTTTATATCCTGCAAAGCTGAATGCCGAGTTTCTCACTCTAAGGTTTCCATCCCTGTGTCACAGAGCCGACTTCAGCCAGGCGCTTTGTAGTACATTTTGTTCCTCAAGAAAGTCTCCACTTAAGCATTGGAATGTAATGTCACTATCGGAATGGTAGATGCCACCATTTCTAGGCTCCTTTCCCTTGTTCAGTGATCACCACAAGAGCACACACTCACAAGGTCATAAAATATAGCTCCCTTCCTTCACATTCGCATAACAGCTTCTATTTATAGCTGCCTGAATATTTAGCAGTGAATTATTCTAGTCTATTTCATTCTTTTGGATTATGAAAATAGAGACTAAACCTTTGCACTTAGGGAAATATGAAGATTCAAAATAAATATTAGTTAAATGAATACACAGAAACCTTTGGCAAGAGGTAGGTTAACCCAATTGTGCAAATTAGCACAGACTCCCATGTGGAAAAGATCAAAGTCAACAACTGAAAGATATGTTTCTAATTGAAAGGAACAATAAAGTTGTAACCAGCTCAGTGGGGCTGGTGGTGAAAGAGTTTGCCTAGTGATGATATGCTCACAGGTGGGCATCTAAGTGTTCCTAAGGAAAGCACTTGAGTTCCTACCAGGTTCCTTCCTGCCAGGGATTGTAAGGGACAGAAAGAATGCTCATGCCCTGCTGATAACATAAAATGCAATAATGACTTTAAAGCTCTTTATCAACTTGCCTTTCAATCTCTCTTTTTTTTTTTTTGTCACATTCCTAAGAGAACCAATCCTGAGAAACTCATGACTGCAGTGCTTCGTCAGAGTATCCAGTCATTAATGGCAATCTGAGCCTGGCTGGGTCTCTGTCCTGGGCACTTCGAGAATGTTAGATCTAGAACCTATGACAACCCATTGTGAAATGCAGAGTAAAAGGCAGAAAGGTAAGGTCATTTCACTGCAGTAACACAACTGCAAACCTGAAATCCAAGCCCAGGCAGTTTAATCAGGCCACTTGATTTGCTTTCTAAACAACCATACCCTTTCTCACACAGCCCCACCCTCCACTGTAGAGAACAGTCATTCTCTTTTTGGGATTTGGGTGAAGCCTAGCTCAGGAGGGAGTTTTAGCCCTCTGTGTTCATGCTGCACTTCACATATTCTTAGCTCACTCGTCAAGAGTTACTTTGCATAGGGTTCGACTCCTGCTCCATAGCCTAAAGCAAACACAATAATTTAGAATCCCGGCAGGAAGAAGAACACAACATTTCTACTCTACGGAGCATGCCAGGGTGACAGGATGAATACAGTGAGCCTACAAGAAGCCTTTACATCACAGTGCCCTTCGAGGCCTGCAAGAGAGTAAGGCTGTGCCTCATTCTGAAGCAACTCTTCCTACACACAGTGGAGAGACACATGCATGCACGCTGCACTTGACTCCACAGTGTCACTCGACCCCAGATCATTGACTGTGGCAGACTCCAGATGAAACTTTCTCCAGCTTGCCTCATCAAAGAGAAACCTGCTACTGTGTGGGAAGGCTTTGAGGCTTGAACAGGAGAAAGAATATAAAGTGAGGGGCTGAGGGGTCTCAAAGGACAGCTCTCCAAATAAAAGCAAAAGAACACAATATAAAAGACTCGTGATTTCTTTAACGCTATGTAAAAAAAATACAGGTTGCTAGTTTGTCAAATCATCAATGTTTTCCCCACTGACTCCCAAGCCATCACAAGCTGAACCAAACCTGAATTAAAACAGGCTTCAAAGGAAGCTTAACAGTTGGCCACAAGGGGTAAATTCCCCTGTACTGCAAAAGGGAAGGCTCCCCAGAGGGTGATAAGTGGGAGAGTCCCTTCAGTAGCTTAGTACAGTAGGAAATCATAACTCTTCACAGGCCAGGGATGCCTGCCACAGCCACCTTCACCAACTTGCTCAAAGTCGCAGTAAAACAAGAATGCAAACCCACAGCTGTCATCCCTGATGACGGATTTACTGGCTTTAGATGGCCACTTCTCTTTTTAATACCTTACTCCCCCAGTCAGCCTGTGAATGGCAGAGACATGTGCCACAGAAGATCAGCAAAGTCTTCCCCTAGGTGACCTCCTCCTCCGAGGCAGGGGACACTTTGAACAAGTGAGATAAGGTGAGGAGAAGACACTCAGCTCTCTCAGGTCCTCACTCAAGTTCCAGACGCCTGTCTCCCCAGAGCGTTTCCAAGAGCATGAGGTACATACATCCCAGAAGGAAAGACACATGCCAACACTCTTTCCATTAGCCCAGACTTTCCATTTCTAACCAGGAAAGGGGGCTAGAGAGATGGCTCAGCCGTTAAAGGCTAGGCTCACAACCAAAAATCTAACCAGGAAAACTTTATGTATATTCTTAAAAATAAAAACAGTATAACAGTAGTATATTCGGAGCAATCTTCTAAATGCCTTACAACTATAAATCCCATTAAATCAACAAGGAAGCAGAAACAGAGATCTGCTGGTGACTTGGCTCAAACTGGGATCGAAAGCAGCAGCTCCAGGCCCCACCCCAGGCTCAGCCCACCTGCTGTGAGGCCTCTTTACTGCTTCTGTTATTCTCAGGTAAGCCACATTCATGTCATCCCGTGTTCTGAGTCTCCTAAGTTATCTATGCATCAAGCCACCATGCCACAAGCTGGCTCAAGCTACTGGGGAAAGGAGGGAGGAAGGAAGGGGGGGATGATGGAGGTTACTATTGTTGGTATTGAGCTGGGTGGCTTTGTTTTCCTTTGCTATTTCTCCAGTTGCCCTCAGAGACTAGGGAGCTTCTGATTCATGTGCTGCACAGGGTGAGACCTTTATATCCTCTGTTTGCAGGTGTCGCTGGCTCTTTTATGTCCCCACCGATGGTTGCTTGGTCTCCCTACTTTCTGCGATGTCTCTGGACGCTGTTTTATTATGTAGAGTCAAGCAAAAGACAGACGGCTGTGTATGTGAAGCAGTGATGAAGCTGGCACTAGGTCTGCTGTGTCTGGGGTAGTTTATTACTGCTGCCAGCAGAAGAGAAATCTGATCCTGGCAGATGCAGCCTGCTGTGAATCAATATTTTACAGGTAGTATACTTTGAAGAGATGACATCAAGACAGAATCAAAAGAGAGGTGGGAGGGAGAGAGAGAAAGAAAGAAAAGGAGCAAGTAAGAGCAGAGAATTTATCCTGACAGCCTTTGACAGTTCTTCCCACAAGGAGAGAGGGGAACAAGCCCCAGCGAGGGGAGCTGACACCTCCGTAGGGGAGAAGACACTCCTTGACAAAAGCCATTACTCCCTGCTGCCCTTCACCACAGGCAGGCTCTATCAGAAAAAGGGAGCTGCAGTTGTAATACCTTTTAGAGCAAAGAACGCCTATTCTGCTGCTGGGGCTGAGAAAATGCTCACAAGCACAGGGGAAGCAGTCTTCCCTCCCCAGACTCAACCGGAGAGAAAGCACCAGAGAGATGATTTCACCTCTTATTTCAGGAATTGGTCTTTCCATGCTCTGTGATTTGGGGATGTTCTTGGGAGGGGGGGGGTCTCTGAAGAGTATTCTAGATCATCCTCCTGGAACAGAGAAGTATAGGGTGAGTAAAGGAATTTGCCAAAGCTCTTCTTAGTATCCCAGTGCACTGACAACAGGACAGGAGTGCTAGCCGAGGCTGCTGTCTTCCCTCCAGTAAACCTATAGACAAGGACATGATGACAAGAGAAGTTGGGACAGCTGCACATTCAGCCATGAAAACAAAGGAGCTGTATTTATGCCTACCCTAGAGTAGCGGAGAATGGTTCTCAGGGGGTGAGAATTAATTGAACACCAGACAAGGTCCTCCTCTGACCTAGGCACTTTTCAACATAGTGAGAGTGAGAGAAAGATGCAAAATCAAAACAAAAAACAAAAACCGAATCAGGTATGTCACTGCCTTCAAGGGGAAAAAGACACACACACACACACACACACACACACAAAAAAAAAAAAAAAAAAAAAAAAAAAAAACCTGTTCTTATATGAGATAGACTGCTGAATGTCCATGACATGATAATCAGAGTTCTCTGACAGCCCAGAACTATAGCCCTTTAATACCTGAAAGGAATCTTGGAATAAGGAATAAGGAAGGTTGACTATAGGCTTGACTGCAGGACATGGTGTTGTGCCCAGATTACAGAACCCCAAAAGAACCCACCAACAAGGAGATGACTCACCGAACGTAAGGACAAAGGCTTCTTTATTGACTAGAGGATATGAGCTGCATCAAGGAACCATTCATTCAGGAACAAATGGAGTACCCACTTTCGATTGAGGGGTGTTTTTATAAGGGAAAATTGTAGGGCTGGAAGCCCCAAGATTACAGAACTTCCGTGGTTACACAGGACAGGACAATGGTTGTATGCTTTAAGCAAGGTGCAATTAAGCAGGATGCTGCAGAGGAAATGAGTTTGTTAATTATCTCCTGGGCTGGGGACTTCTACAATTGAAAACTATTTGATCCTCTTTGGACTAGAGGAATGTCGACACAGCTCTAGGGTGTGATATCTGCTCTAAGGCCTTGAGTCCTGTGGACCTTTGTTTAACCTTGTCTGCTGGGCTGCCTTTTGGGACCTCAGAGTTTTCTATTTGGGCTTTGGAGTCCAAGTTTTAGACTTTTATTAAATTTCCCCTTTCACTGGGCAAGCCACAAGGCACTTGTACCAAGACTACACATCAGCGTTGAATCTGGGCCTTGCAAGATGAAGTGAATTTTAACAGAAAGCAGACAGGGAGGGGTTCCAGGACAAGGAAATTGCTTGAGTCAGCACTTCCTACATTGTGTTCTAGGAAAAACAAAAACAAAAAACAGGGCATACAAAAGAGGTGTTATAAGAAATAGGTTTTTGAAAACTAAACTTTAGAGCTTTCAACTTATGTGAAGATAAAAATTATCATAGGTTAAAGTCCTTTGATGAGAGAAAGTCTCAGAGAAAAACAAAGAGGATAACAATAATTAATAATTATACGAGTTAGAACTGTCCTTTTATGGGGTTTGTGTGTTCATATGCTTGCACATATATGGGTGGTCAGAGTTCTACATTGGGTATCTTCATCACTCTCTACCTTATTTGTGAGTGTTCATGTACATGTGCGCTTGCATGTATATATGTTTGTATGTGTATATGTACATGTGAAGGACAGAAGTCGATGTTAAGTATCTTCCTCAGTCACTCTTCACTTTATTTATGTGTGTATGTAGTGTATGTGTGTGTACATGCCCATGTATATGTGCATATATGATGGGGGATGTCCTTCTGTATATATGTTTCTCTTATTGGTTGATGAATAAAACACTGATTGGCCAGTAGCCAGGCAGGAAGTATAAACAGAGCTACCAGATGAGGAGAATTCTGGGTAGAGGCAGAGAGAGGCTGGCAGGGAGGTGCCATGCTGCCGAGGAGTAACATGCTGGATTATGGGTAAGCCACAGCCTCATGGCAATAAATAGTTTAATAGAAATGGGTTAATAATTAAGAGAGAGCTAGCCAATAGGAAGTCTGAGAGATCTACCAAACAATCTCTAACTAATGGAAGCCTCTGTATGTTCATTTGGGGCTAAACAGCTTCAGGACCAGGCAGAAAAGAACCCCCGACTACACATATATGTATAGAGATGTGCACACATGTATGCATGTAGAAAGGAGAATTGACATCTAACAAAATCATCACCTCACAGTGTCTTCCACAGTCACTCTCCAGCTTATTTTTTGAGGCAGGGTCTCTCGTTGAACCTGGAGTACACCAGTTGGCTAACCTGACTAGCCAGTGAGCTCCAGGAATCCATCTGCCTTCACTTTTCCTGCACTGGGATTACACCTGTGTGTTAACACACAGCTTTTACATAGGGTCTGGGAATTGAATCTGGGTCCTCATGCTTGTGTGGCAAGTCCTGTACCACTGGATACATCCACCCAACCCCTAGTTGCCTTTTAAGATGCAAATCCATTCATTTTGCATCTGCTGAAAATTTGTAATTTTCTGTTGTCCTTAGAATTAAGTCTCATATTGCCCAAATGCTGTCTTCTGCTTCCCCTGCCATCATGCTTAGTTGCCCATTTTCTCTGTGACTATACCACCTCTCATCTGAATTCCATACATGCTATTCCTTTCCATTTTTCTTACTTCCCACCTTTACTATCCTACACCCAACCAATCATTCCTAAATTAGCTCACTTCCAGCCACACTATGCCCTACAAACATGAATTAGATAATGGCAGGAAGATAAAGAAAAAAATCTAAGAGGACCAGTAATCTTTAAAAATGCATTAAGAGAAGAAAAGGTAGTCTACAGTTAAAGATCATAAAACATTGGAAATACACAAAATGTACAAAGTTCCCCACTGAGGTGTGCAAGTGACTTCCAAATGGTGAATCTCTACAGATATCCCCGTGAACCTGAAGTTTAATGGTGCATATCAGAGTATGAAAATCTAGTCTGGGGCATCCTAAGATACCCCAAAGAGTCTGTTTCCTACCTCCACCATAATTAAATACAGACTAGTATTCTATTAAATACAACAAAAACAAATTATTTAACAATGATGTCATACTTGGATATCATAGCAGAATCAGTGGCTACCAGAGTTTTAAGCCCTTTCCCTAACCTTCTCTCACTGTGGAGCTAGGAGACAGTTTGTGGAGTGGACCTTGTCACAAACCACACTGTAACACTAAGTATGTGCTGCCTGGTCTAATGCTACAATCATATCCATGTGTAACTGTGAAGCTTGTGCTGAACAATTAGTCTGGACTGAAATGTGTTCCAGTTCTTAAAGACTTAGTAAGTGAAAAATGAAATATCTCATTAATATTTTCATGCTGAGATGACAATGTTTTGGGTTAAACAAAATAAATTACTAAAAATAATTTCACTTAAAAATGTGGCTACCAAAAATTTCCCTGTCAAATATGAGATTCACATTTTATCTGAACTATATATGACACTGGTCTATAGTTCTTAGTCCGTTAGTTAGTTCTTAGGCCTTCATCTTGGGTTTGTTCTGGGTCATAGTTTTGTTTTTTGTTTTTTGTTTTTTGTTTTTAATAAGATCAACTCACAAACCCAACCCCGTGTTATTTATCAATTCTATGAGAATATTTGCTTCTGGAATGGGCTGCATTGAGCTAAATATACAGTTAGGGTTATGAGGGGATAGCTGTATAGCAAGGGAGAAGACTCATTTTTTCTGCAGATGTAAAAAACAATGGAGAAGGTGAGAAATAACAGTAGGATGGGGGAAAGGGAGATGGGACAGTGGAGAATTCAATGAGCTTTCCAAGAAATGTCAATAGCATAGTATGTTGACATGGCTTACAAAATCTCTAATGGGAAATTGTAGTACAAGATACTTTGTTAGTTTAAATCGTCTAACAAAATCATCACCTCACAGCACACCTTCAGTTTCTCATACTGAAGAAAATAAATTCTTCTTAGAAAACATGTGTGAAACAGAAACAGATTCTACTTGTGATTAATTTGTACCTTCATCACCACCTTTGTGATAGACTCACTGCAGGTCAGTGAGTCTACCCCTTCCCTGAACAGGCACACCAGGACTACCAGCAGGTTAGGGGATCAAACCCAGGGTCCCATAGTTGCTAAGTATGTACTCTGCCACTGAGCTACAGCCCTTGCCTGTGAAAAGAGCATCTTTGACTTGGTTGACTGAAACATGGTTGCTACAGAGCAGGATGCAATGTGAAATTTATCCAAAGATTGTGCTCCTTAAGCAAATGTGCAGATAGATAGATAGATAGATAGATAGATAGATAGATAGATAGATAACAAGACTTCTTAGGAAGCTCATCTAAAAAGAGTTACTTTTGTCAACCAAAACTATCCCAAGGTTTTTTTCAATAATATCAATATTGACAAATTAAATATACCCCATTCTTTGCATTCCTTCAAGATAGTCCATTTCTTTTTTCTTTAGTTCTTTTTTTTTAATTTGTGTATATGAATGTTTTGCTTGCATTCATATTTGTGCACCACATGTATGCCTGGTGCTGGTGGAGGCAGTAAGAGGGTGTCTGTTCACCTGGAAACAAAGTTACAGACAGTTGTCATCTGCCATGTGGATGCTGAGAATTGAACCTAGAGCCTCTGGAAGAGGAGCCAGTGCTCTTAACTGCTGAGTCATCTCTCTAGCCTCGACGGCCAGTTTCCTATATGAATGCATAACAGGTTCTCTTTGTGGCAAATTATTTGCTGCCCTGAGACTACCTCCTTTTCTGCTTTCAATGTCACTAGTGGCTGATCTAGCTAGAGATCATCAGGCAAATTGTCTCCTGCTTGCACCTCATCACTTTCAGGGGTGCTTTCTTCAGGAAGTGGTATAAGATAGAATTAAAAAACAAAAACAAAAAAAGCAAACATATCTAAAACATCTCAGTTATTGTCCTCACAAGCTGGAACCCCAGGGCAGTGCTGATGTTATGCGTTTTGACTGAGTTCCACTAAGCTTGGCCTAAACATAAGTAGAAAGCAGTTGTTGAGAAGGACGGTCTGTGATTTTATGTTACTGTCTATAGATAAAAGGATTTAGCCTACTCGGCTGTAAGGGTCAAGAAAGAGTGCATAAAAGAGCGACTGTTGTGAATTGTTATGTGGCTAAACCTAAGAAGTACAAATATTCATGATGTAAGATGCTAGACACACAAGATGAGGATGCTATCTATTTCATGTCCCTTCATGTCACTTTTCATTGCATAATTATGAGTAGAGCCCTCTTCACTCCCCAAATAAGCTTCATTTGTACAATAATTTTGGCCACCCTATGTAGCCTGCAGAACCCTGGGGTGAGCAAGCTGCTCTGTCCTGTTGTTACAGTCCTGTCCGTCATATTCATAAAGATGTATTTGCTAACCAAATTCTGCACAATCATAATTATGATTTCCATTGGGAAGTAACCATTGATTAGGAAATGGAACTCCTTTTATTGGTGAAACATAGGGGCTAGCCAGAGGTTAATGGGGACAAAAGCCAGGCTGGCCTAGAATTCTTGATAGATTGATATTATTTGCATTGTGGAGGTTAAGTGCTGTGTGGGCTGCCAAAGGAAATGCAAGTGTCTCAGAATGAGTCTGGATAAACAGGAAGGTCAGAACACAAGCAGCAACAACCTCCATGCCATTCTAGCTCGTGTTCTCAGAGCTGGCATGGTCACTGTCAGGGGGCCAAGTTTCTCAGCTCTTGGCAGTTCACCTAAAGCAATTCTTTGAGAAGTTCTGAAACATATGCTTTTACAGAACAATTGTCCTTGTTATGACCTATGATCAGAATGAGAATAAAAATAGCTAACATAAGGCCTTGATCAATCAAACGACATTCACTCTAAACAATTAGTGTAATTGTACCAGTGTGTTCTGATCAAGAACTGTTACTGTCCACCCAGCTTTGCAGGACCCAAGCTGGCCCCAGAATTTACCACACCCATGAATCATTTCCTTCCATGGCCCTTTTCCAACCCCTCAGATAAGTTAAATACTTCAGATCTCTGAGCATTTTTCTGTTCCTGTAGCATGTGTGGTCTTTGTTTTTGTCCTGGAGCAGCTGAACTCTATCCTTTCTCAGACTCTGTCATGCTCAGGTCAGTATCTTCTAGTGGTCTTCCCTGGAAACACTATTTAAGTCACATTCTTGGACTACTCTCTGTGAAGTCCCTATTTGTTTTCTTCATCAATTTATCTGTCCTTATTTGTCTATTCATTTATCCTTTTCTTAGCCTTCCCCACTCATCCTTCATGAACAAAAAGATACCTATCAGTTGGTTATCATGTTGCTAGTACCTGGAACACTGCCTGTCACACAGTTTTTGTTATAGAAATAAATGAAGGAAGGATGACCACAAAGGATTGGTACAGATATCTTCAGTGGAAGGCAGCCTTGTGGAAGCTATTCTATCAATATCACCTAACAAAAACAAAAAGGCCTGAGTACATAATAAATATTATAGCAAAAATCCTCTTTTCTGGAGGTGTACTAGTGGCACTTATATCTTGGGGTTAACCAAGAGCTGTCTAATTAGACATAAAGTCTGCTGAATAGGAGGGAATTTATGTCTCTTACTATAAGCCTAGCCAACTACAAGTGACAGGTGGGGTCTCTGACCCAAGAGAAAAAACTACTATTGCCACACTGCCAAACAAATATAATTTCAAACCTCATTATTAACACTTGACCTTACATACAGAGATAAGTGTAGCTCTCAGCCATTGTCCTGGTTGTGGTTGCTATCACTGTAATGAAACACTGTGACCAAAGCATTTGGGGAGGAAAGAGTTTATTTGGCTTATACTTCTACGTCAGTAAAACCTGACCAATACCTCATATGATACTTGATCATCTGCAGGTAGCTGGGACTGGATGCTTTAACATGTTCCCTTTGGCAGGATGTAGCAAATATTCCTGCATCTATGGGACTAGAAATCATCTCTTTTTTGCTTCTGGAAATCTTTTCTGTTTGTGTCTTTCTATAGGGTACAGAGGACTTGTTGATAAAGATAACTCTATCCATGCTCACTGAGAAGAATGAAAAGGCAAGCAAAGAACCCCATTCCAGAAGAATCATCAGGAGGAAGACAAAGCTCACGATTCCCAGGATTCGTTCTTTCCATTTTAATGCTTTGGCATCATTATTAACCTCTGAAGGATAGATGGAGGAGTCTTTTGTTTCCTAGTTACTGATATTTTATTTGGAATTTTGAAACTGGCTCAACGGGTAGAGGTGCTTGCTAAGAAAGATTGACAACCTGGGTTTGTTCAGCTCCCAAGAACCCTTGTAAAAGCAAGACATGACAGTATGAAATCCCATGTAATCCCAGCACTCCTACAGTGAGAGAGGAGGTAGATGCAAGCGAATCCATGGCAGCTTGAAGCTGGCTAGCCTGTATTTCCCAGCAAATGATAAGGAAAACTCAATGTCAAACAAGATGGAAAGCAAATTCTGACAACTGACACTGTCCTCTGTCCCCCACGTGTGCACTATGACAAGTGGGTACCTTCACACACACGTACACACACACACACACACGTACACACACACACACACACAGTGAAAGAGATAGAACATACATACTCAAAATTAAATATTTAGAATAGTAAGGCTACATAATATGCTTATGGTAGCATTCTTAAGCAGTTTAACATTGTAAGAAGTGATAATATTTGACAACTTTTAAAGTTATCTCACTGTTTTTAAATTATTGTTAACATCTATTTTCTATATATAAGACTATGTGGGGCTGGAGAGAAGGGTCAATGGTTAAGAGCTCTGGCTGTTCTGGTAGAGGACCAGTTTCAATTCCCAACACCATGGCTCAAAACCATCATAACTTGTTCAGGGGGATTCAGTGACCTCTTCTGACCTTCAAAGGCTCTGTGTGAATATGGACCACAAATATACAAACACAATGCCCATACACATAAAAATAAAAATGAATAATGAAAACACACATCCCACATGCATAAAAGTAAACATTAAAAAAATCACCCAGTATCCCACTAACTTGAGTTCTGTGACTGTACACATTGGCCCATCTTTTCCCTTCATCAAACTCTTTCCACATATTTGAAAGTATGCAAATGGGAATGCTACTACATGAGAATCATTTCCTGATGAAAAAGTCACATGAGCAAACCCCAGATGACCTCGCCTCTAGACCACAAAAATTTTTTGTCCTACTTTTTTCTTCCTTGGTCTGCTTTTTCCCCCTTTGTTTGCCCTATCAGCTTCTTTTTCCCCTCCCATCACCCCGGTTTTGGCTTAGACATCAGATATTTTGTTTTCATAAGGTTGGGAGTTTGGAGTCATGGCGGTGGTGAACAGACTTTCTGGTGAAGGCTGTCTCTCTTCCTGGTTGTCTTCTCTCTGTGTCTTGGAGGGCCTGCCCTCAGTCAACAGAAAAGCACATGCAACCAAGTCTCCTGGTGTGCCACTTCATAATGAACACTAATTGCACAGAACTACTGCCACTTCTTTTAGTAAACATGTTGAACACTGTGTGCTGTGTGCTGAGAACAGAGAGAGAAATAACTCAGCCACTGTGGAAACAACCCAAGAGGACAGAGAATTGAGGCCCAGAGAAAGGGATGGAGAGAGCTCCAGAGAGGAGATGATGCTGGGCTAGGGTCCTCAAGGACCAGAGAAGCTATATATGCAACAAAGAATGTACATGTTACATGTGTTCACAAAACCTCAAAGCAGAAGGGAGATTGGCAGAGTTTGGAAAATGTTAATTATTTTGCTCAGTTGGGGAAACTAAAGGAAGGTTTAATGAGAGAAACAGTCAGTTGAGCAACTTACTCCTACCATTTTAAGAAGTAAGATATTTTTCTTTTCTGGAACACTTTCTGTCAAAAGTATAGGCACATTATTCATCTTCTGGATCTGAAACTGTGACCTACATGTTTTCATTACACCTTTAACATATACCCAAGAGTGCACAGTGTCTAATTCGACTGAAGACATTTGCTGAATGCCAGCTCATAAAAGAAGCAATTTGGATCATATTTCTTCTCTGTTTCTAGTCATAGATGAAATCTATCAATGCAATTAGATACAAAGTGATGAAACACACATTTTAAGCTATCTGTTTTAATAAAGAAAAAGTCACATACAGTGTGTGCACATCCTCTAACAGGTGTGGGTTCCCTTGGTCATACATCTAAATACACGTTCCCACTTGCCTTCTAGTCAGAAATCATGCTAAATGCTGTTACTGCTTGTGAGAGTTACAATGGATGACTAATAGGGCATGTTGGATGAGAGAAGCAAACAGGTCCTATTTCACATGCCAGGCTCACTTATCAATGGTCAACAAACTTTTTCAATAAAGAGTAAGACAGTTGGTATTTAAGGTTTCACATGGTGTATGGTTTCTATGCAACTATTTTTACCGTAGATGACACGTAAAACAAATGCCCATGTTCTAATGAAAATTTATTTACAAGAAAAGGCTCTGCAGCCTACAATCTACACCACCAGAGAAGCTAGGAAACAAGGAGGACCCTAAGAGAGACATACATGGTCCCCCAGAGAAGGAGAAAGGAACAAGAATTCCTAAGCTAATGGGGAGTGTGGGGGGAGGGGAGAGGTAGCTAGAAGAAAGAGAAGGGGAGAAGAGGAGAGGAGAGGAAGACATGAGGGAACAAGAAGATCTAGTCAGGGAAAGAATAGAGGAGAGCAAGAAAAAAGATACCATCATAGAAGGGGCCATTATATGTTTAAAGAGAATTCTGACACTAGGGAAATGTCCAAAGATCTACAAGGTTGACCTCAACTAACAATCTAAGCAATAGTTGAGAGGCTACCTTAAATGCCCTTCTATGAAAATGAGATTGAATACTACCTTATGTGCCATCCTAGAGCCTTCATCCAGTATCTGATAGAAGCAGAAGCAGACACCCACAGCTAACACTCAGCTGAACTCTGGAATCCAGTTGTAGAAGATAGCTGGGAAACCAGCATAGGACTGTTCCAGACCCCCTGAAGGAGGAAATCAGATTAGAGGTCTGGACGATCTATGGGGCCACTGGTAGTGAGTCAGTATTTACCTCTAGTACACAAATGAACTTTGGGAGTCCTCTCCACTTAGAGGGATACTCCCTCAGCCTAGACACAGTGGAGGGGGGGGGGTCTAGGCCCTGCTCCAAATGATATGACAGACTTTGAAGATCACCCATGGAAGGCCTCACCCTCTCTGGGGAGCAGAAATGGGTTGGGATGGGGGTCGGTGGGGGCAGGGGAGGAGGGGAGGAAGAGAGAACTGAGATTGACATGTAAAAGAAGCTTGTTTCTAATTTAAAGAAAAAAATAAAGATGCAAGGAAAAAAAAAAAAAGAATAGGCTCTGACTTGGTTTGCTGACTTCTGGAAGAAGGGGAGGAAGAGAACCAGGCTGCATTTCAGCCTAAGCAATAAGGTCAAGAGAATGAACTTCACATCCCCTGTTAAATTAACTTCGTATAGAAGCTGAATTGAGGCAATCTAGCTCTAATTCTGGTGCTCTCTCCAACTGCTAACTTCAAGCCAATTGCTAACCCTCTTACATTGGTTAGTATTCAATATGGCTTTCACTCATGTTGAAATTTAATTGGCAGACTAACAATATAAAGAGGAGTAGCCTTTTTAAGGAGTGACAACAAAGGGGTCGCCGCCTCATGAGAGGATTAATATGGACTTGTCACCAGAATGCATTGTGGCAATGATGCAGTTTTCCTGAGACTGACATCACCTGTCCTTTACATAACCCCTTCTGTGCATGCCCACTTCTTGTTTCTGCTTCTCCACCATCATGTGACACAGAACCTGGCCTTCGCCAGAAGCCAAGAAACCACCATCACCTGCTAAGACTCTGGAAACATCAACCAAAAAGAAAAAATTGATTGCAGGCTCCTCCAGCTAGTGTGTTCCTCAAAGCAGGTCAACAGAATCATAGAGAAGCCTGGAGCTTATCACTGGCCATGGTAGCACTACCCTACCCCACCCCATGCTAATCAGTATATTCCTCACCAGCATGCCATCTCTGACTGCTCATTTCTGTGCCAGCATCTCAACTTTGGCAGTATGTCCAATAGAGCTAAAACGTTCAAAGCTCAGGGTTTCATGCCCAACACCACACACACACACACACACACACACACAGAGAGAGAGAGAGAGAGAGAGAGAGAGAGAGAGAGAGAGAGAGAGAGAGAGAGAGAGACTTAGGAAAACAATACTCACTATAGAGAACCATGAACATTTAGAAATGCTCAAATATGGTTCTGGGTAACCTCACATTACAGAAGCCCAGGCTTTGTTTCTTTCTTCATCTATAAAACTGATGCTCTTGTCACTCTACCCAATTCACCAAACTGTTTTGTATGATAATGTGATGGTTGGCAATGCCAGAATATATGTTTACTCCTATAGTGGGGGAAAATATTTTATTTTTACATAATTTATTATTTAAAACCTCCCAGAATTCTTGTTTACCATATGAACAGCTACAGAAATGCTATGGTATAGCTCAAAACCTACCTTTATCTCTGACTTTTACTTTAAAGTCATTGTTTTCATCTTGTTTATAAAGCACTGGCTTTACCATGCATTAAAAGGGAACACAAAATTAGGTAAAATTATTCCTAACAACAGCATGCCAGACTTGATGGCCTCTACCCCACTCTGGATGCTGGGATAGGAAGGTCGTGGGTTCAAAGTCACCTAGGCTACATAGAACGAACCAGAGTTAAAGAAATAAATAATAACAATTCTAATATCAAGAACCTTCCTAGTTATGTTTTTACTACACATAGAAAAACCTATAGATGACATTTTATTCTTGCAGTTTTTGATCTTTCTCTGCTTGCCTTCTTTTTAAATAAAGTAGGCCAGGAGGTGTTGGCACTCCATGTGTCTCCTTTGCCAGTCCTGGCAAGTGTCCTTTACACTTTGACAGCTTTATCACCTGCAGTCAGCCTTTTCCAGAGCCAGGCGGGCATATTATTGGCAGCTGGTGTGTCGGCTCCTTGCATGCCTTTATTACTGTTCTCATCTTTGTCTACAAAAGAAGAGGCTCTTTTAAGTTCTGGAGATAATTGATTCACTAGACTTTCCTCGGGTCTTTCAGAAAGGCTCCTCATCATACAGCTTATTACCATGGAAAGCTTCTCCTGCCATGCAAGCAGTAGGGTAATTTTCCAGGCCTCACGAAGCCTCCCTTCTCCTACTTTATAATACAAGCTTCTCACAGTGTTCTCTGCATTGGGGCATCCCTGTCATCAGTCATTACAACACAAGAATACAAAACCCTTATGCTAGCCTTCTCCTTCCACTTCCAGTCTCATCACATGTTCTTTTAGAACATATTTTCCCTAATCCAGAAATTGAATTCTGGCATCCTTTAAAGAAAAAAATATAATATTGATACCGGCTCCCCTAATTTTTCATACCATTCACAAATGGGTTCTCTTTGAAAAAATAGAGAAAGATTATTCTAGATCATATCCATATCATAGTACTGTATCCTCAGAAACAGCAAGGCCAGGTATCCAGAGATCCTTAATAAACATTTTGTGAGTTCATCACTAGTTGAAATAATAAGTCGTAAATATCTACATGTGTTGTCCTAAATTGTCCTTCTGAACCTTCACGTTTCATAGCATAAATGCCTATGTTGTCTAGTATTGAATAAAAATACCAGCCACAGCAATGGAAATTGTCATCAATACCCTTCTTGAAACAACAGAAACAAAATTGTTCAACAAAAGTCTAATTATTTTGTTTAGAACATTACATCCTATAGTATACGTACTAAATGTACCATATCCATTTCCTTTGCTTTGTAAGTGAATGAAAGAAAAAGTCAATAATGCTTGGGTAGGTCCCTACTGCCCCTCAGTCCATTAAGCTAAGGTAGCCAGAACTCTTAGATAATAAATCACTCCCTGGTCGTAGTTTTCTGAGCCAGTGTATATAGGATATAGATTGTTCATTTCATTTTACATTTTATAATACAGTATCTAATGCCTGGGTTATTGATGGGAGTTCCTAGATGGATTCCAGGGTATTAATACACAAAATGTTGTTTGTGTGTATAAAATATATCAGCAGGGAAAGAACCCATAGCTTTGTCAGTAGTTCCTCAAATAAGTTAGTGACCCAACCACTCTGAAATCTAGCTCCCTCCAGTTTTTCTCTGTCTCGTGTGACCTGGCATGGGTAGTTTGAAAGGAATTAGGGCTGGATTCCTAGTATTCCATGAATTTACTGGAATACTGTAGACTGCAGATATTAAACTAATCAAGGCTTCCAAATGATCTTTTTGAGACGTAATCCATAGTATGCCCTAAGAGCAAGGTTATGCCAAGTGGTTGACACTAATAAAATAATATGAAAGCAGAAAAAAACACATTTAAAAAGTATATGACACAGTATGTTGGGAGACCTGCCTGCCAACCCATGGGGATGGTGCAGAATGGAGTTTCTACAAGATGTGTCAGAAATCAAACAACTCTCCAAGGGCAAGGGTGAAAGACGAGGTCATTTGAAAATCAAGTAACAGAGGACAAGGCATTCTCCTGGCAACAAAACGCAGCAGAGCCATACCCAAGACAGACGATCCTTTCCAGTAGATGAAATTAATTCTTTCACAGTATGAGCACACTGAACTCTTTCTGGTTTGCAGGCAGATGAGTTCCTTTCTGCAACCTAAAGATGCTGAGGTCATTATTTCTGTCTCCCTCCTTTCGGCTTGGATCATTGTATTCTCTACCAAACATGAGAGGAAATGCTTACTCATCTACACACAACTTCTGAGAGGAGTGCTGGCTTCAGCTGGGATTAAAGCCTATCCCTTTCTCCAAACCAACACATGTTCCCTAAGAAATATACTACATAAAAAAAACTGAAAAGTAACAAATTCCTCACACTTTGTATTACAAATCAAGATGTATGTATGTATGCATGCATGCATATATAACATGACATCCTAAAATATAGAATGGGAAAGAAAACCTTAAAATGTTAAAACCTCAGAAGGAAATTCCTCAATCTTCTTTCTTCCTATAGAAACCTAGAAAACAAAGTACAAAACCCAGCATCTCTTTTAGCAAAAACCTAGATCTTATCTGAGCAGATAATGGGCAAGTTCTGGGGATGGAATGAAGATGGGGCCAGAGAATATAGAATTCAAATGGTCTTAACTTGGGAATGTACAAATTAAAGTATTCGGATAATTTGCCCCAACTGCTTCCAAGACAGAATGAGGTTTTGCATTTTCAATTACCCAGAAAATTGCCTTAAATTTCTATTTCACGTGACAAGAATGGATCTGGAAAAAGCTATTTACAGACCATAGTGGTCAATGTACATGGCAAGGGGCAGGTGAATCAGGAACAAACTGAAAGGGAAAAGTTTCTAATCGCTTTAAACAATCACTTTGCATAACAGCGCTGGGAAAATACATTTATAAAGGGAATGTGTCTCTGGCATCCACACAAATTCAGGAAAAAAAAGATGAGTATTAAAAAATAAAGCTAACCAGGTATCATTTCATTTTACATAAAATAGAAATTGCATTCCCAACTGGCCTGATGTTAAGGTAGCTATTTCCATTTACTATGCCCCTTGAAGCGGCTTTAAAAGCCTGCTTCTTGGCTCAGTTGTAAAATGCCTGCTAGTTTTTGAAGGAGTGCTTTGGAGGGTGAGAAAGATTCAACTCTAAAATGGCTAAACGACAGCTTTATGAATCTCCCTGTGTCTACAGGATGAAGTATTCAGGCTGTTATCATGCGCCTATATTTGCAGGATGTGAGCAGACAGCTCCCGACTCCATATTGATGATTGCTTACTATACCAGCACCTTTTGTGCCACACAATAGGTAACACATCTGCAAAACTGCTCTAAGACACCGCCAAGGCAGCTGTTAAAAATCTCCTCTTCCTGCATTAAAACCACCCCTTGTTGTGAGCCTGGTGAGGACGGTTAAGAAGTCATCTTACCTACAGATGAGCTTTCTGCATATGCCATCTTCTAAATACATCATGGGGCAAGTTGCCAGTCTTCTGTTATTAACAAGGATTTTGCCTCTTGCGAAGCAACGGACGCCAAGCCATTACAGCTTATAGACTCCATAATTCCCATCTATTAGGCAACGGGTCTCCCATTGGGTTGGAAAAGTCTGAAATTTGCATGCATATAGAGTTTAACCAGAACACTCATTTTTACATAAGAGGACAACTCAAGGTGGTGTGTGTCCAAAGATTATTGTTCCTGGTCTCCTTTTTTCCCCTTCCTAACCCAGCACTATGCTACCTTGGAGGAGCAGTGCTCCTTGCAATGAAGGAGCTCCCTGTAATGAAGCCAGAGCCCTTTGGTAAAATTGTAGATAGCATAGAACTCTTCCTGAAATTTTTGTCATTTCCCAGCAAGCTCAGCCAGCAGCACCAAAGACATGGTGGCCGAGAATCCTTTTATATTTTCTCATTAGAAATACTGTACTTGTTTCTTGGGGCTACTGAAACAGTATCTTCAACCTGGATGGCTTACAGCAACAGAAATTTATTCTCATACAGCTGCAGAATGGAAAGTCTGGAATCAAAGTGTCAACAGAGCCACACAGGGCCCAAAGGGACATCTGTTCCTTGCCTTTTATTGTTCTGGTGACTAGTCCCTGCCCAAACTCTACCTTCACATTCAAAGTGCTTATTCTGTTCCTATTACCTTGCCACTCTTCTGTAAGGGCATACGGTGGCATTTAGAATAGTCTTCTTGGGATTCTTAATAATTACATCTGCAAAGACCCTCTTTTTAAACAAGGTAACATTTACAAATTCTAGGGAGTAGGATTTGATACATCTCAGTGCACATTATTCAACCTACCACAACACCGAGACCCTAAACCTTGGCTAGTTGCAGGTTTTTGAGAACTGATCCTTGCACACTGAGGCAATCTCCAGCTGACACTGATGGCTGGGTTATTTAACATTTTCTGTGCTGAGAAGTGCTTCTACCTTCTTATTGTCTGGAGACTTGGATGAGTCTAGCCTTGTTTTTCCTTTAGTCTAGTCACTCACTCACCGTGGACCTCTCTCCCATCACCTTTCTCTACCAAAGCTCAGACATTGCCACTGGTAATCAGAGGGAGCTTGTAAAATGCTTTGTCTCTTTGATTCTTCTTATGGTGAGTAGGCAAGAAAACAAGACACAGTTCAGATTCTTTATGCTAAAACGAATCCATTTTCATCTTCCCTGATGGCATTCATCACCAAAATCTTTCACAGTGTGTCTGTCTGCCTGGTTTATGTTTGTTTGTTTCCCTGTTGATAGCTCAACCCAATTAAGAGAATGTGGCTGCCTATTTGCTTAAAATCCATTGCCCTGTCACCTGGCAAAGGCAGATAATGAGGATAACCACACACAGAGACTCTCAAAAATTTCTGCCAGGCAATAAACATAAAACCATATTGACCAAGTTTAGTAGTTTCCCCTATGTTCTTGCGACTTCAAATTGTTTGGGTAGGAGTTTAGGATCTACCCTTGCTTTCCAACCCTCACACCACAAAAAGGAAGAGAAAAACTTCAGTGGGACCACAGTGCAGAAAAGCACATGTAGCTTTGGGAGATATGATATGCAGGGTAAAGGGTAGAAGAACGTGGCATGAATGGAAGACACCACTTTCTGTTTCCTCCATCAGTTGACATCACTGTCCTGGTACCTCTCAAAACACGGGCATTGTGTGACCCATATGCAATTCCAGAATTTAAGGAAACATATTGTATGCAATATAGTCCCTAAAAGCAATCCAGCTACTTCCACTGTAAATGCATACAGAGTGTACACATCTGTCTTTTTACTGTTTTCCATTTGGCAGTTTATGTGAAGGGGTCACTGAGGGTCATGGCAGGCTTTGTGTATCCTAGATAAGCATTTTATTACTGAGTTACATATCAACTACATAATATATATAATATATATACATATATATTATATATATTATATACTATATACCCTGTGACAATTACAACTCTAATGTGAGAAAAAAGTGTGATAACAAAATAGGGAAAAAATTGCAAATGGCATCACATCCTGAGATGGCTCTCATCAAAGTGTATTTAAAACCTTAGTTATGGAAATGGTTTAAAAGGTCATTTAAATACAGAATAGTCTTTATGAGTCAATATGGGCTCTTTTATGCTGCAATAAAATATAACTCTCGATGTCAAGAAACATCAAGGATTTGTTTCTGCCCAAAGTTCCTTACCATACTGCATTTGTTTGGAGCTGAGGCTAGTACAAAGACAGCCTTTGAGATAAGAGGGAAGTAACACAGAAAACCAGACCACATCTTTTGCTCATACTGCACTGGCCAGAGAAAGTCATATGGCCACTCTGGAGTTCAACAGATAAATAACTCTCAACACAGATGGGCAATAGAATTCTAAGAAAACTCTGGTTCTCTCTTCAATCTCCCCCACCCTCAAGTGATCACCTGCCACTGCTCAGGACTTCACCTCCCCATCTAAGAACATGCTGTTTTCAGTCAACATCACATTGATTACGTATCTTCCTCCTCAGACCTTCCAACTACCAGTACCCATTCTATACCTTAGTGAAAAGGGAACAAGTCTGTATATTTTCTGTGGAACAACTCCACAAAGAGCTCAGACATCCAAAACTTTCAACTATTTCTCATGTAACAGGGCATTTGGTCTTTTCCCAGTACTTTGTTTTTCCAAGTCCCGTTCTGGTAATAAATCTCCTTAGCATTCTCTCTGCCTCATAGAACTTTCTACACATTTGGCTTCTAGCAATGTGTTTTTACCTTCACATTTACTCCACTTGGCTTGGATGTCTGTGACAACGCCTGAGGTCTCTCTCCCAATATTCAATGAACAAGATGCAGCAGGAAGATACACAGTTATGGCACCCTAGGTATCCGTGTTGCATGGCACTGTTTGTACCTCATTAGTAAACATTTTCTTTAAGTTATCTTGGATATTCATTAAATATTATCAGCTACTTAGAACCAAAGGATAATTATGAGTTTAATGAAGCGTGCACCAGCTTGCTCAAGTCTAACGTTTGTTTCTCTGCTGGGACCCCATTTTACTTTGCACTTATCCTTCAGCAAAGCTACTCTACAAAGTCACTTTGGCAATAAGAAGTATTTAATTAGATTAATGAATTTTTATCGCCTCTCCCAGGGATTAGGCTTGTTAAGTCCTGGCGACCAAAGAACAACAGCTTTTTTTATTACTAGATGTTTGGGGATGCAGTCGTGGGGGCTGCTGTGAGTGGTCCTCACACCTCAGCCTGCTCTGGGCAGTTCTACCTGCGGTCCCCCGGTAGGTCGGGGATATTTGGCAGAGACAACCCGAGCTGTCAGTTGAATCACAGAAATCAAAATGCAAATGAAATCGTGTGCATCCCAGGCAGGGCCTTTAGGCAGCTGTCTTTCTGTCAGAGGCTGCTGCCTCACTGTGCCCTGAGAAAATGTGTCCCGCTTCCTTGATTTGCAGGTGGTGAGAAAGAGTAGGCCCTCCAACCAGTGCCTCCTTTTCTCCGGCATAGCTATCCACGATCATTTCCTCAAGTCACTGGTGTGGTGATTAATAGGAAGACATGAAGAGTGACTTCTTGTATTTCAGGGGTGTGTGCTATCCACTGAAAGCAATATACATATGTAAAATTATTTGGCATGTCTCTTTAGTTAATGCTTTGAATTATCAAAATATCTTTCATCTGGAAACTTCAAAGCTCTTTAAAAAAAAAAAAAAAAACCCAACCACATTTTCCACCATAGCATTCCCACGAGGCAGTTTTTAAGCAGGGATAGCTGCACTTAATAAATAGAAGAACAAAAGCACAGTTTGGGGTAATGTAAAACAAACCAGCACCATGGCAAAAGGGCAGCCTTGTGCTATCAAGAGCCATTCCTTCAGCAGTGTGCAAATCCAAATGTCATCACAGAATCACCTCTCTGAACTGTAGACAGTTCCCCAGAAAGAGACAGAAACAGGGATCGGTCCCGAAAGGAGACAGGAGACTTTCTGAAATGATTAATTTTTTATCAGAGCAGAGAGGAAGAAAAGATTTTTTAAAAAAGGTAGCTGGTGACATTAAAAGGAGCTTCATGCCACTCAGAAGGAAAGGCAAACTAAAATATTAACAAGGAGGGATTCGAAAATTTAATCAATTTGTAAACATTTAGAGCTTATTATACAGCATGCATAGTGGCCATATAATTTATTACCTAAACTGGGACATTTCGGGGAGAAAGGGGGATACATTAATAATTACATTCATTGTAGCTCCTCATCTCTGCAGTTAGGCAAGCAAGCAGTATTATATTTCCTTGAATAAGTGTTATCATTTCAACTCTCTCCAGGTGTTATAAGGCCCTCACAGTGCGATTAAGAAACAAAAATATAAGTTTTTTTTTTTAAAAAAAATGAGTGTGGAGAAGGGCTTTCCATAACTGTAAAATATATTTACAGCTTTCTTCGACTTAAGCCAAGGATTCTTTTCTCACACTTGGGTAGAAGAAATGCTGCCTGTGAATGGATTGTACAGACTAGTTTATAATCTGATTTTCCCCTGCTTTCTAATTTTGTAACCAGTGTTCTCTGTTGTCTGTGTCTAGCTACTCTAACTCTAGCAGTTACAAAGGAGACAGTGCTGGGCATGATGGCTTCCTGGAGACACAGACATCGCCCACTACACCAACACTGTTGATGACTGCAGAGACAACAGGGAGTCCTGCTCCTCCTCATCCTGATGAGGAAGCTGAAAGAAAGAGTAGCACAGTAGAAATTCTTTGGGAGACGTCTCCTTCAGTGCTCACAGCAACAACATGCAGACCACCTCTAGAGCACTTCTGTTCTCTGGAACTTTCTGACACGATGCGCGTGACCAATGCCTGCCTACTTCCACTCTCCAAGTGGATGTTTACCTTCAGTGTATTCTTAATTACTCATTCTTCATGACTGAGAAGTGTTGCAAGTTAGAATTCTTCCTCTGCAATCAGAGACGTGGTCCAGGAAGGGAGAAATGGCCAGTCTCACTATTTACTGACAATCTATCATGGGGCAGTGTTTCAGTAGTGGAAGCTCAGAGGCAGGCTTAATGGAAAGACTCTGATAAAGCCTTACACATAATGTATAACCAGAAAGGAGAAACAAATATGACCCTGCCAAAGCAGGAGACACTTGTGCAAGAGATTAAAAGCCGAATTTTCTTTCTTTCACCTGCTAAGTTCCAGTTTAAAGCTATTGAATAATTAATTGTATTTGTGCTGATATCATTTAACACTATGTGTGATTGGCAGATATGATTTATCACAGTAGCAAGACTTGTCCTTATTTGGGGGTTTGAGGGGATCTTCCCCCAGTACCAGACAGCTCAGAGACTAGTCTCCTTTCCATGCCATTTGTAAGCAATGTTGATGTCAGACTACCCCCTGCTGGCCACAAAGGAAAGAAGAGAAACGAAACAGGTGCTGATCCAAGGGAAATAAAAGCATAAGAGACTTCTAAGTTCTAATGAGCATGACCGCAGAGGTGACCCACTCTGAGTTATCTAGACAAGAATTTATCACGGGATCACCATTCATCACAGGGTCTTCGGGCTTGAAAAACATTAGATCATGGCTTCTGAAAAATCTAAGCTGGATTTCAAATTAATGGACATCAAATTGGTTGAATAGTGTAGTTATTCTCTCTCTCTCATACACACACACACACACATGGACACACACACACACACACACACACACACACAGAGAGAGAGAGAGACTCACTGGATAATCACTGGCACAATATCTATCTTCTGCTGAAAACCAAGGTGGGGACTGTGTGTCTCTAATCCACATTTGTAACCTCAATGCACCTATTTTGCTATTAAGACATAATAAAGGTGTATTGGCATCTGAAACCACGCCCAAAGGGTGTGGCCACTACTACAAGTTCACTGGCAAGACATGATGCCACTACATAATGGAGCAAATTTCCTTTGCTACAAAGGTGTTTTCTCAAATCCAAAGAAAAACTAACTTAACTTGAGCGACTCACTGCACTCCAGAGTCCCGATATAGAATCTAAATCAATGCAGATTAAGAGATAAACACTTATTGCTGGGTTTAATTTATTTGACTATTTGACTTTATTTTGGTACTCTACTTTTTTCTTAGAATTATGACAATTTTAGTACAAGTTTTTCCTACTTCCAAGACGCAGTAAGTTGTGAAATTAAGTATAAACTCAGTTAAGTTGATAGGAATTTATCTTGTTGCAGTCTTACCACAGAGAAGGTATGGCAGAGACTCCATCATAAGAATTCCAATAGCATGTAAGCAGCCCTGCTGTGCCAGATTCTAGTTGGCTTTATGTAAATGGATCTCAGCTCTGGCCTTGAATTTAAGGCTCATAGCTTTGAAGACAGGTTAAAAAGAGGAGTAGCAGTGGTCTCAGTTTTGCTGGAAAGCAGCTGTAACGGATTAATAAAACTGTGGTCATTACCAATTCATTGATTGTCCTTGACTTCAGAACAGCTCTAGAAACCTTAGAGCCCCATTTAAACTATATCTACTTTCTGGGAAGATGACACATTGCTAAAGCAGTCACACATTCACTCGTTAAATCTGCTGCAGGGTCTGAACTGGGCAGACTAAAAAAAAAAAAAAAAAAAAAAAACGAAGCGATGCTGTCACTTGTAAAACTGTCCATCTGCTAATGGGCACCCGCCAGCTATGACCAAACCTGATCTCCACAGGGTAACAGAGCTTAGTGTTCTGGGACAGCAGCAGTTTATATCTCAAAGAAAGGGAAGGGACAATGTACATTGTAGCAGTGGGTCCAGAGAGAAGACAAGAGTTAACTTTACTGCCAACATCTCTTTAAAGAGCAAAAGAGAAGGCCAACACAGGAACAGTCAATAAACTCAGGAATTTCACAAAAGATAACTATTCAATTTGCCCTCTCCCCTCTCTGTTCTTCTCTTGTTTAAAGCTCCCTGGATAGGCACTACTCTTTAAGCTCAGTGCCACATACATCTATGGACACATGCATGCACCCATCTATCTGTCTTGAATGCTTTGGTGACCTTGTAATTGTGACAGAGTCACAGAAAAGCATCTGAAGCCACAAGTGACAGGACTCCTTACAGGTGTGAGTGCTCAGGCATTGGTCATTCTGTTACTTGGTTAGAAGACAGGCTAGGACAACTGGATAGGGTAAGTAAAGAAATCAAGATTCCTGCACTGAGGAGTGGGTTTATTCACCATGAGCACAGGCACATGTGAGTGCCTGTGAGTCTTCATTCCTTTCACTTTTATCTCCCACACGCAGTATGAAGTAAAAATGGAAATGTCTCCTTTCCTCACAGAAGGGTTTTGCTAATCCTCGAACAATGTCTTGGTGGTGAAAAGCATTAAAAGCTGTTGGAGTAAGATGCTAAGGGCACAGAAGTATGGAAAGGGCTGGTCCCTGTCTTCTGATGACAGAATATTCTGTACCACCTGAAGGTCAGGTCTGTACCCTCAGACATTCTGTACCACCTGAGGGCCAGGTCTAATCCAATCTCCCTCTCCCTCCTTCACAGACATGTTTTTTTCCTCTGAAATGAAGAAGTACTGACAGCCAGGAGGAACAGAGAACAACTGTACCAGAGTCTACCTTGGCACATAAACAGAGCTTTGTTGCCAAACCACTCACAGCCCAGTGTGATGGAAAGGGAAGACCACAGTGACTGCAGGTTGCTCCCATCAGGAAGTTTCCCTGAATGAAGACTGTATCTCTTCAAGGACACCAAGGGAAGCTTTCAGTTGTTAAATAATGAGCCATCCGGGGCTAGAGAGATGATCAGCAAGTCATCAAGCTGCAGCCGCATATCCACATGGTGGAAAGAACGGAAGTTGTGATTGACCTTCACTATGGTGCATGCACATGCGCACAACACACACAATAAAAAGCAATAAACAATGAACCAGCTAAAGAGAGAAACATTAGGAAAAAAATCTCTTTAAAACTAAGACTCAGCAGGGCGTTGGTGGCGCATGCCTTTAATCCCAGCACTCGGGAGACAGAGGCAGGCAGATCTCTGTGAGTTTGAGGCCAGCCTGGTCTCCAGAGCGAGTGCCAGGATAGGCTCCAAAGCTACACAGAGAAACCCTGTCTCGAAAAAACAAACAAACAAACAAACAAAAAAACTAAGGCTCATAAGAAAACAAACATAAAAGGTTTTTATATAAACTCTTAAAACACATATAAATTCATGGAATGAACCCCTGACCATGCAGTACCTTAGCCACCTCTGTGATCACTGTAGATCTATCTCATTTTAGCTTGAGTATTTCATGATTTTGTGTGTGTGTTTTTAATTCAATTGGGTGTTGTTTTATTATTGTTTACTTGATTTTTGAGATAGCAGTTTCCAATCAGGATCATGTGATCCATAGCTCAATTAATTTACTCCATGCTACTTATCTCTCAGATAATGGTGGCTAGATTTATTTGTACACTCGTGTGCCAGACACCATGCTGGTTGTATGAATGTATTTCTTTTGGGTATATGCCTAAGAGTGAAATTGCTGGATCTTGTAGACAGATTCCCATTTTCTTGAGAAATCACCGTACTGATTTCCAAAGTGGCTGTACAAGTTTGCACTCCCACCAGCAGTGGAGGAGTGTTCCTCTTTCTCCACATCCTCCCCAGCATAAGTTATCATTGGTGTTTTTGATTTTAGCCATTCTAACTGGAGTAAGATGGTATCTCAGAGTTGTTTTGACTTGCATTTCCCTGATGGCTAAGGATGTTGAACACTTTCTTATGTGTCTTTCAGCCATTTTAGATTCCTGTATTAAGAATTCTCTATTTAGTTCTGTACCCCACTTTTTAATTGGATTATTTGGTGTTTTGGAAACTAGCTTCTTGAAATTCTCAGGCAACTGGATAGAACTAGAAGAAACCATTCTGAGCCAGGTAACCCAGTCACAAAAAGACAAACATGGTGTGCACTCACTCATATATGTGTTTTACACATAACAAAGGATTACCAGCCTACAATCCATACCACCAGAGAAACTAGGCAACAAGGAGGAGTCTAATGCGCCCCCCCCCCAGAAGGGAAAAGGGACAAGATCTCCTGAGCAAATTAAGAGCATGGGGGGAGGGGAGATGGAGCTAGGAGAATGAGAAGGGAAGAAGAGGAGGGGTGAGGAGGACATGAGGGAGCAATAAGTTTGAGTTGGGGGAAGAAGAGAGGAGAACAAGATAAGAGATATCATAGTACAGGGAGCCATTATAGGTTTAAAGAGAAATCAGGCACTAGGGAAATGCCTATAGATCTACAATGATGACACCAACTAACAATCTAACCAACAGAGGAGACACTATCTTAAATGCCCTCCTCTGATAGTGAGATTGATGACCAACTTATATGCCATACTATAGCCTTCACCCAGCAGCTGGTGGAAGGGGAAGACAACACCCACAGCTAAACACAGAACTGAATTGGAATCCAGTTGCAGAGAAGGAAGAGTGATGAGCAAAGGTGTCCAGACCAGCTGGTGAAACCCACAGAAACAGCTAACCTGAACTAGGGTGAGCTCTTGGCCCCCAGACTGATCACTGGGAAACCAGCATAGAACTGATTCAGTCCCCAGGAATGTGGGTATCAGTGAGGAGGCCTCAGAAATCTATGGGGCTTCTTGTGGTAGATCAGTACTTATCACTAGTATAGGAATGGACTTTGGGAGCCCATTTCACAAAAAAAGGATACTCCCTCAGGCTAGACACAAGGGGAAGGCCTAGACCCTATCCCAAAGGATATGACAGACTCTGAAGACCCCCCCCATGGATGGCCTCACCCTCCCTGGGGAGCAGAAATGATATGGGATAGGTAGGGTGTTAGTGGGGGGCAGGTGAGGAGAAGAGGGAGAGGGAACTGGGATTGACATGTAAAACAATCTTGTTTCTAATTTAAATTAAAAAATGGAGGGAAAAAACAGGCACCATGCTGGTATTTCATGTACCCTGCAACATTAAGTCCTCATCACACATTTGCTCAAAGTGTTCATATTCATCCCTGCTTATAGATGGGGGACATGAGGAACTTAGAGCTAGGACTGGAAGTCACTGGGTGCCAGAGACTGCCCTCTTAGCCACAGTGGCATACGTCATGTAACACAAGTTATCTAGTCATCACTTCACATGGGGACTATGTATACAATCGGTACATATATGTGTGTCTACATGGCTGTGCTCATATGTTCAGAGCTATGCTTCTTATGAAAAGCAGGCAACCATTCCTAAACTGTAAAGGGAGCTGGTGCTTAATCTACAATATAGACTTATTAGCATCAGGTGAAAATCTGGTTCATTCAGCTTTATGGATATATCTGTGGTATGGTGAAATTTAACAAGCTTCTCATCCTCACCATCTGTCTGCACACTATATAATATAACTATATATATAAACATATTGTATTAACAAAATGGTCTTGATACCTCCCACCAGCCTTTGACAAACTCTACCCCTGAAGTTTGGTTTAGTGTTGGTAGAGACTGATTTAATATCCCAAATAATTTGGGCACAATAAATCTCTTTACTAAGGAAGAGTCAGAAAGAGAGACAGGGATGTGTCTTTGCATTCTGATATTACAGATATGAGGTTAACCAGACATAACAATTTCACTCCATTTCCTGGAACATACCGTGTCAATGGGCCGGCCATCTCTTCCTCTGTAGTCAGGATGATGTTAATTCCTCATGAGTCACGTGTGAAGTGACCAGGGGAAGAAATACAATCAATCCACTGAGAAATTGGATCTGCAAAGGTACCTGGTAATGGAATGGAAACACCACAGACTCTGCTTACAGCTAAGGTCTTGACAACATCTATTCTGCTTGGCACTGAGGAAAAAAAATTTTAAAGCGAGGAAAGGGGAGAAGGATAAAGTGGAAATCTAATTTTGAGAAATAAGGATTAAAGGTTCCATTATTCATGCTGTTTTCACTGTACATATTGAGTTAACAGTATGTGATTTTACTGGATGAAAATGTGGGCCCCATGCAAGGAGAGTGTGGAGCAGATAAATCCCCACCGTGACAATAATGAGGGAGGGTTAGTGTCTTGTCGGCGTGAGGCTGTAAACAGTCCTGGGTTTTGAGCTAAAGTAATAAGTGGAGATTGTTCCTGGACTTACTGGGGAGCACAGATAGTTTCTGCCACAGGAAGAGTAACCCCCTCAGGTAGAAAGGCACAGCCCGTTTCCCTCCTGCTTATCTGTTCTAATGTGGGAATTGTGGGCCCCGAAGTGCAAGCTCCTGCAGAGGGCAGGGCTGCCTGCCTTCTTTTCTTTATTTACCTATTCTGTCTACATACTGTTTTGTCAATATTTGAGATGTAAGTGTCTCTCTCTGCTACTCACCTCCTTACTATCCCCAAGGTCAGGAGTCACGAGAAGAAAAACCATTTATCAAGTTAACGAAAGGAAACCCTGAGACGTCCAAGTGTAGATCAATCCACTGAGGCAGGACAGAAGGAAGAAAAAAACTAATAAACCGAGTGCCCTGAGCCCTGTAACGAGTCCTAGTCCATGCCACCTTCGCCAAGCCTCAAAGCCAGACAAGGAAAGATCTACAAGGGGAGAGAGGGAGCAGTTCATTTACATCTCACAATTGGCCAGCTAGAGGAAATCTCGGAGTTAACCTCGATGCTCTGGTTCTGATATTTATTCGTTTATTGATTTTAGTGGTAATTTTTTATTGTTATATTATCCACCATAAACTAACTGAATGACAATTAGACATTTAGGCACAAATAGGTAATGCTCAATTGGTTATTTCTTTTTTATATAGTTTTATTTAATTTAGAAACAATCTTATTTTACATATCAATCCCAGTTCGCTCTCCCTCACATCCTCCCATGCCCCCCACCAACTCCCAACTCCCCCATCCTACCCTCCATCTGCTCCCAAAGGAGGGTGAGGCCTTCCATGGTGGGGGATCATCAAAGTCTGTCACATCATTTGGGGCAGGGCCTAGGCCCTCCCCTGTGTATCTAGGCTGAGAGAGTATCCCTCCATAGGGAATGGGCTCCCAAAGTCCACTTGTACACTAGGAATAAATACTGGATCCACTGCCAGAGGCCCCATGGTCTTCCCAGGCCTCCTAACTGACACCCACATTCAGGAGGCATGGTTCTGGTATTTAAAAGATAGAAAAAGGAGCTTTTCTACTTTGCAAACCAATGCCAGCTATTAATTAAGTACATTTGAAGCTAATCATTGTATGATTGCCTAGTGCTCACCAGTCAGTGAAAACCAGTCAGGTAAGAATCTGTATACTGTGGGTTTAGGGGAAAACTTGAGAGAGAGCAAGGTATATGTGTGGTATTAAAGTTCCACAGCACACATAATCACATAATGGAGAATCCAAGCACCCGTCTTCACCAAGTGACCAAAATTAATATCATCTATGAGGAATGATGCCTGTCATTTGCCTGTGAGTGTGTCAGGAGGCTAACTATGAAGCACCCTGGCAAAAAATGGACTTGCATTTGAATATAACCACAAGGAAGCATTTGACAGTATGAGGAATTTTCCATTAACCAAAAACAGTGCCCAGCATTTACTCAATATGCGCAAGTAGGGCAGAGATCCAAGGCAATGGAAAGGCGCTATGTTCAAGGAGTCCAAAATATGACACACTGCACCAGTCTATGCTAGCCAGGAATCAGTACTGAATGGACAAAATGCCACACAGGCCACCATTGGACCAACTAACAAAATGAAAACATGGTGCTAACTTATATTTTAAAAAAAACAGAGTCTATAAAATTATCTGAAGCAGAGAGTAGTACTGGAACAATATAACAAAATAGCCCTGTGCTAAGAGCATGTACTAAAGTAATTAGGGAGAAAAGACCATAATCTATGCAAATTACCATTAAACAGTTCCAACACACACAAGTATGCAGAGAAGAAACCAAAGTAATGATAGGTGTAAAAAATGGGTAGAACTGACACAGGTCTGTGCTTGATAGAGACCACATGACTTTTTCCAGGCTCAGAGGTGAAATCTCCCCTGCAAGGCACCTCTCCATCAACACAGTAGGTAGGTTTTCCCCCCAGCTGTCAGGGTGACTTTTCTTTAATGGTGGCACTTGGTAGATGAACAACTACTAACTCTTTTTACTCTAGCATTAAAGGAAGGGCATCTAATAGAAAGATTAGCTTTGATGGATCCAGCTAAAGGCCTGCCATAATGTCCCCCACCTTGATGGGTCCTGGAAGAGGTGGTCCAGCATTCATTCAGCTGCTTAACCACTTTCTACCACCACTTATCTAGGGAGCAAGGACTCTCAATGTCAATTCACCTCTCTAGACTGTCCCTGTTCTCCAGATTTTAGTAATCCCTAGTCTCAGATATGGGCAAACAAATGATACAAACTGGGATCAGAAAGATAGTGGCAAAAGGAAACAAAGTTGAAAAGTATGTAGCTTTTGTAGGCATAGAAGCAAAACTAGACCTATCAGAAATAGATTCGGACAGATGTGGCTCTCTGTTTTGCAACTGACTGTAAAGCATTAGTTCTCACTCTACTCGCCTCTAACAGCTGAGATAGGCACACTGACTTTGCAGGCTCAGAGACAAAAAGAAAGAGGACTTTAGTTCAGTAAAACAGTGTTTCCAGCAGTACAACGTGAATAGTAAGACACCTCATAGCATGGGAGGCTACAAGATGGCCTTTATTGACCAGTTACTGCCTGAAAGGTGCTGGAGAAACACTTCCCTTTTAGTCCTTTGTAGTGATATCCACCTTCACACCTGTAGCATTGACCATGCCCCTTTGGGCGTGGTCACAGGTGTGGCGGTGACCAGGGATAAAGATTGGGTTTGGGGCTCAGAGCTCTCTGTTGCTTCCTGCTTGGGTAGCAGAGTGCATCTATCAGATGGCAGGGTCGTCATCCTTGGAGGGGAACCCCGGCAGTCATCTGTTTCTTGTCTAAGTGCATTCTCCCCGAATAAACTTCACTTAACCTGTACTGAATATTGATTCCCACACAATAGTCCTCCTTAGTAGCCCTTAAACTAGACCACATTGTTTTCTCTCTCACATGGAGGGATAAACTGAGAATGTAGTCAGCACAAGTCACACAACTAATAAGTAACAGCTGAGATACAACCGTGAGCTGTGGGCCTGTTAGAGCTTCACACACACACAGTATTCTTTGAAAACGGCTACCATATGTCTGGGTACCTTGGCATCAAAGAAGTAGAACTGATTGCAACTCATTTCTTATAACGATGAAATATTATGTATTTCAGCCTCTGCCCACTGGCCTTTTTCTCTGATTTGGGATTTAGTTACAGCTTTTGCTTGCAGCAGATTCCTGTCCCATGGGAAGTGTCTCTCTCTCTTCCACCTTCCAGAAACAGGGAAGGAACTGACTCCTTCCTTATACCAGCTGCTGAGATTAGCCCTAAACACCCTTTATCTCATTTAATCATCACAGTCCCCAACTCTAAAATGCTGATCTTATTATCCATATTTAAATGGTTGAGGAAACAGGGACCCAAACGGTTCAGTAGCTTGCTTTTGTCTACTGAGCCCAGAGCCTCCAGTCTTCTCACTGAGTTGTGTGATGCCACTGTAATCTGAAAAGCTGTTGGTTAGATTTTTACCCAGAGCATTTCCAACATGCTCCAAAGTCAGCATTAAAATAAAAAGGTCATCATGGAATGCTATAACAGCTTTGCTTTAATTTTTCATTACATCTATTTATTCCTTCACTCATCTGAGAAAAGGGCACATTCCACAGCATAATTGTGGAGGTCACAGGACAACTTGCAGGAGGACTCTGTGGGGGTGCATTTTCCTTCTACCAGGTGGGTCCTGTGGTTAGAACCCAGGTTCTCAGACTTGGTTGCAAGTACCTTTGTCAGCTGAGCCATCTTACCAGAATGGGAACTTTCCTTTGTAGAATGAGACTACCTGAAAAAGAATGTGTACTGCCAAATAGACTAGTCTGAAATAACATTTACAAGGGAGTGGCCCTCATTTTTCTACAAACAGCAGAAAACAAAATGTTGGGATAAGATGTGGTGCAAACAGTGTGTAGGGAACATAGAGTTGGGATTCCTCTGCAGAAGCTCCTCTTTCCATGGCTCCAGGAGAAGCCCCAGGGATGGAGGTAGCCATAAGCTATGTGGCAGCAAACACCTGTGTTGGTCGCATGGGTAGTGTACATCAGCTCCCCTGATGAATTTTAGAGGAGCCTGAACTAACGTTAAGAAGTAGGAAATAGATTATTTTCATGCCCAGTTAACAAATGATACCCAGGGATTCCTTGACAAGGAAATTTTAAAATCTCTGGTTTGTGATTTGTGAAATAAATACTGATTTCCCATAGAGTTAAGATTTCAAGGGCTGTCTCGGCCTCTTATGATGAACTCTTCTTACCTGTGTGACCTTGAATAAGTCATTTCACCTCTCTGTGCATCCACTTCTTCATAGGTAGAACTTGGAGGTTCTGTGAGAATACAAGTGAAAAATTCAGGGAACTCCAGTACTGTCCTTGTTCCTGCTATCTTTCAGGACAGAAGTCTTATGGTCTTTAAGACAGTAGTTCTGAACATTTACTATACAAAGAATCATCTTTTAAAAAATGACATCGGAGAGTGTGGGAGTATGGCTCAATGGGTAAATTACTTGATATGTGTCTTAGCGTTTCTGTTGCTGTGAAGAGACACTATGACCACAGCAATACTTATAAAGGAAAACATTTAATTGGGTGGCTTACAGTTTCAGAGGTTTAGTATGTTAATCATCATGGTGGGACATGATGACTGCAGGCAGGCATGGTACTGGAGAAGGAGCTGAGAGTGGAGAAGAAACTACATCTTGATCCACAGGTGACAGGAAGTGAACTGAGACACTGGGTATTTTATGGGGGAGGTCCTTCTGTGTATATGATTGTCTTATTGGTTGGTAAATACAGTACTGTTGGCCAATAGGAAAACAAGATAGGTGGGACTAAGAGTCAAGGAGGATTCTGGGAAAGGTATGAGAAAGCGCAGAGTTTACCATGTGAGCCTAGAAAGACAGGACACTTGCCACTGGTGTCTGATAAGATACGTCTTATAAAATATATAGATTTATGATAATTAAGACTGAGCTAGAAGATGAGAAATCATCTTTCTCATGGCCAAGAAATCATGGCCAAGCAGCATTTGTACCTAATATAAGTCTCTGTGTGTTACTTGGAACCTAAACATGGTAGCAGGCAGAACTTGGGTGGCCTGGCAGAAAAACTTATTGTTACAGAGGTTGCTTGAGCATATATGAGACCTCAAAGCCTCCACAGTGACACACTTCCTCCAACAAGGCCATACCTACACTAATAAAGTCACACCTCCTAAGAGTGTCACTCTCTATGAGCTTACATTGGCCAATCACACTCAAACTACCACAGTATGTAAGCATGCACACCTGAGTTTAGAATCCAGCATGAGTGTGGCCATGAACTAGTACCTATAACACCAGCACAGGAGGGGAAAGACAGGCAGAAGTCAAAGTACAAATTTCATGTTCAGTGAAGAGATCCTGTAAATAAATAAATAAATAAATACGGTCAACAGTAATGGAGGAAGACATCCTGATGTTGACTTCTGGTCTTGGTGGGCACACACATGGGTACACCCACCAGCACACAGGCATGCTCATATGGGAACACATACAGTAGACATATACACAGGCATACACACACAGTTGAGTGCAAGCAATCCATTCCCCTGCTCTTATCCAAAAGTCACCAGGCAGATTCCTCAACCTTTCAACTTGAACACTTCCCAAGGTCGTACTAACATGGCCTCGATTGGTGCCAAAGCCACACCTGAATTATACCCCTCTAAAATAAACACGCAAGGCATCCTCTCCTTTCCTTGCACTGGTCAGAAGGCCAGCTTCATCCCAAGTGTTTGCAGTGGCATTCAGTCACTTGGAGTGAACTGCCAGTTCACAGCACTCATGCTGTATGCGGAGGCTTAGTCACCCTCAGCTCCGAAATCCTAAATAGGAAAGTAGAATCACCCCATAGCAATTAAAGCCCTTAAAAATGACTTTCACTTCTCGGAAGCATTTTAAGGAAATAATATTACCCACCCCAGTGACTATAGTTTTGTTGATTCTGATATTCAGGAAGTATATATATATATAGGTGGCCCCAGAAACCTGAGCTTTGAGGAACATTTTACCAAAAGATTTTATTGTGGTTTATTTGCTTAACCAAACCAGTGGTGAGGTAGCATATTCAGTATCATTCACTCACTCTTTCTTCCACTTTCTCCTAACTGATGAGAATGAAAATAAGTGGTGTTATTTACTCTTCTCACAGGGTGGAAGGCTGGGGCCCTGAGCCTCATTACAATGGGCACACACAGGCTGTTTCTGTGTGCTGAAGAACACTGACAGACCCTCCTTGCATCTCAAGATTCTTGTCTTTGCTGGGAATGAAATCAAGACTTCAAACCCAGAAGCTCAATCTGAGAGGGTCCTACCAAAGTCTTGGCATGGATGAGGTCGCTCACAGCGTTGATCGTCCACTGGGAAAGAAGGCAATAATTGGCTGTTAATATGATAAAACTGCTGAGCGTTTGCGTTGTTCTGTAGCAGCATACTGGTCAGCTGCTACAGGGGTGACTGACACCTGGATAGAATCAATATCTATGGCAAACAAATGTAGTAGAAAATGTCAGCCTCTGTCAGACTCACAAAAGTCACGTGTCTGCAGAATCCTCATTAGAATTGGATTCGCTCTTCCTCTCTTCTGGTTCTCATATTTCCCACTTCCTCAAATTCCCATATCCTCCTTTTCCAACAAAGATGCCTCTTGTTCGAAAGGACTACACCGACACCAACTGCTTCTCTTTCGTGCTGCCCAGAGCCGTTACTATCCTAAAGCAACTGCTTGCTGCTGTGAGGAAAAGGCATGGGCTGAAAGAGAATGGAAGAAGAGTCTTGCATCCTCCGACATTTCAGCTATGGCTGATCTAAGCTACTGATGGATCTTAGCCAAGCCCAGAGCTCCCCCTATTGGCCAGCCCTTGAGGGAAAAAGCAAGAGGAAGAGCGAATGAGAGAGGTTGCTTACTATCTTCTATTTACAAAAAGAAAGCCACTTGGGAAGTGATAATCACATCTGAGATAACAACAGCCTCCAACCCCTCTCATGAACCACCCTCTACTTTCCCTACCACCCCATCAGGCTCCATGCTATGATTCCACTTGTCAAGGTCACTCAATTTGCACTGAACCAGGATTTCATGTCATCTCATACTAAGTGCCAGACTGCCACCGTGTGCTCTCGGGACCTGTTTGAAAATTTCTATTTTTGGTTCCGCATTAAAGGATTGCATTTCTCCTGAAGGCCAGCTGTTGGCTGACTCCAATGCCAAAAACATAGTCTTCTAAGTGCACTCCTGTGTTTCTTCATACCGCTGCTAATCCTCTGGCTGAGAACCAAGAGGAAAACTCACTGGAGGCTTGTTTGATTACTAGTAGGGCAAGCTCCTGGTATCTGCTCTCCCCAGGAGTGCCTGGCAAACCAACAAGCCACTGAGTTCTCCAAGACACAGTAGCTTCCACATCGAAGGAAAACAAGTGTCATTTTCTGACACAGGCAAAACAACACAGATAAAACTTCCATCCTTTCCTCTTCCTCTTTCAAGTCTGAAAGTTTCTGGGACCCATGTCCTTCCCCTGGTCCCCATATCCCATGCCTGTGTGTTACAACTTGGAACTTAGGTGGCCCCCAGAGGCCCATATTAAGGACTTGGCATTAGCCTGTGCGCTACCGGCAGGTGATTAGGAAGTGGGGGCCCTGGAAGAAAGTTGGGGCATGCCTTCAAAAGGTACATGTCCTTTCCTTTCTCTCTCTGCTTTCTTGTGGCAGTAAGCAAGCAGCTCTGTCATGTGATCACTCCATGATGTATGAAGTCAGCACTGGCCCAAAGTAATGTAGCCATCTGATGATGGACTAAGGTGTCTGAGGCTGTGAGCCATAGCAATCCTCTCAGCCTTTCATGCTGTATTTCTGGGGTGTTTATCATAGCAACTGAGAGATGAATAATACACCTGAGTATTAGACAGTAGCCATTAGCCACGGACCTCTTCTCCATCCCAGCTTTCAGTCTGCATTCCTAAACAACATGATCAATATACTTAATCAAGGAGATTTTTTTAAGATAATAAAATGTTTTCAAATCTCCCTAATTAATTATCAACTATAAAACAAAGTACTCCATACATTTAAAAGGGGAGTCATTTGAAGAATCTGCACCCCCAATTATTTAAATCGCCTTATCCATACAGAGCTGGTCATCAGAGCAACAAAGGGACCACCTTCCTATCCAACCACCCTGGTAGTCCTTTCATACATAACTGGCCTGACCCCCAAGGCATAGAGTCTGCAACCACAAATTAATCAGATAGATAGCACATTAACACAGATTAATTTATTTGGCATTTCTCCTAGGTAACTTCCCAGTTAAAATGCCTGTCTACAGAGGATCCCTAAGAAACAGTCTAATAAAGTCTGATAACAGGAGGATCAGTGGGGTTGCTCTTCCATCATCAAGGGACTTTTCAGCACCTCTCTAATACCTGTGAGAGTCCGTTGCTGGCCACATTTTCAACAAAATTTGTACTAGGTTGTCAATTTGCTCAAGTAGTTTCACTTGAGAACTAAGCAGAAGATATAGACTATCCTTAAATATTTTTAGAAGAAACAAAAGCTCAGAGTCTGAAAGAAATTTCGATAGTTTGTGTCTTTCTATATATCTCACCCTCTGATTGTTTTTTTAAATGAACCTGTGTTCATAAGATAATTCAAAGATGTTCTCAGGCAGACACTGTGATGTTTTAAGCTAATAAAAAAGAAACCTGGGTAGGGCAACAGTTATCAGAATGCCAGCACTGAGTTCAAAGTGCAGACAACCATTATAAAATTCCCAGGGTAGTGGAACCTGAAAAATTAATTTAAAAAAAAAGAAATTACAAGACTAATGTTTTATCATTTGCTTTTAGAACTAATAATTTGATTGGGTTGGTCTATTTTTTGAGATGACAGAGTCATAGATGGATGGATAGATAGATGATAGATAGATAGATAGATAGATAGATGATAGATGATAGATGCTATAAAGCAACTTATAGAAGGAATTAATATTGGCTTACCATTCCAGAGGACTAGAGTTCATAATGGCCGGGACGGCATAGCAGCAGGAACAAGAAGCTGAGAGATTACATCTCTCAACTACATGTAGGAAGCAGAGAGAGCAAACTGCAAGTGTGGTGAGGTCTAGAAACTCTCAGAGCCTGTCCTAGAGCAGTAATTCATCCAGGGTGTACCTAAAGGTTCCATAACTTCACTATACAACACCATCAACTAGGGACCAAGTGTTCATATGCCTGAGCCTATGGGGGGGGGGACATTTCTCATTCAAACCTCTGTGGATGGATGGATGGATGGATGGATGGATGGATGGATGGATGGATGGGTGGGTGGGTGTTATACTGTTTAGGGAATACAGGCACTGCAAAAGTATGCAAATGTTTGGAAGACAGGATCTGTCCAAATTTTGGCACTCCTCTTCAGGTCCCCAGAATCCACCTGCCAGGAGAATTCTTAAATAGCTGTTGCCTGACTTTACTTGAAACCATGTTTCTCAGCCTATTATAGTGGAGCTTGTCCTATTTTACCTGAAGGACTTTTCCAATTAGAATGTTATAATCAGAAGTTAATCAGGCAGAACATTCATAATACTGTCTGTTATTTTACTAGGAATAGAATATATTTATCCCAGATATCACTTTCCTTCTTAGTCTCTCTACCTTTTACAGCTATGTAAAATTGAGGTTCTTAAATCAAAGGCAACATTTTTAGAATATAATAGTAAAAATGTGTTTTCATAAAGATTTTTAGGATGGCATTTTTTATTGTTATGAGTTTTTTAATATTATTTTTCTGAATCCTCAAATCAGTAAAATCCTTCTTTGGTACAACTATTTAATTTACCATTTTTTCTAGTTTAGCCAAAAATAAGCAATAATGATAAAAAATTGTTCATTACAAGTATGATTTCCAATTATCACTAGTCAATTTATACATCTTCCAAAGGACAGCTATGGAACATTATAATGAGCTGTCATGAACATAAAACTCTTTGCATTGAGAAATAAAATCTTGGAAATACTACAACTTAGAAATCACTTATTTTTAAAAAAATATAGCAAAGGAGAAAGCACAGGCAGAAAAGAACTGATGGAGAATTTTTTTAAAAAAATGTTGAATCCCAGCCTAATTTCTGGTCTGTTGTGACCTCCTGCTCTCCTGGCATCCTTCAAGGATTAGCAGATGAAGTTTCAATCATGCTCGATATTTTGCATTAAATAAATGTGGCCAAGAGATTTGATAATACACTGAATTCCAGCCCTTTAAGACATAGTAAGATTTCATTGACTGCACTCTATGTCCTTTTAAAAAGACGAGCACATGTTCATTCATGCTCATTCAGTCTGTGTTTTCTGATATATTTGCACCGGCTCATTCATTCTTCAGGCTAGGAGCTGAAAGAATGGCAAAATAAATGTCATTCTAGACTTAAACCTCCACAGTCTCACATTCTAAAGACAAGGAAGTAATTGTGTTAGTTAAGAAAGAATAAAAAGAATCACATTGAAGTATCAATGTGGAGGGCAAAGTGTCACAGGCTTGGTCAAAGAGCAAGGTGGAATATGGGCGGAAGGCATCAGAAGGTGACCCTCCTGGGAGCTGACATTTGAACAAGGCTCAGGTAAAAAACGTGAACAGGACAGCAAAGGACAGAAGTCATCCCAAATACAGCTCTGCTGCAGCAAAACCTCTGGCCGCTGCCCTCTTCTCTTTAAATCACTGGTACAAACAATGAGTTCTCAGGAGATCCAATAGCCACCTGAACCCCAAATTCCACTGGTTCCTCAACAGTTTTGCTCCCATGGTATACATGGTACACAAGAAAGCCGAGTCTCTTCAAGCCTCTGTGTTACACCTAAGAAGGCACAGATCTGAGAGGAGATTGTCCATCGTATTTCTGGGAAGATTTAGCCTTTCATGAATATCCCTGGTTGTAGAGAACTGCTTGGGGCTCCCATAGAAGGATCGATTTGAAGAACACCCTCACCCTACCATCCAAAATCCTCGTGTGTTCTTATGCACAGGTACCAGATCTGTTGCCTCATCCTGGCATCAAGACAACATTGAGCCAGCTCTACAGAATCTAGCAAAAGAAGATGGCCATCACAAAGTGCCATTCCCCTGCAAACCCAAGCATGTGTACTCCTCAGTGTAACACTGTGCTACAGCTCATACAGCAACAATGCTCACCACTTCAACAATATGCCCAGGTTCATATAACAACATGCTCACCAGAAGTGAGCACTGGCCCCACTGAAGTCACAGGGGCCTCAGCTGTTCAAACCTGCACTTGCACAGGTGTCCTCATCTCCATGGGGGACCACTAGAGGTAAAAGTGAAGCCAGCACAGCAGATTTCTGTTTGCTGGCACTCAGCTCCTCACTTAATCTAGCAGGGGTCATGTCAGTGGGTGGCTGAGTAATTCCAGGAGAGGGGTTCCAGTTGATGAAAATCACTGGGGATCCAGGGAAAATCTGACAAAGTGAAAACTCCCAAAGGGGAAGGCCAGACAGCTATTCTATCCCTCAGTACACTTGATGAGGCCTCTCTTATTCATCTATTGAGGTGGCTATTCCTGTCTGTCAGTTTTACTGTATCTGGAATTAACTAAAACCCCAAAATGGCTGTGCACACCTGTGAGGGATTGTTTTTCCTTAACTGGATCATTTAAAGTGGGATGATACACTAAAAATTCCGATCTTTGACATGGAAAGACACACCTTTAATCCAGATCTTTTGATGTGAGAAGAGGAACCTCAAATTTGAGCCACATACCCTCTGCTGGAGGGAGGGAGGGAGAGAGGGAAGGAGGGAGAGAGGGAGGGGAGGGAGGGAGAGAGGGAGGGAGGGAGAAAAGGGGACACACACACACACACACACACACACACAGAGAGAGAGAGAGACAGAGAGAGAGAGAGAGAGAGAGAGAGAGAGAGAGAGAGATTCATTCTATAAGTTGTTACTCTAGAGAACCCTAACAGCTATCTAAAATAATGAATCTCTTTTAGTTTGATTCTGTTGTATGTATTATACCCAGGCTCTCCTTTCAGCTTTCTCTTTCCTTGCTTTTGTTGCTGTGTGTTTGCATGTGTTTTGTTGGAATGGCATGAAATGGTGGGAACTTGCTAAAACGTGACTTGGAGATTCCAGGAAGGGTCATACTTGGCCATGCACATGCTGTAAATAAGTAGTGCCCAGTGATTCCTGGTACAAGAAAGGCTCCAAGTAGAAAGCGGGTCACCTCTAGGAACTTGCAGAGCCTGGCCTAATGCTCTTCTGTCCTTGCCATGAATTTTTGAATTCAGTATAGATTCTGGGTCAAACCAGAATGTTGGCCAACTTAGTATTCTCAAGCCAGGCCAACCGTGCCAGATACCTTCTGGTATGGTATCAGCCACAGCCAAGAGAGGACTGCCATCACAGAGAATGTCCCTCTGCATACTTTGAGGTTAAGCTGTTCCTTTCTGCAAGCCTCTCAGAAATGAGAATGCAAAAATTGTAGAAGAGATAGCAGCAAGTATGTACCAGATTAAAACGTAATTCTTCAAATGAGAAAAACTATTACAGCTTAACCATATACATACAAAAGGTTACAAATGCCAATATTGAATTATGCATCAAAACTGTGCTGCCTTTAGTATTTCCAATGCTCTGCTCGTAAAACCTCTAAAGACCGAACACTTACTGCTGAGGCACAACCTATGATAAAGTTATTCAAGAACACATTTAACAACATGCATGGGGTGATTGCAATGCTACTGCATGGTGACTGGACATTAAGATGAAATGATCCACATAAATTATAGGAAAATGAAAGAGTCACATTATCCCTTCCGCTGTGCCACCAGTGCCCAAATGATCACCTGCAGGCCACCTGTGTCCAATCTTCCTTTTGAAATGATATAGCCATGTCCTCTCCCATAGATCTGGTATATGAAGAGTCTTTGTACCAAGGGTCTGAAGTTCACATGCCTTCATAAGTGAAGAAGAAAGTTTGTGAATAAGGTAATGGAAGTTTGGATATGAGAGAATTAATATTCCTTCTAAAGGCGTTTAGCATAAGAATGTCTTCTAATGCTGTGAGCCATATGTGCCACCCCTTCCTCTCCTTGCACCCCTGTAAAGCAGCATCAGTTACTGAGCTGGCATCATGAAGTCCAGTGAACTGGATAATAAATACTGCCAAGATCTTACAGTTCCCTTTGGTTTGCACATGAAGCAGAAAGGCCAAAGAAAGGTATTTCCTATTGGCTATGGCTTCACCCTTCCCTACTTATGACTAGTCTATGTCATCATGAACTATACTCTTTCACTTGTTTCTTCAGCTAACAAAACTTTATTGAATACCTGATATGTTCCAGCCATTGATTTCAACACCAAGAACACAGAACTTAATAAGTAGCTCACAGTCTGGGAGAATATATTTTTAAAATATTTTAATATTCAGAAATTGCATCAAAATATTCCCCTAAATCCAATTCTTTACTGCAAAGAAACTGGGACCTAAGTTTCTAGGGAATGTACTGTGAACAGTTCCTCCCTCACATTTCAAACCCCAAGGCTCATACAGAGGACAAGCCAATATCTGAAGCTTGGAAACTGCAGTAGACATTACCTCATGCTACATGCTTTTCTCGTTCAGAGTGGCTCCAAGAGAAATGGGATTTCAAGAACATTCCATTCTGCCAACGGTTAGGTGATATATTTGAAACAGTCCATTTCTGGACCTCTCTAATGGGTGGCATTTATGAAATGTCCTTCTCCTCCTTGAATCAAATGATATTGAGATTTCTTTTATCCTGCATTCCACCAGCCCTTGCTTAGTGTTTATATGGCCAAAATCTCGAGCAAGTCGTTCAACTCCATCCCTGTACTTACTGTTTTGCTACTGAAATGCAAACTCCCCTGGGTAATTCCAGGCAATTTCTTTACCGAGAGATCATCTCTGGCCACAGAGCGGCTCAGCTGCAACCCATGCTGTGTGTGCTGCATAATACTGTAACATTTTCAGAGTCAGGGAAGATTTATTCAGTGATCAACTGCTTCAGCATCCCGAATCACTCCTGAGACAGCCTGTTAAAGAGGGGACCTTGAGGGAACTGAAAATATAAGCAAGAAGTAAAGTAATCCCCTCTTTCTCTTTTAACTCCTTAAGCCCCATAAGAAGACACTAGCTTTTTACTTGTGTGGAAAAAAATACTCAGAGAAAATTCTTTCAAAATAATGATAGTATTTATCTGAACAAGGTGAAATTAAAGATAATTTCTAGTTTGATTATGTTCTACAATAAACTTTAAGTATATACTAAGAAAATATTTAGTGTGTAGTTATGTGCTGTCCTTCCAAAAGAACTTGGGTTGAAAACAAACTATACAATTAGTTATCTTGGGAATTGGCTCAGTGTCTGTAACACTTGTACCATTCACACAAACTATAGAAGGGTTAGGTACAGACAAGAAGCAAACTAGATGGTGCACTTAAAACTGGTATTTACAGGGATTGATATAATTGCATTTACTACTACTGACTAAGTAGAGTTGTAAGATTCTAACCCATTTACAGGGCCATCATGGTAGCTCATGCTTGCCTAAAATGGAGGATCACCACTGCTGCCAAATACAATCTTAATTAAAAAAAAAATGAATTCAGAGCTAAATATGCTCAAGGAGTATGCAAACACTACAGTATGTTTACAGATCTCTGAGATCCTAATAAAATGAAAGTCTGGCTTTCCACTGGCTCTACAGTAGAAATGGGCAGAGGGATGCTAACTGAGTGAAAACCTAAAGGGCAGATGACAGAATTCTTTGACTACTCTTGTCTGTCCACTTCCGTGGAGGAAAAAAACAAACAATAAAAAAGGAAGGAGGGGAGGAAAGGGAAGAAAGAGAAGGGGAGGGAGGGAGGGAGGGAGGGAGGAGGAGGGGGGGAGGAGGGAGGGAGGGAGGGAGGGAGGGAGGGAGGAAAACAAAAAATCAGTAAGCCACAGCTTGGCTTATTATTGATGTCACAATCAAGGTAAGCTGTCTCAGTATGGACACAACCTCCCTCTGATGCCGTATAGTATTACTTCGATGGAATTCCTCTTTTTAAAGAAAGTAAATTTGTTCAATGAGTTGGCTGGGGCATTTGCTTATTTAGTGACAGGATCTCTAACCTTCTTGTCATTTGACCTCACATTTACACAGCTAAGAGCAAAATGACCAAAGGGGTGCAGTCTAGTGTGATGGACAAGAAAGATGAGTACTGACAGACATTGGGGCACAGGACAAGCAAAGGATGCTCCCTCCACAGGTCAATCAAAGGGTGCCCCCTCCACAGGTTAGCCTGAAGGAACTCAGTGATAAACTAAGTATCACAGGAGAAAGAAACAAACCTGTGTGTGAAACAACTGGATGCTAAATAATACCCCTCTCAGAAAGCAGTCAGCCACACACTGTGAATTTTTGTTTTAATGTTTACTATTGAGGATGACTGTTTGTTGCTTTAAGAAAAAAGAAGTCTGGTCATTAGAAAAGATCAATCCTGGGTCCCAATTGTGAACTGAAATAGGCATCAATTGCAAAGCTGTTTGTGGATATTCAAATTAACTGTCGTTTTCACTGAAATAACAAAAGCTAAAATAACTCACAATCTTTGATTACCTAGAAAAGAAAGGCATTCTGTCTAATTAGTAGGCTAATCATTTTTACCAGGTGGACATTAGCCAGTATTTGGTCTTTAATTATGACATATACAACAACTCACCCAGAAAATTAAAAATATCAATGTCAAAGCTTAATCTTCTTCTGCTGGTACTTGTGAGAAAGAAAAGCTAAGACTTGAAATTTTAAGAAGAAAAAAAAAAACGGAAGAAAGAACGAGACACAGCCAAGGGAGAGACGCCATTTCCAGGGACTTCTTTTTCTCTGAAAGAACGAAGGCTTCTCTCAGTACAGTTTGCTCTTTAACCGTCCAGTGAACCTCCCTCCTGTGATGAGTGTGCGCTGGTGTGTATCTCCTGATCTCTGGATGCATCAAGGACGACACTTGAAAAATCAATGTGCCCTCTGAAAAGGGGGAGTGAAGATTTTAAAGCTAGATACACACACGTGTGTGGGTTTAGAGTTTTTAATCCCTTTAAAGGAATGTTTCACTAATGTTATCGGATTTGACATTATTTTCTCTTGTTCTAATCATGTCCTGTAATTAATTCAAGATTTTTAAATAAAAAGATAGAGAGAAGAAGGGAAGGGAGATATGGGGAAGAGGGAAGGAGGGATCAAGGTGTTTCTTGGGAAAAATTGAAGTAGATACCAGACCTCTATGATTCCACCATTTCCAACTCCTCCAGGTAGATTACACTGAATTATGTGCACAATAGTCTACATTCTTCTGAACTACTCAGGACTACCACCAATGGGACTGTCTCTCTGTCTCTCTCTCTATGCTTCTCTCTGTGTCTACACACACACACACACACACACACACACACACACACACACACCCACACATGCAGTGCCTCTGCATTTGTTCATTTACTCCTTTCTAGTGCTATATAATTTCATCTTAAGGCCAATTAAACACACACCTGCATTTATGAATATAGGCAGCTATGCACCAGCATACAGTCAAAGAACCTCTGCAGTGGTTTGTAGCCAAATGACCCCCTCTTGTCTACACATGCTTCACAGATTTTCTACCTAGTTGGGATGTCGGTGAGGTATTTTCTGACTTGTTTCATGAGCCGTAGTCAAAACGACAGTTTTACCTTGGTTTTCTAAGTTGTAATCATAACTTACAAGGCACCATGCTTGTAAGCAATGTGCTTGTCTTGGTAATTAGTGATTACCCGTAAGTTAGTCTCTCCCTGTCTTTGTGCACTTGGCAACCATCTCACCCAGCAGCTACCACAGCCCCACAAAGCTGCTGGGAGAATGCTTCTCCCAAGTTCTGCAGCTCTTCATGGTTAGGTAGCAGCACTGGTGACCTATGGCATGAACCTCAGTAAAGTGAAAAACATTTTACTAGCTGTCTTCTCAGCTGTGACAGGTCTTAGTCAAAACCAAGGGAGTGTGACCTGCCAATCAGAGTAGTGAGAGGCCCAAGTGCCATGTGTCCCAGGATTCAGCAATCCCTTCAGCAAGATTCCCTCACCCAGGATGGCAGATGAGCCTTTTTTCCATCCTCACTTGTGACTCGCTTGGTCATGGAGTTAAGTGACTTAAATGTGAAAATTATTTCCCATGCATTTTCTGTCTTTGGTTTTGATAGGTAGTCATTGGTTTATTGAATCTACAATTCCCCAGTAAAGATCATTGTTCTGCTTCCAAAAGTGTGTGGGTGGGTGTGAGTGTGTGTGTTTGAAGGTATGTGACAGTGTGTATGTCTGAGTGTGTGAGAGTGTGTGTGTTTAAGGTGTGTGTGTGTGTGTGTGTGTGTGTGTGTGTGTTGTAATTGAGGGTTTGAACACTGTCACACTCCAGGAAATGTGCACCAGGGTCTCTGAAAATGTAAACCAATACTAAACTGCTAAGCCCCAATTCACAGCACCACATGCTCTCATCAACCCAGTAGCTCCAGGAGAAAACATGCAGAAATACACACATGTAAGAGTATTCTCCATGTGCTGTTGCTGACAGTTCATAGTAGCTGACTCTACTTTTTCAACTGGTACCCAGCATGCTTTTTAAAAACTGGCCTGTGGGTCAGACCCTTGGACTTAGAAAGAACTTTGTCCATGACAACTAATGAGATCTTGACAGCTGTTCCTCACGTAGCTCCAGAGTCTCTCTAAACTTAGAACTGCCTAGAAGGCTTGGCCAAACACAGGACTCTGGGCATCACAGAAGATCTAGGATCAGGCCTAGGAATTATGTTTCTTTCTTTTAGAACTTTTAATTTTTTTAATTATACGAATATGTGTGAGAGGGTGGGGGTGGTTATATACATAATTAAAGTACCTGTGGAGGCCAGAAGAGGGCGTTGTATCCCCTGAAGCTCAAGTTTCAGATGGGTGTGAGTTGTCCATTGTAGGTGCTGAGAACTGAATCTCGGTCTTCTGTAAGAGCAACAGATGCACTTAACCTCTCAACCATCTCTCCAGCTCTAAGAAGTATATTTTTAACAAGTTCCTAAGAGATTGACTTAGTTCAAGTTCTATTGCTACCATGAAATACCTGAGGCTGGGAGTTTCATGAAGAAAATGGGTTTATTTCATTCACAGTTTCAGAGTCTTCTCAGATCCAGTGAGGACTATCTTGCATCACATGGTAGATGGAATCATAGTGAGAATGTGTAAGAGGGAAAGATCACTTGGTAAGACAGGAAGCCATAGGAAAAGGTGTGGGGGGGGAGGAGGGTGTATCATCTTGCTTGTTAATACAACCTTCTCAAGGAAATTACCTAACCCTACCCGCTACCCATAACTGCTTTGATCCTTCCAAGGACAGAATCCCCTGTTACCTCACCACTTCCCAAAAGAACTTACCCCTTCAAGCAGTGATTCTCAACGTTCTAATGCTGTGACCCTTTAATAAAGCTCTTTGTGTTGTGATGACCCAACCATAAAATTATTCATTTCTACTTCACAACTGTAATTTTGCTACTGTGATGAATCATAATATAAATACCTGTGTTTTCTGATGTGATGGGGAATGTCCTTCTGTATATATGTTTCTCTTATTGGTTGATGAATAAAACACTGTTTGGCCAATGGAAGAAGGAAGATAGGCAGGGCTAGGAGACGAGGAGAATTTCAGGAAAGGTAGGCAGTGAGGGAGACGCCATGTGGGACCGGGAAGGTAGGATGTGCCAGGAGTTCTCTGGTAAAATAAGACCACATAGAAATACTTACATTAATAGAAATGGGTTAATAATTAAGACAGAGCTAGCCAATAAGAAGCTCTAGCCATCGGCCAACAGGTTTTTAATTAATATAGCATCTTTGTGTTTATTTGGGGGCTGAAGCAACTGTGGGATCTGGAGGGACAGGAAACGACACAGCACTGATGGTCTTAGTTGACCCCTGTCAACTAAGGTCATTCGGCCCTCCAAAGGGTTTGAGACCCACAGGTCACAGGTTGAGAACTACTGCCTTAGGGATTCCACATCTTGGCATCATCATGCTGAGGAACGAGCCCTTTGGGAATTCAGCCACATTTGAAGCACAGTTATGAAAATGGTAGATACTCTGGGGACTTCCCTTGATGAATCATGGCTATAAACAAGGGGACTTTCATTCATTACATTGCAAGCTATTTCAGAGTAGTAAAATCAAATTCACTCTATGGAGAAGATGTGATGCCAAACGGCTGTGTAGGGTGGGGACTAGGCCATTTGGTTCCAGTCTCACCAGAGGTAGGTTAGCTGATGCTCTAATGATGGCATCATTCACCAGGTGTCATGGGCTACTTCCTCAAGAATAAAACTAGAACCAGAGTTTGTTCCATTTTATAAAGGAATGCTAATCCGGCAATGTGTTCCTACAGTTAGAACACACATACTTCCTGTCCAAGGAAAAAGATTTTCACTAATATTGACCTGGAAAGAGATCTCCTACTTGTCTCTTCCCGACCCCCTCCCCGTGGAAAATAATACCCAGATAAACACTCTACTCGCTTACACTAAGGAAGGACAGAAGACATCAGGAGACACAACACAATCCAGCAATGCACACATAGCTTTTCAAGGAACAGAAACTTGAATAACTGGGTCTGGTGACTTAGCTGACCTGGCACTGATTTTTGAACTATGTATTTGGTATCTTGACCACTATCCAGGAGATTCTGGAGTGGTGTGCCTTCCCGTCTGTTTTAACAGCATCTGCTTTCAACAGGCATTTTGGTTGCACTTGTTTTTGGCAGAGGCTAAGCCTGAACTTAACCTGGAAGCACGGGCAGCTCCTGGGATGGGATGGAAACACAAGGCTCTCTTTTTAGGAACATCTCCACGTTAGAACTGTCTGGTAAACTGACCAGCTGCCACTCACTGCTGTTTAATCTGCTCTCTGCTGGCTTTGGAGAAGAGAGTCTTCTACCCTCAGCGTGGCAAGATTCTAATGTCCTCTTCAAAGCTGAGAGCTTACAAATGGATAGCCAAAACACTCAGCCTTCATTTGGAACAAATAAATGTGCATGAATTTGTGTTGAATTTGGAAAAACAAAAAGAGGCACAAAACTGTTCTTAGCATTGTTAATTTAGATGGGCTGTTAGAATCTAGTGATGTGTGTGTGTGTGTGTGTGTGTGTGTGTGTGTGTGTGTGTGTGTGTGTAATTTTAAAGTCTATGAAAAGTATATTTTGAATTATGGAATTATAATCTATTAGGTATTTTTTCCTAAGAATTAACATTTCTCAATCTGAAGAAGGAAAATAACAATAACCCACTGAATTCTAAATGAATTCTCTCCTTGTATCATGCCTAAATACATGCCAAATATTATAAATATTGTGTATACTAGCAATAACAGTTCTAGAGAAATCTAAAATAAGTAATATTAGTCACTTTCTTTGATGTTCAATTTGTCTCTTTTTAAAATTTGTTTCTTCTTTCTTTTTTAAAAATAGGGTCTTGCTATGTAGACCTAGCTGGTTTGGATCAGGTTAGCATTGAACTCACAGAGATCTGACTGCTCCCACCTCACAAGTGCTAGAATTAAAGGCATCTACCACCACTTTTTGCTAATTTGACTATTTAACAAATGAATTGTAAAATTTCTCACCACCCACCTCTGAAAGATAGCTTGCATGAAGTACTCCAAGTTGGCTGCAGCCCAGCACTGAACAGAGGAGGAAGAATGTGCTTATGGCAAAATCCCTTGCTAGCTAACTGGATTTCCTTCATCCTGTAGGGAAAAAACTGTTGGAGGAGTGCAAGAGAAAAGCATTCTAGGACACAGGAAGTGCAAATTATAGTTACCAAAAAAACAGACTGATAAATGGGTATCCCCCAGCACACAAGACCAACTGAACTGATAATAAGAGCTCAGTGGTTATTTCAAGAAGACTAAAGAAATGTCTCAGACGTGTGTGTGTGGTGACACTGACATGGATATGTCTAGTGATATAGGTCTCTTATGACCCCACAGCCCAGTACAGCACTTTAAACCACCAAGCACGGACTGACTCTGGCCTGTGTCACCAAGATCAGATAGGATATTGTGCTATAGCAAAAATAGTCTGGCACTGACCTAGGATTGGAAAGATCAGAAGACTGTCATGGTTCCTCTACAGGTGCCTTTAAAGAAGCCTTATAACGTTGCTAAGTTTGAGTTTGTCGTGTCTACAAAGTAAACAACCCTCCCACAAATGCTAGTCTTCACAAGGGAAGTTTGGAAAGACACTCCTCACTTCTCTGTAGTTTAAAGCATGTTTCTTCCAGCATACTGGTGGAAATAAAACCTGTTTGAATTGCAACACACATATCACAGGGCTTTCATCTTGGAACTGATACACAATGTTGGTGAATCCTCAGTGAAGGCAAAGTGGGGAGGGGGCTCAGAAAACTCCCAGGAATCAAGTCCATGCATTTTAATAAGTATCGTAATGGAGGACCAACATCTGCTTTTGAACTCCATAGCCACCCCACTGCAGTCTCTGTCAATGGTCTGATCCATATCCAAATGTCTCCCCTATCCAGAGTCCAGACAGCACTGCCAAGGTTGCCTTACTATTTAAGATCTCCTTGGGTCTCTTATCGGTACAGATTGGAGTTGTCCTTCCTGTAAGGTGTTAAATTTACAAGACTGTACCTGGTGTAAATAGGAGTGTTCTTTAGTCATTATGCATCCCACACCTGAACCTACCATGAACTTCCTAGAGACTACTTCTGACCAATGGGAAGATAGAAACAGATCTGCGGATGGGGTAGGAAGGGGTAAGGAGACAGAGACTGTGGTGAGGATAAGGATAGAAATGGGGAAAGGGAGAAGAGGGGAAGACAAGGAGTGGAGAGAAAGGACAGGGGACTAGAAGTTACAAATTTGGTGTTTATAGTTACAGATCACAGTAAAATGATGAACAGATAATTAGACAAGCTCTAAGTCAGAATTTTTAGAATGTTCTGCACATTGAAAGGAGGAGCTCCGGGCTTGAGTTGTCAGATACCACTAATCTGAGAACTAAAAGTGTGATATTGAAGGTCTGTGGTAACACATTTTGGTAGTCCTAGTTTATTATCAGACAATCACATCACAAATCTCTTCCTACAAAACAAGATAAGGAAGCACCTTACCAAGTGGAATCATCGAGATCCTGCTCTAGGTAACTCAGGGAGATCCAGGACCAGAGCAGCAGCCTGGGCAGCTTTAAGAAAAGAGACACCCCTCCCCCCCAAAAAAAATCCCACCACTCCAGAGGAGGCAGAGGCAGAAAGATCTCCATGAGTTTGAGGACAGCCTGGTCTACAGAGTGAGTGCCAAGATAGGCTCCAAAGGTACACAAAGAAACCCTGTCTGGGGGGGGGGAGGAGAGATAGAGATAGAGAGAGAGAGAAAGAGAGAGAGAAAGAGAGAGAGAGAGAGAGAGAGAGAGAGAGAGAGAGAGAGAGAGAGAGAGACTGCCCTACCTCAATCTCAAGAAAGGGAGTAAATGGAAGAGCAAGCATTGGGAACAATTACCATGTATGGGATCCCTGCAACAATAGAAGCCTAGCTCTGAGTCTTCGAGTTTATTAATTTTTTTAAAGAAAAAAAACTTTATTTAAATCAGGCCCATAGCAGGTTGGCTGAGCTCACGGCAGCCTCTCTCAGCCTGCAGATGTCTGTCTGAGCTGCCACATGGCAGGAACTAGCCCTGAGGGTCTCAGGAGCCCAGAAAAGGACCCAAAACTTCTTATTCCAGGGCCGGTTCCAAAACTCCTCATCCCTTTCCAGTTCATTACAAGCGCCTATTGTTTGCCATATTTATCTGCCATCGCTGCTGTTTGTTAGCAAATGGAAAGAGAAGTGCCAGTTCTGAATTTCAGCGTGCCCTCAGAACAGTGCAAAGGCGCTACAGGAATTGCACGACAGATGGTCTTTGAATGATATACAGAACCTCTGCCCTTGGGCCCGCTTTGGAGGAGCTGTTTTGGATTGTTGCTCATAAGAGTGGGAGGTTGTTGTGTGATATGTGATTATTCCACAATAATTTTAATTATTTTGCCTGTTTTCAAACAATGGTCTCAGCCTTTTTTAATTTTTACACTCACTGAGTTGTGACATGAGCATTCTTTTCTCCATGTTAGCAGGGATTAAAATCAGGCCCTGTATCCCTTCCCATTCTTCAAAGAATCCACGTTTAAATAAATTACTTTGGTCTGGAAACCAAGTTACATGGAGTCCTCCTGGCATACACACTAGCAAGGAAAAAAAAAAATCCTTCTTGTGGTGTCTGGTTAGAGATTGTCACAGTAACAAGATCCAGGCAAAGCTTCCTGTTTGCCTCTTCAGAGCAGGGCTGTGGCGAAGGGAGCTTCATTGACATGCATGTGGGGATCCCACTGGATCTGCTCAAAGGTACAGTCCAAAGCAGTCAGACAGCATTGGTTGTGCATGTAAATGAGGCTCCTAAGGTGGGGTGCAGGCTTCTGGAGAGATGGAAAATATGCTATCCTCGTCTCATCCAACTCCAATAGAAACTTCTAGAGGTTTTCTAAAACATCAGAAGCCAGGAAGGAGCAGATGCTAAGTTTTCCAGGCACTGGGGCATTTCTCCTCACTGGGTAGATGTAGCAGCTGAGCCCAAAGCAGAGCAGGTTGAGATCAGAACCCTGCTTTTGGGTTCTTGGCACCAGGAGCCAACCTGTATGTCCCAGTGGTCCAGACTGGGCTGTCTCCACAGTCCAGTGTCAGACTCCAACTCACAACCCAAAGAAGTGTACCATTCTGGTCAATGCCAAAGCTCTCCAGAAATATAAAATCTACAGTGACTCTCCACCTCAGAAACCTCTGGGATGAGTTAATGCTCCCACGAAGCCTGCTTCACTGGACTGTAAGATTATAAAGCTTTACATGGAATTTGTTTATATGAAACTCTCCCTTTATGACTGAACTCTATACTCCTAAATAGGTTGTGCATCTAGCTGCAGAAAAATCAAGTTTAGATAACCTCTAAGCTGAATGGTCCAGCACCTTGGTAATAAGAAAATAGTTCTTCTCCTCAGTCTCCAGCTAAGTGGTAGAGTTGCCTGAAATTCTAAGAAAGGGACTTGCTAGAAAAGTATGCAGACAAAACTGTGACCCTGTTACTTGATAGAGAAATGCCCCCACAGAGTCGTAAGTGCTTCCCAGCAACTGTGGGTTTGTTTAATCCTCTAAGAAAGGCTCCACTAACAGAGAGATACCCAACCCACACAGCAACTAATACCCAAACAAAATTCGGATAACTCCCACTGTGTTGACAAAAAGGATTGGGGAAATGTCCTCCCCTCCTTCTTAAGGAAGACATGCCTCCAGTGAGATCCAGCCAGCAGGTCTTCCCAGGAAACAGCCTCATGCTTCCTTCCAGCAAAAGCTTGGTGTGCAAAGATTTATAAAGAGCACCAATTCACAGAGAAGACCTACAGATTGGCGCTCAGTATCTCAAGGAGTCTCTGCCACTTTTCTTTCAAGGCACAGAGGATACAGCAAAGTCAGCTTCGAACAGCTTGCTGGGGCATAACAGCTTTATAAACATGTGCCTGCTGAAAGTGCTGGCTAAGGTGCATGACTCAAACAATGGCTGTAGTGTCAGCTACCACAAACCATGGGAACTGTCTTCCCAGCTTGTCTGAAACACTAAGGCACAATTCTGCTACATACGTGACTATGTCAAAAACCAGGTTCCCATACGGGTCATTACGTTCCATAAACATCAGACCCTCTCAATATCAGGCACATTATACACTCAGCTCCATCTTTGTAAAGTAAACCAAACAAACAAACAAACAAGAAAAACCATGCAAGAAGGTATTTATTATCCTTATTATATAATTAAAATTTGGTAACAGGAATCTCTCAGATGGAGTAAAATAACATTTAGTTGAGTTAGTATTTGAACCTCTAGTTGTTTAGTTCCAAAGACCATATTCTTATCGTTGATCTGTGTATGTGTGTATGGAGTAAAAAGGCATTCAGAAAGGGCAGATAGTTTCACAAAAATTAAAGCAACATTCACAGTTTGAATTCTTGAGAAAACTAGGCAATATGTGACACTCAATTGTCAACAGATGATCTTGAACTGGAAAACCTTTCTATAGATCTACAGCCAAAAGTATCAGAGCAGTTTGTCTTGCTACTTCATTTTGATTATTTTGTGTTTACCCTAGCAAGACCTAAGTTCTGGAAACTCAACCTTTTTGACAAATAGGATTTAGCCTACAGTGACCAAATTCAGACGAGATGTGCCATCAACATCAACTCCAGAAATAAAATCCACTGATACTGCATACCCACAATAAATTGCAGCAAAACACACTTCTAATTAATAATTGTGACAAAACTAAATAAATAAGTGAAATAAACATCTCTTTAAACACAGAGAGTTATGATCACCAACAACATGTACCTGTTGACTATATGTGAAAGTTAAGGACAGATGACTCTTTGATTCAAGTACCCAATGCATCTTGCACTTGGTAAAGAAATTTTCTAAGCTACAAGAATCATGATAATTTGTCCCCTGCTAGCCAAGCCAAATTCCATTCAGGTCAAAACATAGTAAGTTAGGTCAGTGGTGAGATGAATACATATGTGCACCTAATAAAAAACCAACGGATACCTATAATTCAGCCACTTTACCAAATTTCCTGAGAGCTCACTTTTATTATTGTATTATTATTATTATTTTAAAAACTGAGAATCAAAAGAGTGGCTCTCTACAGGGACCCCAAGACCTCTATGGATGACAATCTTGACAGTTAAAAGATTGTACAAAGTGCTTTTACTCTGACCCACATGTGAGTTAGGTTCAAGAGCTTAAACATACACACACACAAGTGGGAACAAGAGGGCAACTCACAGAGGCATCCCAGATGGAAGAAAACATCAAGTCCCAGATGCAACTTATGAAGACAGAATTTGAATTTTCTAATTGTTTCTATAAAGAAAAAAAATGAGGCTAATGGAATTACATTGGAAACAGTCATTTAATCACACACAAATTGCTGACCAATGTCTCCACACATCTAGTCCTGAGCTCCTGCTCACATATGTAACCTTGCCAAACTTGAAATCCAATAAAACGAAGCCCTCCACAACTCTTGGAAAAGAAGCTGGTGATTCCAGCCATACCATGTTTCATGGTCAAACAGGATCAGTTTGACACAGCAGCCAAGGACATACGAAGCAGCAAAAGGGCCACAGAGATTATCTGTGCCAGTCATTTTCAAAGCATGAACCTCTTTGGAACTGTTTCCGGATGGCCCACCCTCTGGCTTCAGTGACCAATCATGCACTGCAGGGAGAGCAAGAAAGGAAAACTAGCTGCACTGACTAGACAGACATTGCCAAGCCTTGCCGACACAACTCGAATTGAATTTCATATCAACACCTAATGAATACACACATTGGTAGGAAGGTTTAATTCTGCAACAGGCAACTGCAGACCTCCAGACTGCTAAACAAACTTAATCCCAGTGTATGTTCAGAATTCCATGCATACACTCTTTCTATCCATTTCTTTATGACAACAGTTGTTAGATTACAGATCTACCAAGGAGAAGGAATTTAGTTCTGGCCTCTAAAACCATATGTGAACTGAAGAGACCTGCGCAAGAGCAATGAGTTCTAATAGAGACTAGGTAAACAACATAAATTCCCATTTGGACAGGCAGTGTGCTTCATTGCAGACTCCCACACTGAGCCTTGTTGTTCATGGCGGTTCTCAGCCACGACTTTTAGAATACAGTCTCTCTTGTGACCCAATAAGAGCTGTTTCCATGACTGTGACCCCATGTCACTCCCCCATACCTCTGATAGTTCCTCTCCCGAGTCCTCCTTAATCCAGTATCTTCTTGGAACCAAGGCCAGTCTATGGTCTGTGATGAGTGATATCCTTCTGTATATATGTTTCTCGTATTGGTTAATGAACAAAACACTTATTGGCCAGTAGCCAGGCAGGAAGGATAGATGGAGCTACCAGACAAGGAGAATTCTGGGGAGAGGAAGGCAGAGGGAGGACACTGCAGGAAATGCCATGTAGCTATGGGGAAGACAGGATGTGCCAGGAGTTCTCTGGTAAAATAAGGCCATGTAGAAATACATGGATTAATTGTAATGGGTTGATAATTAAGAGAGAGCTATCCAGTAAGAAGCTTGAGCCATAGGCCAAATGGTTTATAATTAATATAAATCTTTGTGTGTTTATTTGGGGATAATCTGCTGTTGGACCAAGCAATAAAGAAACTCCATCTATAGGTCTTGATAAAGAATAAACATACAACCCTCTCTCCTTCAAGTTTTAGTACATTTGGGAAGCCTAAAGAAATTTAACAAAATTTAGTGAAGTAAATATGCAGTCTCAACCATAGAGCTAAGACCTATAGGCATGAGATGATGTGAATGTGGCTTGGAAATAAATCCAAACCTCCTAAAGTCTTCCTGGAAGGTACTTGAACCCAACCACTCTGAAAGACAACATGGCTTCACTTCATTGAGGCTCCTTGCCTCAATGACCACACATTCAAATGGAGTCTTTCTGCCACTCTGCCAGAGGCATTAGTGAAGCATATCACTTCTTCTGCACTAATGGAGCTGTGACAGGGGTACAGGGTACGTACACAAAGAACTACTGGTAACTGAAGAAAACTGGGATCTGGAGAGGTAGCCCTCCCCAGGGAAAATCACACCAATTGGTTGTCCAATTGTGCTAAACACAGTGCTAAACAGTCAGCCCTGAAAACATACATAAGAGTAACACTATACAGATTGAGCAGGTCATAGTTACATATAAGTGTAAGGACTCCGGCATTATGCTGGCCTGCCCCTGTCACCAGGCAGAATGTACTCAGGCAGTACCCTGGTTAGCCCAGGTACAAAGGACCCCTTTAAAAGAAAAACCGCACCCATTTATGCTCTCTCTGCTCTCTTTCCTGCTCCTCTCCTTTCTGGCTCTCTTTCCTTCTGTTGCCCTTGGGCAGACAGGACTTTTCCTGTACCCCTCTTCTCTTCTGTCCTATCTCTGTGTCTCTTTCTCTTTACCTCTCTTCTCTTGCCTTCCCCCTTCCCTCACCTTTCTAATAAAACTTCTCACTTAAACTCCATCTGCCTGGCATGTTTGTTCCCTAGATGCATGCAATAACAAAGAGTGAAAAAGGAGGCCATGAATTTGAAGGAAAGTTGGAAGAGGCATATGAGAGGATGTGAAGGTAGCAAAGGAAAGGGGGAAACATTATAATTTCAAAAATTAAATTTGTAAAGTTTAAAAGTGAAAAGAAAGAAGCAGGAAGCTCTAAATGAGAAGGGAGATACTGAGAAATTGTGGAAGCAGAATCATGAGATGACTCCAAAATTCTGCCCTCACAGTGCCCATGCTTCTTATATAATTCCTCCTCATTGTAGCTAAATCATGGGTTGCACCTTTATGATGTGACAAAGGTCAAGGAATTTTGTAGATGTGATTGAAGTCTCTAGTCAGTTGTTTTTGAGTTCATCAAAAGCAAAATGATCTTGGTTGTGTCCAACGGAATTAGGTGAATGCTGAAGTGAATGTGGCTAACGCATAGAAATTAGGAGTAACAAGAACTGATCCTCCCCCACCCAGTTTCTACACTAGAGAGGGCCTATAGGGCCATGTGATGATGACTTCAGAGGCTTCTAGGAACAAGGACCTAGCAGGATGTGCCAGGACTCCTGATGCACATATGACAGGGGTACTACATGGATGGGATGTTGGTTTACACCTCTAAAATTTTGAGAATTTGTTATGAGACAGAAGCACAGTTATAAACAGTTGTGGAGGTTCTTTCCCACCAGCCTGGTCCCACAGATGCTTTTCAGCCCCAAATAAGCATACAGAGTCATATATTAATTATTAAACTGTTGACCAATGACTGGGACTACTTATTGGCTAGCTCTGTCTTAATTATTAACCCATTTCTATAAATCCAAGTATTTCCATGTGGTCTTGGCTTACCAGAGAGTGTCCAGACCTGTCACTCCTTTGTGGTCTACATGGCGACTCTTTCCAGTGCTTCTCTGCCTACCTTTCCCAGAATTCTCCTCATCTCCTAGCCCCACCTATCTTTCTGCTTCTATCAGCCAAACAGTGTTTTATTCACCAACCAATAAGAGAAACATATATACAGAAGGACATCCCCCATTAAAACAATAGGTATATTGAGGAGTGAAAACATATATGAAGTAGAGTATGTTTCGAGTTGATAAAAAGGATGTCTCTGGGGTTACTGTCTTAGGATGAGAGATGAAGCAGTTTAATTGATGATCGATTGATTTTTTAGTTTTTTTGAGGCAGGGTTTCTGTTTGTAGTACTGGCTGGTCTTGAACTCACAGAGATCCACCTGCCTCTGCCTCCTGAGTACTGGGATTAAATGTGTGCCATTACCTCCGACTCAGTTTAAAATTTTATAAGATTTATTTATGTAATGAGCATGCATGTTTGGCCTACATATGTGCATGTCTGTGCCCATGGAGGTCTGAAGAGTACATCAGGTCCCCTGGACTGTAGTTACAAATGGTTGAGAACTACCATGTGGGTTCTGAATCCAGGTCCTCCGAGAGAGCAACAAGTGCTCTTAGCTGCCAAGCCAGCTTCCCAGCCCCAAGAGATAGACAGTTTTAATTTGCACATAGTGAATATATCTGAAGGGTCTACAAGGCCTTGGGATATAAGGTGCACAGGCTCCACCCTAGTGTCCACATCTGAGAGGCCAGACACAGAGTGAAGGACCAAATCTGAAACAATAGAAGACAGAGTAGCCACAGGAACCAATCTGCATGGATGTGGGAAGCTACAGGCAGAAGGTCAAAGTAGGACAACTACCTTTACAGGATTCTGTGCAACTGCTCTGAAAAGGGTGTTAGCGGAGGTATTTTTGTTTATAAGAAGTTAATCAAGCTCGGGCGTTGGAGGTGCACACCTTTAATCCCAGCACTCGGGAGGCAGAGGCAGGCAGATCTCTGTGAGTTCGAAGCCAGCCTGGTCTCCAGAGTGAGTGCCAGGATAGGCTCCAAAGCTACACAGAGAATCCCTGTCACACACAAGAAAAACCAAAACAAAAAACAAACAAAAAAAAGAAGGTAATCAAATCATACAGGGTTGTGGTCAGTAAGTGATCTCTGGGAAAAGTATAAAGCATGGGGGAAAAGGGCAAGTGAGAGGAGGGAGTGGAATTCCTCTTGAGATTCAGTGGAGGCCAAGGAGCAAGTGGGACATTTCCTGGGGCTGTGCTCACCAGTCTGAAATGTCATCACTTGAGAGCACAGCTTGGAATGTACTGAGATGACTATACCACCGGGAATAAATGGCTGTAGAAGTTTAAAGTTAAGATTTTGTCCATCAATGTTCATGAGGGAGATTGGTCTGTAGTTCTCTTTCTTACTTGCGTCTTTGTGTGGTTTGGGTACCAAGGTAATTGTAACCTCATAAAAAGAGTTTGGCAATGACCCTTCTGCTTCTATTATGTGGAACACTTTGAGGAGTATTGGTATTAGATTTTCTTTGAATTCCTGGTAGAATTCTGCACTGAAGCCATCTGGCCCTGGGCTTTATTTGGTTGGGAGACTTTTGATGACTGCTTCTATATCATTACTGGTTATAGGCATATTTAAACTGCTTGTCTGTTCTTGATTTAATTTTGGTTAAGTGATATCTATCTAGAAAGTTGTCCATTTCCTTTAGATTTTTGAATTTTGTGGAGTACAGATTTTCAAAGAATGACCTGATGATTCTCTGGATTTCCTCAGTGTCCACTGTTATGTCCCCCTTTTCATTTTTGATTTTGTGAATTTGCATGTTTTCTCTCTGCCTTTTAGTTAGTTTGGACAAAGGTTTGTCTATCATATTCTCGAAGAACCAACTCTTTGTTTCACTGATTCTTTGTTTTGTTTTCTTTGTTTCTACTTGATTGATTTCAGCCGTCAATTTGATTATTTTCTGGCATCTACTCCTCTGGGGTGTATTGACTTCTTTGTGTTCTAGAGCTTTAAGTTGCACTGTTAATTCTCTAGTGTGACTATTCTCCAATCTTCATGTGGGCACTTAGTGCTGTGAACTTTCCTCTTAGCACTGCTTTCAAAGTTTCCCATAGGTTTGGGTATGTTGTCTCTTCATTTTCATTGAATTCAAGGAAGTCTTTATTTTATTTCTTCCTTGACCCAGGTATAGTGTAATTGTGCATTGTACAATTTCCATGAGTTTGTAGGCTTTTGTGTTGCAATTTGTGTTGTTGTTGAATTTTAACTTTGGTTAAAACCATGGTGGTCTGATAAGACACAAGGGGTTATTCCAGTTTCTTTTTTTTTTTTTTATCTGTTGAGGTTTGCTATGTTGCTGAGTATGTGGTCCATTTAAGAGAAGGTTCCATGTGGCAATGAGAAGAAGGTATATTCTTTTGTGTATGGATGGAATGTTCTATAGACGTCTGCTAACCGAAATTGGGTCATAATTTCTGTTAGTTCTTTTGTTTCTCTGTTCAGTTTCTATCTGGTGGTCCTGTCTAGTGGTGAGAGTGGGGTGTTGAAGTCTCCCACTATAAGTGTATGAGGTATACTGACAAATCAAATCCAAGAACACATCAGAAAAACCATCCACTATGATCAAGTAGGCTTCAACCCTGTGATGCAGGGATGGCTCAACATATGAAAATCCATCAATGTAATCTACAAAATGAAAAAGTAAGACTACATGATCATCTCACTAGACTCAGAAAAAGCCTTTGACAAAATCCAACATCCCTTCATGATAAAGGTCCTGGGGAAATCAGGGATAACAGGAACATACTTAAACATAATAAAAGCCATATACAGCAAACCAACAGCCAACATCAAACTAAATGGAGAGAAACTCAATGAGATTCCTCTAAAATCAGGAACAAGAGAAGATGTTCACTCACTCCATATCTCTTCAATATTGTATTGAAGTTCTAGCTATAGCAATAAGACAAAAAAAGATCAGGGGATACAAATTGGAAAGGAAGAAGTCAAAATTTCACTATTTTCAGGTGATATGGCAGTTTACATAAGTGACGCAAAAAACTCTACCAGGGAACTCCTACAGTGGATAAACACCTTCAGCAAAGTGACAGGATACAAGATTAACTCAAAAAAATCAGTAGACCTACTATATACAGACAAATAGACTGAGAAAAAAATCAGAAAAACATCACCCTTTACAATAACCACAAACAATAAAAAATATCTTGGGGTAACGCTAACCAAACAAGTGAAAGACCTGTTTAACAAGAATTTTGAGTCTTTAATGAAAGAAATTAAAGAATATACCAGAAATTGGAAAGATCTCCCATGTTCTTGGATAGGTAGGATCAACATAGTAAAAATGGCAATCTTGCAAAAAGCAATCCACAGACTCAATGCAATCTCCATCAAAATCCCAACACAGTTCTTCACATCTTCACAGTCCTTGAAAGAACAATACTCAACTTTATATGGAAAAATAAAACAAAACAAAACAAACTAGGATAGCCAAAACAACTCTGTAAAATAAAGGAACTTACGGAGCCATCACCATCCCTGACTTCAAGCTCTATTATAGAGCCATAGTCCTGAAAACAGCTTGGTATTGGCACAAAAGTAGACAGATAGACCAATGTAATAGAATTGAAAACCCTGATATTAACCCACACACCTATGAACACCTGATTTTTGACAAAGAAGCTAAATTTATACAATGGAAAAAAGAAATCGTCTTCAACAAATGGTGCTGGCACAACTGGATTCGGATATTCAGACAATTGCAGATAGACCCACATCTACCACCATGCACAAAACTTAAGTGCAAATGGATCAAAGACCTCAACATAAATCCAGCCACACTGAATCTCCTAGAAGAGACAGTGAGAGATACCCTTGAATGAATTGGTACAGGAGACCACTTCCTGAGCATAACACCAGTAGCACAGACATTGAGATCTACAATTAATAAATTGGACCTCCTGAAACTGAGAAGCTTCTGTAAGGTGAAGGACACAGTAAGACAAAATGACAGCCCACAGAATAGGAAAAGATCTTCACCAATCCCACATATGACAGAGGGCTGATATCCAAAATATACAATGAACTCAAGAAGCTAATCCACCAAAACACCAAACAATGAAATTAAAAAGTGGGGTGTAGAATTAAATAGAGAATTCTCAACAGAGGAATCTAAAATGGCTGAAAGACACTTAAGAAAGTGTTCAACATCCTTAGCCATCAGGGAAATGCAAATCAAAACAACTCTGAGATATCATCTTACACCAGCCAGAATGGGGAAAATCAAAAACACCAATAACAGTTTATGCTGGAGAGGATGTGGAGAAAGGGGAACATACTCCACTGCTGGTGGGAGTGCCAACTTGTACAGCCACTTTGGAAATCAGTATGCAGTTCCTCAATAAAATGGGAATTAGTCTACCTCAAGATCCAGCAATTCCACTCTTAGGCGTATGCCCAAAGGATGCACATACATACAACAAAGACATATGTTCAACTATGTTCATAACAGCATTACTTGTAATAGCCAGAACCTGGAAGCAACCTAGATGCCCCTCAACTGAGGAATGGATGGAGAAACTGTGGTAAATTTATACAATGGAGTAAAGCAATGGAATCTTGAAATTCACAGGCAAATGGATGGAACTAGAAGAAACCATCCTGAGTGAGGTAACCCAGTCACAAAAAGACAAACATGGTATGTACTAACTCATATATGAATTCTAGACATAGAACAAAGGATTACTAGCCTACAATCCTCATCACCAAAAGAACTAGGAAACAAGAAGGACTCTAAGAGAAGAATGCATGGACCCCAGAGAAGGGGAAGTGGCAGAATCTCCTGAGCTAATTGGGAGAATGAGGGTAGAGGAGAGGGGGCTGGGATAATGAGAGGGGGAGAAGTGAAGGGGAGAGGAGGAAATGGAGGAGCAGAAAGGTTGAGTTGGGGGAAGAATAGAGGAGAGCAAGATGAGAGATACCAAAACAGAGGGAGCCATCATAGGTTCGAGGAGCGATTTGACACTAGGGAGATTTCCGGACATCTACAAGGATGACACCAACTGACAATCTAGGCAATGGTGGAGATGATACCCTAAATGCCCTTCCCCTATAATGAGACTGATGACTGCCTTATATGCCATCCTAGAGCCCTCATCCGGTGGCTGATGAAAGCAGAGGCAGACACCCACAGATATACACTGAACTGAACTCTGGAACCCAATTGCAGAAAGGGAGGAGTGCAGAGCAAAGAGGTCAGGACCAGGCTGGTGAAACCCAAAGAAACAGCTGGCCTGAACAAAAGGAAGCACATGGACCCCAGACTAATGTCTGGAAGGCCAGCACAGAACTGATCCAGACCCCTGAACATGGATGTCAAAGAGGAAGCCTCAGCACTCTATGGGGCCACTGGTAGTGGATCAGTATTTATCCCTGGCATAAGAAGGGACTTTGGAAGCCCATTCCACATGGAGGGATGTTCTCTCAGCCTGGGCACATGTGGGAGGGCCTAGGCCCTGCCCAGGATGATATGACAGACTTTTGGGAACCCCCATGAAGGGCCTTACCCTCCCTGGGGAGTAGAGGGGGGATAAGGTAGGAGGCTGGTGGGGAGTTGGGGGAGGGGAGGGAGAGAGAGAAGGGATTGACATGTGAAGCAGGCTTGTTTCTAATCTGAACTAATAAAAAAATAATTTCTTGGGAAAAAAGAAAGAAATTAAAGACGATACCAGATAATGGAAAGATCTTCCATGCTCTTGGATAGGTAGGATCAACATACCTAAAGTGTCAGTCTTGTCAAAAGCAATAAACAGGTTCAATGCAATACCCATAAAAGTTCTGGCACAATTTTTCACAGGCCTTGAAAGAACAATACTCAATTTTATATGGAAAAAACAAAATACCCAGGATATCCAAAACAACCCTGTACAATAAAGGAACTTCTGGAGGCATCACCATCCCTAACTTCAAGCTCTATTATAGAGCCATAGTCCTGAAAACAGCTTGGTATTAGCACAAAAATAGACAGTAAACAAATGGAATTGAATTGAAAACCCTGATATTAACCCACACACCTATGAACACCTGATTTTTGACAAAGAAGCTAAATTTATATAATGGAAAAAAGGAAGCATCTTCAACAAATGGTGCTGGCATAACTGGATACTAGCATGTAGAAGATTGCAGATGCATCCATATCTATCGCCGTGCACAAAACTTAAGTCCAAATGGATCAAAGACCTCAACATAAACCAAGCCAAACTGAACTTATTAGAACAGAAATTGGGAGGTACCTTTGAACGAATTGGTACAAGAGACCACTTCCTGAACATAACACCAATAGCACAGACACTGAGATCTACAATTAATAAATGGGACTTTCTAAAATTGAGAGGTTTCTGAGGCAAAGGACACAGTCAGCAAGACGAAACTGTATCCCACAGAATGGGAAAAGATATTCATCAATCCCACATCTGACAGAGGGATGATCTCAAAAATTTACAAAGAACTCAAAAAGAACTCAAAGAACTCCAAAACACCAAGTAATCCAATTTAAATGTGGGGTGCAGAACTAAATAGAGAATTCTCAACAGAGGAATCTAAAATGGCTGAAAGACACTTAAAGTGTTCAACATCCTTAGCCATCAGGGAAATGCAAATCAAAACAACTCTGAGATATCATCTTACTCCTGTCAGAATGGCTAAAATCAAAACAACAATGACAGTTTATGATGGAGAGGTTGTGGAGAAAGGGGAACACTACTCCACTACTGGTGGGAGTGCCAACTTGTACAGCCACTTTGGAAATCAGTATGGCAGTTCCTCAATAAAATGGGCATTAGTCTACCTCAAGATCCAGCAATTCCTCTCTTAGGCATATGCTCAAAGGATGCACATACATATAACAAAGACATATGTTCAACTATGTTCATAACAGCATTATTTGTAATAGCCAGAACCTAGAAGCAACCTAGATGCCCCTCAACTGAAGAATGGATAGAGAAAATGTGGTACATTTACACAATGGAGTACTACTCAGCAGAAAAAAGTAATGGAGTCTTGAAATTCACAGGCAAATGGATGGAACCAGAAGAAACCATCCTGAGCGAGGTAACCCAGTTACAAAAAGACAAACATAGTATGTATTCACTCATATATGGATATTAGGTATAAAGGAAAGGATTACCAGCCTACAATCCACACCTCCAGAGAAGCTAGGAAATAAGGAGGACCCTAAAGAGACATGCAGGTTCCCCTGGAGAAGGGGAAAGGGACAAGATCTCCTGAGCAAATTGGCAGCATGCAGGGTGTGGAGAGAGGGAGTTAGGAGATAGAGAAGGGGAGAAGAGTAGGGGGGAGGAGGACATGAAAGAGCAGGAAGATTGAGTCAGGGGAAGAATAAAGAGCAAGAATAGAGATACCTTAATAGAGGAAACCATTATAGGTTTAAAAAGAAATCTAGCACGAGGGAATTGTCCAGAAATCTACAAGGATGACCCCAACTAAGAATCTAAGCAAAAGTGGAGAGGCTACCTTAAATGCCCTTCTCAGATAATGAGATTGATGACTACCTTACATGCCATCCTAGCACCTTCATCCAATAGCTGATGGAAGCAGAAGCAGACACCCACAGCTAAGCACTGAGCTGAACTCCTGGAATCCAGTTGTAGAGAGGGAGGAGTGATGAGCAAAGGGTGAAGACCAGGCTGAGGAAATCCACAGAAACACCTGACCTGACCAAGGGGGAGCTCATGATCCCCACACTGACAGCCAGGAATCAGCATAGGACTGAACCAGGCCCCCACCACCTGGGTGTCAGTTAGGATGCCTGGGCATTCTATGGGATCTGTGGTAGTAGATCAGTTTTTATCCCTAGTGTATGAATGAATTTTGGGAGCCCATTCCCCATAGAGGGATAGTCTCTCAGTCTAGACACACAGGGGAGGACCTAGAACCTGCTCCAAATGATGTGACGGACTTTGATGAACCCCCACGGAATGCCTCATCCTCCCTGGGGAGCAGAAGAGGTGTGGGATCAGGGTTTGGGGGCAGGCATGGGAGGATAGGAGGGAGAGGGAACTGTGATTCATATATAAAATAAAATTGTTTCTAATGTAAAAAAAATTAAATAAGATTCTGGTCATGTAGAGAAAAGGCTTGACTATCTCATCTGGGGAGTGACAAAGGAACATACACACCTACCTACCTTACTCCACTCCAATGCCATGGTCCTGGTTCTGGACAGCTCACAAGGACAAAGACCAACACCTTTTATCTTTATGGGTACGGGAAGCCCAGACTGCTCTAGGTTTCCAGGATTACAGTCTAATTTTATTTCCTAAGAGGAGAAAGACAGAGGCAAAAACATTTGCCTGACAATTCCCAATCACTAAGAAGGGTAAGAAATTGCAATGCAGAGAAAGCCAAGCTGGCTTCCCTCTCAAGATGCACTGGCACCATTCACTTGGCACTTACCTTATTGGGAAACAGCTGAAAACCAAGAAACAAACAAAAGAGATCTCTGAACAGCCAACATCTCTACCACGGAATCCTCCCTCATTAGTGAACTTGGCCAGGTAACACATCCTGGGGTCTCGCTTTCCTCTACAGAAACTCTAACAGGGTTGGTGGTGGGGTTTACCACTGAGCCACAAACTTGAAGAAGGGGAGGGAGAAACAGACTAGACACTGCTCATCAATAACACAGTAACTCGGCAGCTGAAGGCTTCACTGGCAGGCCTGGGAAGGGGAGGGATAATACTGCATGCAAACAAAGGAAGTGAAAAATCATACCAGCTCCAGATTATTTACTGCAAAATAAAACCATTCTACATCCTCCAACAACTCCCACCGCGCTGCCCCAGGGCACTGGTGCTAAGCAGGATGGCCTAAACTATCATTACAAAAAAGTTAAGTTACTTTTGGCTTAATCTAAAAAGGCAGAGCTGTTCATAATACACAAAAGCAACAAGAAGAGGTTTCAGGCTTGATCTTACTTACAGGGTACTTCTGGTACGGCAGCCACATGCCAGGAAATGGGCCAGGCAGGAGGAAAAAAGGGAGAATCTTGTAGACTGTGCAAGGAATAAACCTGTGAGGACCAGCCACTCGGTAAGCCAGAGAGATGGGGCTTCCCAGAGTCCTTCAGGAGAAAAATTACTAACATACCAAGGTTCTTAAGAAAACCAGGTGATTTGTACTTCCTTCCCTTGGATAGAATATATACAACTCTGTTGTTGAAAAACATCAAAACGTTGGTAGGATCTCCCAGTTTGATGGCCACGAGCCTGTTACTTACATGTAAACACAAATGCAATGACAACTTGCACAATAGTGAGCCTGGAGAGCTGTGTTCCCTCAGAGCAGTGTTTGTCAACCTGTGGGTCCCAACCATCGGAGAATACATATTTCAGATGGTCTTAGGAATCTCAGTAGCAAAATTTGTTACTAAGTGGCAACAAAAGTAAGCTTGTACTTGGGGTTCCTAAGCCCCAAGTGATCCACAGGTTGAGAACCACTGCCTTAGAGTGTAGTTCTGTCTGAAGTCACTACAATGAGCCCTAAACATGTTAAAACAACATGATAATTAAGATCTAAGTGGGAATGTCGGGGTGAAGAACCTGACTCCTGATGGCCATTCTCTTACACATTCTTTCTGGAATCCCACAGAACAGACTATAAACTAGTGGTTCCATTTTGCAAGCTGGGTGGCTACAAGAGAATCTCAGGGTGTTGTGTCCTGCCTTGTACCTCTGAAGAAGATACTCTGGGGAAGGGAATCTGGTATCCACAGTTTTTATACCTTCCCCAGGTGCTGCTGATCTGCACCCAGAATCCCTTGCAGCTTCTAGGTTCCATTGCTAATCAATCGATCTAGTGCTCCATTAGTAAAAGGATTTAATCCATAGACACCAAGGTCCAAACTGGACGAAGACAGCATAGAATGCTCCCTGTTAGAATTCAATTTTACAGCTAAAGAAGAAACTAAAATTAAATTTACATCATCTTTTCATGATTTTGAGATCTACAGATTAGAAAAGTGTGACACTGGGCTAAAAATATTTTCAGCACAATTATATTTTGGCTTGTTCATCTCCATATCAGCATGAATGAACCTTCAGAGTAACAATAATAAAGTCACAGGGAACCTGAAACCTTTGTTGTAAAAATAACATATCAAGTAAAGCTTGTCAGGGTTGTCAGGCTTGGAAATAATGCCAAGGAAGTCTCTCTCTCTCTCTCTCTCTCTCTCTCTCTCTCTCTCTCTCATTAACTTTCTGCTTTTGCAAACAGATTTATTATGGTGTGAGAATGAAAGAAGAAAGATATAGAGGACAGAAATACTCTCATTAAATGGGGCTTGGGGACCTTGTGAAGTGTAATGGATTAGAAAGTGTGACATTATATGTAATTAAGATGTCTGGTGTTTATTATAGCCCCTAGAGGATAGAGAGAAAATATTCGGCTGTTAATAACAATAAGTAAATAACAATAATCCTACTTCTTAGATGCCAAAGTCATTGGTTTTTGGTATTGTTTTAATTTTGTCTTATGCTGACCAAAGAGTAGTTCATCCAGCTTTGTGACAAATGGTGGTGTCCAAGCTAGAGGTCAAATGGTTCCACCTGCACTTGCTTCTTTTCTCAAGAGAGAAGTCTCCACTACTTTCCTTTCTCAGCAGGGATTGGGGTCAAAAGACCTAAAACTTTGAGGACTCCATAGCACATACTGGCCTTCAGCAAAGCGAAGAATTAGGTCTGCTCTTTTTCCTGGCCAGTATCAATTTTGAACAAGATTTCCCTAAGCGTTCGGTGTGAGGAACTGACTAGACGGATCCCCATACACAGAGCTCTGTCTAAGGAACCGTAGGAGGTGGGCATCTTAATATGATAAAAGCACAGCTTCTGTCATCAAGGAAATTAAAATCTAGCTGGGGGAAAAGAACCACAAACATCAAGTAGGGAATTGCATGCCGTGGTTCATGATTAAGTAATAAGTTAATGTCATACTTGTTCATAGGAGGAAAATTAAAAGGAGGATCACTGGGAAAAACTTCCTGGAATTCATGTACTTGGCCTTGGAGGAATGGAACCAAAATTTGTCTCTAGTCCATACACAAGAGAAAGTATCATAGCCCTGGGAGTAGTCAGTAGCTTTCTCTACTGGCTCTTTTTAATTTTATTTTTCAAAACAAAAACCAAAGAGGAGAAAAAGTGAGCTATGAAGGTTAAAAACTGGCTCATTGAGCACCTGCAACTGCTTCAGGTGGAGAATCACAAGTTATTACTGAAAGGTTCAGGCATTATGCTGGCCTGCCTCTGTTACCTGTCAGAATCTATTCAGGCAGTACCTGGGTCAGCCCAGGGTTCCATGGGAACTAAGTCTGCACGAAGGTGCAAAGGTCCCCTTTAAAAGACAGACCCCTGCCCATTTTCGCTCTCTCTACTCCTCTCTCTACTCTCTCCTTCTCTGCTCTTCTCTTCTCCCACCTATGCTCTCTCTCTCTATGGTGACCGGCCATAGCGGTCAGCCATTAACCCTGTTTCTCTTCTTTCTTACTCTCTCTACTCTGCTGAGCCTATAATAAACTGGTTAATATGTCTCTCAATGTGTTTCTTAGTCTTATGTCTCATCTTGTGCTCCTCCTCGTCTTTATTTCTAATTTAATCAAAAGAATAACAATTACAATTCAGATCTTTCATTCCAATGCACAGACAGTTCTTCAGCTGGGGTCCCTTAAAAGAATAAGATTAAGAAATCTTTAAACGTACTTTGGTTGATTCCCATGAGTTAGTGAAATCAACACACTTTACACATAATCTATCCCACAAGGACATTCATCCAGTTATGACTGAATCTGGGTGCATAGTTTTCCTCAGCTGGTTCCCTTTCAAAAATGAGTTCCCCTCCTTGCCTTCCCAGGGAGCCCAGCCTATGGCTAGATGCCGGCCTTGACTGTCTCTTCACCTCTCCCACATTGGCTAGAGTTTCACTTCTCCTCCACCTCCCCCATTTTTGTTTGTTTGCCCCAAATTTCTAAAGGAAACTTGGAAGTCGAAGAATAAGTCATGTCATTCCTTTCTCTGGCCCATGGGTCTGAAGAGCTGGGAAGTAGGCTCATTAGCCTTGTATGAGGTGGCCCTGCACTTGGAAGGGACCACAAGAACATTGAGGCCAAGAAGGCTTCAATGCAAAGAGCAAAGTACATGGATTTGTGAGTCTCTTCCTTTCAAAGGGAAAACCCAAGACTCTTTTCTCTTCAATGAATTATTCTACTTTTGCTTTGAGACCACAGCTCCTACTTTATTTTCAGTTGTCTTTTTTTTCCATAACTTTTAGAAATAAAAATGGGAAGCATTATCTAGCCCCTAGGAGGAAATATGTACATACATTCAAAACGCAGTTTTGTGCAACCTTAATAACCTGAATTCTATTTCCCTTTCTGTACTTGATGGATGAAATTACTTTGATTATGCTAGCTTTCCAATTACTCATTCATGCCAAGAAAGTCAGCCTTGAAACCTAGTCACCTTGTTTATTTCTTTCCCACCTTGCCCTTCACAATCAGAAAATCAAAGCAAGCTAGAGCTGGAAGGAGCTTCTGAGCACCCCAAAGGAAGGATTAAACTTAAAAGTCATACATATTGATTGACCTGAGTTTTCTAAAATTAAACCAGAGTAACTATTTCAATACCAGTGTTTAAACTGAGCAAGCTGATTTGCAGGCAAATGGTTCAGAGAGCTATGGGAAGCTTGGTAAGTACATGTTGCTGACTTATAAGGAAAGGGTTGATTCCTGTGCTTGACGTATTCCCAAAAACAAATCAGACCTGCCCAATTGTCTGAGGACCCTCTAAAGTGAAGAGGGACTGATTTTAAAGACTTTGCTCACATCATCAGACCCTGCTCTGGCCAGAGAACCTCCATGTTTCCTTTCCCATGTAGATTGGGTTCATTATTTTTAAATAAATGAAACTCCCTTCTAGGCAAAAGATGAAAATATGATTGAAAGTGAGGGAACTCTGATGGGAGATGTCCTTCTGTATATGTGTCTCTCTTATTGGTTGATGAATAAACCACTTGCTGTCCAGGCAGGAAAGATAGGCAGGTCGACCAGACCAGGAGAAGGCTGGGGAGAGGACACAGAGAGAGGTGGAAAAGAGACACCATGTAGCTGCCAAAGGAGTAACAGGTCCGGGCATTCTCTGGTAGGCCAAGATCATGTGAAAATACATAGATTAATAGTTATTGGCTAATAATTGAGAGCTAGCCGGTAAGAAGCCTTAGCTATCAGCCAATAGGTTAATAATTAATATAGTGTCTGTGTGTTTATTTGGGGCAAAGTGGCTATGGGACCAGGCAGAACAGAAACCTCCATCTTCAGGACTCCACAGAAATACCCAGTAACAAGTATTGGTTGTTGTTGTTGTTGTTAATGTCAACCATAATCATTTCTCTTTGAAAGCATGACAGCAGGGAAGCTATTGAGAGCCCTGGGATCAGCACCAGACTGGTCTCCTGTTTCATAATTCCACACCTGACTTGCTCCATCAAATGCCAAGGCTCACAACCAACAGCTTTAACCAGCAGCCCCAAAGCCATCAGCCCTTTTAGGACCCTAGATCCAGCCCCTTTCATCTACATACAGTTTATAGCTCCCTAATATATTGAACATTCAGGAAACAACAAAGTGCTTGAAAATAAAGAGATGATGCCAGGGCAACAAATTTTTAGTAAACAGAGAGACACATAAGTAACAGTATGTTTAAAAAAGAAAGAAATATGACCATTGCTTCAGTGGAGTATGTACAAGTTCTAGTGGGAGTACAGTGTAGCTGTCCCCTCCAGAAATCAGAAAGGCCCTTCCAAGAACAGCATTACAGGTCAACACACACAATGAAGGTAACAGGGAGGGGTCCGGCTAGATAGAAAAGCAATGTGATAATTGTAAACCATTCTACAGGCTTCCTGTACAAATAGGAAATAAGCCATTCACCTAGAATTGTTGAGCAACCCAACAATTTTTCCTTTAGCCCACTCATGTATTCAACGAATACTTTTTGAGTATCAACTATAACCATAAAGAGACCTTGAGGTCATCTGGATCTTCTGAGACCTCAGATATGCTGTCAGCCTCCCCTTGCAGCCTGCTGCAATAAGCCACCCTAGGTTACTTGCTCGAGCTGCCCAACATTCCCTGAGCAAACACCCGTGACTGCAGACAGTATCTGGCATTGGGATTTTCCACCCAGAATCAGCAGTGGAATTTTTTAACTGCAGAAATAGATAACACAAGTAAGGAAGAGTTAAAAAGGGGGGTTCTTGAAAACATTAAAATAGCTTCTGAGTACTGAAAATCAGCTTAAGGGATGGTGAATGCAAATGTGAGCTCAGACAGGCCCAGCTCCGTTTTGCAAATCCTTTGGTAATGAAAATAGATCCACACTTTAATTTTTCAAACCATAAACCTCCCTGAAGCAAGTAAGAAAAGAGAAGAAACAGAAGAGAAATGTCCTACAAAAAAAAAGTGGTTTTTACATTTGATATTTCAACAGAACTCAGGCAGGACAGGGCACTCTGCCTTGTGGAGCAGTCTATGTCCTGTCTGGCACCCAGGCTCCCATTGTCCACTGTCTGTTCAGGTTAAGAGTATCCCCACAAAGATCTTCGATGCCCAAAATCCTCTCCTCCCCTCCCACCCACCCTCAACAATCACATCAAAGCTGTTAGCTGGAGAGGAGACAGTGCCTTCATGACACTAAGGTATAAATGATTGATAACAACAGCTTTAACATGCCATTTCTTCTGCGGGGTATTTGCATTTTAACAGAGTACAAACCTCCAGCCAGGAAAGACTCCTACAGATGTGAGCATTTGAAAACAGTTTGCAATGGTTTTTGCCATTTCTCCACAGAATCAAGTTATCTAGGAGTGGCGGTGGGGGCTGTGGGGATGACTAGCTGCTTGATTATTTAAGAAGCAAGAAGCTGAGATCTACAAAGTACAGAGTTCACACTGCAGTACTCACAGTCCCACTAAGACTTTTGCAGTGCTGGGCTCCTGCAGGTACCCCTGCCTCGCTCCAGGGGTTGGTGCCACAGCAAGTGTGCAGGTACCCAGTGTCCCTGTTAGGGTTCTGTGTATTCTAAAGTGTGAGGTTGCAGCAAGGTCTTATTGCAGAGCATCTCAGTCTCTGCTACCCACAGAGCTACAACCCTGCCCTCTCCCACAAAGTCTAGATCTCCAATCTGGTGCTCCAGAGGGTGGAAGATGACAACCTGAGCTACCCTAGGGAAGGCTAGGGGAAAAGGAAGAGTTTCCCCATATCTGAATCAGCTCTTTTTTGCATCTTAAATTCTTTGATTTGGCTTATTCCCATTATCCAGGTCTCCAATTAGCATTATTAATCCATCATATTAAATGTCCCCTATTTAAGTAAAACAAGATTAAGTGCTTGTTTGTTTGCCCTGATCTCAGGAAGTTACCAGAATTTACTCTCTTCCCTTGTTCATACACATAGGCCCTTTCTTCCTCCTTCTCTCCAGCCTGCTTCTGCCAAATAATTAAAATAAAGCAGAATGCCCACCTTTGACACCTGTTACAACTTTCTGACTTGCATAATTGCCAAAAGGATCTGCCTCCAGGCAATATTTTCTGTGTATGTAATCTTCCCCATGGCTTACATACTGAAAAGGCTTCAAATAGCCTCACTTGTAAGAGGAGGGTGGACACTTAATCTTCCTGGAATAGTTCATGGGCTTCCTTTAATATGGAAAATCAAGAAAAACAATCTATGGGAAAGAAAACAAAATAAAAAAACAAGAAGCCTGATAATGCACTGAAGAAACCAGAGAATAATTAAGACAGAAAACAAATGGCCTGTGGCAGAAGGAAAAGCTACGATGAAGAGAGGGGTTTAGAAAATGATAGAGCCTGAAGCAGCTTCTGGAAAGCCAGGCTGGAGCTTGAAGGCCCCGATCCGAAGAGTGTAAGTTTTGTTTAACCCTTGAAGAGATGCATAAAAATTAAAATTACTTTTTCTTACGGCTTATGGAATGTTCAGATATAAGACAAGTCACAGGGTTCTTGCCTTATTTAACAGTCTAGCCAAGTTTGTTAATACATCACATACTCTTTCAAATAAGCCTGTGAAAACATCCTGACCTTCTAGTTGTCAACTGGAAGGTTAGCTTCCTTAATGGCAATTACACCTAAATGTACTGGCTAGTTTTATGTCAACTTGACATGAGCTAAAGCCATCAGGGAGAAGGGAACCTCAATTAAGAAAATGCTTCCATAACATTAAGATGTAGATAAACCTATAAGGCATTTTCTTGATTAGTGAATGATGGAGGAGGGGCCAGATCATTGTGGGTGGTGCCATGCCTGGCTGGTGGTCCTGATTCTATAAGAAAGCAAGATGAGCAAGCCATGGAGAGCAAGTCAGTAAACAGCACTCCTCCATGGTTTCTACATCAGCTCCTGACTCTAGGTTCCTGCCTTGTTTGAGTTCCTATACTACTTCCTTTGATGGTGAACAGTGAAATGGAAGTGTAAGCCAAAAAAAAAAAAAAATTCTTCCCCATGATATTTTTGGTCATGGTGCTTCATTACAGCAATAGTAACCCTAACCCTAAACCTCCTAAACTGAGCTCCAATACTCCTAATCCTTCTCAAGATGCACATTTTCAACATTGCCCAAACATATGTGTCACAGATAGATAGATAGATAGATAGATAGATAGATAGATAGATATGTGTCATAGGATAGATAGATAGATAGATAGATAGATAGATAGATAGATGATAGGTACATAGACACACATACAGAAAGACAGACAGACAGATGTTTGTCCATCTTGAGTATCAGCTTGTAGACACAAGGAGTGTTTCGGGGGTCCTTGCCACAAGCCAAATGCTTCCTCAGTCAAGTGGTAATGATTATGAATAAGTAACAAAGACCACTCTATATGCAAATATTAGTGAACCAACCCTATATGTCATACTTTGTTACTGGCCTGGGCTTATTTCAAACTAGCTAAATTAACATGCAGTTAACAGTATAAACCTATCTCTACCAAGATATTGCAGTCTGTTCCATTTACCATGATCCTAAATATTAGGTCCAAAGAGGGTCCCCAAAATGATAGTGCCACTGATAGTGTCCTCAATGAAAATCTAGGCTCAGCTCAAGCTGGACTCTGACCGGATAAACAGAAGGAAGGCTAGTGGATAAACACAAGCCCAAAACTCAGCATTCCTCAGGGACCTTGTGAAATGGGTTTCTGTTTGTCAGGAAAAGCCATCACTTCCCTTATCTGCTCCTACCTCTGACAACAGGGTATCTAGTTCCCTATTAGGTGAAACAAGCCTGTAACAGATCAAAGTTCCCATGCTAGTTCCCAGGTGGTTCCAGCTCACACACCTGCTCCAGCTGCAACATAGCCCCTTTTAACTGGAAAAGTTCTTGACTTTTTTGCTATTCTCTCTGCCCCTAGCTACCACCACCAAGAGATAGCCTTAGCAGTTTAAGTAAACCTTTATTTCCACCAGTGGAGCTTTCTAGTTTGATGGTTTCACTAAGCCTCACAACAAGGTCTGAAGGGGAAGGGAACTACTGTCCTCAGTGCCTAAGCTGTCTTTCCATATCTTCCTATGTGATACCCAAGACTGTTGTGCCCAAATCCTGAACCCCAAAATCACCAAGAGACCCAATCCAATGCAAAAGCAAGGAGTCTTTAATTAATTAGTTAACTGTATTAACTTGGTTCCTTTATCAATCTGACACAATGGATGGAGAGCAAAGGACCTAGTGGGACTGTGGGGCAGGGAATTAATTGGGGTAGACCAAGGGGAGCATCGGGAGGGTCTACAACAGTCTCAGGATTGGTTCACTTCTGAGCTTGTGCGACCTATCCTTAGTTGATTGGTCAACTGGTTGCTATGTCCTATAGGCCCTCCCAGGGCAATTGCTATCTCTGCACTCCACTGTTACCATAAAGCACATCCAGAGTCTCTCGCTAACTTCTGATTGGTTCCTTGCCACATGGAGGGTATCTGGCTTCCTAGTGACTGGAAGGTTGGGCAAGGTCAGGAACTTAGCACATGTTGCTGAGTCAGAGGTCTACATCTTGCTGGGTCTTCTCTGCAGCCTATATGGTTACCAAAGCAAGGAGCTGGATGAGGGTCTAGTCCATGTCTAGTAAGCAGCAAGGCTGACTCCTTTCCTTCTTTTCCAGCCCCCAATAAGTAAACATTCTGTTTGGAGACAACACTAAACCCTTTTAGCCTGGGTGTCCCAATGGTGATGGTGGGTTTCTAGTTCATTCAGGATGCATGGTCCTTAACCATCTGCAACGAACATACCAAACAATGACCAGAATCCCCCCACTACCACCACCATCACCACCACCTCCACCACTCCTTCTAAGGAGGAGCCATGTGCCTTCCAACCTGTTTTCCCCAGTCCCAGTAAGGTGTCAGGCCATTCCTATCAATTCCAGTTGGTTTGGTTGGTTACTTGCTTCATTTTGGTTTTTCCTCTCATTTTAACCTAAGACTTCCTGTGTTATGCCATCATTATGCTCAACTCATCTTCCCGAAATCTTTTCAAAATTGACATGCAATTCCTCCTGACACTGTTGCTGCAGGCTGCTTCTGCCTTTCTCCAAAGCAGAGACATGAGGTGGGTCTAAGGAGAGTTTTGAAACCAAGTCACTGAATTTAATGCTGTGGTTCTAAAATCCCTGTGGCATCGATGCTGACTGGATGATGGAACACACGTGCACAATTCCTAACTCCCACTAGCCTTTCCATTATAAAGCATGGAAGGCCTTAATGTACTTTCTCTGGCTCCTCTGCAGGTAGAGAGAGTTGTATGGCACAGAACTGTTCAATAAGATGCAGAACTCCTCTGAGTGGGGATCATCTGAGAAAGCGCCTAGTTTCCTGATGAAAGAGACCAATGTGACTGATTTTATCCCATCACCCATCTTTCTGTTTTGAAGGTGAGGGCAACACCCAAAGCTGAAGCAGCCATTTTGTGACTGTGAGAGCACAAACACAAAGGAAGCAGACCTTGCCCTGATCAAGTCCACAAGCTCACCCTTAGCTGCCTGCTTCCTGGTGTTTTGTTACACAGCAGGCAAAAGCATTCCTTACTGTAACAGGGCAGCCTCTGGAGTTGCTTTACCCTTATTTAAGTCTGGGAGGCATGGGGGAGGGGGATAAATATGATCAAAATAGATTGCCTGAAATTCTCAAAGAAATAATGAAAGTATTTTAACTGCTTACTTAAAATTAGTTTCAGGGAAAAAATATTTGAATGAGTGTGTTATTAAGAGGTTAGTTTAAATGACAGGCTCACCCTGACCCAAAAGAAAACCAGCCTTTTAAATGCTGGTAATTGGTTTTAAAAAATAAATTACATTATTTTGCTCTTCTAGTTCCCCAGGGGCAGCTAGATTTCTGTTTTTCCAAATGGGATACTGGGAAAATAAGTCACCTTCATAGACTTCTGTCGTGACCACAGTCTTCCTTAAATACCATGTCTGGAGCAAAGAGTCACGCACATGGAGTCTTTCCCGCAGAAAGGCTGGGAGCAAGATGCTGACCCTTGATTTTTGCCGCTTTGCTTCCTGTCGGAATTAGCAGCATCTCAAAGTGTGTGCCCTGTTTTCTCTGCGCTTCTCAATTGGCAACAAGAAAATCTTCCTGAATTTTTTTCAATAATTTTTTTCTCCTAAATAAAAGAAAGGAACTCATGGAAGCAGCAGGCAGTCTTCTTCTTATCAGACAACCAATGGCAGAAATTGGCCATGTTTTTCCTGAGAATATCACCTACTTCTAGAAAGTCAATACATCTTCAGATGTGAATCCCCAGCCCACATTAAAGACTACCACAAAGGAAGGACTAGGCGTGAGCATAAAGAGTCTTGGTAGGTATGGTGCATCAGGATCAGCATCCTACCTGCCAGAGCCCAGCCCACAGCATCCATCACTGCCATGCAGATTCCCAGCAGGTTCAGCACGTCCCAGAAGCCTGGCAGTTTTGTTAGGTGCACACCAGAGGAGCAGAAGAGAAGGGAGAAACCCTGAGCTCTCTCTCACCTATCATCAGAAGGACAGGGTCCCAACTGCTGCTTCTACTGCAGAACTGCTGAGTGAACTTGACAACCAGACTCTAGACAACCTAGCCACGAGGCAAAGCAGAAGGTGACCCCCAGGGACGAGTAGTAACGAAGAGCTGCGTCTGCTATCTGTTGCTGAAGAACAATTGACAGAAACTTAGTAGCTCAAAGAAACACATTGCCTTTACTACTTATCAGTTTAAGAGAATCGGGAATCCAGCTTATCTGGCTCCTGTAGTTCAAGCTCTTTCAAGACGTTATGGTCAAGGTGCACTGTAGGAACTGGAGCTCAATCTGAAGGCTCAGTTGAGGAAAGATCTTCATGGCTGAAGCAGGATTAGTTCCTTCAAGTGGTTGCTTTGAGGACCTGGGCCTGTGGTGGCTGGTAGTCAGAAGTCACCTTTAGCTCCTGGCCATCTGGGCCTTGCTTACAATATAGCAGTTGCTCTACCAAAGGCAGCAAGGGAGGGGTGATAAACCAGCCTCCCTTTTAGGCTCAGCTTTCACCCCCTTATTCCTATGTTCTGCCAGCCACAATGTCACAAAGATTAGGACACCACAGTGTCTGTCAGATCTGACATTCTGTCTACACACTGCTGCAATTGTTCTTGAAGGGATCTCTCTGGGGCAGTGGTATGCCAGCAGGCAGGAAAAGTTCTGCTTTATAGATTCTGCCACTTTCTATGGTGGAAATACTCCACCCTGGCTCATCACTGGCACATGGTGCTGAGAAGAGAAGCTCAGTGGCTCGTCATCATCAGTGTGTCCTATCATGCATATGCAGTTAGTTAAAAATAAGATTCTGAGAAACATGGACAATAGTAAAACATTGTAAGATGTTTAAGGAATGAAAAGCTTCCCTCCCATGGGTTGTCTTTGATTTTAACATAATTTAATATTTGATGATGTCTATGTGTGACTCAGAAGCTAATATGCCTCCATGCTGCACAGCTCCAAGTACCCCTAATTTCTATATTCAAGATGCTCTCCAGAGCATAGTGGGCATGTCGACACAGGTTCAGCCATACACCCATTCCTGCTCTTTTTTTATGGTTTCTTGTGGCCCAAATCCTGCACCTCTATATGTAAGATCCTTTATCTTCTGATCATAACTATAACTATAGCATCAACAGTATTTTGGGTCAAAAAGAAACGTGAGTGATAATACTAATAAAGCTCAACACTGCTAAGAATGCAGCAGACTTGTGTCAGAGCCTTTAATCTTTGCAACAGTTATATTCATCAGCTGCCCTCGTTATCCTCACATTGTAGGTGAAGGAAGGGGAGTAACTAGTGGAGATAGTCCAACAGTAAAGCTCAGATTCTTAGTGCTAAGATGGTCTCACCAACAATTCAACATTCCCCACACACTCTATTTTCCTTCTGCCTTCTTCCATGGCCTTTTCCTCCCTCTAGAATGTCTCTCTCTAGAATGGTGGCCCCAGTGGTGTTATCATTATGTCCTTAGCTACCCAAGAAACAGTTCCTTTGAATACCTAGTTCAAGGTTGCTCTAAACAGTGAGGTGAGAGTATGTCCAGGCCTGACAGTCACACTGGAAGCAGTGTCCACGTTGCGCAACTAACCTGAAGATAATAATATTAAGGATAAAGAATGTGTGAGAAAAAAAAAAGTAGAAGTAGCAGGGCACTCGGTGAGAAGAGAGTGGGGAAGGGAGGATGTCGGAGGAGTCAGAATACTCAATTACCAGCCAAAGACAAGAACTTAACTCATACATAGCTCACTGCAGGATCTGTGCAGTATATAGAAGACTTCTCGGGGCTGGAGAGATGGCTCAGAGGTTCAGAGCACTGGTTGCTCTTCCAGAGGTCCTGAGTTCAACTCCCAGAAATCATGTGGTGGCTCAAAACCCTTTATAATGGGGTCTCGTGCCTCCTTCTGGCCTGAAGAGATACATCCAGGCAGAATACTGTATATATACTGTATATATAATAAGTAAAAAAAAAAAGCCTTTTAAATAAAAGACTTCTCTCTATTCCTCCCAAATGTGTCTTTATCCATTCTGAGATTATGTTCTCTAGAAATCCAGGTAGGAACTGGAGAGAAACATGAGTGGAGATTCTGAAAAAGCAATATGGGAAGTTTACTCCACGTTCATAAATGAGGTGGTTTAGACTAGAGAAGGAAAGACTCCTGGGGCCCGCTAACATTGGGGATCTTAGATTTGTGTTTGTTCACTAAATTCTTCTTTTCTGTGCAGAAGGAATGGGTGGTAAATATGGAGGTTTCTCAAAAAATTAGGAATCAGTTTACTTCAAGACCCACTATATCACTCCTGCACATATACCCAAAGGAAGCTCAATTGTAGGACAAGGGCACTTGCTCGACTATTTTCATAGAAGTTTTATTCATTATAACCAGAATCTGGAAACAACCTAGATTTCCCTCAGCTGAAGAATGGATAAAGAAATTGTTTTACATTTACACAATGGAGTACTATTCAGCTTTTCAAAACAATGGCATCAGTAAATTTGAAGGCAAATGAATGGAACTAGAAAAGATCATCCTGAGTGAAGTAACCCAGACCCAGAAAAACAAACATAGTATGTACTCACTCATAAGTCAATACTAGCTCTAAAGAATAATCATACCACAATCTACAGACCTAGAGTAGCTAGGTAACAAAGAGAGCTCAAGCAGGGACATATGAATTGACCTGGAAAGGGAAAATAGAGCAGACATCGATGGTGCAGAAGGAGGTGGGGGGTACCGACAGGAATCAGGTGGGGGAGGTGGAGAGAGAGAGTGCTGAGAGAGACATTTGGAAGCATCTCAGGGACAAGCTAGGAAGCTAGTGCAATGTAAATTTCCAAGAATCTATGAGGGTGACCCTAGCTAAGACTCTTAGCAATAGGGCACAGAGAGTCTGAACTAGCCATCTCCTGTAACCAGGCAAGACTTCCAGTGGAAGGATTGGGACAACCCAGACGAACTCTCAACCTACAATTTTTACTGCCTACAAGATGTGCTGGGGTGATGATGGAACAAACTTAATAAACTTCCTAGGGGAGGCCTTACCCTCTCTATGGACCACATGGGAGGAGAGAGTAGAGTAGAGGGTTTGGGAGGGAAGGAGGGAGGGGAAACTAGGATTGGAATGTAAAATATTAATTTAAAAATGATCAAAAAGATGTTGTTGGCTCTAGGCAGCTCCGAAATTGTGGGAGTGGCCAGCCAAGAGACCCATGCCACAAGAGAGGGCCTACTGCTGACACTGCTGGGAGGGTCAGGACCCAGAGGCTGGACAGCCCAGAGACCTGGGATAGAAGTAAACATGACTTGCCAAAAAAAAAATCAATGAAATGATTCCTGATGATATTCTGCTATACTCATAAATTGATGCCTAGCCAAATTGTTTTCAGAGAGGTTTCATCCAAAATCTGGTGGAAATAGATGCAGAAACCCACAGCCAAACATTAAGTAATCTCACAGATTCCTGCAGAAGAGATGGAAGATGGATTGTAAGCAACAGAGAAGTCAAAGACACCACAAGAAAGCCCTCAGAATCAACTAACCTGGACTCATAGGGGCTCACAGATACTGAACCAACAACCAGGGAGCCTACATGGGGCTGACCTAGACACTCTGTATATATATGTTATAGTTGCATAGATCGATCTTCCTAACAGTGGAAGCAGGAGTATCTCTGACTCTATTGCCAGCTTTTGGGACCCTATTCCTCATACTGGGTTGCCTCATCCAACCTTCAACTTGGTATAATTGGTTGATATCCATGGGAGGCCTGTCCTCCTCTGAATAGAAACAGTGAATGAGGGAGTGGGGCAGAAAAAAGATGTCAGGGGAGGGACTGGATGGGAAATCAATTTCACTGTACTCATTTCATCAATGATTATCCAACAGTTAGAATAATGAAAAGCATTTAATGATATGTAGAAAAATCTCTGAGACCTCATCAGCAAGTTGGGGAACAGCTTGCATAGTATGTATCTACATTGCTAAGTCCCCAGTTTGTGTTAGTGTGCATGTATGTCTACCCAAGCCCTTTGTTCATGTTAGGTGCACATATGTTTGCACAAGACCCCAGTTCATGTTAGTGTACATGTATGTCTGTACACACCCATAGTCTATGTTAGGTGCATGCATGCCTACATATACCCTCAATCTGTATTAGGTGCATATATGTCTCTACACACCCCCAGTCCTTGTTAGGTACATATATATCTGTACAAGCCCCCAGTCCTTTTTAGGTGCATGTATGTCTGTATACACATAGGCATTTGTCTAGGGGAGTGCACATTAAACTACAATAGATCCTTTGGATGAGTTATTCCTTCCTGTTCTGTGTGCTCTATGGTTTGCAATTTCATACAGCAAATGTATCAGTTGGTAATTGTTTTGTGTATTGTTTTCATAGTGGCCTTATTCAAATGCCAATACTGTAATCTTCTCTTTGCCAGAGAAGGCACAAGTGCATAAGAGAAACTCAGTCAATTGCTGTCTGGTACCAACTAGAATTTTCTTGTGAACTGATATTTTAGAATAGGGGGATTCACAAAAGTGAGAGTGAATCATTCTGAAAGCATCCATATCCAGCTGACCCCATGGTCACCCCTAGCATCACTTCTCTATTCTGTCTCTGCCCTCTGGAACCTGAAGGACTGTATGCAATATAAATGTGGTAAAACCACTGACATCATAGTATTTTACAGACACTCAGAAACTGAATAGCAGCTCTTTGGATTCCTTTCCTTTGTGATAATATTACTGTCAATTTTCTTTCACTAATGTAATTACAAGTTACTTTTATATTTCTTGTTTACAGATGCTTGTTTATTCTTCTATGAATTTTTCAAACAGATGTCTATTTCTATCTATTTCTATCTGAACCTAGTAGGGTATCATTTATTGAAAGCCTGAGGTTTACAAATACTTAAACCAAGTAGAGTAGCAGATGACCAGCTCCTGCTTTTGGATGAGACAGCCTTAGCTTAGGGCAAGAAGAATCAGTTTTCAATCAGCTAAAGTTGAAAGGCAAATTTCTTTTTTGGTTGGTTGGTTGGCTGGCTGGCTGGCTGGTTGGTTGGTTGGTTTTGTAAGTATGGTAATTTATTTGTTTTGTTATCTGATACAAAGTCTCACTTACTAGCCAAGGTAGAACTATGACTCAGGAGAACAATCCCCAATGTTTCTAAAGACATTCAAGAAGGCAGCACCCCCAAAGGCTAGAGAGGACACTAAGGTAGACAGAGCTCAGAGCCACTGAACAAGCAGAGAGGGTAAACTGGGGGATTGCTGTAGAGTGGGAAGTGTTGCTGCCCCTGAGCTGTGAACTTCCACAGGGGATATAAATCCCCCCCCAATGTCTGTCTTTGGTCAAATGCAGACTTTCTGGTAATGTGCAGAAAAGCTTTAGGCCATTGCTCTGAACTGGAAAGGCTCCTTTCTATTCTCATGTCTCAGTGTAGGGAGACAGCTTTGGGGTTTAGTTTCCAGAGAAACTGTGTATCTGCAAGCTGAGAAGGTTGCTGTGAAAACTGACTTCACTGTGCTTGATGACACTCCCACAGACTGAATTATTGTGGGTCTTAACTCAACATGCCACTTTAATTTATTTAATATTTGTGTGTGTGGTGTATCCATGTGTATACATACATGTGAGGGCACATATGTGTTGCTGCATTTGTGCAGAGGTCTGAGAACAGCTTTTGGGAATTAGTTCTTTCCTTCTATCATGTGTGATCTGGGAATCAAGTCCAGGTCAGCAGGCTTGGCTGTAGGTCCCTCTACCGGCTGACCAGTCTCACTAACCCAACCTTTACCTTTCAAAGTGGGGAAAATTAATAACATCTTTTCTTGCATGGGCTCCTGATAACATTTTTGATCACTGGACTGAAGCAATATCTGAAGCCACAATACCAGTGTTACCAAATCTCTTTAGGGAGATAGATGTGGCTGCCTGCTTCCAGGATAGTTTCAGGGGCATCAGCTCCAAGACATGATTTCTGGGGACATAATTGGACTATCAGAATTCATATGGGAGGGAGTCTTTTACTATATAATTTACGCAGACTATGTTTATAATATGAAAGGGGAAGAGGAGGCATGCAGCCCCAACTCTGTTCTGTGAGCACCTCAAGCAGATGCAAAGCTGGCGCACCTGTGAGTGTGTGTGACGGTGCAAACTTGGAATTAGCTACCAGACACAGTAAGTGCCCTAAAACCAAGATACATTTTCAAATGTTTCTATTCTGAATATTTATTCATAGGTCAGGCCTCATATTTCATTTCATTAATGCATTCATATCACACCTGTTTTCTCTCCCGAAGGTATTTTACATATCCAAATGAACAAATACAGATTCACTCCAGGTTCCCCAGCAGTCTTGGAGCTCTGAGCCTCTGACACACTCCAGTCTTCTAGGCTGGAAATCCTGCTTTTCTGGCCCTTCATGGTCCCCTACCACAGCCTTATGTTCCCACTCTCAGGGGTCTCTTTATTGTGCCCCAAAATGCCAGGCTGAAGGTACTTTTTCTTTGATTTAAAATCCAAGGATTTGAAAAGCTTTATGGAATCAATCTGGTCCATTGGTTCCAAAGAAAGGGTTTTTAAAGGATGTGCTAATTTCAAGCTCTTGTTACATTTTAAAATATCCCTTTGTCTTTGAACCAGATTCAGTAGGTCAGCCAGACTGCTTTAAAAAAAAGTCATATTTAGCATAACAATATGACACCAGGTAACATCAACTGAGGATGAATCAGAGGAACCTAAGGCCTTTGGTCCCTCCCAAGGCCAACCTTAGAAGCCTGGCAAAGAAGCTTCCTACAGAAGTAAGGCTCTAGCTTCCCTGCAGTTTACTGCACAGTACTTAAATTAAGCTCTTGATTAATGTGTAAGTACACTAATATGCACAAGTAACAACTATACCTTGTGGACTTCTATGCACTAAACATCACCGTATAACTAGCATCAAGTCAATCACAGCTACTAATATCCTGGTTGAATTTTGTATTCTTGTGCTCTCTTTTGACTGATTTCATTTGCTCAAGTATTATATCCATGAGATGAACCTACATTGTAATGGGTGTCATCTTGCTGTGTCAGATTCTATTATATTAATAGCCCAGAAATTGTCTACTCTATTATTGATAGACATGACAATTGGTTCCAGTTTTGGCAGTAGTTAATAATGACACCAGAAACTTCCAACATTCTGGTGTGTCGGGCTTAAATATAAAAAGTAGAATTGCTGACCCACAGACTATACTTATGCTAGTTTCATAAAATATTGTCAGTATTTTCCAAAGTGATTTCAGTTAGACAGTCTTCTACTGACAATGTATAGGAACTCCATTTCTCCACATCAGTGTCATCAACAAATGAGATTACATGATTTGGGAAGAAGTGGGTGGTAGAAAGAGACAAGATTAGTTAATGGAGGAGTAGGTATGACCAAGGTATAAATGAAAAAGTATTACATAGAAACCCTTATCTTGTACAATTAATATACACTAATAAATTTTTAACTAAAAATATTATAAGCAAAAAATTAAAAGTATGATAATGAATGGTCAGTGATTCCTCTCTGTAAGTTGTTCTTTCCTGTATTTGATCACAGACAAATAAAACACTAATAAAGTCAGTATTAAAAGAGTGAGGACACCATTGTGGCTAAACATCCCCCACATGCCTCTTAAGACTTTGAAACTGGTCTGAAGGAAGAATTTAAGAAAATTGGAGATTTGGGATAAAGAAACCATAAAGTACCATACACAGAGCTGAATGGGTGATTCTGGTGGGAGTTTGCAAGACCAGAATGCTAAGTAGAATGGGGACAAGTAATGGCTGTTGAGTCTGTGAGGTTTTAGAAGGGAATAAGGAAACTAACCAAGGCCAGAATATATTCTGACAAAAAAAAAAAAAGCAGACAAACAAAAAAATTCCCTTGTCTACATTCTGTCCATGTCCTAAGACTTTGTAAGAGGCTGAGTTTAAAGATGATAGACTAATTAATCTGGTAAAGGAAATTGCAAATCAGTCTAGCTTTCAGGCTGAGACATGGTTCCACCAGCTGCTTTCATATTGGCTTCTAAAGAACCAAGAGCAAAAAAACAGTAGGAAATAGAAAGACCTGGCAAACAAGAGGCTTGATCAGAAAGCCAGTCTAAAATTCGGGCTAAGTAAGACATGGCTTCTGAGGAAATTAGCAGAAGCCAGGCCTCGCCATTGCAAGACAGATGGGAAAAGGTCAACACATCTGAAAGGCATTCTGTTGAGAAAGCAGTGCTTCCAAGGCACCCTGTTCACATGGGGTCATGTAGGAAATGGTTTTCTCACAATTATTTTGATGACATTAACTAATGCCCTCAATGTGGATGGGGCCATTTGCTGGGTGAGGGTAAAGGTTGCTGAATAGCACACACACCTGCATTGCTCTCTCCTTCTGAGAGAGGAAGAAATGTCATCAGTTGTAAGGTGGTCTGAATAAGAAATATTTTATTAGGCTCAGGAATTTGACAGCACTGTTTGGCAATGTTATGGAACCTTTAGGAGATGGATGGAGTCCTGCTGAAGGAAGTATGTCACTGGATGCAATGAGGGGCAGGCTTTGAAGAGTTATAGCCTCGAGCTACTCCCCATCCTTTTCCCTCCTCTTTCTATCTGTATACAGATAAAATGTGATCATCCAGCCAGCATCTAGCCCTCTAGAACCATAAGCCAAAGAAACTCTTTTGGCTGTGGTATGGTATAACAGCAACAGAAGTGTAACTCATACAAGCTGCTTCAAGCTCCTGTTGCCCCAACTGCTCCAGCCTAGTGGACAATACTTTGAGCTGTGAACTAAACTAAACCCTTCCTTAGTTACATGTTTTTGTCAGGGTATTTTATCACAGGGAAAGAAATTAAGACAAGATCACAGAATTTCTACACAGATTTCAAAGGAAAGCATGTTCAACTACAAGGATCCATGTCCCTGTAACAGCCTGAGAAGACGATGATGGAGCTGTAGGATGATGCTGAAGGTACAGTGGAGACCTCAAGAAATTAAAGATTCCAGGAATATGAAATCTCCGCCAAGGAAAGCTTAGACACTAAGTGCAGCCATCCATAGAGAGAAGTCATGTCGAGTAAAAACAGGAATACCATAAGGCCCAAGCTTGGCAAACCTTTTGGATTGCATGTCATAATACTATATGCCCTGGATACCAGACACAGAGCTACAACATTTATGGATTGCCCTACTGTGTTTCTGTCTTCATTTGGTCTGTCTTTCTTGGTATTCTCCTGTTCCACACTGGGAAGCCAGATGTTTACTTTACACCACTGAATCCTGTCTGTTTGTTTTTGTTTTGCAAGGTTTTGCATAGAAGAGTTTGCCATAGTCTCAGACTTTAGACTTGGGCTTGTGAAAACTGTCAGAATTGTTAAGATTTTAGAGACTCTACAATATGGCTGAATTCATTTCACAGTGAAGTTGGATGTGAACCTTTCTTTAGATGCCAGGGTCAAAGTATTATGGTGTGAACATGAGATGTCTTATGTGTTGCACACTGAATCCCTAGCTGGGTATACTACTTTTGGGGGTGGTAGAAATTTTTGTATATGGTTTTGCTGATATGTATAAGTACACTGGGTTTTATATATTGATTTTGTTATATATACAGTAGCCTGGTTAAATTAACTTACTAATTCTAATTGTTCCTTTCTGTCAATTCTTTCAGCTCTTCCATATATATGTATAACACCTGAAAAGATTTTTACATAATACTAATTTTTTATTTCCTTTTTCTTTTTATAACAACAATTAAGAAGTGTAATACAACAATGAATAAAAATGGTAGATAGCCTGGCCTCGTTCCTGATTATCAGGATTAAGCATTTTACTATTTAATAATCAAAAGTGATATTTGCTATTGGTGGAGTTTAAATCACCCTCTACTATTAAGAAGATTGAATTTTCATTTCTGAGTATGATTAGAACTTTTTCCCTGAGTTCTTATTAAATTTTATAAAATGTTGTTTCTTTCTTTATTGAAATGATTATATTTCCTTCTTCTTTCATACTATTGAAACCTTTCTACATTTCCATTTTGTCAGAGAATATACTCTGTGTGATTTCTAATGTTTTTAAGTTTGATGATACATGATTTATGGCCCAACATATTTATAGTGTTTCTCATGCATGTACAAAGAAAGAATGTATCTATTGTTATCTAGTGCAAATATTTGGAAATTAATCAACATGGTATTAATTGACACATACATCACAGAAATATAATGAAACTTAGAGAAAGATTTTATAATCTTAGTGTTGATGCAGTGTTGTGATGCAGCCTGTTCCCACAAATGCTTTAGCCCTAAATAAACACACAGACACTATATTAATTATTAAACTGTTGGAAGATAGCTAGGGCTTCTTATTGGCTGGTTCTGTCTTAATTATTAACTCATTTCTATAAATCTATGTATTTCCACATGGTCATGACTTACTGGAGAATGCCCAAACCTGTTATTTCTTTGGCTGTGCCTCTCTCTGCCTACCTTTCCCAGAATTCTCCTCATCTCCTCACTCTGCCTATTTTCCTGCCTCTATTGGCCAAACAGTGTTTTATTCATCAACCAATAAGAGAAACACATATACAGAGGACATCCCCCATCATCACAGGACAAAGAAAAATAATGAAATGTAGGATCACCTCATTTTCTTTTTTAAGTTGAATATTAATGCTGTGAAGTATCTTTATGTAATAGTGAGTCTCAATGGGATCATTTGGACACATTTTGTTGCCACACCTTGAGTAGGGACTATTCCTGGTTTCTAGTGAGTAAAGGCCATGCATGGTGCTAAGGTACTAACAAGCATCTGCCTTAGGTTTACTGTTGTGATGAGACACCATGGCCAGAGCAACTCGGGGATTAAAGGATTTATTTGACTTACTCTTCCATATCAGAGTTCATCATCTAAGGAAGTCAGGAGCTGACAAAGAGGCCATGCAGGAATTCTGCTTACTGACTTGCTCCCCATGGCTTGCTCTGTTTGCTTTCTTTCTTTTTAAAAAAATTCATCTATTTATTTTATATCTCAGCACCCCCATCCTACCCTTCCAGTTCCTCTCCTCCATTCCCCCCTCCAACCCCCAGTCCCCTCCTCTTCTGACTCCAATCTAGAAAAGGACAGATCTCCCATGAATATCAATGAAACACAGAATGTCAAGTTGCAGTAAGACTGAACCCCTCTCCATGTATTAAGGCTTGGTCAAGGTGACCCAGTATGACAAATGGGGTCCCAAAAGCTAGTAAAAGAGTCAGAAACAGCCCCTGTTCCCACTGTTAGGAGTCCCACAAGAAGACCAAACTATACAACTGCAACATATATGCAGAGTGCCTAGATCAGTCTCTTGTGGGCTCCCTGGTTGTTGGTTTAGTCTCTGTGAGCTCCTATGAGCCCAGATTGGTTGACTGTGTGAGCCTTCCTGTGGTATCCTTGACCCCTCTGGCTCCTATACTTCTTCCCCCTCCTCCTCTGCAGGATTCCCCAAGCTTCACCTAATATTTGGCTGTCAGTCTCTCCATCTGCCTCTATCAGTTGCTAGAAGATACCTCTCTGATAACAATTGGGCCAGGCACCAATGTGGTCACAGGAGAAGACCAGTTCAGGCTACTTATCTACTACTGCCAGTAGTGTAAGCTGAGGTCATCCCCAAAATTCACCCAAGCAGTCCCTCTCAGCACTCTCCTTTCCGACCCACGGAACCTCCCCAACCTAATAGCTCACGTTCCCATTCCAACCAGCCCTCGATCCACTCAGGAAATCTCTTCTGTTTACCTTTCCCAGAGAGATCTGGGTGTCCCCTCAAGAGCTCTCCTTGTGACTTTGTCTGAGTCTTTAGATTGTAGCATAGTTGTCCTTTATTTTACAGCTAATATACTCTTATGAGTTAGTACATACCATGTTTGTCTTTATCAGACACAGATTAGCAGAATGGATAAGAAGACAGAATCCATCTTTCTGCTGCATATAAGAAACACAACTCAACTTCAAAGACAGACAGTACCTAAGAATTAAAGGTTGGGAAAAGATTTTCCAATCAAATGGGCCCAAGAAAAAAGCAGGGGTAGCAAATTGGACTTTAAACTAAAATCAATCAAAAGAGATGAAGGAGATCACTTCCTACTCATCACAGGAGAAATCCATCAGGATGAAGTTTCAGTTCTGAACATTTATGCCCCAAATACAAAGACATTCATGTTTATAAAAGAAACATTACTAAAATTCAAATCACACATAAAACCACACACAATTATAGTGGGAGACTCCAACACCCCACTCTCACCACTAGACAGGAACACCAGACAGAAACTTAACAAAGAAACAAAGGTACTAATAGAAGTTATGGCGCAATTGAGCTTAACAGATATCTATAGAACATTCCATCCAAACACAAAACAATATACCTTCTACTCAGCACTACATGGAACCTTCTCTAAATCAACCACATATTGGCAACATAGCAAACCTCAACAGGTACAAAAAATTTGAAATAACCCCCTGTATCTTATCAGACCACCATGCTTTAAAGTTAGAATTCAACAACACGAATTGCAGAAAACCTAAAAATCATGGAAATTAAGTAACACCCAATTGCACAATTCCTGGGTCGAGGAAGAAATAAAAAAAGAAATTAAAGATTTCCTAGAATTCAATGAGAATGTGGGCACAACATACCCAAACTTATGGGAAACTTTGAAAGCAGTGCTAAGAGGAAAGTTCATAGCGCTAAGTGCCCACATGAAGAAACAGGAGAATAATCACACTAGAGAATTAACAGCACAACTGAAAGCTTTAGAACACAAAGAATACAATATGTCCTGGAGGAGCAGATACCAGGAAATAATCAAATTGAGGGCTGAAATCAATAAAATGGAAACTAGGAGACCAATACAAAGAATCAATATAACAGAGAGTTGGTTCTTTGAAAAAATCAACAAGATAGACAAAGCTTTATCCAAACTTACCAAACAGCAGAGAGTGAACATGCAAATCAATTAAATCAGGAATGAAAAGGGGGCTATAACAACAGACACAGAGGAAATCCAGAGTTTCATGAAGTCATACTTTGAAAATCTACATTCCTCAAAATTCAAAAATCTAAAGGAAATGGGCAATTTTCTGGACAGATTTCACTTACCAAAATTAAATAAAGAACAGATGAGCAACTTAAATAGACCTATCATCCCTAATGATATAGAAGCAGTCATCGTAAGTCTCCCAACCAAATAAAGCCCAGGGCCAGATGGCTTCAGTGCAGAATTCTACCAGAAATTCAAGGAACAGCTAATACCAATTCTGCTCAAAGTATTCCACATAATAGAAGCAGAAGTGTCATTGCCAATCTCTTTTTACCAGGCTTTAATAACCTTGATACCCAAGTCATACAAAGATACAACTAAGAAAGAGAACTACAGACCAATATCTCTCATGAACATTGATGCAAAAATACTCAATAAAATACTGTCAAATCAAATCCAAGAACACATCAGAGAAATCATCCACCATGATCAAGTAGGCTTCATCCCAGGGATGCAAGGATGGTTCAACATATGAAAATCCATCAATGTAATCCACCATATAAACAGACTGAGGAAAAAACCACATGATCACCTCACTAGATGCCAAAAAAGCCTTTGACAAAATCCAACACCCCTTCATGAGAGATCAGGGATAACAGGAACATAATTTAACATAATAAAAGCAGTATACAGCAAGCCGACAGTCAACGTCAAATTAATGGAGAGAAGCTCAATGCAATTCCTCTAAAACTGGGGACAAGACAAGGCTGTCCACTCTCTCCATACCTCTTCAATATTGTCCTTGAAGATCTAGCTAGAGCAATAAAACAACAAAAGGAGATCAAGGGGACACAAATCGGAAAGGAAGAAGTCAAACTCTCACTATTTGCAGATAATATGATAGTTTACATAAGTGACCCAGAAACTCTACCAGGGAACTCCGACTGCTGATAAACACCTTCAACAAAGTGGCAAGATACAAGATTAACTCAAAAAATAATCTGTAGCCCTACTATATACTGATGACACATTGGTGGAGAAAGAAATCAGAGAAACATCACCCTTTACGATTGCCATAAACAACATAAAATACCTTGGGGTAACACTAACCAAAAAAGTGAAAGACCTGTACCATAAGAATTTTGAGTCTCTAAAGAAAGAAATTATAGAAGATACCAGAAAATGGAAAGATCTCCCATGCTCTTGGATAGGCAGGATCAACATAGTTAAAATGGCAATCTTGCCAAAAGCAATCTACAGATTCAATGCAATCCCCATCAAAATCCCAACACAATTCTTCACTGACCTTGAAAGAACAATTCTCAATTTTATATGGAGAAACAAAAGACCCCAAAGGGCCAAAACATCCCTGTACAATAAAGGTATTTCTGGAAGCATCACAATCCCTGACTTCAAGCTCTATTACAGAGATATATTCCTGAAAACAGCTTGGTATTGGCACAAAAATAGACAGGTAGACCAATGAATAGAGCAGAAACATTGATATTAACCTACACACCTATGAACACCTGATTTTTGACAATCTAAATTTATGCGATGGAATAAAGAGAACATCTTCAACAAATGGTGCTGGCATAACTGCATGCTGGCATGTAGAAGACTTCAGATAGATCCAAGTCTATCACCATGAACAAAAGTTAAGTGAAAATGGATCAAAGACCTCACCATAAATCCAGCCACACAGAACCTATTAGAAAACAAAGTGGGAAATACCCTTGAACAAATTGGTACAGGAGACAGCTTCCTGAACATTACACCAGTAGCACAGACACTGAGATCAACAATTGATAAATGGGACCTCCTGAAACTGAGAAGCTTCTGTAAGGCAAAGGAGACAGTCAGCAAGACAAAACGGCAGCCCACAGAATGGGAAAAGATATTCATTAACCCCACATCTGACAGAGGGCTAATCTCCAAAATATACAAACCACCCAAGAAGCTAGTCTCCAAAACACCAAAGAATCCAATTAAAAAGTGGGGTACAGAATTCTCAATAGAGGAATCTAAAATGGCTGAAAGACATATAAGAAAGTGTTCAACATCCTTAGCCATCAGGGAAATGCAAATCAAAACAACTCTGAGATACCATCTTACTCTTGTCAGAATGGCTAAAATCAAAAACACCAATGACAGTTTATGCTGGAGAGGATGTGGAGAAAGGGGAACACTCCTCCACTGCTGGTGGGAGTGCCAACTTGTACAGCCACTTTGGAAATCAGTATGGCGACTCCTCAAGAAAATGGGAATCAGTTTACCACAAGATCCAGCAATTCCACTCTCAGGCATATAACCCAAAGAAGCACATTCATATAACAAGGACATACGTTCAATGATGTTCATAGCAGCACTATTTGTAATAGCCAGAAACTGGAAGCAGCCTAGATGCCCCTCAACTGAAGAATGGATAGAGAAAATTTGGCATATTTACACAATGGAGTACTACTCAGCAGAAAAAAACAATGGGATCTTGAAATTTGCAGGAAAATGCATGGAACTAGAAGAAACCATTCTGAGCAAGATAACCCAATTACAAAAAGACAAACATGGTATGTACTCACTCATATGTGGATTTTAGACATAGAGTAAAGGAGTACCAGCCTACAATCCACACTGCCAGAGAAGCTAGTAAACAAGGAGGACCCTAAGAGAGACATACATGGTTCCCTGGAGAAGGGGAAAGGATCAAGATCTCCTGAACAAATTTGGAGCACAAGAAGAGGGGGGAGGGACCTAGGAGAATGAGAAAGGGATTAGAGGAGGGGTGCAGAGGACATGATGGAGCAGAAAAATCTTGAGTCAGGGGAAGAATAGAAGATAACAAGAATGGAGGTACCATAATAGAGGGAGACATTTTAGGTTTAAAGAGAAATCAGGCAATAGGGAAATGTCTGGAGATCTACCAAGATGACACCAGCTAACAATCTAAGCAACAAAGGAGAGGCTACCTTAAATGCCCTCCCCTGATAATGAAATTGATGATTGACTTATATGCTGCCCAATAGCCCTCATCTAGCAGCTGGATGAAAGTAGAAGCAGACACCCACAACTAATCACTGAACTGAACTGGAATCTAGTTGCAGAGAAGGATGATTGGAGAGCAAAGGGGTCCAGACCAGACTGGTGAAACCCACAGAAACAGCTGACCTGAACATCTAGGAGCTCTTGGTCCCCAGACTGTTAGCTGGGATACTAGCATGGGACTGATCCAGACCCCAGGAACATGGGTTTCAGTGAGGAAACCTCAGAAATCTACCAAACCTCCTGTAGTAGTTCAGTACTTATCCTTAGCATAGGTGTAGATTTTGGGAGCCCATTCCACATAGAGGAATACTCCCTGAGCCAAGACACACGGGGGTGGACCTAGGCCCTATCCCAAAAGGTATGACAGATTCTGATGACACCCTATGGAAGGCCTTACCATCCAGGGGGAGCAGAAAGGATATGTGATAGGTGGGGTTTTAGTTGGGGGGGGTGGTAGGTGAGGAAGGGATGGAGAGGGAACTGGGATTGTCATGTAAAACAGTCTTGTTTCTAATTCAAATTTTTAAAAAAGAAACACATTATAATTTCTTTATCCTTTCAGTTCCAACTTCTCATGTGTTCTTACACTGTCTCTTTAAAGCATGTTTTGTACATTCAATGTAAAAATTTTTAAGTTTGTATTTAAATCACTCTAATATATTACTTTCTTTGATGCTATTTATTTCTAGTTCTTTTTCCCCTGATTTTTCTTGTAATAATTCAGATTTTTAAATTCTTCCTCCCTCTTCAGGTTGCCACATAGGCGGTATTTATTTGTTTCTTTCTTTGTCATGGTGGTTTTGTTTTTGGTTTTAGTTTTTACTAGCATTTTTAGAAATCACCACATACATTCTTGACTTACAGTTGATCACATATGGATATATTCACCAGTTTTCAGGAAATACAGGGGCATTTTACACTTTTCCTAAGAATATCTTTCCATCTTGTTTCTAATGTTCATTTTGAAAATGACTTTCTGTGAACAGTTGCTGTCCCTTAATATTTCACATACACCACTACATGATTACCTAGCCTTCAATCACTGATTTTAAAGTTGAATGTTGATCCTGTCGTTTCTTCTGTGAAATTTTCTCTTTAACTTTTGGATCTTTTTAAGACAAGCTTTGCCTTTACTCCTATCAGTTTTTAATTCCTTTTATTGGAAATAGATTCTTTTCTCACTTCCTTCCTTCTATACCTCCAAGTTCCTTTCCACCTCCCCTCTCTTCTGGACCCTTTCCCACCCTGTCTCTCATTAAAAAATAACAGGCTTCTAAAATTATAAAGATATAACAAAATAAAATAAATATTACAAATAAAAACCAGAAACTATAGCATTTGCTGCAAGATATTTGATTATCTTGTAAAGATTTGTCATTATGATTGGTTTAATAAAAAGTTGGACAGCCAATACCTAGGAAGGACTCCCAGGCATAAAGGACACTAGAAAGAAGAAGGGTAGAGACAAGAGGAGATGCCAGGGAACATAGAGAAAGCAGAATGGGCACTATAGAGATGAAGTAATAAAGCCATGAGGCAGAAGGTAAATTAATAGAAATGATTTAATTTGAGTTATAAGATCTAGTTAGAAACAAACCTAGGGTATCAGCCTAGCTTTCATAATTAATGAGTCTCTGTGTGGTTATTTGGGAACTGCCAGGCAGGACACACAAAGACTTATTACAAATGGTGCCCAATGTGAGGATATGTATTTCTACATAAAACCTGACAAAGTTTAAAAATAGGTTACACACACACACACACACACACACACACACACACACACACACACACGGAGCCAAACAAGGCTTCCTAGTCCTACAATCTCTCATTTTGACCTTAGTACAGAGACATGCCTCCCACCCAATACCTGTGGGATTGAGCCACCAACTCATCATGAGCTAAGATGCATGGCAGGTTAAGATTTAACTCATTCAGACAGAAAAGGTTACAGATACACAGTAAAGCAGCTTCAGAGAGAGGAAGACAAAAAACTAAAACAGGTTGCAATGTGTTTAACAATGTGTGTGGGCTTAAGAAAAGAAAAAAGAAAAAGTATAGATAGACATCACCAACAGAATATAAGAGATGGAAATAGATTCATCTGTCAAAGAAAATGTTAAATCTAAAAAAAATTCCTACACAAAACATCCAGGAAATCTGGGACACTATGAAAAGACCAAACATAAGAATAATAGGAATAGGAGAAGGAGAAGGAGAAGAATCCCAGATCAACAACCCAGAAAATATATTTATCAAAATCATAGAAAAAAAATTTCCCAACCTAAAGAAGGGCATGTCTATAAAGGCACAAAAAGCTTACAGAACACCAAATAGAGTAGACTAGAAAAGAAAATCACCTCAGCACATAAAAATCAAAACACTAACCACACAGAAAAAAGAAACTGTATTAAAAGTGTAAAGGGAAAAGGGCCAAGAAACATATGAAGGCAGACCTACTAGAATCACACTCAACTCCTCAACCAATAACCTCAAATGCAGAAGACCCTGGACTGATTGATGTCTTATAGACTCTAAGAGACCAGTGATGCAGGCCAAACTACTATATTCAGAAAAACTGTCAAACACCATACATGGATAAAACAAGATATTTCATGACCAAGTCTAATTTAAAGAACATATATTCACAAATCCAGTTCTACAGAAGGTACTGGAAGGAAAACTCCAACCCCAAGAAGTTAACTATATCCACAAAAACACAGGCATAGATAATCTCACACCAGCAAAGCCCAAAGAAGGGAAACACAAACAGGAATACTACCACCAACAACAAAATAACAGGAATTAACAATCATTGGTCATTAATATCCCCTCAATATCAATGGACTCAATTCACCAATAAAAAGACACAGACAAATGGAATGGATAAGAAAACAGGATCCATCATTCTACTACATACAAGAAAGACAACTCAACATCAAAGATAGGCATTACCTCAGAGTAAATGGTTGGAAAATATTTTCAATACAATGGACCTAAGAAGTAAGCAGACATAACTATCCTAATATCTAACAAAATAGACTTCCAACCAAAATAAATTAAAAGATATAGAGAAGATAATTCCATATTCATCAAAGGAAAAATATACCAAGATGATGTCTCAATTCTTAACATCTATGCCTCAGGTATAAGGGCACCCACATTTGTAAAAGAAACATTACTAAAGCTTAAATAATACATAAGACCCTACACAATAATAATGGGAGACTTTAACACTCCCACTCTCACCAATGGACAAGTCAGCCAGGCAGAAACTAAACAGAGTAATAATAGAAGTAACATTATAACTCAAATGGACCTAACAAATCTACAGAACATTTCACCCAAACACAAAAGAATATACCTTCTCAGCATCATATGGAATCTTCTTCAAATTTACCATATACTCAGCCACAAAGCAAAATCTCAACAGATACAAAACAAAATTGAAATAATACCCAGTCTTGCTAAACCACTGTGGATCAAAGCTGAATTTCAACAACAACAGAAATAACAGAAAGCTTACAAACTCATGGAAACTCAACAACTCTCTACTGTGTTATCAATGGATCAAGGAGGAAATAAAGAAAGAAGTAAAAGGCTATACTTAGTCTTTTCTTGTCACACTAGCCAACTCCCAAATAGTGGCACAGAGACTTCTTATCAGTTATTAAAGCTCAACCTTAGCTTAGGATTGTCCCACTAGCTCTTATAACTTACATGAACCTGCTTTTATTAATCTGCATTTACCATGCAGCTTTTTATCTTTCTTTCATCTTGAACAACCTATTTTCTCTCCAAGTCTCTCTGCCTAGAAGTCCCACCTACATGTCCTGCCTAGCTATTGACTGTTCAGCTCTTTATTAAACCAATTACAGCAATACATTTCACAGTGTAAAAATACCCCACAAAAAAGACTTCCTAGAATTCAATGAAAAAGAATGTACAATATAACCAAGCTTATGGGACACAATGAAAGTTATGCTAAGAGGAAAGTTCATAGCACTAGATGACTTCATGAAGAATTTGAAGAGGTCCCATACTAGCAACTTAACAGCACAACTGAAACCTCTAGAACAAAAAGAAGCAGACAAACCTAAGAGGAGTAGATGGCAAGAAATAAACTAAGGACTGAAATCAATAAAATAGAAACAAAGAGAACAGTACAAAGAATCAGGAAGACAAAGAGTTGGTTCTTTAAGAAAATAAAAAAAAATAGATAAACCCTTACCCAAACTAACTAAAAGGTAAAGAGGGAACATCCAAATTAACAAAATCAGAAAGGAAAGTGGGGAGATAACAGCAGATTCAAGGAATTCCAGAGAATCATTAGGTTATACTTCAAAAACCTGCACTCCACAAAATTGGAAAATCTAAAAGAAATGGACAATTTTCTCAATAGATACCACTTACCAAAGTTAAATCAAGATCAGCTAAACAATTTAAATAGACCTATAATCCTTAAGGAAACGGAAGCAGTCATCAAAAGTCTCCCAACAAAAACAAGCCCAGGGTCAGACAGTTTTAATGTAGAATTCTATCAGACTTTCAAGTAGGAGATAATACCAGTAGTTTTAAAATTATTATTCTACAAAACAGAAACAGAAAGAACATTGCCAAATTCTTTTTATGAGGCCACAGTGGCTCTGATAACAAAACCACACAAAGACTCAACAAAGAAAGAAAATTACAGACTGATCTCACTTGTGAACACTGATGTAAAAATATTCAATAAAAACTGGCAAACTGAATCCAAGAACACATCAAAAAGATGATCCACCACGATCAAGTAGGCTTCATCCCCGAAATACAAGGATGGTTCAACATATGAAAATCTGTCGGTGTAATCCACCATATAAACAAACTGAAAGAAAAAAACACATGAATATCTCATTAGATACTGGAAAAGCCTTTGACAAAATCTAACACCTCTTCAAGGTAAAAGTCATGGAGAGATCCAAAGGACATACCTACACATAATAAAAGCAATATACAGCAAACCCATAGCCAATATCAAATTAAATGTGGAAAACTCAAAGAAATTCCACTAAAAATTAACAACATGATAAGGTTGGTCACTCTCTCCATACAGACTCAATATAGCACTTGAGGTTCTAGCTAGAGAAATAAGACAACTAAAGTAAATCAAGGGGATACAAATCAGAAACAAAGAAGTCAAAGTATCATAATTCAAAGATGACATGATAGCATACATAAGTGACACCAAAAAAATCTACCAGGAAACTCCAGTCAAGTGGCTGGATACAAGATTAACTCAAAAAATCAGTAGCTTTCCTATATCCAAACAATAAACAAGCTAATAAGGAAAGTGGGAATTAATCTCATATGCATTGATGCAGGAGACAAGTTCCTGAAAATAGAACACCAATAGGACAGACACTAAGATCAACAACTAATAAATGGGACCTCCTAAAACTAAAGTTTCTGCAAGACAAAATAACAACATCTATAAGACAAAATGAAAGCCTACAGAATGGGGAAAAGATCTTCACCAACCCCACATCCAACAGAGGGCTGATTTCTAAATATATAAAGAATTCAAGAAACTAAATATCTACAAACAAAATAATCCAATTAATAAATGGAGTACAGATCTAAACAGAGAATTCTCAAAAGAAGAATCTCAAATGGCCCAGAAACACTTAAGGAGATTTTCAACATCCTTAGCCATCAGGGAAATGCAAATCAAAAGGATTCTGAGATTCCATCTTACACCTGTCAGAATGGCTAAGATCAAAAACACAAGCAACAGCTCATGATGGAGAGGATATGGAGTAAGGGGAACACTCTTCCATTGCTGGTGGGAGTAAAAATCTATACAGTCACTTTGAATGTTATCATGGTTGTTTCTCAGAAAACAGGGAATCAACCAAGCACAAGACCCAGCATTTCCACTCTTGGGCATATACTTAAAGGAAGCTCAATCTTATCACAAGGACACTTGCTCAACCATGTTCCTAGCAGCTTTATTTGTAATATCCAGAACCTGGAAACAAACTATATATTCTTAAATCAAGGAACAAATAAAGGAATTTGTGGTGCATTTACACATGGAGTATTACTCAGTTGCTAAAAACAAGACACAAGGAAATTTGAAGGCAAATGGACAGTGCTAGAAAAAAATCATCCTGAGTGAGGTAACCCAGACGGATAAAGACAAGCATGGTATGTACTCACTCATTAGTGGATATTAGCTGTTAAAATAAAGGACAACTATGCTGTAATCCAAAGACCCAGAGAGACTATGTAACAAGGAGAGTTCATTGGAGAATACCCAGTTGTTGTGGGGTATTTATACACTGTGTGAAGATGCATTGCTGTGATTGGTATAATAAAAGGCTGAATGGCCAATAGCTAGAGAGAAGGTATAGACTGAATTTCTGGGGAGAGAAAGGAATAGGAGGATAATCTAGATGCCATGGAATTGACAGACAGACAGAAAGGACACAGGGGGTGCAAGAAGAAAGAGAGGTAATGCCACATGATAGAATGTAGATTAATACAAATGGATTAATTTCAGTTATAAGAGCTAGTTGAGATAAGCCTAAACTAAAGACTAAGCTTTCATAATTAATAAGAAGTCTCTGTGTCATTATTTGGGCCTGGCAGTGGGAGAGAAAGTCTGTCTACAACCAGATCTCCCTGGGAAGGGGAAACAGAAGAGCTTTAGTGAGTCAATTGAGGGTGTGTGGGTATGGAAACATGAGCAATTAGGCTGTGGGGGTATAGAGGGAAAGAGTACTGAAAGGGACTACTGGAAAGTGGGGGGTATTTGGGGGTCAGGCAAAAACCTGGTGCTAGGGAATCTCCCAGGAATCTACAAGGATGACTTCAGCTAAGACTCCTAGAAACTACCGTTATGTAGTCTGATGTTGCCCTCTCTTATTGTTAGATTGGTGCCTAGCCCATTTGTCCACAGAGAGGCCTCATCCAGCAACTGATAGAGACAGATGCAGAGACCCACAGTCAAACATTAGTTAGAGCTTGGGGAATCCTGCAGAAGGGAGTGAGAAAGGATTTTAGGAGCCTGCAGGTCAAGTACACAAGAAAACCCACAGAATTAACTAACCTAGCCTCATAGGGCCTCACAGAGACTGAAACAACAACCAGCAAACCTGCATGGGACTGACCTAAGCACTCTGCATAGATGTTACAGTTGTGTAGCTTGATCCTCTTGTGGGACTCCTAACAGTGGGAACAGAGGCTGTCTCTGACTCTTTTACTAGCTTTTTGGACCCTACTTGTCATACTGGGTCACCTTGCACATGGGGAGGTGCTTAGTCTTACTGCAACTTGATATGCCATGTTTTATTGATACTCATAGGAGACCTGCCCTTTCCTAAACAGAAACAGAGGAGGAAGGGATTGGGGAGTGGGAACAGAGGGAGGGTTTGGGGAAGAACTGAGAAGAGAGGAGGTAGGGAAAACTGCAGCCAGAATGTAAAAGAAAAAAGAAAGTAAGAAAGGAAAGGAAGGAAGGAAGGAAGGAAGGAAGGAAGGAAGGAAGGAAGGAAGGATAATGAAGGAAGAAGGAAAGAAAGGCTGTTCTAAGAACTTTTATTTGTGCTTCAGGTATGTTGAAATACTCAGTACCTGCTGTGGTAGAGTGAGTGACTGGGCTCTGGTAGAGACATATTGTCCTGGCTATTATTGATTGTTTTTAGGCATATGGGCTTGGGAAGATGTAGTTCCAGGTGTTGATACCTGGTCTTGTCTTTATGGGTGGGTGTTTGTTTCTTGGTTTCTGTGTCCTCTTTGGTCCTTAGGAGAGTATGGTGGCGTATGTTGCCTGGTAGGAAATTCTTCTGGAGTCCTGATGGGTGTGACCACTGGGAAATCCCAGTAAAATATGTTTCTGGGTATTGGAAGCTGACACTTAGGAATGGGGATGGGTTGGTGGTGGCTGAGAGGGTTCACAGAAGCGAGGTAAGAAGGATGTTCCAACAGGAGTTAGTTCCCTGGCAATGGAGGCAGACATGAGAGGCCACAGCACAAGTTCTATAGAGCTCAGGATGCAACTAGAGGGTTGGACTTTGAGGAATGGTGGGTGAGTTGAAGATCTACAATTAGCCTGCTTGCTTCTCTGGTTGTGGCTTGTGGGTTCCTGCTGGAGCTGAGAGATAGCAGTGGCTTGGGAGAGAAAGGTAGGGAGTTAGGAATGGAAGACCTGTAGGATCCACTGGAAGGGGAAGGGGAGGGTGTGACTGGGGCAAGTATTCTGCTTCAGGGCTGGGGATGAGACTAGGGGATTGGATCTGGAGGAGCATGGGATAAGATGAAGATCTGGAGTGAGCCTACAGCTTCCCTTGCAGAAGTGCCCTGCGGATTGGCTGGGAAGGCCTATTTCCTACGAGTTTTATCATGATGTATCTGATATAGATTTCTTTGAGTGTGTGATACTACATCTACAACTAAAATCCCATGAGCACATGAATATTCTGAGCCATCCTACCTTGACATGTTTTGTTTTTTAGCTTTGTTTGTTTGGGGGGATTTTTGTTTTGTTTTCACCCATTTGTCTTTTTCTTTCTAAAATTTCATGTGGACATATTTAGTCCTCTTTACCATTTCTTATTTTTTTATTGATAATAAAAACTAGCAGGATCTCAAATATACAAGACAAGTGCTCTCTCACAGCCCTGTGTGAAGGTGTCTTTCACCCTGTTAGATCTTAGTGAGTTGATCTAGACATTTTCTACTGTCTATCTTCTAGTTCAGTAATTCATTCATGGAGCTATGACTTGCTGTAAAACTATTTATAAATGACTGAATTTGAAGTAATTTTAGCTGTTTCTTTTATTTACTAATGTGTGTGTGTAGACCCTAGTAGTGTGTTTGGTATCTTTACCTACCACTAATCACTTTATTCAAGTCTCTGTGATCACTTGTGTCTGCATCCTGGATGCTGGGATTGCAGGCACACAAAGCTGTTCCTGGGTCTTTCATGGATGATAGGGATTTGAACACAGCAAGTTTTCCTACCATCAGCTAACTTAATAGTTTCTAATTTATTCTTACAAATTTCTGGATTTTAGTAAAATCTCCCACCATTTCTTCTACTTTGTTGAGTACATTAACCATAATTACTTTTAAGTAGGGAGGCCTCTGTCTGAGAATCTTGATATATAGATCACTTGTGGGTCTGCTTGGTTGTTCTGTCAATTTTTTCTAACTTTTTGTTTTATTGTTTTTGAGGGGGCAGCTATTTTTATTTTTGATTATTTTTTATTTTTTCTCCATTTTTTATTTAAATTAGAAACAAGATTGTTTTACATGTCAATCCCAGTTCTCTATCCCTCCTCTCCTCCCCTGCCCCCCACTAACACCTTACCTATCCCATACCCCTATACCTTTTCTGCTCCCCTGGGAGGGTGAGGCCTTCCAGGGTGTCTTCAGAGTCTGTCACATCCTTTGGGATATGGTAGGCCCTCCCTCGTGTGTCTAGGCTGAGGGAGTATCCCTCTATGTGGAATGGGTTCCCAAAGTCCATTCCTATGCTAGGGATAAATACTGATCTACTACAAGAGGCCTCATAGATTTCCAAGGCCTCCTCACTGACACCACGTTCATAGGGTCTGGATCAGTCGTATGCTGGTTTCACAGTGATCAGTCTGGGGTCCATGAGCTTCCATCATTTAGGTCAACTGTTTCTGTGGGTTTCACCAACCTGGTCTTCATGCATTTGCTCATCTCTCCTCCCATCTGCAACTGGATTCCAGTTTAGTTCAGTGTTTAGCTGTGGATGTCTGCTTCTACTTCCATCAGCTGCTGGATGAAGGCTCTAGGATGGCATATAAGTTAGTCATCAAACTCATTATCAGAGGATGGCATTTAAGGTAGCCTCTCCACTGTTGCTTAGATTGTTAGTTGGTGTCATCCTTGTAGATCTCTGGACATTTCCCTAGTACCTGATTTCTCTTTAAACCTATAATGGCTCCCTCTATTATGGTATCTCTTATCTTGCTCTCCTCTATTCTTCCCCCGGCTCAACCTTCTTTCTCCCTCATGTCCTCCTCACCCCTCCACTTCTTAATTTTGTATTTGTTTTGGCCACTGGTACCTATTTTCTATTGTGGATGTGTGTGTGTGTGTGTGTGTGTGTGTGTGTGTGTGTGTGTGTGTGTGTTTGTGTGTGTGTGTGTGTTTGAAACATCATCTCTGTGTATAACCTAGACCAGCAGATAATTCTTTAGTGAGAAGTTTCCAAGACAGTGATGACCAGGAGATGAGAGGATAGAGAAGACAGGAGAGCTGGAGTCATGAGGCCTTGGACAAGACATGCTGTATGCCAGGAAAGCTTATTGGAAAGTACAGTTTACAGGGAGGAATATAGAATTAAGTCAACAGACAACTACCATCATAGAGTAGGATGAAATTATCCAGGAGCTAATCACATGATGATGCACCAAAGAAACACAGGCCACCTCAATTGCATCCCAGACCAAGTACACAGAAGCCTTGGGACTGATAACCACAGCCCCTTAGGAGAGAAGAGTTGAGTTCTCTGGATGAAGTTACAGATTGCCTGGTCACCACTGGCATGTTCCTGGGTTTAGACAAGGAGCTACATTCCTTCTCCATACATGTGGCCTCAGGGAAAGCCTCAGATCAGCCTGGCCCTCAACACACGTATAAGTACACAGCTGGAAGCTAATCTGACCCAGTCAAAGTCAATCCACTTAGTTTCCCCTTATTCTTGGCACTTGGCCCTTCAAGAATCTCAGCCAAGTATTGAGCTCTTTAATAGGGCCCCTTCTCCTGAACTCTTAAATAAGCTTCCAAGCTCTATAGAGATGCCCGCTCTGCATATAGTTTCTTGCAGCTCCTTTCTGCTAAATTTATCAGCATCTCATCCCACATAGATACTGTTCAGAATGTGATAAGTGTCTGGGAGGGCTGGGGGGAGGAATGCAAGCTTAACCCTGGACTCAGTGTTCTATACTGCCCTTTCCTCCCGTCCTCAATTCTTAAAAGTCTTTTTCAACTTTAGTTGTTTTGTGATCCCTAAACTCCGAAACTGGATTCTTTTGCTCCATGCTTTGGGTTCAGAATCTATGACCTACACCGCAATTGGTAAATGCCCCCAAAGAAAGTGAGTGTTGGACTGTAGTGGCAGAGTAAGGACTCAGGCATTATGCTGGCCTGCCCCTGTCACCTGGCGGAATGCACTCAGGCAGTACCCTGGTCAGCCCATGGCTCCATGATTGAGAAGTCTGCAAGCAGGTGCAAAGGACCCCTTTAAAAGAAAGACCCTTGGCACTTACATGGTTTTCCTCTGCTCTTCTCTTCCCTGTTTTTCGTTACTGCTCTCTTCCCCGAGTTTCCCCTGGGACAGACAGGACTTATCATGTCTCCCTCTTCTCGTCTGTCCTCTCTGTGTCTCTGTGTCTTTTTATCTTTTTTCTCTTTCCTTCCCCATCCCTCCCTTTTCTAATAAAACTTCTCACTTAAGCTCTGTCTGCCTGGCATGTTTGTCCCCCGCCTCGGTCAACGTTGCCTGCCATGGAATCTACACAAGGTCCCCTCCAGCTTTATCCTAATAAGCAGTGAGTAATGGAAGGGCTGGCTCTCTTTGATGTGTTTTCCTTCGCAGGGATCTTGAATTGTCCAATCCTGAATACTTTGATGCTTCAGTTGTCTACACGTATCTGCTTTGGATCTATCCTTAGCGAGAGGGTTAGTCTGCTACTAGACAGTTAATCTTAATCAAAAGCAGGAGTAGTAATTACTTTCTAATAGGCTATAAGCAACACCAAGTTAAGAACTAATTGGATTCATTAAATTAATTGGTTAATTAAACTAACAACTACCTTGAATTTTCAGAGAGCCATTCTCGAAAAGACTCCAAACCACTTTCCCCCACTGACAAAAGACCATCACTGGTTCTCTCAGCTCTAATACTTACATTTTAGATTGGTACAAGAAATAAAGTGAGTTCATGGGTGCATAATTATCCAGGGGAATGGAATAAACAGATGTTAACATGCTGATAACCAAAATCAACAGTTGCTTGGAATCTCAAGAAATAGACTCCTAATACCTACACCAGGGTCTATACTGAACATGTAATCTCCGTCCACTGTAGTGTGCTAAAGAGATGAAGAAAACAGGTGGTCTGTGCAAAGTGCTGATCCGGAGACTTCATCAAGCAGAGGAAGTGGACTAAGGTCAACATCACCAAAGATTCTAAAAACATAATTATAGTAAAATAATTTTTGTTAGAATTGTAAGACAGCAAGTACTTTAGCAGATACAGAACAGGGTGTGTCAAGTACATGAGACAATAGTATTGTAAACAATGGTCTTCTGACCCTTTCAGGTTTACTGTAGCAGTAGCCTTAGAATTAATAGCCGAGGGAGATTTCCCCAAACCTTCTCTCCAAAAATGGTATTACACCTGTATTTCTTACCATTTCATTCCAGAGAGGTATATTTGGCTTCTGAAATGAATCTGCGGTGAGTTGAGTTTTTTAACTGACTTGGGAGAAAAGTTACTAAATAAACAAGGAAGAGTCTCTGAATCTTAACTCTAACTGAGAGTAGAGAGTTACAAATGAATCACAAAGCACCCAATAAATACCCAATCAATATTTCATGCTATTGATTTCTTGTGTCCTACAGTAAGTTTTTAGTGGGACTGTGATAGTAATTAGGTACCTCATCTTAATATGTTGACAGGAAGGAATTTGGAATAATCTGTCAATGTGTTTCTCTGGGATCCCAAATAACAACCCCACCACCACTGCTGCCAGAAAACAAGTTAACCTTCCCAGCCCTTCCAAGCTTTAACTTGTGCTTTGAGCTTTAACAATAAATTGGAGGCTAACATTTGGTGGACAGTTTCTGTCCTAAGTTGGGGATGTCTAAATGATACTGATTGGATGTCCTACTTTAAAACTAAGAAATGTGGTTGTTCTCACTTTACAAATCAGCAAGCACACAGAAATCAAAAATTTCAGCAAAGTTCTCACAGCACGCCCTCCTCAGCTAGGAAAGTGTCTAGGCGCCCCTCTATCAGTTCAATGACAGTTGATCAGTGTTGGCTCCCTGCCACTCAGCTATTTCTAATAGAGCGATCCTATGTAGTCTAACCGTTCTCACATTTGCAGATTGATCGCATCTAATTAGTCCTACTATTGCACTGCTCTTTTGTTGTGTCCCACTCAGAAAAAAAAGAAACAGTAAAGCAAAATAATGTGTGGAGTGGAGGGCTTATTTCATTCTTGCATTTTTCACACCCCCAAATAGTTCTCACATTGTTGAACGAACATTTACAGTGATCACCTACATGCATGAAGAAAGTTCACAAAAGGATGGGTAGCAGGGCATTTTGGCACACAATAAATAGGAATGTAGGCTCTAAACAATTGCATACTCTAAGACAGTTAGAAAGAAATCCAAGAGAAATTTTAGAAATTATCAGTTGAGTTTGTGCAATGAATAAGCCAAGTATTTGTTATTTTTTCACTCCCATATTTTAATTCCCTGTGTTCTGTGGTTGGAGATGATTCATGGGAAATGTAAAAAAAAAAAAAAAAAAATCCTACTCGTTTCATCCATCTCTAAATTCAGCCCTGTATGTGGTTTATAGTATGCAATATGCTGAACTTCCTTCAAAACCTTGAAACTGTCTCACCAGCCTCAGGGTAGAAGGGAATTGTGTCAGTAACAACCGAACTGCCAGAAGGAGTAGCTCAACTGTTCCCCAACAGCCAGTCAACATTGGCACGCGTCTAGTTGGCTGAAAGAGCTAGTGTGCCCGCTGCAACAGATGTGGGGGAAGGATAAGGTGAACACGTGTGCCGTGTTGGAATGTTGCTTAATTTTATTTTGTTTTGCTCATGTGAGCAGACGGCTACCTCTTCACATTTCCACAGCCCTTTCTACGGTTGGTGGAACACAGAGCACCGACTTGCCTGGCTGCAAGGGAAGCCAAGGGTGTAGCAGGAAATCATGCCTGTTGGCCTATGGTCCCACTGCAGGTGCTCTAGGGGCTGGACTCCCCACCTGCGGAACTTCTGACTTCTTCCTAGCACCCCAAGGAGAGGCCATCTTCTAGGTCCCTCTGACTCTTAGGCGGTGCCCATTTCATCCAAGAGGACTTTACTCTGAGCCACACAGTCCACCTCCCTCTACCATCCTTCAGGTTCCATTCGAAATCAGAAAAACCCAAGAAATATATTCACAGATGTTCCCTTGTTTATTTGTTGACTCTGTGTAATTTGTTTGCCCTAATTTGTTTTTGTCTACCTTGGGACTTCCCTTTTTAATTTCCCTTTCTCTGTTTACCCCTCTTTGTGGAGCAGCGGTCTGTTAAGCTGTGAGAGGCACACGCCAAATTAAAAAAAAAAAAAAGAAAGAAAAAAAAAGAAAGAAAAAAAAGAAAAAAGCCACACTGCAGATTGTTTTAAGCATGGGCTGCCCCTTTGGGCCTGGAGGCCTTGCTTGAAGCCTGCACCTGCTCCTCCTCCTGAGACACGGGGCTCCTGATCTCTATCCCCTGCCTTTAAGCTTCCTGATTCCTATTATCCAAAGTCAAACAGCGTTCTCTACATTCACGCCTCCAGCACTTGGCATGAAATTAATAAGCCTGGCTGATATATTTCCCTGGAAGCCTGCCACTCTTTAACAGTGGTGTTAGATTAAAAATTTTGGCATGGTTAATGAACAGGGGAAAGCTGAAGCCAAAAGTTTCACGCAGCAGTGCAAAGACTGGGTATTCTGTGGAGAATACCAACTTCCCCTCTATTTTCTGAATGCCATCCTAATTACAGGGTCAGATAACAAACAGAACTAGGCAGTCAGCTCTAGAAGAAAGGGCATATCCTCGGGCTTGACTCGTAGTTAGATTTTATCATCTGTCTTTTCAATCACATGGCCTTCTGTTAGACTGGGTTATCTAAAACTGTAATAATAGCTACGTGTGCTCCAAACAGGCCTCCCTCATCCCAGGTCACTATTTTTCCATTAAAGGAGGACTGTGGGTGAGTTTCAGGCCAAAACCTGATCTTACTGAATGGAAAAGCAAACCAGCAAGAGACTATTTTGAGAATGGTAAACACTACTCTCAGACCTCTGTGCCTACCTTAAAATTCTCAGAATCATGAAAACCTTGCCTCCCCAACATGAAAAATGTTTGTTAACTATATGCTCCTCCCCAAACAGAGCCCCAAACTGTGGAGAATTCAGCCTGTCTAGAGAACGTAAAACCTAGTATGTCCTCATACTCTCCACTGGGTAGCTTTGCTTTCACAAGGGCAGGGCAAAGGCTGACTCACCAGCAGAGCCCCCTCCTACCAGTAAGCTTCGATTTCTTTTCCTAATCAATGGAGTTATCATAAGAAAGAGCATCTGAGTAGGATGACTCAGATACATCCTTGGCTCATAACTCTCGCTTAGATAACAAAGCAACTCGATTTAACTGCTCTAAAGTTCCTTCCTCTGGTCCTGGTCCTTTAAAACATGGCTTACACACTGACCATCTGCATTCGCAGCATTGCTGCTTTACTCTATGCCATTACTATATACTTCCATTATTGTCATGTTACCTAAAAAAGAGAAACCCATTTCTTAAAACACAACTTAACTCTGCTATTCCTGAGAGTAACCACTTGTTTGCTCCTCTGGCTACACTGACAAGATTGTTCAAACTTGCACCAATCACAAAATCCTTTCCAGAGAAGATAAAGCTTTGTGTTGGGTGTGTCTGTGCTATGATATTCTGACACATGATTCTAATGTTCCAGGGTACATATTTGTCTTTCCCTTAAGGTCGTTGGAGAAAAAAAGTACTGCATGTCAAAAGGTGGTTTCATATTGACCAAACAGAACTCTCTTCTTCCTTCAAAATGAGACTGATGGAGTCCTCATCTTTCCTTACGGCTGTTTAGTTCCAAGCTATTTCAAAAGCTCCTGGTGGCTCTCACTTAATCACTACTCTGTAGAAACTCCCACTGCTTCCTCTAACCTAGTTCATGTTCCAACCCAAATGCTTATCCCCTGCAGAACAGGTGCTTACTCTCCCAACACTTAGTTCTTTCTGCTCATTGGACACTAAATTATAGAATCATTTCTATAAATGTTGTCAGTACTGTGTTCCTGTATCTAGTCCATCACCTAGCACATATAAGTGCTTACCCCAGACTTAATAAACAGTAAGTGAATAAACTAAGACCTTTTCATCCCTCTGTTTGGCTCCAATAGTTATTCATCACCTGGCTAGTGTCCTTTTACTCTACCAAGATAGTTATAGAGAGTAGGTAAGTAGTGATCCCTCTAGGGTTTCAGTCCTGTACTTTAGATTGCCAAAGGCTTATGGCCTGGCAGACTTAGAGACTTATAGCTCCAAGCCCTGATACATAGAGGCTTATGGTTCCAAGCTTTAGAAGATAGACTTTGGGTTCTTAGGTTAGAGGCTTATTGCCCTGGGCTTTGACTGCCAGTGGTCCAGTGCTCACCAGCACATATATTCCTCAGATCTTATCAGCTAGTGCCAGCAGTATCCAGTGTCAGCTTATGTTACAGCTCTTGCATTTTGCATGTCAGGACCCTGTACCGCCAAAATGAGTAGTGTTACAACTTAGTAGCTTTGGATAATGGGACCTTGTATTGAAACACTAGGGGCAGCACACAGAAGGAAATCTCCCAGATAATTGAAACCTAGGGAGTAGTCTGGTTGTGTAGCCAGAAGAAGAGATGATATTTATATGACATGCAAATTCAGGATTGAAATTTGCACCTATCACAGTACAGCTTCTAGTTTATTAGGCTAAATCACAACCCTCACATGAGGACCAATCACAGCCTTAGGGAAGAATCAGTCATAAGCTATGAATTGGTGCAGCTCTGTACCTGTCAATCACAAGCTTTACTGAGGTCCTGGTGGAGTGCTCCTCAGTTTTTGATCTAATTAAAGATGGCAATTAGAGGGCCCAGAGCAGCCAGTGACAAGAGCTCAAGAATATCTCAGGTGAGGTATGTGAAGGTTACCAATGCTTGTCATGTCTAAGGTGAAGTTTTCAAGTCTTGGTGCTGACTGGAGCAGTTGTTGACCAGGCTAAGCAAAACGTTGCTTGCATTTGTAGTGTTGCTTCTTCAAGAGGGTTATGAAGCAGGTTGCATTAAGGACACTCATTCTAGGCATCGTAAGTTTCTGAGCTCCCTAGTGAAAGTGGCCAGCCACAGAAGGAGAGTGTCTAACAGCGATTGATGAGAGCGAAATCATCGATCTCCCAAAAACTGAACTCATGAGTGAAAAGTTCAGATTAGAGAGTATGTACAATTAAGGCTCACATTAGCACTGACATTCTTAATAGGACAGTTGTTGACTCCTTGACAGACACCTTGGGGAGATTTAGGTCATGCTATCTCACAATTTTACTTCCTGCTGATCTGCAAATGCATGCTTTTATGATTTCTCCAGCTTCCCCCACACAGGTATTCAGCTTCAGTCCTATACCAAGGGACCACTTTTTCCCTCTTCTGACCTCCTACCATACCCCACTAATAAACTTCTTAGGAAACCTAGCACAAGAACCCTTGTACTAGAATCACCTTTATTTTCTACCTCAGTTCTTCAACTAGAGGCTAAGTAATTCAAGGGCAGATCTTATGTCCTCGCTCTCAGGTTTAAATTTCCTAAGCAGAGGAAATATAGCCTCATAGCAACTTCTACAGTCAAAATCTTGTTAAAACACATTGAAGAAATGAGTAAATGTACAGATGCTTATGAGGATTGGATAACTCTTTGTGTTTTTGAATAGCACAAACTTGCTACCCTCCACAAAGTGGAGTATAGGCTGGGCAGTGATGACACATGCCTTCAGTCCCAGCACTCAGGAGGCAGAGGCAGGCAGATCTCTATGAGTTTGATCTCTGGGAGCGAGTTCTAAGACAGACTCCAAAGCTACACAGAGAAGCCCTTTCTCAAAAAAAATAAGAATATAAATAAATAGATAAATAAATAATCGGAACATAGAAGTTAATAATCTAAAGAGGGTTGGCAAAGGTACTTATGAACGGAGAAAGGATTTAGGCCTCCAGAATCAGCCCTGCATTTTCCCATTCCCTCACCAACTCAGTTGATATGTCTTAATGTTCCACAGCAGCTACCCAGGTATCCCATCCCTTACAATTAGAATCTACCAAATGGTTAGTATATTCCATCAGAGATTAACCACAACCTGGAACTTGGAAGGGTGGGGTTCAGTCAACATCTCTACAGGTTCAATGTTTTCCCAGGCTCAGGAGCAGACAATGTGGGTTCTGTATTAAGTTCCTATTAATTCTGTGACAAATTGTCATAAATACAGTTGCTTAAGATCACACAAACTTCTGGATTTAGATATTTAAATGGATTCACTGTCTTAGTCCCTGTTCTATTGTTGTAAAGAGACAACACGACCAAGGCAACTCTTATAAAAGAAAGTGTTTAATTGGGAGCTTGTTTACAGTTTCAGAGGTAAGCCCATTATCATAATGTCAGGAGTATGATGGCATGCAGGCAGGTGTTGAACAGTAGCAGAAGATTTTACATCCTGATCTGTAAGCAGCAGGCAGAGAGAAAGACTGGGCCTGGCATGGGCTTTTGAAACCTCAAAACCCACCCTTAGTGACATACCTGCTCTAACAGGCCACACCTACTATAACAAGGCCAGGCTTCCTAATCCTTTTAACCCTTTCAAAGAGTTCCATTTCCTGGTGACTAAGCATCCAAATATATGAGCCTATGGGAGTCATTCTTATTCAAACCATCACACTAGCCAATCTAAAATATCAGTGTCAGTAGGAATGCATTTCTTTTTGAGGGCTTTAAGGGAGGATTTCTCCCTTTGATTTTCCCAGTTATTAGAGGTGATCAGAATTCCTTGCCCCATGCCTCCAATTTTTCATCTTCAAAGTTAGCAGTGTCAGGCCTGGTTGCTCTTAGATTTTCTCTTCTGTCTCTCCCTTCCACATAATAAGGGCTCAAGATTTCCAGGTTAATCCAATATCATCTTTCCGTCTCAAGGTGTAGCACAAATTCTAATTGGTCTTAATAATAAAAACCCAGAGCCAGATATTAGGTAATGAAAGCTGAAAGGTCAAAAAAGTGAAGCAGCCAACTAGTAAAGTTCTTACCTCTATAAAATCTCCAGACTGAAAGGGCTGAGCTCCTGTCTCTACAAATCCTCAGACTGAATGCAACGAGCTACTGTCTCCTCCTGCTTTATATTCCTCTCTCTGCCCAGCATGTGACTCCCAAGTACTGGGATTAATGGTGTGAGTCACCACTGCCTGGCTCTGTTTCTCTTTCAGACTGGCTCAATCTCGTGTAGCCCAGGGTCGTCTTGAACTCACAGAGATCTGCCTGCTTCTGCCTCCTAGTGCCAGAATTAAAGGTATGTGCCACAACTGCCTGGAGTCTATGGCTAACTAGTGCTGCTAGCTTCACACTCTGATCTTCAGGCAAGCTTTATTTGTTAGACCACAAACAAAATATCCCCACATCAAGGTTCACTGATTAACAAGTATCATCAATCTTCAACCTTAACTTTCTTTGACCTGTAATACTCAGACCTGGGTGTGGGGGGGGCAATGTCATGAGGACAGGCATCACTGCCAACAGTTAGGGTACCAAGAAGGCTTTTTACCCAGGTGAGCCCGCCAGTACTGAGAATGGCTCCAAGCACTGTGAAGTAATAGACTCATTTATTCTCAGGAATTTCACATGTCCTTCCCATGACATAGGAACCTCTGGGGGAAGGGGCCACATTTAGTGCAAGGAGATGACTTACCACTGATAAAATTTCAGACTCTGTTTCGAGAGTTACTTTTATGAATTTTCAAAATACATTGTGTATACTTCTTAGCCCACCTTTGCAATTAAATTGACCTTACACCAAAGTAAAAACAGAGCATAAGACTTTATGTGGGAATCGGTCCCTGAAGACCCAGGGACCCTGACTCTGCTGAGATTGCTGGGCTACTCCACCCCCAGGCAGTGCAGAGTGCAGAGTGCAGAGAGTGCAAAGGTGAGCTGCTTTGGCCCCTGACTTGGGCACAACTTCTGCCTGCCCACTCTGGGAACTCCTGCCCAGGGGTGTGCAGGCAGGTTGGCTTGGCCCCTGCAGACCAAGCAACCCAGAGTCTGATGACATCTCTGCGCCAGTACTACTGTCGACCATCTGGAGAGCAAGTGCCTCAGACCTGCCTGCACCCACCTTGAGACCCATCAGAGTATCGGAGTCAATTGCACCCACCTGAAGAGAACCCCAGACCCATACACACCAGGAAAGGAAGTGACACAAACTGCACCCACTGGAAGAAGAGATGGGAAGACGACAATATAAGAACACATCCAACAACAGGAAAATCAATATGACACCACCAGAGTCTAGGGACTCTACACCAGCAAGACATGAACATCCCAACACAGAGGAAGCAGAAGAGAGCAACCTTAAAAACAACTTCATGGAGATGATAGAGAACCTAAGAGAGGAAATCAGAAAATCCTTCAGAGGTATGGGAGAACAGATGAACCAAAAGATGCAAGAAATCAAGGCAAGCCAAGAAAATACAATTAAACAGCTGAAGGAAAAAGTTCAGGACCTGAAAACTGAAATAGAGACAATAAAGAAAACACAAACTGAGGGAATGCTGGAAGTGGAAAAGCTGAGTGAACAATCAGGAACCACAGATGCAAGCATAACCAACAGAATACAAGAGATGGAAGACAGAATCTCAGACACTGACGATAAACTAGAGGAAATAAATTCATCAAGCAAAGAAAATTTTAAGTCCAACAAATCCTTAACACAAAATATCCAAGAAATATGGGACACTGTGAAAAGACCAAACCTAAGGATAATAAGTATAGAAGAAAGTGAAGAAACCGAACTCAAAGGTGGAGAAAACATATTCAACACAATCATAGAAGAAAACTTTCCCAACCTAAAGAAAGACATGCCAATGAAAGTACAAGAAGCCTACAGAACGCCAAATAAAGTGGACCACAAAAGAAAGTCCCCTCATCACATAATAATTAAAACACCAAATGTACAGAATAAAGAAAGAATATTAAGAGCAGCAAAGGAAAAAGGCCAAGTAACATATAAAGGCAAACCTATCAGAATTACACATGACTTCTCCGTGGAAACTCTGAAAACCAGAAGAACCTGGATAGATATTCTACCAACTCTGAGAGAACACAGATGCCAGCCCGGACTACTATACCCAGCAAAGTTTTCAATCACCATAAATGGAGAAAACAAGATATTCCATGACAAAACCAGATTTAAACAATATGTAACCACGAATCCAGCCCTACAGAAAGTCTTGGAAGGAAAACTCCAACATAAGGAAATTAACTACACTCACATAAACATAGGCAATAGATAATCCTACTTTACGAAACCCCAAAAGAAAAAGCAGGGTAAATCCACATACAATACCGCTACCAACAACAAATCAAAAACAAACACTCAATGGACCTTAATTTCCCTCAATATTAATAGTCTTAACTCGCCTATAAAAAGACACAGGCTAACAGATTGGATACGAAGACAGAATCCATCCTTCTACTGCATACAAGAAACACACCTCAATTTCAAAGACAGACATTACCTCAGAGTAAAGGGTTGGGATAAGATATTCCAATCAAATGGACCCAAGAAACTAGATAGGTAGCTATCCTAGTATCTAACAAGTTAGACTTCAAACTAAAATCAATCAAAAGAGATGAAGATGGTCATATCATATTCATCACAGGAAAAACCCATCAGGAAGAAGTCTCAATTCTAAACAACTATGCCCCAAATACAAAGGCACCAACATTCGTAAAAGAAACATTATTAAAACTCAAATCACAAATAAGACCTCACACAGTTATAGTGGGAGACTTCAACACCCCACTCTCACCCCTGGACAGGACCACCAGACAGAAATTTAACAAAGAGACAAAGGAAATAACAGAAATTATGACCCAATTGGGATTAACATATATCTATAGAACTTTCCATCCGAACACAAAAGAATATACCTTCTTTTCAGCATCACATGGAAACTTTTCTAAAATCAACAACATACTCAGCAATATAGCAAACCTCAACAGGTCCAAAAAATTGAAATAATCCCCTGTGTCTTATCAGACCACCATGCTTTAAAGTTAGAATTCAAAAACAACACAAATTGAAGACAACCTACCAACTCATGGAAATGGAACAACACACAATTGCACCATTCCTGGGTCAAGGAAGAAATAAAGAAATTAAATACTTCCTGGAATTCAATGAAAATGAAGACACAACATACCCAAACTTATGGGACACTTTGAAAGCAGTACTAAGAGGAAAGTTCATAGTTCTAAGTGCTCACATGAAGAAACTAAAGAATAGTCACAACAGAGAGTTGACATCACAGCTGAAAGCTCTAGAAGAAACGGAAGCAAATTCACCCTGGAGGTGTAGATGCCAGGAAATAATCAAACTGAGGGCAGAAATAAATAAAGTAGAAACAAAGAAAACAATTCAAAGAATCAATGTAACAGAGTCAGTTCTTGTGAATAAATCAACAAGATAGACAAACTTTTATCCAAACAAACCAAAAGGCAGAGAGAGAACATGCAAACTAACAACATCAAATTGTTCCACACAATAGAAACAGAAGGTTCCTTGCCAAACTCTTTTTACGAGACTACAATTACCTTGGTACCCAAGCCACACAAAGACATAACTAAGAAAGAGAACTACAGACCAATATCCCTCATGAACATAGATGCAGAAATACTCAATAAAATACTGGCAAATCGAATCCAAGAATACATCAGAGAAATCATCCACCATGATCAAGTAGGCTTCATCCCAGGGATGCAAGGATGGTTCAACATATGAAAATCCGTCAATGTAATCCACCATATAAACAGACTGAGGAAAACAAACCCCATGATCACCTCATTAGATGCCAAAAAAGCCTTTGACAAAATCCAACACCCCTTCATGATAAAGGTCCTGGAGTGATCAGGAATAACAGGAACATACCTGAACATAATGAAAACAATATACAGTAAGCCAACAGCCAACATCAAACTAAATGGAGAGAAACTCAAATTGATTCCCCTAAAATTGGGAACAAGACAAAGCTATGCACTCTCTACATACTTCTTCAATATTGTCCTTGAAATTCTAGCTAGAGCAATAAGACAACAAAAGGAGATCAAGGGGATACAAATTGGAAAGGAAGAAGTCAAGCTTTCACTGTTTGCAGATGATATGATAGTCTCCATAAGTGAACCAAAAAACTCTACCAGGGAACTCCTACAGCTGATAAACACCTTCAGCAAAGTGGCAGGATACAAGATTAACTCAAAAAAATCAATAGCCTTACTATATACTAATGACACATTGGTGGAGAAAGAAATCAGAGAAACATCACCCTTTACAATTGCCACAAACAACATAAAATACCTTGGGGTAATGCTAACCAAAAAAGTGAAATACCTGTATCACAAAAATTTTGAGTCTTTTTTTTTTTTTTTTTTTTTTTTTATTAGTTCAAGTTAGGGAACAAGTTGTTTCACATGTAAGTCCCTTCTCCCTCTCCCTCCCCTCACCCCATCCCTCCCCCACCCCCAACCTACCCCCCACCCCATCCACCCACCACTCCCCAAGCAGGGTAGGGCCCTCAACCGGAGCTCTGCATAGTCCACCAAATCTTCCTGTGCTGGGCCTGGGCCCTTCCCCATGTGTCCAGGGCCAGAGTGCATCCCTTCATGTGGGATGGGCTCTCAAAGTCCCTTCTTGCACCAGGGAAAAATACTAATCCAATACCAGAGGCAAAATTTTGAGCCTTTAAAGAAAGAAATTAAAGAAGATAGCAGAAAATGGAAGGATCTCCCATGTTCTTGGATAGGTAGGATCAACATAGTAAAAATGGCAATCTTACCAAAAGCAATCTACAGATTCAATGCAATCCCCATCAAAATCCCAACACAATTCTTCACAGAACTTGAAAAAACAATTCTCAACTTTATATGGAAAAACAAAAGACCCAGGATAGCCCAAACAACGCCATACAATAAAAGAACTTCCGGAGGCATCACCATCCCGATTTCAAGCTCTATTATAGAGCTATAGTCCTGAAAACAGCTTGGTATTGGCACAAAAATATTCAGGTAGACCAACAGAATTGACTTGAAAACCCTGATATTAACCCGAACACCTATGAACACCTGATTTTTGACAAAGAAGCCAAAGCTATACAATGGAATAAAAATAGCATCTTCAACAAATGGTGCTGGCATAACTGGATGCTGGCATGTAGAAGACTGCAGATAGATCCATGTCTATTGACATGCACAAAACTTAAGTGCAAATGGATCAAAGACCTCTCAACGTAAATCCAGCCACACTGAACTTATTAGAAGAGAAAGTAGGAAATACCATTGAACGAATTGGTACAGGAGACTGCTTCCTGAACATAGCATCAGTAGCACAGACACTGAGTTCCACAATTAATAAATGGGACCTCCTGAAACTGAAAAGCTTCTGTAAGGCAAAGGACACAGCCAACAAGACAAAATGACAGCACACAGATTGGGGAAAGATATTCACCAACCATACATCTGACAAATCTCCAAAATTTACAAAGAAGGTAGTCTCCAAAACACCAACTAATCCAATTAAAAAGTGGGGTACAGAACTAAAAAGAGAATTCTCAATATAGGAATCTAAAATGGCTGAAAGACACATAAGAAAGTGTTCAACATCCTTAGCCATCAGGGAAATGCAAATCAAAACAACTCTGAGATACCATCTTACTCCTGTCAGAATGGCTAAAATCAAAAACAACAATGACAGTTTATGCTGGAGAGGATGTGGAGAAAGGGGCACACTCCTCCACTGCTGGTGGGAGTGCCAACTCATACAGCCACTTTGGAAATCTGTATGGCAATTCTTCAGAAAACTGGGAATCAGTCTACCACAAGATCCAGCAATTCCACTCTTGGGCATATACCCAAAAGAAGCACATTCCTACAACAAGGACATCTGTTCATCTATGTTCATAACAGCATTATTTGTAATAGCCAGAACCTGGAAACAACCTGGATGCCCCTCAACTGAAGTATAGATAGAAAAAAATGTGGTATATTTACACAATGGAGTACTACTTGGGGGGGGGGAGCAATGGAATCTTGAAATTTGCAGGCAAATGAATGGAACTAGACGAAACCATCCTGAGTGAGGTAACCCAGTCACAAAAAAGACAGGCATTGTATGTACTCACTCATATGTGGATTTTAGACATAGAGTAAAGGATTGCCAGCCTGCAACCCAGGCTGCCGGAGAGGATGGTAAGCAAGGAGGACCCTAAGAAAGACATACATGGTCCCCTGAAGAAGGGGAATGGGACAAGATCTACTGAGAAAATTGGTAGCATGGGGGGAGTGGGAGGGAACTAGGAGAATGAGAAGGGGAGAAGAGGAGGGGTGAGGAGACATGATGGGGCAGGGAGGTTGAGTTGGGGAAAGAACAGAAGAGAGCAAGATAGGAGATAATATAATAGAGGGAGACATTATAAGTTTAAAGAGAAATCAGGCACTAGGGAAATATCTGGAGAGCTACAAAGATGAAACCAACTAACAATCTAAGCAACAGAGGAGAGGCTACCTTAAATGCCCTCTCTTGATAATGAGATTGATGACTAATTCATATGCCATCGCATAGCCCTCATCCAGCAGCTGGTGGAAGTAGAAACAGACACCCACAGCTAAACCTTGAACTGAACTGAAATCCAGATGCAGAGAAGGAGGACTGATGAGCAAAGGGGTCCAGACCCCCTGAATGTGGGTGTCAGTGAGGAGACTTTGGAAATCTATGAGGCCTCTTGTAGTGGGTCAGTACTTATTGCTACCATAGGAATGGACTTTAGGAGCCCATCCCACATGGAGGGATACTTCCTGAGCCTAGACACAAGGGGGTTGGCCTAGGCCCTATCCCAAAGAATATGACAGACTTTGAAGACCCCCCATGGAAGGCCTCACCCATCCTAGGTAGCAGAAAGGGTATGGGATGGGTATGGCATTAGTTGTGGGGGCAGGGGAGGAGGGGAGGGAGAGGGACCTGGGATTGACATGTAAAATAATTTTCTTGCTAATAAAAAAAAAAAAGAAAGAAAAGGCTGTATGTGAAAGAGAATAACAGTGAAACACACTGGGAAGGGCCCAACACTGCACACACACACATACACACCAACTTTCTTGTATTGTTCATAGATGTCAAAAGAACCTTTTTCTCAGCTAGAAAGTTAAAGAGGAAAACAGTAAGTTTCCATGACAGTGTGCAGCTACCATCCCTTAGGGGTGCCAACGTGGGTCTGTTAATGTCCTGTGACTCAGGGGTGAAATTCTTTATAGGGAGTGTTTATCGTCACCATATGCTTTCTATTATTGACTGAGAGTGCTAATTGGTGCTTCAGGAATCAGGAGGGGGAATGTCAAGGGCATTTAGGGAGACCTCATCATCTAGTGTCCCCCTTCCTCAATTAATAGGTTAACACATGTCTAAGTGCTCATAATTTGTGCTGATCTACTGCTTAGCCAGCAAATGGGTCTTACTCAGAATGTGCTGTGTGTCAGCCTTATAGTTTTTCAGTGTTACTTAACTTGAGGGGAGAAAGGAAAGATTTTCCTTTGTAGTTGCTACAAGACAAAGTAAATGTGATGTCACTGTGGCTCCTGAAAATTGAAAGTACAGCTGGAATCTGGGATCTCAGCTCAATCCTTTCCTTCTAGGAAGGCCCCCATTCTACATTCCTGCCAGGGCTATTATTTTTTCATTCTTCTTACCACATTCTCAACTACATTCTCAATCATAAATGGTCATTCCTTCCCCAATCTTTTAAGGACTTTGCTTCCTTCCTTCTTCCCTATCAGGGCATACTTCAGAAAGCTTCCAAAGGACTTTTTGAATGTTCAACCCTTCTACCAATAAAAACACATGAAATGAGGTTCTCCAAACCGAAAATTCAGTAACTGATGATGTTAAATCTAATAAAGCTCCTAACCCCATGAGTAAATAGGTGCTCATGGGGGATGTCCTGTATATATGTTTCTCTTATTGGTTGATGAATAAAACACTGATTGGCCAGGCAAGAAGTATGGGCAGGACTACAGAGGAAGGGAGAGAGAGAGGGGCGGAGAGAAACACTATGCTGCTGAAGGAGTAACACATGCTGGATTACAGGTAAGACACAGCCTCGTGACAATACATAGATTAATAGTTATGGCTTAATAATTAATAGAGAGCTAGCAAGTAGGAAGCCCTAACCATTGGCCAACAGTTTAATAACAATACAGCGTCTGTGTGTTTATTTGGGACTGAGAAGGGCAGTGGGACCTGGTAGGACAAGAAACCTTCCAGCAACAAGGTGCCACCATTTGGGAAGACTTACCTGAAAGGCAATGAGAACATAAGCACCTAGAGTCCTTTCAATGTTTGTGTGATCTGACTCAATGACTCTTTCACAACAATTCCTAGTACAGAAATAAAAGAAGGGCAGTCAGATGTCTATCCAAGGTTTTGTGTCATGACCTTGTTTGAAATTAGGGGGAAACCTGAATATAGGAAGTAATGAAATGATGCTATCATTAAAAAGCCGTATCTCTAATTCAGAAATCCATGAATACATCCATGAAATCTCAACAATATGGTCACCTAAAGAAGACCTGTATAACCCAACACCAGTTAACATGCCAATGTGGATGGAGGAAATCTCAGAAGTTTCCACCCTGTGTGAAGAGCTACAGGTAATCAATAGCTGCTGAGAGAGGAAGAATCGGTTTTCTCTGGGGACAAGCCTCCTCATGGGTTATCCTATCTCAGGTGTCCAGTCCTAAACACATGAACATATGAGCAATACTGAGTGCACTCCATAGGACTGTGTGTGTGTGTGTGTGTGTGTGTGTGTGTGTGTGTGTGTGTGTGATTGTGTGTGTTTTAACAATGATAAACAAGAAGAGGTCATGAATTTGAAAGGGAGTGAGGGCTCATGGGACAAGTTAAAGGGGGGAAATGATGTAAATGCAGCACTCATGTATGAAATTGTCAAATTATTTTAAATTAAAACCATTGCAGAAAAGCTAATGTTTAGATAGAAAAGTTGGAAAACTGCATGGGAGTGATGGGCAGCATGCACACCCAAGAAAGAATTTCAAGAGGCAGATTGTGAGACCACGGCATAAAGTCTCAACCACTTCTGGGAAGGAATTCACTTCAATTCCATATTTGAGGCAATATTTATAAAACTTAATTCCTGAACAGTGTGTATTTCAGATCTGAGATGCAGATAAAGACAACATTTTAAAGAATAGATATGAGAGCAGGACTTCCTTGCTAAATTGAAGCAAGTTTACCAAGTACTTTAGTTTCTGTTATAATACTGCAAAAAAAAAAACCCACAACCAAGGAAGCTCATAGAAGAAAGCATGGGGGTCTGCATACACTTTCAGAGGGTTAGTCCATGGTCATCATGGTGGGGAGTGTGGTGGGGCACAGACATGATGCTGGAGAAGTAGCTGAGAGCTAACATCCGACCTGAAAGTTGTAGGCAGAGACAACAGACTGGGCCTGAAGTGTGCTTTTGAAACTTCAAAGCCCACCCCAACTGACACATCTCAAACAAGGCCACACCGCCTAATGATTCCTAAACAATACCACTAACTGGGAACTAAGCATTTAAACGACCACACCAAGTGACAGCATGAAACACACATTGAAGAAGTGTGGTGTATGTTGAGTATGACTGTGATGTTATAAGCAAGGCAGCAAGGAGCTGGGAGTAAGGGGGATAGAACACCTACCACATCAGAAAAATAGACAGCGACATTAATGAAAAATCTCAGTATCTTAGTGTCTCTCTCTCTCTCTCTCTCTCTCTCTCTCTCTCTCTCTCTCTCTCTCTCTCTCTCTCTCTCTCTCTTTCTCCTCTCTCTCCCTCCCTCCCCTAACTAGTAGCCAAAGTCTCTCTTCCTAACTCTTCCCCTTTGACCTACAAATAAATGAAATAAATTATACTAAACTTTTTTGTGTTTCTAGTATACCTCACACTCTGAAGGCAAACAAAATATGTTGAAAAGTTCCACAAGTTTAAGTAAGGAGATGACATGATCACCTCTATTACCAAAGACTACATATGCTAGAGTGATGTCCTTATCACCTACTCAAAACAAGGACAGCAGTTGCACAAGTCACATTTGCTTGAGAATCAACTCATTGTCTCTTTCTTCTAGCCTTTCTTTTCTTCTAATTTAAGTTTCCTATAGCTAGAACTCAGTGAATATTATAAGGACTACAGAGGGATGTTTTATGAAAGAATAATAACTTCACAAAAAATAGTAAAGTTGGTAATTGTGTACAAATATGCTCAAATTCAAAACCACAAATGAATCATTTATTTTCGCTGCCTGAGTTAAGTGAAGGAAACAGCAGTAGACAAACTGCACAGATGAAAAGTCAACTTACTTAAAAAGAATTGTCCTCTCTGTAACAAATCACAAAGCATGGCTGTGAATCACTTTACGCCCATCTCCCTTAGTTGATTGATACGTATTGCAGTCTTCTCTTCCGTACCAAGTCACTGCTCCATGCAGAAATAAAAGGATGGGAGTCACGGTGGGAGTCTGACCTCAGGTCTCCAAATAAAGATGCCCCATGGTAAAAGGATTTTGGTTCATTCTCTCCCATCCCCACCTCCTCTTCCTCCTCCTTTTTCTTCTCTCTGTCTCTCTCTTTCTCTCCCTCCCCCTCCTCTCTTCCTTCCACCCCCTCCTCTCCCCCTCTCTCCTCCTCCCCCCTCCTCTCCCCTCTCCCCTTCTCCTTCTTCCCCCTTCTCTTTCTCTCCCTCCCTCTCTCCCCCTCCTGTATTTCCCTCTTCTCTCTCCTCCTTCTCCCTCCTCCCCCCTCTCTCCCTTCCTCCTTCCCTGCTCTGTGTTATTTTTACAGGCTCCCTAGACCTTCTCATAAAGAAAGAGGTCATCAGTCACTGAGAGCATTCTGTTTATGACTGACTTCCTAAGGCTAGACCCAGGTCTATGAAGATGGACTCCCAGGTCAAGGCTGTCTTCCAAAGAGTACCATCAGCACTCACGGTAAGATCTGGCTCTAAAAGAACACTATTTTCTGTTAAATGTGTGTAAATTTGTGTCTGGACTGTAAGTGATTCCAGGTCTGCTTATGCTTGGAGAGGATATTTGGTTAAACAGAATATTTCAATCCATTGAGCGGCCAATCTGGGAAATACTCTCAGCAGAGACACAGACCTCAGTTTACATGGCTGATGAATGCCTGGAGCACTCTAATGAATAACTGGAGCACTCTGATGAATACCTGGAGCACTCTGATGAACACCTGGAACACTCTGCCTTCTGTCCACATGAGCAGCACAAAACAGGCCAATTTGGGGAAAGTGAAGTCTAGCTAAGCCAACAAACAGCTCACCATCACAAAGTTAGAACCTTAGTGTTCAAAAGAAGTGGACTCCAGGCCCTTTATTGACCAGGGCTGCCACTGTTTGCTATTTTGAGCAGTGAGAGCAACATACATGTGTTTTAGCTTTCAAAATTGTATTGGGGGCTCATTTCTAAAGAGTACCCACTCCAACTTCACTATCCTTCTATCTCATTCAACAGCCATTGTTCTGTTCCTTGCCAGATGGTAGGCAGTGTTCTAGGCATGGCAGAAGTAAATAGGAGAGAGTGTTACCATTATGGTGTTGTTGTTTTGCTGCACGAACCACAAACACAACCACAAAGCTCAACAAACCCACATGAAGTTTACTGGGGGAAGGGAATAAGTGGGGGTAGATGTTGGCCAACCAGTAACAGAGAAGAAGGGGCAAAAGGGTAAGGGGCACTCACTTAAAAGGGAAAGCTTGCACATGCATAGAGAGTCCTTATGCACCCCTGTAACACATGGAATAGCCATGATGTGCTGCCCACCTAACACAGGGCCCTTTGAACTGCCTAAGTATCTGCCTGAATGTCGGTGTGCATACCCTGCCAGTTGTCAGGGGGCGAGGTCAGCATAATGCCAGGATACCAACATATGGGGCACACTAGAAGAAAGACAGTTTTATTATAGTGTTAGGGACACCTTACAGACCAAACTTTCCTCTATAAGGCCATCACTTGGACTGTACAGAGGATAGTTTCCAGAACCCCAAAGTGAGGATACAAGATGACTTAACATTTGTAACTAATGTGTGTGCTGTAAATCATCTCCAGATTACTTATAAAACCTAATAAATCTAAATGATACATGAATCATCGTCTTTATCACTGCATCCAAATACCTGATAGAAACACCTTAAAGGAGGAATAGCTTGCCTTGGTCCACAGTTTCAGAAGATTTGGTGTATAGTTGCTTTGCCCCATGCACTAGGACAAAATATGGCAACAACAGTATGCTCTGGAGGGCAGTGGCAAACTTCATGCATCATCATGAACAGGAAGAGGAAAGTGAGGTGGGAAGTGGTCCAGGATGCTATACCCCAAAAGACCCACCACCAGGGATCCACCTTCTCCAGTGAGGTCCCATTTCTGAAAGTTTCCATAACCTCCCAAAATAACTCCACCAGCTGGGGACTAAGCAGGGACATTCAGATTCAAACCATGACACCATACCCATTGTTTAGGAAAATAATGACAAAGGAGATAGTCCATACTTGTTCATTACTAACACATTTTAATGAAAAGATTTTCTATGAAGATGGGTTGAATCAGCAAATGTATAATACATGCATGCAGAGGGCAACAGGATCTCTTTTGTTAAAGGGAAAGAAAGAAAAACAAATCTAAACCTCCCCAAAATAATTTCTTTGGACAATCAGTGAAAATATTTCACAGTGGAAAACGTCAGGTTTGTAAGATACCCCAATCTCTAATGAGGGTTACACCCAAGACATTCTGAGTAAGGAGAGAGGAACACTAATTATACAAATGTCAAGATTCCAAGAACACTAGGAAATATATTCAAAGACCTGGTGGCAAAGGCCCTGTCAGTCACCTGTTTGTCAGCCAAAGTTTCTTGTAGCCATCTGTGTCATCTGGAGAGGTGGCACACTTCTAGAACTTACCATAAAATATTAGAGACAGAAGGCCTTTGCTCCCCAAATTTTGTGTCTTTTAGAGTTTAAAACTTGCACTGCCAAATCTTCCCTTCCATGGATGCTAATAGACTGACTGACCAATTGATTGGTTGATTGATTGATTGATTGATTGATTGATTGATTGATTGCCTTTTGTGTGTGACCCACTGAGTTTAATTGGTGGAAGGTTATTTACAAGCAATTTACCAGTTGCTATACCACAGAAGGAAATGATAACCCCTTCCCCAGCCACTACTAACTTCCATAGCCTCTCAAGAAAGGTTGAGGCCTCAATGGTCCCTCTCCTCTCACATTCATGGTGAGATTTTGATGGGACCAATCTTTTTTTTAATTTATTTATTTTTTTTTATGTGCATTGTTGTTTTGCCATGGGTGTTGTGTCCCATGGAACAGGAATTACAGACAGTTGTGAGCTGCCATGTGGGTACTGGGAATTGAACCCAGGTCCTCTGGAAGGTTAAAACTTTCACTACCAAATCTTCCCTTCCATGGATGTTAATAGAGCCATCTCTCCAGCCCAATGCGCCCAATCTTGAACAGATCTTGTGCAGATAATCACAGCTATAGAGAGTTCAACAATCCAATGGCTGCATCATATCTAAAAGACATCATTTTACTACACATTTCCCCATCCTCTGGTGCTTAAATTCTGCCCCCACTTTTTCAATGTTCCCTGAGTCTTGGGGTGGTGGTGATATAGATTCCCATTTAGGGTGGAGCTCTCTACCACCGCTTTTTTTTTTTTTTTGGCATCTTGTCTGGTTGTGGGTTTCTTTGGTAACCCCTGCCGGCTGCAGCAATAGCTTCTCTGCAGGCTGAACACAGCACTAAATGCAAACAGCTATAAACATGAGTGTTTATTAGGCAGTTGACAACATGACCACTTAGCAGAGCAATAGCAGTACACAGACCCTTCTAGGACCTCTGGTCTCTCAGCCACACGTTCTTGGACTAGATCATCATTTATGAAAATCAAATCATAAGTAAAATGGCATGAAAAAAGCAACACATAAAAATAGCAAATATTCACTTGAGTGGGTTCCTTATACCTGCATCCGTAGCATGCTGTAGGACGAGAGGAGTCAAACTGTTGTCAGTTCTATCACCTCTTAAAGCTGTGTTGGGTCATTTACCCACATGCTCCAGAATATGATCTGAGTCATGGATGGATTTTGCTTGGCTCCATTTCTAGAGCAGGAGCCTTGCAGGAGTTCTGGATATCTACAGAGACAGAGGCAGGTCTTCCTCTAGAAAAGATCTCATAATCATGACCCTGTGGTTAAAACTCCAGAGAACAACAGTTTGAAAGAATTGTGGGTTCTTGGTCCACAATCATTGATCAAAGACACATCTTTTTAGATGTTAGAAAGTAGGTGTTGGGGGCCAGGAAATATCATTAAGAAATATCTTGAGGTACAAACCTCCGGTTCAACTCAGGCCTACAACCATATTGCAGATGTGAGCTAATATGTTATTGAATAGCATGGCCTCAGTGGAGAATATCCCCTAGTTTGCATCTCTACAGGACTAAGTATTTGAATAGGCCTGCACCTGGGCAGAGAGCTAGGTGTATAAGTAACAAGTGAGGACAGAGAGTTAGGAGCTATCTAGCAGAGAGGAGTCAACTGAAGGAGACAGAAATGGCCTCACGGCTTTGGAAGCATGGTTAGAAAACATCCAGGAAGATTCTGAATAAAGAAGAGACTCTAGTTTTGCAGCATGGAACTGAGAGCTCTCTAAAGATGGCAAGATGCCTGTGCTTGGTCTTTATCACCGTTGGGTTGCTAGGAGTTTCCAAGGCCACACTCCCCCACTCAGGCTGAACCTCAGGGCTTCTGTGGCTTGGGGCTGAGACATGCTGGATCACAACAAGTAGGAATTAAGTTATTTTTTTATCTTTACAAAGGAAAACCCTAAGCTGGCCAGTGGTGGCACACACCTTTAGTCCCAATACTCTGGAGGGCCAGCCTGGTCTACAAATCAAATTCCAGGACAGGCTCCAAAGCTACAGAAAAACCCTATCTCAAAAAAAAAGGGAAAGAAAACCCCTTTCTACACCATCTCTTGAGTTTTCTATGAATAATCTAGGAAGAAATAAACACAATGACCTTTCCAAAGTAATCCTTACCAACAAACCACTGTAGACATTTTACTGACTGGCCACTTTTATAGGAGGTCCCTTTCAAGAAGTGAGGTCCACACAACACTGCCCAATGCTGGCATCCTCAGCTCCTCACTCTTGTAACTATCTGAATCACTCAGAATCAGGGTCGTGCTGAGCTCTGGGAATCACACTGTCACCTTGTCACTCACATTTTAATTAAATCTCATCTGTTAAGGTGTCAGTGACCCATCTTGGCAGCTGAGAGGAAACATGTGAAAGTTAATTTCCTAAAGTCCTAGAGCACAAAACCTCAACAATGTGCAGGAGGTGCATATCTGAATCCATTTCAAAAGCAAGTGTGTCTTCCGTGGCCTATTCTGGCTGAACAGAAAAAGAAAGAAAGGACAGGAAAAAAAAGTGTCTTTGATCAATGAGAAAATATTTATAAAAATCAAGATAAGCTAACTATTAAATCTACTTGTCTTGACTTAAATGCTTCATGCTATCATGTTCTCTGGAAGTATGTGAAATTAATGGGAAGATTATTCTCCCAGGGAGGAAATATCTAATAAGGCAGTTTGGATTAGGAATAATGGATCAGGAAGCAGTCTCAGAGAATTACAGTAACTCAGTTCAGTTCTCTACCATTGTAATACTTTTCTATTACTATTGCTATTTGTAGTATATATATCACTGACTCATGTTAAGATGTTAGCAAGGTTGCCTTCTTTTCTCAAGGCTCTGCAGACAATCTATTTCCTTGCCTCTTCCAGCTTATAGAGGCAGCCTTCATCCCTGGATGGAGTCTAAACCTCCATGTGCAAAGCAAGCAACATTGAATCTCTCTGATCATTCTCTGTAGTCATATCTCCCACACCAAAGCCTTAAAGACTCTGTCTCTAAAAACCCTTATAATTAAATTAGATTTACTGGGTTAGCCCAGGATAAGCCCCATTTCAATGTCCCTAATATAATATCTATAAAGCCCATTTTGCCATGTAATGATAATACCTTTGGGGGATTCAGGTATTAGACCATGGACATCTCATAACCAATATTCTGCCTACCATAATTAGTAAGGATGGTGCTCCATCCACCGCATTGTAGGATGGCTGCTGTGATGGTCAGTCTTGATTGTTGGGTTTAGAGTTGCCGTGGAAATGAATTCCTCTGCATGTCTGCATGTTGATGAGAGATCATCTGATTAGGTTGATTAGGTTGAGGTGGGAAGATCCACTCTGTGTGTGGACAGCACACGTTCCATGGGCTGTGGTCCCAGAGTAAATAAAAAGAAGAAAGTATGTGCAAGTGTTCATCATCTTCTGCTTTGACACTGATGAGATGTGACCAGCTTCCCTGGACTCCTGCCACCATGATGTCTCAAACATGGTGGGCTGAACCCTGAAATGGAAAGCTTTCCTTCATCAAACCACTTTTGTCATTTATTTGTCACAGAAATGAGACATGTAACCAGTACAGCTATATTTGTCGTAGCTCCACAGCTGATGGGAAAGCTCTGTTGTGCCAAGCTATCTGGACTCCCTTTCTTTTTGTTTTTAATCTTCTACAATCCATGGTTCCCCAATGCCTTCCCTGTTATGAAGCCGCATTGTCCTGTGGTTCCCTGTATCAGTGTAGATATGAGAGTCATTCACTGTGACTAAACCACTAATGACCTTCCAGGGAAAGTGTCTCCCCTGTCCCTGACCATCTGTGTGATACCCAAGCAACTATATAATTCCTTAGAGGTGAAGAAACTTCCATGTCCTCTGCAGGCACATACTTCAAGGTGGTCTATTTATCACTACAAGAGCAGGGTAGCTGTAAGCAACAAAACACAAATACACTGAAGTTTGTGGAGCCTGACAAACAATTCCTTGTTCTTACATTTTCTCATACATGACCATGTTAAGGTCATTCTGTTGTACAAAAGTAAAGGAGTATTTGGAATGTCAGCATTCCAACTTCCATTTGAAGTTTACAGTGGTAAAGTCTGCATCTTGAGCTATTAGCATTTGATTGACAGGTCTGCACACCGGGCTAGAGCACAACACTGTAGATATATTTTCACTCACTACAACAGACAAAGATCAAGCCCTTTGGTCTGTTAAAAAGAGCACATAGGTAAATTAAATTAAAAGTAAGGGAAAGTGTGGCTACCAGCCAGGCTGTGACAGAAGACAGCTCTTGTTCTTTCCTAAAAGAAGTTGTCAAATTATTTTCTCTCTAAAGTAGATTTGCTTTACAAATGTTTGTTTACTCTCTCACTGTCTCTCACTTGTCCCCAAAATCTTGCAAAAACAGACATGTTGAAGATCATTGTCTATACAGAACTGCTGTTTCTTTGTTAACCAAGGACACTTTTTTTCTTTTATTTTTATTAACTAAATTGTTTCATTTATTTTACATCTGGAAACTGAAGTTTCCCTCCCTCCTCTTGTAGTGGCATCTTGCCTTGCCAATGAACTTATAGTAGTGGCCACACACTTTGGGCATGGTTTCAGGTGCAGACGTGACCCAATTAAGGTAGAGGAGGATTGGGTTCATACTCTCTTGGGTTGAGGAGAGCATCAGAAGGACAGAGACTGCATCTTCTGGAGCAGTAAGGCCTCAGCAGCTTCATCTTCATCTTGTCATGCCAGTGAACTTGTAGTACCACTGAACTTGTAGTATGGCCATTACTCCAAGTTCACTGGCAAGGCAAGATGACACTACATCCTCTCCTCCCATTCCCTCCCCTCTGCAACTCTCTCATCCACTCCTCCTCTATTTCTGTTCAGAAATGGGCAAGCCTCCCATGGGTGTCAACAAAGCATGGCATATCAAGTTGAGTTAGGACTAAGCTCCTGCTGAGTATCAAGGCTAGGTGAGGCAACCCAGTATGGAGAATAGGTTCCCAAAAGCCAGCTCAAATGTTAGGGACAGACCCTGATCCCACTGCTAGGAGTTCCACAAGTAGACCAAGCCACACAACTGTCACAAATATATTATATAACAGGGCCTAGGTCAGTCCCATACAGGCTCCAACCAAGGGCACTTTTAAGTGCCCTTCTTGATGCTGAAGCTTATGAAGTCCTTAATTGCTTTCCTAAATTACATTGGCATTTGCCCCAGTGAATACATCTCTTTCTTAACCAACCATTGCTTTCTGCTTCCATTCTGAAGGCAAAAAATGTACAGTGCCACCTCCTTGAATCAAGTACTTCTGTGATTTCCCTACGTTCTCAAATTCCCAACTCTGCCTAACAGGAGCATCGGGATCCTCAAAATTCTCCAGTTCTATGTCTGGAGAGATTGCTCATTGGTTAGAGCACTGACTGCTCTTCCAAAGGACCCAAATTCAATTCCCAGCACCCACATGGCAGCTCACAACTGTCTATAACTCCAGTTCCAGAGGATCTGACACCCATGGCAAAACACCAATGTACATACAAATAAATTAATTAATTAAATTCTCCAGTTCCAGGATCTAGGGTGAGATCTGGCCTAGCCTGCAAAGCACCATGGGGAAGCCCCAAAGCCTGAGACCTAGACAGTCCCAAAAAGAACTAGAAATACAGGACTCTAATTGTTACTATTCTTGACGAGAAGCTGGTAGCCTGCCTATTCCTACAACTGCCTCTTGTAGCATCCAAGAAACACATCAGTCATCTACTAGCTTATTAATAATTTATCAATGAGCCACATAAAGTGCAACATGCTTCAAGAACATTGCAGTTCAGTATTCTTTCTCTCAAAGTATAATGGAAACAAGAGAGAAGACCAAACCATCTAAAGAAAGGACATACATTTGGGTATCTATTGTGGCCAGGAACATCAACCCTCATAGTCCTCTAGTTGTCCTGGATCGCTGCTGTTCTCTGCCTAACATGGAAGGCAACAAAGATTGAGCATTGAGCATGTTAAGGTAACTTGCATGGGATTCAGGGCAATAGCAGCTCCTAAATTCACTTCTTGAGAGTGGTTTCACTGGGTAGCAACTTAATGTATTATATTGACTTGTACCCATACTTCATTTTAGGGGTGTTATCCTAATATGCCAGTTCTATTTATAAATTAAACGTCACTTCTACCAATGTGGATCCTGTAGTATACACACAAGCCACGAGTTTGACATTATTTCCAGAAGTTGAAAGTCAGAATTGGGGGCCTCACCATCCCTTCAAAAAAGAAGTTATCTTGGCTCCCCTCCCCCAATCTGTGGAGTCCAGGAGAACCACATCCCTAAGGGTTTCCTGGGGCTGAGATCAGGCCCTGGGGCACTATCTTAAAGACTATAAGACTTCCCTTCAGTGGTTCAGAGTACTCTGCAGTTTTCAGGCTACAACTTGAGTTGGTTCACTACATCCATGGGCCGCTGACAGCTGTCAGAGAGACAAGCCACCTTCTTGCTGCTGGCCAATCCTGAGGCTCATGCACAAAGACAGGGATGGAGTCCAATCTGACAAGACAGTTTTGGCTGTTTCCACACAGTCCTATCTAAATGAATTTGGCTGAAAATAGCTTCCATTGTCATCACAATATGAAGGCTTCTTGAGGATTGTTGGGTTGATGACCACAAAGAAGACACAAGTCTGATAAGAAACTATGCTGCCCCACCTGAAGATTGTTTTGCTTCCACCAAATAGCAGTTTGGGAGTGCTATTGTGTTCCCACTCTGTCCCCTGCCATGATGATAATGAACTGTAAGCAAGCCCACAACTAAATGCTTTATTTATAAGAATTGCCTTAGTTGTGGTGTCTCTTCATGGCAACAGAACAGTGACTAAAACAGAGGATAAGGAGGGGGATCTTAGAACATTACAGCATGCAGGGAAGACAGAAAAGAAAAAGGAAGAAAAAGCCAGCAAAGAATCCTTCAATGAGCAAGTTACTTCTGTGAAACGCTGGGTTCTACCACACCAGGCTGACATGAATCAGAATCAGTGAAAGGAGAGATGGGAAGGCTGGAGTGTTTACCCCACAACCCCACCCTTCAAGATGGGTCATTGCTCTATAGCATCAGTTACCTCTTTGCCCAGAAGCCCAGATCCAGAGACCCCATAGAGATTAGAGAACACCCTCCAGGAACAGCAAAAGATCTCCGTGTTTAGAGGAATGCCCCCTGAGTTCCCCAGGTGAGACAAAAGACACAGAATAAGACACTGCCAGCATGGTACAAAAGTCTTCCCAGAGAAACAGTACCTGACTAGAGTAATGAAAGAACAGGATTATGCGGTGATTGCAGGAAAAGGGGCATTCTTTTTTATGGTTCGCTATATAATTATTTTTATTTAAATTAAAAACAATCCTTTTTCTCCCTTCCATCCTCCCATGTCCCCCACTAACCCCCCATCCCATCTCCTTTCTGTTCCCCAGTGAAGGTGAGGCCTTCCATGGGGGATCTTTAAATTCTGTCATCATTTGGAGCAGAGCCTAGGCCCTCCCCCATGTATCCCTCTATGTGGAATGGGCTCCCAAAGCCCATTTGTTCACTAGGGATAAATACTGTTCCACGACCAGAGACCCCATAGACTGCCCAGGCCTCCAAACTGACATCCACATTCAGGAGGCCTGGGTCGGTCCTATTCTGGTTTGAAAGAGGGCATTCTTAATGCAGTTCTGTCAGACGGAATCACCTTATGGACTAATAGAAAATGTGAACCCAATTAATCTTTTTAAATCATTTGCAAAGGCTATAAAACCACAAGAATAGATCCATCCTTGTCTTTTTTCCACTGAAACCAAACAGCAGGGCAGATGAACAGTCTGTTTTCACCTTCTCTCTAAACAAATGCCTTGGTCTCATTTCTTTGTGAGAGTTGCTGCTGCTGCTTGAATTCTCCCCCCAAGTCAAACTTCACTTGATCTTCAGACAAAGCCCCTCCATTCTTTTCTAACCATCTCTGACTTTAATCAAATGAAATAGCTTCAATGCTTTAAAACAAAACAAAAAAAAAGCCTTTAGAAAAGAAAGAAGGAAAACCCAATGGAAATATTTTGCTAACATTCACACTGAAATGCAGACTACCTATGAGCCTGAGCACAGCAGAGTCCTTGGCTGGGACCTCTGGCATGTCCTTGGCAAGCTTACCATCACTCAGTTCTGAACCCAAGCTGGATCTAACAGACAAGGAAGTATCATTGTGTGTCTATTCCATCCCACATGCATTGTACATACAACCTATCTTCCAGAGCTAGAGAGCACGGGAACTACACACAGGCCAAACACCTGGTGATACTGCAAACCACACGAGAGTCCGTGGTGGAGCCAGGATCAATTCCAGGCTAACACCAAAGCTCAGGCTACTATCAGTGTACCCCACAACCAAGGTTAGACCTTTACTCTTCTCTTATACTGAGTACCCACCTTCTGCGAACACCCCATTTGCTAGTAGCTGAGCACTGACTACCCATAGGTAATCCAGAATTCTACCACCCAGGGACTCTGTTGGGACCACTTGTTGACTGTGCAGCTGTTTTGCTGGCCTCTTTCCTTGCTCTTCAGAATCAGCTGCACTAGTCAGACCACTCCTCTCTTGGCTTGTAAAGTGATGTAAGTGATCTTTTGGTTCCCTTTAGTCTCCCATCTTCCTGTGAGTACCTCAGTCAGGGCAGCAGAGAAGAAAGGAGAGAAGCAATCTGGCACAGATGCCCAATCAGAAACCATGGAAGAGGCACATGCAAGTGGACAAAAAAAAATGACTACCAAGAAAATTAATAGAGATTTTTCTCAGAATTTTCTAGATAGCTAGTCCAAGAAACCCAAAAAGTATGTAATTTTCTCAGACTTTGCTTAGAAATCCCCTTAACAAAGAGGATGACCAAGGCCAAACCATCAATTACAAGAAACAGAGAAGTAAAGCTATTTCCTGAATAACCATTGGTAGCCATTTCAAAGCGAGACTCTAGTCATAATGCGATGCCAGCCTCCCAGATGTTCAGCACTGCCTGGTGAGGAGGCACCCACTCATCTCAGGGAATGAGGAAGCGTTTGGATTCCCAATAAAAACCACACGCTGTAGGTCCCTCCCCCAAGGTGAAAGACTGTTTCTGCTTGAAACTAGTTAACTCTTTCAAAAAGCACTCTGGCCTCCAGTTGTCTTTCTGACACAGCAATAGAAATAAAGCCATCTGTGGAGGTGTAGCAGTCCTCAAAGACACTTCAGAGGAATAAGGAATTTTCTCTTTAATGGCTGCAAAGCCAGAGCAGAAGGAAAGGTTCCTTGTTCTGCATGATTAGGAACCACATTCTTCTAGTACAACACAGAAAACAAAGCCCTGGATTCAACTCAACCGTAAATTACAGATAATCTTCTCAAAGTTGAAGCAATGAGAAGACTATATGGTTCCCCCAGTACTCATATGCACCCTGTAAACACAAATATCTTTTCAATCTAAAAATGTTTATATATTTTTTGGGAGTGGTGTTGAAGACAGAGTTTCTCTGTATAGCTTTGGAATCTATCCTGGAATTCACTCTGTAGACCAGACTGGCCTTGTACTCAGAGATTTGCCTGCCTCTGCCTCCCAAATGCTGGGATTTAAGGTATGTACTACCAGCTATATATTTTTCCTAGTTGCCAAAGTAGTACATGTTATGATAGAAAATTTGGAAGGTATATGAACCTCATAGGTAGAAATTTTCAACTCAATTGCAATCTAGAGAAAATCACTATAATGTTTTGATAAGAAATTTTCATTGCTTATATTCAACTCCCATGCTTTGCTGTTTTGTTTTTCAAATATGGGAGCACAGTATAAATATTATTCATGTCTTGTTATGCCACTTAGTGACATTTTCAAAGTTTCCCACAGCACTTGTTTTTCTTTCACAGCATAATAGTAATGGTGGAAAAGAATTTGACTAAAATCATCAGCACACGTATCCCTCCTTATCCTTGATACAAATTCAGAGAATATAATGTTTTTAAGATTTTGATGTTTATTAACAAGTTCCCTGTTGTCTCAGTTACTTTTCTATTGGGGTGATAAAACTCTATGACCTGGAAACTTATAAAAAGGAAGAATGTAATTAGGCTTACAGTTACAGAGGGTTAGAGGCTGTGGTTGCAGAGTGAAGATACATGGCAGGAACAGCTGAGAGCCCATGTCCCAAACACAAGCAGGAAACAGCGTGCACACTGGGCATGGTGGGAAGATTTTGAGACCTCAAGTGCATCCCCATTGGCAGGCTTCCTCTAACAGAACCACACCTCCTAATCCTTTCCAGTCACCCGCTAACCAAGCACTCGGTAAGCACTAAAATGCCTAAGATTAATGATGGACAACTCATCAAACTACCACACCTAGCCAAAGTTGCACACATCTGTCAAATGTGCCATAACTGTTGCATCTGCCACTGGTGGGCATTTCTGTGTTTTCAATGAATGGATAAATCAGAGGCTCACTCTTCTAATTGGTATTTCTTTGATTACTAGCAAAACTGAATATTTGTCATAGGATTTTTAAGTATTCATTAAATAGTTTAAAACCTTTGTTATATTGATGTATCTATCTTTTCTCTATTAATTTGTAAGAATTTATCATTGGCCTACCATATCTACTAACAATACAGTCCCACAGGCTATCATTGTTTTTCAATATTATTTAGGATAACTTTTTTAATATTATTTCCCATACATATACCATTTTGAATGTACTCCAAGTCAGAAGAAAGAAGCTTCCTATATATAGAAAGGAGTGGGCATGAATGGTGGTTTGAATGAAAATGATCCCCATAGGCTCATAGGTAGTGGCATTATTAGTGTTGTAATTTTAAAAAGCAGCACGCAAGAGAAAGAGCTCGGATGGAGGTGTTTTTTGTTAGAGGAAAGTGCATGGAAAAAGGGGGTAGGGCAGAGGGGAGACCGGTCTCTGGGGACAGGAGCAACAGAAGAGAAGAGAGAGAAAGAGAGAGAGAGAGAGAGAGAGAGAGAGAGAGAGAGAGAGATGGAGAGACAGCAAAGAAGCCGAGAGAGAGAAAGATGGGAGGTGGACAGGGCCCTTTGGAAAGGGAACATAGTGAATGTGCACAGGTGATGCTCTTTATGATTGCAGCTGAGAGCATATCCTGCCAGAACCCCAAGGGCAGGCCAGTGCAGATGCCTGAATAGTAACAATTAGGAGGTGTGGCCTTGTTGGAGGAAGTGTATCACTTTCGGTTGGCTTAGATATTTCAGAAGTTCAAGCCAGGCCCAATGTCTTACTTGCTCTTCCTGCAGCCTTCGGATCTGGATGTAGAACTCTCAGCTCCTCTCCCAGCACTACATCTTCCAGCACACCACCATGCTCCCCAGTACACCAATGATGAACTAAACCTCTGAACTGTAAGCGAGCCCCAATTAAATGTCTTCCTTTATAAGAGTTGCTATGGTTACAGTGTCTCATCACAGCAATAAAACCCTAAGACAATCTGGTGACTTGAGCAACACTATTTGCTATGCATAGGCACAGATAGTGACCCTGGAGGCTAAGCACATGACCCACAAAGGCTGAAAAGGAGAAAAATGCAGCTAAAACTCTGCACCTTCTGCCTGGACAAGCTGACTTCTGATCAATGACAACAGACAGTGTGCAGGAAAGATCTGTGTCAAAGGTCGAAAAGTGAGTATTTTAAGTTCTGAGGACCTAAATCTTCATCAGCTTTATTCAAGCCTGCCCCTGCATGAAAACAGTCACAGGAAATATATAATATTGAAGAGATTGCTCTATCTGTAAAGTGCTTGCCTTGTAAGAATAAGCTTGCTTTCCAAAGTCACATTTTTAAATTTTTTATTAATTTACTTTTTACATTCTAACCCCAGTTCCCACTCCCTGCTCTCCTCCAGCTTCCCCCTTCCTCCCTATCTCCCATCTGCTCCTAGGAGAGGGTAAGGCTTCCCCTAGGAAGTCTACAAAGTCTGTCCCATCATCTAGTTGAGACAGGACTGTAACCATAACTCTTTCTGCCAGCTGCCTGAGTTCTGCCACCACGTTAGGGCCCCCAAATAACACACAGAGATTAATATTAGTTACAATGCTGCTGGTCAATGACTAGGATTTCTTATTTGCTAGATCTGTCTTAAGTATCAACCATAACCATTAATCTATATTTTATAAAGACTTAACGAGGACACGGTGGCATGCATCCTCTCTCTTCACAGGATCACGTGGCGACTCCTTACTACAGTTCCTGGAATCCTCCTTCTCTCCTAGTCTCGCCTATCTTGCTTCCCTATTGGCCAGCTGTGTTTTATTCATTAACCAATAAGAGAGACATATACACAGAAGGACTTCCCCCTTCACAGGACCAAGGCACCTCTCCGCCCCCACACCCCTGTATCTAGGCTGGGCAAGGAAACTCTCCACATAGAATGGGCTCCACTAAGACAGTTTGTGCACTGGTGTAATGTCTTGGACCCACTGCCAGTGGCCTCATATATTGTCCCAGTCACACTATGGTCACCTATATTAAGGGAGTCTAATTCGTTCTTATGCTGGTTCCCCATTTGTCAGACCTGAGTCAGTCAGTGATCTCTCACTAGCTCAGGTCAGCTGATTCTGTGGGTTTCCCCATCATGGTCTTAACTCCTTTGTTCATATTATCACTCCTCCCTCACTTTGATTGTATTCCAGGAGCTTGGCCCAATGGTTGGTTGTAGATTTCTGTATCTGCTTCCATCTGTTTCAGGAAGAGGATTCTAGTTTCTCTGGAGTTATGGATTATAGGCTGGGTATCTTTTGAGAAACCACATTTTTAAAGACCCAGGTATAGCTCATAACCCCAGTTCTGTGGAGGCAGAGGCGTGGATATCTGGAGCTCACTGACCAGCCAGAACAGACTACTTGACTAATTACAGGCTAGTGAGAGACTGTGTCTCAAAAAGAGTTTGCTGTGAGAGTGTGTCTCCTAGTAATGTCAGAAGTTAACCCCCCAAAAATCTCACATTGCAGCAATTAATGAAAAAAGAGACCATGAATTTGAAAGAGAGCAGGGAGATGCATATAGTGTGGTTTGGAGGGAGGAAAGGGAAAGGAGGAGATGATGTAATTATACTCTCAAAGATAAAATAAAATTTTAAAGGTGGATATCGGCAGAGGAATGATACTGGAGATTGCGCTCTGACCTCTATCTGCAAGTTCATGTGCTCCATCCAAAGACGCAGGAACACACATATGAAGAAAATATAAACAAGAGCACTATCTAAAGACACTCCAGCTTGAATTTCACATACTTTTAATATATAAGGAAACAGTTTTCTTCTTTTTACTTATCTTGATTTATGTCAAATTTATAAAAATGTGAACACCACTCTTTGCTTACAGATTACATAAAATCAGTGCTGGGCAGAATTTAGCCCATGAGCATTAGGTTGCCAATTGTCATGCCTATTGAATATATATCATTCAGGTCAGCTTCAGAGGCCTGGGGGAAAAATATTCTCCACTTTGCAAGCAGTAAAGACATGTGCCAGGCAGGCAAGACACTAGAGGGTATAGGATAGGTGCCTGTCACCAAGCCTGATGACCTGAGTTCAATCCCCAGAACTCACATGGAGGAAGGAGAGAACCAAGTTGTCCTCTGACCTTCACATATATATCAAGACATATATATATATATATATATATATATATATATTCATTCTCTCTCTCTCTCTCTCTCTCTCTCTCTCTCCACACACACACACACACACACACACACACACACACACACACACACACACACAAATGTAATTTTTTTAAAAGATGTACCCCACATCTGAGCAAGGTCCTTGGTTCTGTGTGACATGGTTCTACTATCTTATCTCTTATGTCACTTCTATGAATGTCCTGACCAGTTAACCTGGATGCCAGAATGAAGATAGTGAGGCAGGGCTACAGGCAAATGGCACGAAAGTGAAACAGATGACAATGAACAGAACTGCAAGAGGCACCTGGATTGATGCAAGCCACCAGCATCTGGGGATCACATGGCTTTACCTCCTCCCTTGTGTCTGCTAAGGGAGTTGCCCCTAAGAACAGCACTACTGCGGTGCAGTCTGAATCCCTTCTGTCCCTGTCCTTATTTGAGGCTCTGGGACTGATAAGTGTTCATTAAATTTTGAGATAGAAAGTTCCATTACAGGTTGAAGAGGATTCTAAAATGTTCACTCTGGAATCTGATGTTATATTTCAAATTATTTCATTTCAGCTCAGAGTGAAGGCAGCCCAGAGGAGTTAGCTACATAATTGCTCTTTTAACAGTCCTGGACACCCTTTGCACATTTAATTATTCCGTAATTACTCATACTTACTGCCCAGTGTAGAAATTGTATGTGGATTATCTAACTTTGTGATGAATATAGAAGAAAAGCAGTCATTGCTCTCTGTACCCAGATGGTCTCTTCCCTCTTGGAGAGAGGACAAACAGTTCTCTCCCTAGGCACTAGGGATAGTTGAGGACAGGCCAGAGGCCAAAAGTACCACAAAGGTGAACCTGAAGACCTCACAGAGGGAAAAAGCACAAAATTCTTCCCAGTTCTCAGTGACTGTTACTACAAGTCACAAATGCCCCCACGAGATGCCCAACCACTCACTTGGAAGAGTCTTGAGACCCAGGTTTTGAGTCAAAAGCCCTCCAGTATGCTGTCGTGCCCCTGTCCGTCCCATTTGGGGCTTCTTGTCACATTCTAGAGGAAGCTTGAGCCTTAAATGTATTGACCAACCCATGACTAGACCCACAGTCGGAGCAGGCATCACATAACCTGGCCCTTAAAGCTTCATTCGGGCTTTTAGCTTCTTCTGAACCACAGCTCTGCAATTAATGGGAAAGGCAACCAATGGTGAGTAATAGGTAAATCTATAATTTAACACCCATATATTATAGACTATCCAATCATGAATCCTCCAGCAGCCAAAGTTATGCCAGAGAGAGAAAGGCAAGACCTACTCATGGCTGTTGCTGCTGTTCATGATGGTTGATTTTGTGTTCCTGGTTTCCGTAACTCTAAAGTTTTATTGTGTTTTACAGAACACTTTGAGGAGAGGAGAATGTATGTAGACTAGTATGTCATAAGTAAAGGAGACATCAGCTTACATGCAGTGTTAAATCACAGACATTAGCCATTCCAAAGACACCAGGAGCATCCCAATTGCCCATGAAGTGCAACACTTATCTCTTTTGTGATCCTCTTACGAGTCAGAAACTATAAAATAAAGCCCTCATCCCCTTATTTCTGTAGTGTCTCTGACTGAGGAACCATTGTGCACACACACAGGCTTGTCCCTCCTGAATTGCCCAGTTATGGAGCTGAGAAAGAGAGAGGGTTTGTTAAGAAAAAACACAAAACTTGAGTGACAGTACAAAAACAACTTTGAGGTCATACAGGCAGAAACAACCAAGGGACAGTTAATCTTTCAGAGCCTTTCTGGCTATGACAGCATGTTTAATGTGTTCTCTGGGTTTTATAGACTGGAATTGTCATAGCCATGTGGATGCCCAGGTAAAAAGTGAGATGTATTTTGCTTTTTTTATTTTGTGATAAAATAGGAAGCCAACATTCTCAACATGCACTTACTCAAAGATGTACTGAATGAGGTTAGGGTAAAAATGCAGGTTTGTGGGGAAACAATAAAAGTCTTGGGATGCTGTACTGTGGGTTTGAGAGGCCTGCCTATGTGTGAGCAGCTAGAATGGTCCCGTGTTTGTCTCTGTAACAGAAACCTGAACCTTGGATCCTCGGTTTTTAAAATGGGAGTTACCTGCCTGGCAGTACTGATCCTGAAATAAATATGACTGTCTTTATATACAACTTGAAACAGGGGTTGCAAATAAATTCCAGGAATGAGTGAGTTGGGATTTTATTATTTTTGGTAATAGTCCATCATGCATGCTATGGGGTTTCATGACCTTTGAACATGGCAATGAGGGCATGTTTAATTTATTCTCTGGATTTTATAGACTAAAGTAGGCATAACTCCCTTTACTCCCAATAGCTAGAGACCTGGTTCCTGACTGTACTCCTAAGAGAAACAAGGCATGGAGCAGAATAAAATGCCCTGGATGGGAGTCTCTATGTATCTTCCCCAAGCACAAAGCCTGTTTCTTTCACAGCCTTCCCCTGGCACTTCCCTAAGTGTCTTCTCCATCGGAGCCCAGAAACAGTGATTGAGATGGACATCATATGAAGCAAATCGGAAACTTTTTTAAAAGGGAAGCAGGCTGAACTTCCACAGTATAAATATTACTAGATGGCCTCAGGCTCAGATGCCATTCACAAACTCCTCTAGCTGCACGCTTGCAATTTATGACATTTAACAGAGCCCCTGGAGAGAGCTCCAGTCCTACCCGAACTCCAGAGCCAAATATTAGCCTCCTTGTGTTAATGAGGCCAGGGCAGGGAAAATGAAGAAAAAAGAGCATTGGAATGATTCTGCTTGTTAACTCTCAAGCTTCATCTCTCTCCTCCTCGTCTCCACCCTCCAAGTATGCCTCTTGCCCTCAAGTTCCAGATTAAAAAAAAAAATGGAAGCTCTCAAAACAAGCATTCAGTGTGCCCCACCACCAAGCATCAGTGTCTGGATCAGTGTCTCTCTCATCATCCCAAAATCCTGCACTGCACACATACCCCAGCACCCAGGTAAGAAATGGGGGCAGAAATGGAGGAGACAGATACAATGCAGGATGGGTGGGCACTGGGCTCACCCAGTCTGCATCTATCAACGTTTCTCATGCCAGCCCCTGAGCAGGTGTGGCTGTGCTGGAAGCCATTCTTGGGTTGACATCAAGGGAGCAAGACACTCCAGGTCTTTAGTGCAAGATACTCCAGGCAATGACCACTTTTGGGCCAGCTGCAGCTCATTAGACTGGGCCCTTTCCTCACACCCTTCACTTCTGGCCTTCTGTTGGACAGGACAGTTCATCCCATCCATGTAGTAGAAATGAGTGGGAAATTAATACAATCATGTCACATGTAATATTTAAGACCAATTTATACCCAAAAATTATTCTTTGCTCATTTAAAATTCAATTTTGATTAGGCATCTACATTTTATCTGTCAACCCAGTTAAGGCCTCAGGTTACAGTCTCCAAATGGGATCTTCAATTATTCCAATGCTTTCCAAACTCTGTGTATCGAGTGTTCAAGTGTGTGTACACAAGTGTGTGGGTGTGTACACATATGTGTGTGCATTCATATAGAGGCCAGAGGTCAACACTGGGTTTTTTTCTTGAGACAGAGTCTCTCCCTAGATCTGAAGAACATCAATTCAGATAGTCTGGCTGGCAATCAAGCCCCAGACTTCTTCCTTCTAACTTCTATACATGCCCCTATGCCTGGCTTTTATGTAGGTACTGGGGTCAAACTCAGTTCCACACACTTATGCAGCAGGCACATTACCAAATGAGCCAACTCTCCAGCCCCTCCACCACCACCAATCCTTTTTTGAGACAGGGTCCTATGTAGCCTGTGCTGACTTTGTACTCTCTATGTAGCCAAGAATGATCTTCCTGCCTCCACTCCCCAAGTTCTGGTATTACAGGGGTATGCCACCACAACTGACTCACTTCATTTTTTAACAGCCTATACTTTTTTAACATGGGAAGTTGAACCCAAGGCCTTATACGTGTTAAGCAGATGATGAAACACACCCCCAGCTCTCAACCGTTTTCAACACAAAGGACTTGTGTTGAAAGAATGCTCATCCTGATCCACAAAGTAATAAGTAGATCAGAACCAAGCTGTTCTGGCCAAGCAAACAAAAAAAATCTTCCTCCATCCTTTTAAAAAGGATTTCTTCATTTGTTTTTGTATTATACACAGGAATTTTTTGCCTGCATGTACAGATGTGCACCATGTGCGTGTTGTGCAAACACTCTGCACAGGCCAGAAGATGGCATTGGATCTTCTGGGGCTGCAGTTACAGATGGTAATAACCTACTATGTTGGTGCTGGAACCCAAACCCAGGTCCCCTGCAAGAGCAGCAAGTGCTCTTAACCACTAAGCCTTCTCCCCATCACTCCACCCGCCCAATTCTGACAAGAAGCCAAGGGAAGCCCCACACCACTTAACGCCACTGGAATTCTTGACATGTATGCTATCATCTCATACACCCTAAGTCATAATCCCAATCCCCACACCCATAAGACATAGGCTAAGCCCCTGCACTATGTACTCATATCACGGAGATGTAATGCCATAGACTGCGCATCAAGATGGCACATGACAGTGGACATGAACTACTTAGTCAAGCACCTTAAAGTTGATTCTCTGAATACCAGTCTGTTGATATTGTCTTCATAAAAAAGGTAATAGTCATGAGAGATTTTCTCAAATAAAAGAATCTAAACCTCTTTTGCCTCACAAAAGAGTACAATACTGCATGATTCCATTTATACAAAATTCTACAAAGATGCAAACTAGTCTGTGGTATCAAAACCCAGTTGAATGGCTGGAAAGGGATAGAGTAGGCAGGAGAAGCCTCAGTCAGCCACAGGAGGCTTGGAAAGTGATGGGTGGGTTCATGGTCTTCCTTGTGATGATGGCATCATACACACACACACACACACACACATATATATATAAATATATATATATATATTTCGTAAGTATATATGTCAAACTTATAAGATTTTTGTATTTAAATATGAGAGCTTGCTGAATATCATTTATATCCTAATAAATCTTTTGATAAATAAATAATCATCAAATATTGAAAAGTCATACACAAGCACAATTATCATTGTTAGGCTTATTTTTATTCAGGCACAAAACAATGAAATTAGCTATAATCCTTGAGATTAAAGATTGTCTTTTTTCACCCCTTAGAGTAAAAAAAAAAAGTCAAATTTATTTAGTCCTGTATATGGTCAAGGCTCACACAGAGTTATTGTCTCAGACATGCAAAGGATTTTTGAATGTTGTCTAGGCCAACTCTCTTTAAAATGCACCCCTCACTCCTCTCCCATCACTAAATCCAAGTCTGCCTGGTTCTTCCCCTATGTATCTCCCATTTTTACCTTTAGTTCTCTGCCTCCACTGTCCTCAACTCATCCAAGCATCCTAGGTCTTGCCTGGACCACTGCCTCTGCTTGAGTCCACGACTCTAAAGTTACTTGTTTCCAACCCATCATCCACAGAGAAGTGAAGATGGAGGCTTCTGTCCTGCCAGGTCCTGCCACCCTTCAGCCCCAAAGAAACACATGGACGCTATATTAATTATAAACTGTTGTCCAATGGGTAGGGCTTTTTATTGGCTAGCTCTCTCTTAATTACTAACCCATAACTACTAATCTATGTATTTCTACATGGCCTTATCTTACCAGAGAATGCCTGGTATGTGCTATCTTCCCAGTCTCTACATGGTGTCCCTTCCTCGTGGCCTCTCTCTCTCTTTCCTTTCGCTAGCGTCTCCTGGTCGGGCTGCCCCACCTATGCTTCCTGCCTGGCTATTGGCCAAACAGTGTTTTATTCATCAACCAATAAGAGAAACATATATACAGAAGGATATCCCCCATCAAGGAAGGGAGATTCATTTGATCTTACTTTGCTGGGGAGATGGTTCAGTGCTAAAGTGCATAAGTATGACCTGAATTCCCAGCCTCATTACCCATATAAAATCATGACAGTACCACATACCTGTATCCCAGCTCTGGGGGAGGTAGGGTAAGAACAGGTAGGTCCCAGGGGCCTGCTGTCCAGCCAATCTTGCTTAAACAGCAAGTTCCATACTTCCAGCTTCCACGAATAAGAACAAAGCCAAGTGCATTTGCACATATATATGAATGCACATAACAGAGAGGGAAAGAGTAATCCCTTAATTTGGTTCCCATAGGGCTTAGAAAAAGACTCCAAATCCCTTCCATGGTCTACAAGATGCATGTGAACTGACCCCACCTATCTAGCTAGCTTTAGTCACTACCACTCTGGTTTCTATTTCAGCCAATCTGGATGTCTTCAAGGATCTCACCCTCCTCCTCATCTCTAGGCCTTATGCTTCCCACAAGTCATCCCTCTATCTTGAATATCTACTGCCCCCTCACTAACCAACTATTTTGGGGTCTTAGTAGAAACTTTGCTTTCTCTAAGTTTAGCTAATTCAGGTACGATCCAGCCTCCACATTTTAAATCCTAGTGTATCCTATCTTCTCTTTTGATAATTATACAATACTTATTTTCCTTCCTTAAGAAGAGGGCTGGATGGGCTGGAGAGATGGCTCAGAGGTTAAGAGCACTGACTGCTCTTCCAGAGGTCCTGAGTTCAATTCCCAGCAACCACATGGTGGCTCACAACCATCCGTTATGAGATCTGGTGCCCTCTTCTGGTGTGCAGATATACATGGAAGCAGAATGTTGTATACATAATAAATAAATGAAATCTTTAAAAAAGAAGAAGAAGAAGAAGAGGGCTGGAGAGATAGCTCAGTGGTTAAGAACAATAGCTCATCTTCTAGAGGTCTTGAGTTCAATTCCCAGCAACAACATGATGGCTCACAATCATCTATAATAAGATCTGGTTCCCTCTTCTGTTGTGCAGGCATACATGCAGACAGAACACTATATACATAATAAATAAATAAGTCCTTTAAAAAAAGAGGTCAAGAATTGTGTGTATAATTTACCTCTGTATATTAAACACCAAAGTCTTGTGTATAGTAAGTTTGTAAAAAATACTGCAGAAAGAATTATTGCAGAACTTCCACTGTGTCGTACACTGTTCTGTCATGGCTCTTGTACAATCCTTAAAAGTCCTTAAAATGTTAACATACCACTCCAAATCTACAAGGAATTTAGAAGTGATCCTTGACTACATGAACTAGGATTACTGTATATCAAGCTTTGAATGCTGTTTGCCATATCAGTTCCACACATGGGAAGTTGTCTTTCAAACACATCCACCTCTGTGAACAAAAAATAATGTATTGTTTGTTTACAACAATAAAATCCTAAAACACACCAGATATCCATGCAAAGGGCACTGGTTAAATAAAACATGATATAGCCCTGGGTTTGGTCCTATTGCAGTCTTAAAATAATAAAATAGATTTGTATATTATAGAAGATGGATACCCGATATATTGTCAGATATAAAAGTAATAAACTCAATGTTTAGAAAATTCTGCTTAAAAAGTTGACTGTGTATGGGGTGGGGACATAGTTCAGAGAATATACACTAAGTTGAATGTGTGTGTGTGTGTGTGTGTGTGTGTGTGTGTGTGTGTGTGTGTGTGTGTGTTTGTGTGTGTGTGTGTGTGTTTAAAGCTACTCGGGCATATTAAAAATGAGCCAAAGAAAGAAAATTTAAGAAAAAGGGATACTGACCTATTGGCGCCAATAGAGATATTGTATCTGGGTGTGCTGTGAGTCAATTTATCCTCTTGAAATACTTGTTTTTGCTAATGATCTTGGAGGTGTTGCTTTTACTGTCATTGATATTTTTGGGTTTTTTGGTTTTTTAGTTTAGTTTGGTTTGAGTTTGGGTTTTATAGAAGATAGTGACCACCAATGCTGCTCACAATGAAAGACTGAAGGAGCAGAGCTAGCATGAGCTCACTCCCCATCCTGCCACCATCTTCATCCTGCTGATGCTCAGTCAGTGGACCTCCAGGGCAGCTGGTCTTCCAACACTACCTCTAGCACAGATGCATACTGGAGTAAACTCTCTAGAAGGCAGCTTTACAGGGAGTGTAATGAGCCTTCAAAATGTCTGTACTTTTCCATGACAAGCAGTGAATATGTTGAAGGATAGTCTTTTTGATGCATTGCATTTCTTGTCATAAATGAATACAGTTCCTTTCTAACCTTAATCCTCATAGTGTTTGACACACAGTCTCTACTTATAAGACAGATCCTAAAGAAAGTCTTACTTTCAGAACAAAGGTTTATAGAAAACAATGTTCAGATAAAATCAGAAAAAGTAAAATGTCCAAAGAGATAATGCTGATGAAATAAATTATGATGCTTCTGAAGAACCAAATTTTAAACAGTAATCTTAAAGGCAATTGCACATTTATGATTTTCAACTACTTAGGATTACATGAAAAGGTATGGTTTGTTTCTCTGATTTCACTTTAATTTATTTAATATAGCTTAGGAATGATCCACTACAACTAACTTGAATTTGGGAAGGAAACTGACACAAGAGTTAGGCATGTATAAGAGAGCCACAGTGACAGGGCATTCCTGTTATTTAGCCAAAATAATACCAGTACATACAATATACATCACTAAGCACATTTCCAGTCAAAGCAAATATCCCTCACATTCCAGCTACCACAGTCTCCGTGAATTGCTTACACAAAATCTTCGAACAAGTAGCCTCAGAACAATGCCCCTGAGGCAGACAAAAGACAGGAACACTTGTAGAATTATGTGAAGCTACCCTACAGGCAACTATGGCTTTTCCAGACCCATTACCCGAAGTCAGGCTCACTAGAGTCCCCACATAACTAACTGAAAATATTCCCTCTTTAAAATGAATATTCAGTGTGTCCTCTGGGACTCACTCATAACCAAGGGGGAATATTTTCGTCTTGCTTCCTGCTTTCTGCATTAGTAACTGAAAAACAGCTCTTCACTTCACTGGGCAGCTACCCCAAACTATCTGTTTCACCAAGTAACCACCCTTAATTCCGTCTCTGATAATCAGATTCAAATATTTTATCAGTATGATGAAGACTTAACTTAGAAAGAATTGTTTATATGGTTTAATATAAAAATACCAAAAGCCATGCTACACTGAGAGGGAGTGTGGCATTGTGGGAAAGGTTCTATTTTGGAACAACAGAGACCTGAATTCAAATCCTGCCTGACTGACTCCACTTGGAAGTACTTGACCCTGCACAGGCCCCCAGTTTCCTCTTACAATGATACTGAAATAGCACTTTGTAAGTAGCATGGACTGATCCCATAGTGGACTGTAGTAACTTAACAACTTATGGACAAATAGGTAAAAGGGTTAGCAAAGTGCCCTTTAATGTTCATGTATGCTGCAGCAACTTTACATATGGAAAGATCTTGGGGCTTGAGAAAGTGAAAATTCTGACTCAGGAAAATGAAATGGGGCTTGAGAGCTCCAACAAGCTACCAGTAACTCCCCACACTGCTTTCAGGTCTACAGATCAAGTTCTCCACAGTGACACTTTCCATCACGGTTTTCAAATTTCACTAGTTTGGAATCATTTAAGGAACTTTTAAAAACCTATGATGCCTGGGTACCATCTGCTGAGAGTTGCATGCAATCAATTTGGGGTCTGGAATTAAGATACCAAATTAAATCTCCCTAGGTGATCCTGGGATGTAGCATCCAAGTTTGAAAATCACTGTTCCATTAGTATGTACTTAGTAAGTAGAACCAGGTGTAATTTTAAATTTGATGAAGATCAACTATTATGACCATCATAGCATACATATGTTTCAGAGCTATTCCATAATAAATAATATATACCATGCTATAATACAGAACACAGAAAACAGCACCAGTCAATAGACAGGACTTGGGTAAACAATTACTTTTTAAAGCTGAAGAAACTAAATCAAAGTCTACACGGAATTTTGAGTTTCCTAAACATCATATATAACTGCTTTAAGTGAATGCATGTGGGATTTTTTTTAAATAAGTGTGCATGTATGTGTGCACATGCATGTATTTGTCTGCCTGTCTGTCTGCCTGTCTCTCTGTGTTCATATACTTAAGGGTATCTCCTTAAGTGTGCCCTAATACATGCTACATATAAGAAGGAATTCATCTTACCTTGTTACCTGAAATAAACACTTGGAGTTCTTTAACTCCACATTCTCATATCCTAGAGAGAGTGAGAGCACAGGACACAATAGGGAAAATGTCAAGACAGCATTCTCAAATATAATCATTCAAATGTGAAAGGACATGCAGTTCAGATGCTACAACAAGAAGAGGAGAGAGGCCAACACAGTCAATGTGAAGCTGGCATGCAGATCAAAGGCTGACTGAGAGAAACATTTCATTTGGAAATCAAGTGAACTGCTACAGAGGTGAGCAAGGAAGGCCTGAGACAATAGGACTGCCTTTCAGCCAGGCATTCGAAAGTCTGCCCAGAGGAACCATCCACGTGCTCATTTAGAACACTCTGTCTAGACACTTAATGAAAAATGTCGACCATACCTGTGGGATCTGCTTGTCCTCAAATCTTCACTGCATCCTAGGAACCTTATCTAGAACAATACCCTTCTTGCAATAATCTTCCTCAAAATGTACTAATTTCCCCTCCCATGTTTCTCATTTGACCATTACACTCAATTTAGTGCTTCAGATGCATTTGGACCAATATATGATATATTCTATTATTCTAAGAAAGAAAAAAAATGATTTCACCAGATTTTCATATCAGCAGATGTCTTTTTCTATTCCCATAAACCAAATAGTTTTATTAAGTTTCTTAAGTTTTTCCACATTTTTCCTTTATTTTATTGGTTTGAGAATACCAATAACTTCACAAGAAATAACAATGTGTTTATGCAAAGCTCCAGCAGGATCACCTGTTAAGCCATCTGCAGACAGAGGACTGAGCAATCTCCTCTAGTTTTGTTATTCCCTTAAGTGAATTAGTAAGACAACTTTACCTCATTTTTCCATTCATAAAGGTCTTGAAAATATGATATATTGTAAGAAAATGGTACAAAATTTCTTGGAATACAATATTAAAATTTATCAAGACAAAAGTAGAGTGGGAATAATAAGAAATAGATGTACAGCTACTTGAAAGTACAATATGTATAGTAATTTGTACTGAATGTACAGTAATTTGAGCATACTGGAATAATGGCATCATGTTTATATTAACCTGATCCTATGTCTTAATGAACAAAGTTAAAGGGATTCTATGAAGTTACAATAATAATTGAATTCATGGTAATGATCAAAGTGATAAATGAAAACTAAAATCACGGTTCTGTCACATGTGGGAAAACAAATCCCAGTAAAGGCACAATGCAGCAGGCAGGCTGGAAAGAATTGACATCAGAAAGAAAAGGTATGCTGCGTCCTCTCAACAGAGTTTACAGGCAGACTTTATTAGAATCACAGAAAGGAAACCAAGTTTGCCAGGATTATGTAGTCTCCGAAGGGCCATGTCACGGAAGATAATACCCAGAATGCCATGGCTACTCATTCATTAACTCATGGATGAATGGAAGCATACATAGACAGACATATGATGAATGCATTGAAATATGCATGGATGTATGCATGGACATATGCATGGAAAGATGCATGAATGGATGCATGTGTGGGTGCATGGACGAATGCATGGTCAGTTGCATGGATGGATGCATAGAAAGATGCATGAAAGAATGCATGGGCAAGTGCATGGAAAGATGAATGGATGATGCATAAGCAGGTGTGTGAATGAATGCATGAACAAAAGTATGGATGTATGCATGGAAAGATACATGAATGAATGCATGGGCAGGTGCATGAATGAACACATAGAAAGATAAATGGATGGATGCATGAGTAGGTGCATGAATAAATGCATGGACAAATGGATGGATGCATGCATGGAAAGATGCATGGATGAATGCATGGGCAGATGCATGAATGAATGCATGGGCAGATGATGGGTGAACATTCTGAATTAGCTCATGCAACCTTGGAGAGGGGACTTGTGAAACTCAACTATCACCTAAGGCACAGTGTGAGATGTCCTAGGACATCTAACTTCAGCTATCAGGATTGGGACATGATGTAAGGTCAGGACTACAATCATGCCAAATGCAATCTTCTACAGAAAATTAAAGTCCTTGAACCCCTCTTGTCTGGAGGTAGGAATAGACCAGGAACTGAAACTGGTAGTTTGTTCAGGGAGAACCTATCCTATGCGAAGGGAGATCACATGTGCTGCAAACCGGACAGCCTAAGAAGGAAACAGGAGCCTAATGATGCCACTTAAAAGGGAATTGAGCAAAAACATCAAGTTCCATGGGCCATTACATCAGTCATCAGAAACACATGCACTCCACAGATACGTTATGGTTGAGGTGCATGGATGCCTGTGTAGTCCCACTTATACTGGTCCTAGTAACCTAGTAACACAGGTGCAGCTGGGCACCCATCTTCCCTAACTTCTCTCTGTGTGATGAGGCCTATCCTAGGCCTCTATTAGAAAGAGAATTCCTAAAGAAACAGACACCAGTGCTAAGACAGATCAAGGATTGCATGGAAATTATCCAAGGATTTCCTTTTCCAAACCCCAAACAAAGACATTTTTGCCCCAGCAATACATAGAGTAAAATGCTGATGGTGGTTTATTTGTTTCTGCTTTGTTTTATCTGAGGCAGAGTCTTGATATTTATATAGACACTCTAGGCTGGCCTCAAGTTTGGAATCGGTCCTTCTACCTCAGCCTCCTGAGTGCTGGGATTACAGACAGATAACCCAGCAACAAGGACTTCACATTAGGAAGGGAAATGATACATTTGGGCACAGGAATACTGTCATTATGTTCATAGGGTACTTCCCTTTCTAACTCAGGTCCACACCTCTGACACCATTAGCCAGATCCCCAGCAGCTGAGCCTCTCTGCAGCCAGGCAATGGGGAGAGCTGAAGTCATGAGTCGGTGCCCCCAAATGTGAGCAGTTTGCTCCTATGAAAAGCAGCCCCTCTCCCAATTCATCAGCTGTCTGTCTGAAAAGCCTTCCTCACATCAGTATTCTGAAGGGTCCCTCTGATGCCTGGTGGCATTGAGGTTGAGCAGTTGTTTTGGTTTTAGTCCATTCTGTACTTTTAGCCCCCAGCATTGCCTGCAGCCACTTGCACTTGCTTAAGAGGATCATTTGCTACTGATGTTTGCTTCAAGCATCAGCGAGATGTAATGGTGCTGCCTTTGCTTAACAAATAAGCCCGGTTTCAAAGAAAGGAGACAAGCTGCCTTGCAAGACAAAGTTACTATAGAAGATTGTAGGGGGAATACTTGCTTTTCCAGAAGCAGGGTCTGTGTGACCTCAGCCCACAGTTTTGTGAGGCATGCTGCAGCAGCATCTTTGTCCTTGAGGCAGAGTATGGGACTAACAAAGGTGAAGATGTGCTTCCCCAGAAGTCTGGATCCTTGTAATTGAGGAAAACAAAAGACAAAATGCATATCAAGTTTGAATGTCACAACAGAAGACAAAGACCTTTCTTTGGAGACAAGTATACCACTTGTGACCTGTGTCATCCACACTACTGCAGTCTGTTGAAGGCCAGATACCCTCTCCTTCTCCTGCTTTTTTCATGACACTTGAACAGGCAAAGAAAGAACCCTACTTCAGTTCCCAGTATCCATGTCAGGCATCTCAAAATACCTACAACTCCAGCTCCATGGAATCCTATGTTTCTGGCCTTCAAAAATGCTAGCACACACACACACACACACACACACACACACACACACACACACACAATTTAAAACTTTTTTTTATTTTTAGGGGATAGAAAGGTGGATCAATGATTCCAATAGGAGATCTGAATTTGAGTCCTAGAATTCACACCAGACAGCTCACAAACACCTGTAACTCTAGGTCCAGAGGATCCGAGGCATTCTTCTGATCTCGGGGGGGGGGGGGGGGTTCATGTTCACATAGCCCTAGACAGACACATAATTTTAATTTTTTTAAATGTTTATGAAGGGCTGGAAAAATGACTCAGTGTTTAAGAGTTCTGGCTGCTCTTCCAACAGACCTGGATTTGGATCCCAGCACCCACAGCTTAGCTCACAAGCATCTGTAACTCCAGCTCCAGAGATCTAAGGCTGTCTTCTGGCCTCCTTGTTAACTGCATGCATGGGGTGGACTAAAATCCATGCGGGCAAAACACTCATGCACATAAATTTTTCTCATGTTTACGTGGGTTGGATCTTGGAAAACCATGATGAAACAACTTTATTGCATTAGCCTGAATTTACATAGACTTTTTCTTGGTTTTCTTTCTATTCCTTCTCCTATCCCTATCACCATTTCTGAATCCCTTAAAAGAAAAAAAAGATTGGAGAATAAGACAGAAGAGCAAAAGGGGACAGAGCAAGCTGGAGGTAGAGGTCATCTAGGTAATGTTGGGTACTGTTAAAGTCAGCTGTACTGGCAAGTCCTTCCAAAGCCAATGTGGGAGACATTAGAGACCTCTTTTGTTTGGGCCTGGTTCTTCCTCTGGGCAATGAGAATGAGAACACCTACTTCCAGTTCAGCTGAGGGAAATATGTGATCTAATGGTTACACAAATCCAAGAATAAGGTGGACATAGAGTAATGGGAGCACTTACCACTGTTTTATCCCTAACTGGTTAAGGCATCAGCAGTGTGCATGCTACTGTTGCTTTCTCTAGCTACCATAAGTACCCCAAACTACTCAACTCCACCAAATACAGAAGATGCAGCAGTTCACAAGATTAATCCAGCTGCCTTCAACTTTGTACCCTGTAGAACATGCAAAAGCAAGTTTTCCTTATGAAGGCTGGACAGAGGTATGCTTTGTCATCAGAGAGAATTCAATGGAAATGGCACAGTAGTTCTTTTTTAAGCCTGTCACAGTGATAAAAGCCTGTATCCAGTCACTTAGAAAACCAATGAAGGAGGACACCAATTCAAGGCTATATAGTGAGACTCTGTTTTCGACATTTGAAAGGCCTGGGACATAGTTCAGGGATAGTGTGCTTGCCTTGCTTGTGGAAGTCCTGAAGTTCAATCCTCAGTACAGAAGTTTTGTTAGAGCTCACAGTGTCTTGGAACCCCTCCTTTCCATTTCATAATACTTCTAGTGTTTGCAATTACCAGCTGGCTTCAGAAACCCATGTTGCAATTTTAAGGGCAACAATCTCAATATGTCTTGACCCACCTGAAACTATGTAAGTGCCCAAGAAAATCCTGGACTTCATAAGATTTACAGACCAATTTTCTGAACCAGAGTGGTTTGCATAGGCTTTGGATAAGATCTGAAATCATGTTTCCTTATCTAAGCTAGACTACAATAGAGGAAGGAGATACTGTATTAGTTTTCCATGGCATGGTTCACAGCAACATAAGACTGAAGAAAACAATTATCTGGCAAATGAGTGTTGTAAATTAACACTTTCTATACAGCAGAGATGCCACACCACAGTTCATAGAGCTTAGAAACAAACATGTAGGTAGCTACTATGAAACAAAGACCACCAAGTGAGCTTGAAATATATCATTCAAAGATCCTAACTGCCATCTCCTAATACTGGTGCAAATGTGGCAACAAGAAATAGCTGCTCTCTGAACAGTGGCTGGGGCTGGCTGTGGGGAGGGCCCATAGGTCTGTAGGCACTTCATTCCTGTTACTGCCTGTCTACACCTCTCATCATGAAGGGGGCCTGGCAGTCTTGGGTGGAAACACAGCACTCTACTTAGCTACAGTAAAGGCCAGAAATCTGAAGCACCAACACTGAGCCATTGGAGCCCAGTGTCCTGTCCCAAGGAAACCTGGGACAAATGGCTGTGGTACCTATTAACATACCAAAGCACTGCCAGGCTCACTTACTCAATGTGTGGCCCCTCCCTGAACTTCTCCACCCCCACCCAACTCCTCCAGCCTGGGGGCTTCTGTTCCCTTCCCCCGGCTTCTTTTTATAACCCTGCCATTTCAGCTATACTCCCTCTTGGTTCTCTTAGTTCATCTCTCTTGGTTCCTCTCATTTCTTGGATCTTGGCTCACTCTTATTCTTTTTGCCCTCTTGGCTCTCTCCTCTCTCTTTTCTAGCTCTCTCTCCTCCCTCTCTCTCTCTCTCTCTCTCTCTCTCTCTCTCTCTCTCTCTCTGTCTTCTCTCAATGCCCGGTTCAGTCTAGACTTTTCCAGATGTCTCTGGCTGTACTCTCCCTCTTATCAACAATAAAATCCTTCTCCTCAACCATACCTTGGAGAAGTAATGTCCTCGTTTCTCATTCACACGGGTCAGCGGTGTTGCACAGGGAGGTCTAGGAGCATATTCTAGGAGTAGAAACAACCACACAAAGCTCAGACTTCTCACTATATTTAGCTGGGGAAATGAAAGCTTTAAGGAAAAAGAAAATAAGTAACAGTCCTAAGCAAGGAATATTCTTTAGGATGTTCAAGAACTTCTCATCTTTGTTCACATTTTGGGGGTCCTCCAACATCATGTCAATCTTTAAACAAATTTTGGATGACAGAAACATCTGTTCATAATCTCGGAGTAGTTTCAAAAATTAGAAAGTTCCCAACTTTCCTCTGAGACTGTCTGAAGGGGGCTGCTAGTTACATGGAGTCCTAATACACTAGGAGAATTGAATGTGAGGTCTAAAGAAGCAGAACCAGGTTTGCAGTGCCCATCAGCACTACCTCTGGGTACCACATACTCTTCTCTTCCATAAGATGTATCTCCTGACTCTCCTTTCTGCAAGCTTACTCTGGGGCAGGAGGTATCTACAACAGCTGGAACTCTCTTAAAAATGTAGATCTCTGGGCCTAGAAGGATATTAGAATCTATATTTTATTCAGAATCCTGTGTGCATGGATCTCCTTGCACATAAATGTCTAAGTAATCAGTTCCAGACAACAGCATCCCTATTCCTAAATCTCTCACCATTTATTAACACCCTGAAAGCTTTTCTTAGTGAGCTTGTCATAATTTCACTTCACCAGTTTTTCCTGTCACAATTTGCCTCATCTCCCACTGCATTTGAAGCTCTACATAAGAAGATCTTATTTTTTTCTTTTGTTTTATATTATTCGGGCTTACCTAGGCTCATCCCATCTCCTTCATTGTTCTCATGGTTCTGTTCACCACATTCATGGTTGGTGTGCTTTGTAGCAGGTCCTTTGGCTAAAAAGCTAAGATACAGAGCCTGTCCTCCAATATCTGCCATGCAGTCAGGCCAGTGTCTATCTTGCCATTTGTCCCAACAGTGGGCTTGCTGTTCCTTCTCCAGGAGCACCAACAGTTGGGACAAGAGCTCTACCAGCAAAAACAAAACAGCACATTGAGCTAATTGTAGCTACCATAGGAAAATTATTAGAAAAATGGTGAATTTATCTTTCTCTACTTTAATTAGTTGACCAGTGGCCAGAGCAGTAAGACCACTGTACACCTTGTCACTGATGCATTCGTTTCTCCACAGAAACTTCTTGTCAACGCACTGGCGTTTGGCATCCTTACCAAAACATCAGAAAAGCAACCAAATACCCCCAAATCCTTGAGTTTGGATCTCTCTCTTAATCTAATTTCACAAAAATGTTCATTCAGTATAGCAGCATGTGCTATAGAATAAAATGGCCACAAATTCTGCCATGCACCCAATGAATGCATTCTATCTCATTAGCTTTAAGATAAGTGTTTTTTTCACATTTTACATCTCTGAAAAATCATAAGATGACTTATAGTTAGTTATGTTTTTCTTTTACCTCTTAGCATATATAAAATATATTGTATCCTAGAACATACCATACCTTAGGCTTAATGACAAGGTAAGTTCTAACACTAAGTTGTGGCAAGATAGACAATGAACCCATTTATATGCTTAGCATATAATGATACTTTACTATGAAAGGGTTAATATAAGTAAGTAGACTAGGAACTGTGGTACATAAAGACAGACACTTAAAAACAAGCTATTTACAACTTATATCAGATGAGAGTACCATTGTAGGTAGTGCCCACCTTAATAGGAATAATCACCTACCCATAGAATAGACTGAACAACACTGACCAGCATTCCCAACACACATAAACATACTTCTCTCTTCTTTCATGTCTGGACTTCATATCCTACACCCTTTCCCGTCTATCAAAGCAGGGCTTTTTAACCCTGATTCAAAAATCATCTGGAAACCTTTACAAAATGCCAATGCCTGGAAATTCCAACACACACACACACACACTTACATTGTTGGGTAGGATGCTGACACTGGAATTTAAAAGCTCCCTAGATACTTCTTATATTCACCCACATCAGAGAGCTACTGCATTAACTTAGAAGATATCCGGTACTAAATGCCTTTCTAGGAATACAACAGTGTGGTTAGGGGTCTGGAATCAGTGAGGTCTGCATTCAAGTCCCTGCTCCTCCTGTTGACAATCTAAGTGACAAACTGTTTGACGTCCCACTGCCTCAATCTCTCCATTTGTATATTAGAAATAATACCTACTTTATAGGATTGTTTTGGGGATAATGAAATGTCAGCAAATGAACTAAGCACACATATCTAATGCGTAAGTTTTTGTGGGTATTATTTTATGTCCCTTAAGGCATGTACCCAGTGATATTCCTGTAGAATCACCTAATAAATATTCATTGATTTGAATGTGGAGGCTATAGAAGGACCCTCCCATGAGACAGAAGGACATGGAGAGGGGAAATGAAAAGATGTCAGGGAAGGGCCAAACTCATAATTCATCCTGGGCCTGTCTGTGTCTTCCATGATGGAAACACAGGAGTAATGACATACACTCACTTTTGCAGGACAACATCCAACCCTATGATCAACAAGGAAAAGGCTCCTCCAAGACATCTTCTTCATACTTCTAGGAAAGCAAATTGTCAACTGATTAGCATCTAATAATTTGGTAATTGGTATAGTGTGAAGGATCTTTAGGAACAAAGGGTGCTAAAACAATAAATGTATTTGGCTCTACCAATGCAGTGTAACAGCCTCCCTTTCCCTGGGAATAAAACCTGACCTCGAAAGCTGAGCATACAAAGAGGCGCCATCTCCGCCCATCTCTGGGCCTGGAGACCACCAGCCCACACTTGCCACGCTCCAGTGATAAGCTGTGCTAACAGGAATGTGCGGGGAAATGAAAGTCAGGTCCCATTCCTCCCAGCAGCCGCAAATTTTTATTTCTTGACTAAATAGAAGCTCTCTGGAAGCAAAGCAAAATGATTTTTTTAAAGGCATCCAAACAAGATTAGAAATCATTTGCTGCCCTCTTGTGGGTGATTCGGAGTCCTATCCTGACTAGGGAGTCTAAACATGCTCCAAAGAACGTAGGAAACAGTGCTTCCTCGGTTCATCAGCATCCAAGTGGTGCCTAGTTCCTTCTATATTAAAAGTACCCCCAAGGAAATTTGCGCTGTCCCTCAGCCTCAGGAAAATGAAAAGGAGGAGAAAACACAAAGTCTGGTTTGTCACAGTTTCTATCACTCTCCTAGGGCACGAACTAAGGCTCCCAGCCCAGTGGAAGACAAGGATAAAGGGATTCCAGGCTGTACCAAGAGGTTATACCTTCTCTAGGGTGCTACCATTATGAAATCCTGGATCAGATCAACTGTGAAACCAACCTGGGCTCCAAGGAATAGCAGGGAGGCAAGGCTAAGCCAGGGACAGATGCTGTGTCCCTTTCCACTGCAACCCAAGTCCTGTTCTCAAGAGTACAGACAAGACTCTTGGTCCATGAACAGCTAAGAGAATTGGTTTTGTGTTTAGTAATGTTGAAAAATATCCTCCTGGACTTGGAATAAATCCAAAGTGCAAGCCACATCCCCTCTAGAGAGAAGCCTGTGCTAATGAAAGATTTAAGATTCCTCTGTTGGCTCCTACATCATTTGCAACTTAACCAGTGACAGACAAATAAAGCAGAACGGCTATTTTAAAATTATTACATTCTTAAAATGTAAATTAAATTTCAGAAATCTTGCAAAAAAGTACAGCTGCATATGTGAGTAATCTGAGGGAAGAGAAGAACCTTATTTACTATTGTCTTTGGTTGCTATATCACGATGGCTGGCCTGGTGGCTCCTAAGGAACATCCACTCTGATCCCACTAGTATATTCACAAAAGAAAAGCTTGCTTTGGGAGCATGCTGTATCCCAAGACCATTTGATCATAAATCTACTAAATGTAAAAGCTGGCTGATTCATTTTTTTCTTACTCAGTTAACTACACTGGCATTGCATAGGAATAGCTTCATATTAATAATTCTTCAAATAGAGAATTCATGGAAGTCATACCTGATAGTATCTGTCCCTACCAGGACACAGATCTAGCCCCCATATTCTAGAGCATGACTGTCCAGTATGGAAGCCACCAGCCATGTTTATCTTTTTTCATTTATATTTCAAAATGCTCCCCTTGCAGTAGTTACATTTTAAGTACTAGTTAGGCGGGTATGGCTACTATATAGGACAACATATTTTGAGAGGGCATTGCCTATATATTAATGTTCCAGAAAATATCAAAATTCAAAATACGGCTTTACCAGAATGCTTATCACTTTCATACCATCACAAAGTTAAAAATGATAGACTGAGCCATGATAAGCCAAGGGCCGTCTGTCTATGAGTAACACAGGGTCTCTTATGAGTAATTCCATAGATGTTTGTTTTATGTAAACTATTCAGTACTTTTCTGTGTGCCCTACCCCAAGATTCACCAGCTAGAAGCTTAGTCCCCAAGTAAGGTGGTGTTGAGGTAGAACCTTCAAACAGTGGGTCCTAGTGAAAGGTAACCATGTCATGGGGCATCACCCCCATGCTCAATTAATGAGTGAATGAGTTAAAACTCTACATGTTTACAGATGAATCCAGCCAACATACTTGGCTGGCCCTTTGGTACATGGCTGCTCCTCTTCCTGCCTTTCTGCCATGTTGCTAGATAGCTAGGAGCTCTTCACTAGAGTTTCAGCATCAGTCTACTGATTTTCCACATGGACCCACCAACCACTAGAATAAAGAGATATGTTTCCTTATAAGTTACCTAGTACTGGTTATTGTGTTACAGCAACACAAAATAAACTAACAAAACATGTTAGCTGTTCTTCAATAATATGCATTTTATTGAAAAAATGTTTTCTTGGTTGTTAATATTACTTTGTAAAAATGGAGAACTATTATTTGCAAAATAAAGTGACCTTTGATTTCATAATCCTACCATAGTTGAAATGATTCTTCCAAAAAAGTAAGTCTCCTCTTTCTTCCACATTAGAGATCTAGAAGAAAGGAAATTTAACTGTGTCAAATTTAACTGGAGTCAAATCTTGACCCAAACTAGGTTCATGGTCCTAGGCAAAAAAAAAAAACCTTTTGTTTTTTGAAAGGTAAATGGTAGGTATTGGCAGTCACTTGCCCTTAGAAAACAACATTCTTCCTACCTTTATGAGATACAGCAGAGTTCTTCTGAATGATTCCAGTGCTTGTAAGACAAAACCTAACCAGATGGGGTGCACTCCATCCCACTTGGAAGCACACCACTCTGTCACAGGCACCACTATAGAATTATGGGATTTAATTATCACAAGAATATTTTTACTCACTGATCAACATCCACATGCTCTCCATGCATGTGAAGTACAGGAACAAGGGTGGAACAAGTAAGCTAGAGAGCACCCGGAGTGCTGAGGAAATCATACAAAATCCAGGGGGTTCCATTTTCTTGAGACTCAGCCTCGTAGCATCTGGCACACTGGACTCAAACACCTGATATCACCACCTACTGAGCTTCTCAAGTGATAGGATGACAGGCATGTGTCAAAGGGATTAGATTTTCTAGAAATACCTGTAAGACCTATATGAATGCTGTGATCAACACAATTAAACAAGAGAAGTTCACAGGATCTGGCTTTTTAGCATGAAGAGACTTGGAGGTTTCAGGTGGGCCTGATCAGCATGAACCAATAGCATGAATGTGCTTGAGGAGAAGTGCATCAAACCCACATGGGTGTAAACCAACACCATGAACTGACGTGATGAGGAGTAACACAGGATCAAAACCCAGATCAGGATAGATACTAGAGATTGACAGTCTGTGTGGCCTAAATATTACTTGATGTAGTGTGCCCTAATCTGCTGTCCCCCTACAAGGAGAGCAGTGGCTAAGGATCACCCAGATGAGGGCTCTAAGGTGATGAGAGACATGTAAACCACATGGCATGAGGAACCAAGGTGATAGTGATGAGAGCAGGAAAAATATAAGAGAACCTGACTGTTTGTCACATATTATAAGAAAAAACAAAAATAAGGCAGGTGTGAAGGATCATGCCTGAGAGGTCAACACTAGAGAGACATGGTCCAGACCAGTTTGGCCTACATAGTTAGTTTCAGGGCTATGTAGTAAGACCTTGTCAAGAATGTTTTAAAAAGAAAAGAAAAGACTCACATGAAAGTCTTGATTGTAGCTCCAGAAGATAGTAGCAAAGTCAGTGAGAACAGCAGCTCTCTCCGAAAGTTCCCTAACTATAGTAGGTGTGTACAGTGATACACATAAACTATGGGCTATGGCTCCTGGTACTCTTCTCTAACAGTTTGTGCTGGGATATTTGGAAATCCTCTTGCATGGAGGATGAGCAACAGAGATGCCACCCAGGCTCCTTCCACACTAAGATGTGGTGTGGTGGGTTCCTAGGGTTCTAACACTCATCATCTGCATGGCTCAGGCAAGTGCTCTAGTTTGGTTCTGTTGCTATGATAGACACCACAACCAAAGGCATCCTGGGTTGGAGAAGCTCTATTTCATCTTATACTTTACAGTTAATCCAAGAAGGAAGGCAAAACAGATACTGAAGGAAGAGGTTACACAAGAACAGGAGAATGTTGCTACCAGCTTTTTCTCCATGACTTATTCAACCTGCTCAACCAGGCCAGGACAACCTACCCAAGGATGGACCACACACCTCTCACATTTATCATTAATTAAGAAAATGTCATGCTAATGTAGAAGGGGAAAATCTCACGAGGTGTCAATCCTACACAAATAAGAACAGGCAATGAATGAATTCTGTCCGGGAGTGTGAGAAATAGTCTTCCCCAATTTAATATAAAATGGTCAGCCCTAAAAACATACATAGAAGTTACATTATATAGACTAAGCATATTGTATGTATATATCTAGGAATATGTGTGACTGTCTGTTTATGCAAACACATATACATATATGCATATATATGTGCTAAAAAAAAAGGAAAAAGAGGCCATGAATTTGAAAGAGAGCAAGGGGTAGGTTGCATGGGAGGGTTTGGAAGGAGGAAAGGGAAAATTATATTAATCTCAAAAACATTTTAAAAATTAAATTAGGAAAACAAGTCTTTTAAATTTAAGTATTTTGTGTGTATATATATTAATATATATATGTGTGTGTACACTATTTCTATTTCTTTTCTTTCTTTTTAAATATATATATTTCATATATATATATATATATAATATATATATATATATATATGAAAATGCTCTCTCCTGTGCCCCAGGCCAGTCTGGTGGAGGCAATCGCTCAACTGAGGGTCTCTCTTCCAAAGTGATTCAATCAACACAGCAGATTTTGTGTTGGGATTTTCAGCCTCACCTCTAAAAAGAAAAGACTAATGTAAGGGCTCCAAGTTCCCTCACATTGCAGAGTTCCATACCTTACAATGCAAAGGGACATCTGTCAAGGAGGAGTTATAGGCAGAGAGCAGGAAGGGGAAGCATGGAAAGAAAGAGGTCTGCACAGGCTCTGACCAAGGGAAGAGAAAGTTTCAAAAGAAAGGAAATGCACGAACAAAAGTCATGCAACAGCAGGGAAATTAAAAGATAATAATGTCAGAAGAGAAGCCGGGGAAGTACTCAGACACAACAGTGGAGCTCAGCCTCTCCCCAGCATTCCTGGCCTACTTCATAATGCCATCCCAAGCTCTATAAGAAATCTCAAAGGCACTAATGCAAGTCACTTGGCTAGGACCATAGTTTTAACTTCTGATTCAATTTTATTAATAAAGGTTCTTTTTTGTCCAAACAAGGATTTCCCTGAGACTTGTTGCATTGCCCCCTTTATATCCATCACATATTACAAATTTCTGGCGGCACCTAAACTTCCCACTTATGCCAAGTCCCCCATTTGGTATGCGGAAGAGTCAGCAGCACCACTCGTAATGAATGAGCTACAACAGTATTGCAACAGCACTCAGCAAACAGCTCCTGGCTTTCGGGTGTTGTTACATGCAAGTTAAACTAAATGGGTGAATTTCTAGCAGGAATAATGTAGTTCATGTTGACATTATTCATAGCTTTCTCAAGAAGACAAGCATTAATCAGAAACACTCCTGTAGATCTCTATGTATAAATACTTGGGTGTCTGGCTAAACAGTGCCCTAACCTTTAAAAGGCATATAGACCTTATGCTTTAAATAGGATCATCAGCATAAAGGGCAATTTAGAACAAATAAAAGGAAGAAGTTCTTTGCCCAGGAGTCTGGATGTATGTGGAACCCATCATTTCAAGAGTTTGAACAGCACAAAAATAAGCACAACAATAACTTAAGATAAGTCACTAACTACAGGGTTCTATGGGTTTTTCTTTCAAAATCACTCAAGCAGTGGGAGAGTGATGACTCAAGCCTGCACAAGCTATCTGGAAGGCTAAGAAAGGAGGGTCAGTTGAAATGGAGATTTTGAGCCAGGCTGGTCAACATAGTGAGACCGTATCACCGTCCTATCTCCCTGAAAATCACTCAGTCATGTGTCCTTTCCCTTATATTCTCAAGTCCCTACATTCCACAAAATAGTTATTGACAGTCCCCACCCAGCCAGCCCCCGCCCCCAAACACACACCCAGCAAAGGAGTAGTTTAATTCAGGAACTCAGTTACTTTTTTCTGAAAGTATATAATTTGAGCAGTGCGGTGCAGTACATCTACCACTGGGGTTGGATAGGAAGTGTGCAGACATAGGTTAGGTGCTAACTGCGAACAAATGAACTATGTTTGTTTTGGGCATGAAGAAGAGACTATTGCTTGGGGCAAGAAAACTCTTTGGAGAAGGATGAACTGTGTGGGCACAGAATCTCACAGAATGAAAACCCCGAGCTGAGACTTACTGGCAAAAAGGAGGCTGGTACAAATTTGAGTAGTCGGTTATCCAGATGGAGAACAAAGTTCATGTGAAAAAAGTTCCCACAGGACATAAGGAGGATGGAAACTAAAACTTTGGTATTAGATTTGACAAGAGGGCTATGGAGTTGAGCCTGCTGGTACATGGTAAGCAGCCAGCAAAGGAACCAACAGGAAAGGCTATGGATGTAAATCAATGTAACTCCAGTTGACAGCAGCAATGCAAACAGAAAAGAGGGAACAAATATTGGGACACCTTGCCCTTCCCTCTTGGTTCACACTGCTAAGTAATCTTCCTTTTCTTGTGGTACTAGGGCATCACACATGCTGGCAAGCATACCACCAGTCAACTTCACCCCCAGCCTTTTCATTTAACTTTTTTTTTAATTTTTAGATAGGTTCTTGCTAAGTTGCCCAAGCAAGCCCTGAACTACAATCCTCCTGCCTCTGTTGCCAAGCAGTTGGGGATTACACACCAGCACTATCAAGCCTGGCTGCATTTTTTAACTTCTCTTCTCAGAAGTCCTCAATGCATATGGTACAGTCAAACTTAACTTACTCCCACATGTTCTAGTCTTACACACATCTATTTATAGACTCAGTTGCCAATTACTTGCAGCAGAACTTGCCAGTGTGTTCAACCAGTCAGTTCACTAAACTCCACACACAAATAGTTCATTGTTGAAGCATTATTTGGATGTCACACATAATGCTCATCTCTGTAATGCATCAAAACACAAAGCAAGAAAAAAAAAACAGAGTACTACTTTTTTGAGAATCTCAAGCTTGCTAAGTAGCTGAGGTTGAATTTGGACTACTGGTTCTCCTGCCTCCATCTCCCAAGTGCTAGGAGGCATTTTTCACAGGCATTTATCACCACTTACAACATAGAGTATTATTCCCTTCTTCCTTTTTCAGTGTATGTAAATGAGTGTGTTGTACCTGTATTATATATGTATGTATCTGTATAGTTATGTATCTGTGTTACACATGGGTGGCCACATGTATACACACATACATACAGAGGCCAGACAGAGATGTCAGGTGTCATGAATGTCAGGACTCTTCCTTAGCCACCATCTACTTTATTTACTGAAGCAGGCTGCCTTACTGAACCAGACTCAACAACCCTATCTAGAAAATTTGTTAAAGAAATTGTAGAGTACTCTGTATCCCACATCAGACACAAATGCTTTATGACCACAGTAACCAGTTACTTAGACTAATGGGAAACTTTCGTTCTATTACCTTGCAATGGTGAATAGAGCCAAAGGTACTGTGAGGAGGAAGAGAGAAACGGGACTGGCAGAGCTGAGGCCTCGCTGCCTCTCACACAGAGCTTGGAAAGGACAGGTGCCAAAGTCCTGTCCATGTAAATGAGACTGTGAGGCCCACCCAGAAAGCACTGGGTTACCTGTCACATGCTCATTTTATAAGATGTAAAGTTGGTTCTGTGACCTCACCTTTGGCTAAGAACAGCAGACAATAGATACCAGCTAATCCCACTCCCATCAGCAAGGCCTTAAAACACATCCACACACATGCCAAAAGTGGGTAAAGGCTGGATTCATCCCCAGTTTAGTGACTGAAGCTTGGTGAAGAGTTAATACTTTGGCAATTTCTTGTTTTAACATTAAGATAGATAAAAATCAATTGCACCATCCTTATTTGGGGGAAACAAAAGGTTTTTTAATGACATTATTTCTCAAATTTTAAATAAATGTTTTATTTCTCCACAGTTCTGAATGGCATCATCTTTAAAGAGACTTTCCCAGAAGGAATCTGGAAGAGGTTGCTCCAAACCCAGCAGCAACAGCCTCTCAGGGAAACCAGATGAAGGGAGACCTACTTGTTCTATTAAGGGTGATAGATCTCCCGTACTGGAAAGTCTTCAAGGGAGCTGTGAAAGTGCCCCCAGAAAGTCATCCTTATACATCGGTAATATCTACAACCATTTGATGTTATGCAAATGAGATGCTCCTTCAGTACAATCTTCTATTTTAACTTGAGAAAACTCAAGAGCTGTGATTAAGAGCTGAGGGTAGTCAGTGTGTGCATAGGGTAGTACAGGGAAGGACGGAGACCTAAACGATAGAACAAAGAAATTTTTTAAAAATTTTTTTGAATTTATACTAGGGGAAAAAATTTCAAAGTTCTGTGTTCTTCTTTAGTTGGGCACTCACTCAAGCATGGAAGATGAGTGTGGTTCATGTTAACTCTTTGATTAGACATGTTAATAATAGAACAGCAACCATTTTGAGGGCCTAGAGATTTCCCTTTCAGCTCTTTGTTATCTAAGAGCAAATATAGTACACATAATGAGGCTTTCCTGGTGCACCCTCCAACACTGTGGGGGAACAAACCCCACAGAGCTACTTTAGAATTGCACCTGTGAGATACTGGTTACATACATCAGATAGTATAGGAAAGAGGACCCAAAATAACACCACATTCCTATGAGTTGGAATTCATCTTATAGAAAAAACAAGAGAGGAAAAGGAAGAGGGGGTCCATTATTTCCTACCACCTGGGAATTTCTCCCATTGTCTCTGTGCAGAGATTAGGGGACTCCACATGTACAGGCACTTACCCTAAGGGGCATCACTAACCTCACTCTACTTCCTATAGGCTGCAAGAGCCAAGAGCTAACAGGAATGAACTTACTTCTAAAACAGTTTTATACCATATGAATCTATTTACACAGGGTGCTTAGAATAGGCAATTTCACCAGGGAAGAAAGTAGACTAGCAGTCACTAGGGGCTGGTAGGGGGAAAACAGGGAAAAATAAAATAAGTTTTACACTACTTACTGTTAGTATGTGCATAGGTAAGTATACTGGGTGTGGTGTGTGTGTGTGTGTGTGTGTGTGTGTGTGTGTGTGTGTGTGTGTGTGTGTTTACATATACCACTGATGCCAGAGCACACATGTGGAGGTCAGCTCTTTCCTTTCCTTCCCTGGGTTCTGAGTGGCTTGTACAGCAAATGCTTTTACCCACTGAGCAAGATTGCCAGCCCAGTAATGAACTTCTGAGACCTCAGAGAAATCTATAACATTTTTATGTGTAGCTTTATTGAGGTAATACAAGAAAGCTCTGGGTGTGCCTGTGTTTTTGTTAATCTGAAATCAAGACACCTAACACAGAGACTTTATTGGACAGTGGAAGGGTTCAACCATAAAGACAGACAGTGCCAGCCATGGCTGGGATTTGGAATTCATATCCATGCTATATGTGTTTCAGGGGAGCAGGAGCTTTTTGAATTGTGGGGCTATAATTCCATCAAGAGATGCTGAAGACGGCATAAACCACCTGAGCCTACAAAAATTACTATCCTGTATTTCAGCCACCTGTGGTTTGTTTTATGAGTGATTTACTGACTCCCTTTGCACAGTATGTTGTGTCAAACTTCAAACTTTGGATATTTCTCTGCAATCTGATTTGTCTTTTACCCAAGAATCTGTCCACGTCTGTAGCAAATCTCCATTGAGCACTTACTATGTGTGTCATGCTGCGGGGAAAAGTGGATTGTGTGGTCCTGTTTGGACCTCCAGCTGCTGTGGACTCTAAGTCCTTCATATTATCCAGCACATAAATCAGACATCCTAGGGCCAGCAAGGAAGCCCTGCCTAGAAAATAAGTACCTATTGACATCTAAAATGAAAGCAAATGTTTATTCAAGACAGAACTACAAATGTTTCAGGATGGGATTCTCAGGGCATTTCATCCTTGAGGTGCTAAATAGTTTCCCGGGACTCTACTTGGGAGAAAGAAAGCTAATGCACAGTGACTTGAGAATGCTCCTCTTAAGGAAGCCTCTTGAAGAAAATATTTAGATGGTAAAATATAAGGTAGACACAAATAAGTCCAATCCACTGACCTGCAAGCAACTAGAATGCTATTGGGTAAAATCAGGTTCTCTCCTACTGAAGACACTGATATCTATTTTAAGATGCATTGTTACATCATTCATCCCTTCATTGCAAACATTATTGTCAGATGCAGATTATGGAGAATCCTTGACAGTGTGAGTCACCCTTGCTGATGACAGAACAGAATCTCACACTTATTATTTAGGATCAGGTCAGCAGCTGCTGACTGGTAGAAGGAAGGGTGGGCTAAAGTTGTGGAAGATGCTTGGGTTTTTGTTTTTTTTTTTTCCTTACCTTTGTGAATTCAGTGTTCCTTTCTCGGAGACCTTCCTGACCACACTGTGAGAACCTTCACTGAGATGGCCAACAGAGAGTCTAACCAGGGGCTGAATACAAAAATTAAACTTTTCCTTTTGTGAAGAAGAGACAAAATTAAGGGCAGAAGACAGCAAGGAGACCTTGAGGCAAAGATATATGAAGTATGAGGATGAGGACTATGGGGATCCTGGAACTTCCAGATTCCAGTTTCAGACTCTCCTAAATGCCTGAAGACACCAGTTCTACACAGCAAGAGCAAGCAGTGTGTCCAGGGACAACCCCTCTCCTCCCAAAGGTGCTGAGCCAACCAGAGATTTCTTCAACAAGATGATCTCTGCCCAAAGTTCTACACACTGAGATTCATGCCCACTTGCCTTGATAAGAAGACCTCTTTGACTCCCATTAATATCAATCCATTCACTCCAGAGTCTGATAGAACAATATTCCCTCAATCAAAGGGCAAGAGGAAACCTGGAGCTAGCTTGAGGAAATTGTAGAAGACGAAGGCAAATCAGAATGTGGCTACCTGCTAAGGAAAGTGTTCTACAAAATACTAATATGGCTCCCTGCTATGAAAAAGAATTCTTGGAAGTGTAAAAAATCAGAGTTGAGGAATTTGGTGCAGTCTACAAATGCATTATGAGACTTGATAGATGGATGCATTTATTCAACAAAGTGCTCTACAAAAACCTTTTCAGGATTATCAAATCAGAGTTTGGACTTGCACAAAGTTAGTGTTCATGTGGTGATTAAACCATCACACCCATGTGGTATGTTACTATTCTTCCTCTGCAGAAGATGATCACGTGATTGCTCAAAATGAGTAAACTAATGGTGGGAACTCCAAAGCTGCTGCATTTAAAAATGCTAGTGCTACATACATCTGGTAATCACTTCCAAGAGCCCAAACTCAAAGGCAACCTTCTGCAGATTCCCTTGAGGCTGAAGGACATCCACTCCTCCAGCATGGTATGGTACGCCTGGACATCAAACCCAGTAACGTCCTTATTTGTTGTAAGATGCAAAGTGACACTCCTGGAGACCCAGAAGGGTTAAAAATCAAGCTAGCTGATTTGCTTCTCTCTGCTAGCGTGATGTGGTGACCTGGGTAATGTGACATCAGTTATCAAACCCAGAATAGAAGGATATTTCCTTTGTTTTCCAGCTAATGAGATCTTGGAAGAGAATGGGCAACACCTTCCCCAAGCATATTTTGCTTGGGCTTAACAATTGCAATGACTTCAGGAGCAGAGTCATTACCCACCTCTGGTGACATGTGGCATCATATCCACAGAGTCTTTCCCAACATTACTCAGGGGCTCACAGATGACTTTTACAATCTACTCAAAGGGACTGAGAGAAGTTCAGCAGGCCCAGTTCCCTCAGAGAGACATCCATCATGGTAGCCCTGAAACCTCTGGGACCCGTACAGAGTCAAAAAGCACAAGACTGTCCTCTGGTGGGAGGACAGAGCAGGAAGTCCTCAAGCTTTATTAGCGGAGTTTCTTCCTTAGAAGAACTCATTTCTCAATGGACAGGGTTTTTGTCATACAGCCTTCAGAAATCCTTACAGAATGGAGAAATAAACTAGCTTGAATGTCCAAAGATTTTAAAAAGCCATCCAAACTCAGCTTCTATAGGCAAAATTCAAAGCTTCTAGCAATTGTTTTATGGATAATAATTACTGGGCACTTCTCTTCCCTGTTGTCATATTTCTAGTGACACCTACTGAGAATGTCTAGTGAATAATGGAAAACATGCCTCTTGAAGAAAAGGGAACACCCTTTGTCTTACCCTATGGATTAAGAAGTTGTCATTACTGACTATTCACTAGTGATCCTGGGAACTTCCCCTGTACATAGAAGGGTATAAAATGTGGCTTTAAGTACCAGCTCACAAGGGAACATTGCCTAGACTTCTGTATTATTTCCCAAGTTATGTCTTCTACAATTGCCAGCTCCATTGAGCAAGTAGTTTGCTTAATGTATTTTATGGATATAAGCAATCTCTTATCTAATAGTGCATTAATAAATAAAAGACTATTATGTGAAATTATTAGAAATAAGAATTTGGACATTCCTGAGATGCATATTAACTTGTGAAACAAAAATCAGCAGAGGCTGAAGGGCCGAAGGGCATTTGGTGTGTCTGCTGTCCATGGGTCTAGCCCTCTGGTGGCTGCTTCCTATTACTTTTCAGTTTTTTGGACACTACCAGGAGCTTTTGATTTTAGCAGAAATTGTCTTTGTTTTTAATCAAACCTTTCCCTCTGGGTACATTTTAAAGGAACCAGAACATGTATAAAGTTTCTTATCTTGTCCAAAGACAAAAAAAGGGAGAGAGGGGATTCAGGTCATGTCAATCTATGAGCCATCTTTTTTCTAATATCTGGTTTTACAGAGATTTTTTTTCCAACCAAAGAAAGCTAAATTTCCTTCCTTCTCTCCTAGAGAGAGGGCACTTCTCGAATTGTTTTGACTTGGAAGAGTAAGTTAGCTGGCAGTGCTAACTGAAGGCAGGTGACTAATGGAGGAAAAGGGACATCTTCGAGCATGTGTTTGCAGGCTTAAAGGACTCGCTCCATTGTGGGGCCAAGACCATTTTATTCCCAGAATCTATGTTTAATCACATTTGAATGTTCATGCCTTACCTTCCACCGAGTTTATCTTTACGAATACCACTGATCCCGCCCTCAGTGGAAGGTGGGAGAATCTAACCTGAGTTCAGAAACTTGAAAACCATGGGAGTTACTACGTAAATCCCAGTCTGAGGACATACCACAAAAGACACCATGCTGAAGTGGTAAGGAGGACAAGAGGTGGGGATTGCCTTTTCCCTCCCTCCACCTTTGTCTTATTTGGGCCCTCTGTGGAATGAATGATGCCTACCCTTGCCCACCCTCATAGATAAGGAAGCCTGCTTCTGCTGAGTCTGTGAATTCCTCTTCTCTGGAATATGTTGGGAGCCAGACTGACCCAAGGCTTTCTCAAAAGTCCTGATGAGAGGACAATGGAAATGTTAGTTCTGTGTCCTTGTGGACAGGCAGAGTTAGCAAGGTTCAGACTGGGGCTGGGGGCTCAAAGGAATTAAGGTTTCCACTCCCGGGAAACTGACCTTCCCCCTAAAGAGATCTGCAGCTATCAGTCCCAAGGCTGCTGAGTGCTTGGTCTGTGATGCACTAGAGATACCTACCCTGTGTTCACTGTGTGAGACATTGCTTGATTCCTACTGACTTTGTCCATTGTATGATAGCTTTCTGCTGACTTTGTTCCCCTTTTCCCAGAAAACTGTATATAAAATGCTGTATAACACTTCTTACAAAACTTCTTAATACATTTGCTTGACATGAGCCATCAACACATGCAAGTCCTCCTGGACCCAGCTTTCAATCTTCTGCATCTTCTCCATTGCCAGTCCTCCCTCTCCACATCTTCCTGTTTAGCATCCTTACTTTGGGTCAGATATATATATATATATATATATATATATATATATATATATGAAACAGAGTGTGTATGTCCTCAGCTTCCCATGGTGTTGCCGAGTTCCTCTCCAAAGGCCTTTTACAGTGTTAACTTTATCATACAGTATATAAATTCTTATAATGCTAATCTTGCTCAGAAACACTCTCAAAGACACACTCAAAAGCAATGCTTCATTAAGTCACCTCGTGACCCATTCAAGCTGACACATAAAATTAGCCATCGTAAAATGAAAGTAATGGTTAATAAAATAAACCATTATTAACTCACTGTTAAAGAAATGAATACTTACAATAATGGCTGTGGTGGTGACAAGGACAAAACATATCTCCTAGCACTGTGGTGATGATTGAATGAGTTATATGTGTAGGCTGCTAAGAACACTGTACTTGGTGCACAGCAATTTGTTAATGTTAGCTATAATTACTTGACTTGGTCAATTAACTCCTCTTTTCAGTGCTGTAAAAGGTATCAAAGCAGGAGGTAAAGTCAGTATTTACAGAGAAGGAATCAGCTTCAGGGAAGGGTGGGAGGAGTCTTGGGCTGGAAGATTTCAAAGATCAACATTTTCTGCAAAAGGGCCCAGGTGTGGTTGATACCATCCTAAAGACAATTAAACATCACACAAATGCAGTAATTGTCCTCTATCCTGCCCCTGTGCTTCAATTATCTCATCAGGGAGGTTTCGCTTTCCCACCTTGAAAAGTTTGAGAACTCTCAGGATATAAGATAAATGAAAATTTTAATTAATTAAAACTGCCAAAAGAGAGAGAGAGAACATTGAGAACTCAGCCTCCTATTGGATTGGTTCAGTGTGGGTAGCACAAAACTCTTCCCTGTTCCTCCTTCCCTTTTCCCCCACCTGACATCAGTAATATCAGGCCAGGCACCTCAACATCACCATCTCTCTCATCTCCCTCAGCAGTCTCCTCCCCTCCTCCACACGTCCTGCCCTATATACCCTGCTCTTGCCTCACTAGAACATGGAAATTTGGTGCCGCTGTTCTGCACCATGACCTCTTCTCTGGTTATTCCTTCACTCGGGCTGCATTCATGTAAACCTCATTTAAGTACAGTGCCCCTCTTGCCCCTTTGTAGTTATGCAGACGGCTTCCAAATAGTCTGGTCCTACTTCCTCACATAGCCCATCAATGCTTAAGCCACCAGCAAATCTGAATTATTTTACGTCGCTGAATAAATGCATAAACTTTACCTCATCTTCCCTGAGTCCTCAAGATAGTTTTAGAGAAGCCTGCAGGGGCTGAGAAGGAAACCAAGCATGATTCACTATCACCGTGAGCCTCACAGGGCAGGGGGCTGAGACACCTGCTCCTTTGCCTTTTCTCTGACTCTCCTCCTTGAGACTGCCGAGGGTCTTGGTGTTAATTGGAATTCAGGATAAATCGCAAAGTGTGAACTACAGAACACTTGCCCAAGCAAAACCAACCCCCACCCCCAGGTGGGAAAGCCTCGGTCTCAGACCTCAGGGCGCCTCCTCTACAGACAGCTCCCTCCAGTTTAAGCATCCACCAACCAAGCATCACCCACCCACGTGCACACAGAGCAGTTTCAAGCTAACTCCCCGAGGAAGGGACTGTCTTCCTTTCCTCTGTGCTTTCCAGAGCTCCCTTTTGTCCACAGGAGGTCTCTAAAAGGCTGCTTGCTGCAGAGAGGAAGCAGCCCAGCTGGGAGACATTCAACCGGAACTGGCAAAGCAGGCAGGTCCTGGAGCGCAGAGACTCTTCTTCCATCTATCCCCTTGCAGGAAAGGAAGACAAAATAGGCGAGGCAGGGAGCATTCAGAACAAGCAACAAAGCAAAGACTTCATCTTCACTTTCCAGTAGTACAAGCTGGGAAGGCAAACAGTCTCTCCCCTAGTGAGTCCTAACGGCAAGCACAGCAATGCCTCCCTAACAAGTCAGGTGCCAAGTTTAGAGCATACACCTCCTCCACCCCATACAAGTTCTAGAAGGGCCCTGTGTGTGATGGGTTGTTTATGATCTAATAAAGCTTGCCTGGAGATGAGAATGCAGAGCTAGCCACAGCCATAGAAGCTGGGAGGTGGTGGCACACACCTTTCATCCCAGGACTCAGGAGACAGAGGCAGATGGATCTCTGTGAGTTCAAGGCCACCGAGGGCTATAGGAGATTGAATCTGTCTAAAAGAGAAACAGAGCTCAGGCCTTTAATCCCAGCACTAGTGAGGTATATAAAATAGGAGCAAGGTCTCATATTCAATTAGTCTCCAGTCATGTTGAGGACAGGGCCTCCCCAGCCTTGGTAGAGGTATTCTCTGATCTTCAGCTTGAACCCGGCTTGTCTCTGGGTTTTTATTATTTGTGCTATAGTCTGGTACCAACTTAGATTTGTGTAGAATGTATTTGTCACCAAATGTATCTGATGAGGATATATATCTGTTGGAGGCTGGGCATGGTGATGCACGCCTTTAATGACAGAATTCAGAAGGCAGAGAAAAAGGAGCTCTGTGAGTTCAAGGCCAGCCTGGTCTATACAGCAAGCCCCAGGAAATCCAAGTCTACATAGTAATACCTTGTCTCAAAAAATATTTTAAAAAAATTAAAATTTAAGTGTGGATGAATGGTTAAGGGTGGAGTTCTTAGGTCTGGTGTGGTAGTGGTTCATGGCTTTTGTCTCAACTCTAAGGAGGCAAAGGCAGGCAGATGTCTGAGTTCAAGGATAGCTACACAAAGAAACCTTGCCTTGAAAAAAATGAGAGAGGGTCGAGGGAGGAGGGGGGAGGAAGGAAGAGGACAGAGTTCTTAATTGTGTACTCTGGCATGCTAGGCAAACACTGTCACTGAGCTACATCCCAATCTGAGTTCTCAGAGGACAGAAATTCAAACCATTCTACCTAGAATGTGAGATCAGAGATTCCTGTCATTTTCTACTTAGTAAATATTCTGATTGTGGGGTAGGTTTTGGATATTACCATATTGTAATTTGTCCTAAATAATTAAAACTATTATTTGATTACTAAAAGATCAGATTTGAGTATCACATTTGAAGGCTTCTGTATAGCTCCACAGAATCTGGCATGCCTATAGGTCCAGCTACTCACAGAGGTTCAATGCCCTACACATACTGTGGAACATGCAGTAACAAGATTTGTCTTTCCAAAAACCTCACCTGTGCATCTCTGACTCCATGTTAATATACACACTTTAGCCATATGCAAGTCCCACCCCCTTGGTTTATAAATGCAAAGTACCGTTACTTTATTGAAGAAGTATAGGAACTAAGAGAGGCAATGTCATACAAGAAGTGGGTTCATTACAGGGTCTAGCCACAGCTAAAGCTTTGAGACGATCACCTAGCTATCCCTCTAATTCCTTCTTGGCCAGGGTTATCACTCCTCAGTGTACTTGGAGGCCACATGGAGCACGGTAGAAGAGCAGAAAAGGGAGAAGTACATAATCCAGAGATCAGTACTTCTTCTTAAAGACATACACTCATTTAGAATCCCAGCAGGAAGTCACATGCCTAACAAAGTCATTACCTTGTTCCAATTGTACAACAGCCTTACAACTAAAATGTTCCCCTAATCTAAGAGGCCACCACTTAGCAGCATATTTGATGCAATCTTTCATATAAAGGTATAAAGATTAAACATTCAAATTTTCAAGAGAAATGAATTGGAATGAAGACATTCACAGCAAGCTATTTCATATCCATTAGTTATCATTTACACATCAAATACATACAGCATAAGACCAAATATTACAGAATTTCCACATTTATAGAGAGTAATCAACATAGTGCACAATTTAAATCTATCTTACAATCAAGTGTACAAGTGGAAGTATGGCTTTATAAACTACTAACAGCAACTGTGCTAAAGTAACTCTTGGCTCCAGAAATAAACACTGTATGATGCCTCCATATTGGGGCCCTCAATCAACGAGATTCTATTCACCATGTTTACAAAACAGGTGACACAGGTAAATGTCCTCCATCAGCCCCAAGCAGCTGAAAGGTGGGTTGAAATCATGCCCTTGTAGGTCCTTGCTATCTCAGCTTTCTTAGGGTGAGCCCAGACTTCCATACATTTGGATACACGGTGAGATGAGATGGTGATTACCAGGTATTAGTAAAGCTTACATTTCAGAAAAGTACCCAAATTTCCCAGCAAGTGCATTTTTATTGAATAATTGGGGTTCATCTCTCTTGATTTCTTTGTTTTCACCTTAGTATTGGTAACTAAGGCATTCTAGACCAAGTGTTCCCAAAAACAGAATAAAAATGGGCTCTTGTAGGAGTGAGACCTAGCTACATGAGATCCTACCTCAAAGGAAAACAAATGACATCTAACTGTTGATTTTTCTTGTCACCTACTTTACATAAAAATTAGTAAATAATTTGACCCAAATCATGCATCCATATCTGTCCACTTGCCATACGGGTTACAGACACATTCTCTAATCAGTTACCACCTTCAAGGTGCTAGTTAAGTAACCATCTCCATTCCTTAAACTCTACTGAATATTCACTTTCTAATGTCTAGGCCTGAGATGCTTTGAAATGAACATTATAAATCAGCAGGGCCATATACACATATACAGCAGTGTCTACACATATGCATCTGCATTTGTCATAAGTAAATACAGAGAGACAATCACAGAAAGTTCTACAGATAAACCAAATACAATGGTTTGGACAGATGCCTAAATATAAATGACTCATGGTCTCCAGACATTTAAAAAAGAACTTCTCGAATAAAATATAATTGCTTTGTATATTTTCCATAAGTGCCATAACTTTTGATACTAGAATGAAGTTGCAAAATCAAAGGAGTAAACACAATGGACCAGGACCTGTAACTTGCTCTGCAAATTGCCAACCCAGCCTCAGTGAGATTGAGATGAATAGCACTATGCATTCAGAGACCATGTCTATGGTCAGAAATTATGATTAAACATTAGTTCTGTGCTTCCCACACTGGCCACTTGTATATCCTTAGGAAATCCATCACTGTGCAGACTGCATTTGTTTTTCATTTGGAAGCCTGTGCTTTTTATCATTTTCCTACCATTCCATCACCTAAAAACCTTTCCATGACCCCATATCTCCAGCCCAGCCACACCACACTGATGTCCGAGTCATGGTATTTGTTGCCATTTCTTTCTTTCCTGTCTCAGCGAAGGCTAAGAATCCCAGGAAAAGGTCTTGGTACCTCACATTCCCAACCACCATCACCCAAATTAAAACTTGAGTTGTCATTTAATACAGTGCAGATAAGGGGGGGGGACCTGTTTACAATCAGCATGATCTGGTCTAAGGCTTAATACTGAATCAAAACCACTTTGACAGGAGTCACAGAAACATGACACTCCTGTTGACACAGAGCCCTGCCAAACAGTTAAAGGTTGTCTTCCATCATCATATTTCTGCAAAACTACAATTAACAGTTAAAATATAGCCACTGGACTTGGTTAATAATCAAAAGTGATCCATCAGAGGGAGTAGGATTGAAGAAAATATGGAAGACCACTTTCATTCTGAACAACTATTATAAAGAGGAGACTCTTCAAACTAAAAAGCCTTCCTATCTTTTAGCCCTGAAACAAACTTTGTCTTTTTTGTTACCTGTTTGGCCAGCACTAATAAACATGGCAATTTACAACTAAATCCATTTTTTTAAAGATGAGAGGATAGTGTGAGTGCTAAATAAAGAAAAAGACTAAAATATTACTGACAAATGCAGTATCCTGGAACCAAAGAATAAAAGCAAATAAGTGAAAACAAATGCTTGCTGACAGAGCATGTGAGATAAATTTTTCTCATTTAGCAATACTACTACTCTCTATACAATGAACTGGTCATGATAAGTGCATGTGTACATTACTCAGCAGTCAGTAGGTTATCTTAAAATAGCTAAAATGGTAATAAGGGACCATAGAGTTTTTAAGTACTAGGAAGCAATGCTGGAATTAACTGTGCACAGAATTCCAAAGCACTGGAACAACTTGGTCTCACTAGTGCAAAGACCCCTTCTTGTGCCCATAAACTAGTTATCTTGGAGCAATGATCCTCCTGAAGCCAGAGCTTTGTGGATGTCATGGTCTAGCAAGATGACCTTTGGAAATTCCATATCTGGAGAAGTTCTCTGCTTCTGTAAAAGCCAGAATGGCTGAATTCACACTGCCTATTGGCTCTAAAACAGCTGAGCTCCTTTTCCTTAAGCCACTTTTCACTGCCTCCCATAACTGTACTCTGAAGGTCAAGGTATTGACTGGTTCCAGCAATCACTGCTACAGGACTTCAGCAAATTCTTCAAAGACCAGAAAGAAACCTAAGCTCCAGGTAAAGAATTGAAATAAAGAAAGCATGTGTTTGTTACCTGCCCATGGCATTAGTAAAAATTCTACAGGCAAGGGCACTGCAGTCCTCCCCACCCACCAAGGGGATCCTTGTGAACTCTACAGGTTCATGTGGCTCACAGAAGCGCTCAGGAAAGGTAAACAAGTCACAGTTGCACGCCATTGGTCTCTGGGTCTGCTAGCCATGGACTAGCAGAGCTCAGCTTTCAAACTGGGAAAATTTGCCACTGAATATGCTTATGCTTTCCTACTATATTAAACACATCAGTCCTAGGTCTACTCCAACAACACTGCACACCCAGAAAGGAACCTGGGTCAGGGAGGAGCACTAAAGATAACTTTGTTCTGCTTTTTGTTTTGATTTGATTTTTTAAAGGAAGAAGAAACTGGGCTGTTCCCTACCTGTATCATGAATCACCATTTTACTGAAAATAGAATCAGCAACTGACCCAGGAAAAAAAGAACACAGGGAAATTTGTTACATAAATCTTATTCCATAAGGGAAAAAAAATCCAACCACTTCTTTCCAACCGTCAGCTCCAAGCCCTCTGCTAACCCACTCAGAAGTGGTGGGTTTCAGGACAGAAACAATACTCACGCTGTCCTGAACTTACTTTGTTACATCAACTTCAGAAGTGGCTAAGTATAAGTAACAAACAAACAAACAAACAAACAAAAAGAGCCTCTGTCACTTTCAAAATTGCAAATCCAGAGCTGGAGAGATGGCTTAGTGGTTCACGGTGATTGCTGCTCATTTGTAAAGACCAGAATTCTAATCCCAGCATTCACTTCTTGCAAACACCTGCATCTCCAGCTGGGCAGGATCCAATTCCCCTTACTGGCTTGTGTACCTCAAAGGTGTGTACATCCCCCAAATACAAGTTCACACACACAAATAAAAATCCCAAATCTGTCTGAATAAAGATATTTTCTCAAACAATGTGAGACAGCTGCTCTTTCTTTCCTCTCTGTCACTCAGCACATATTCTGTGTGGTTAACAATAGACACCATTTTTGCTTGCACATCTCATACCAATTCTCTCCTCCCTGGATGTGTAAAAGACAAGAACAACACCAATGGTGATGTTTAGAGACTCTTTAGAACAAGACCTCCTCATCTGGGGTCTGTGGACCCCCTGAGGAATCAAAGAGCAATTCCACTTTCCAAATCTTTGAATTTATATGTTAAATTTTAGACATTTGCATATATGCACTTTTCTGGGAATAGAGCCTAGGACTCTCATTAGATTATCAATGGAGGGAGGCACTGACACACACACAATAAAAACCCATTACTTTATATAGCATGTGGCCCACTTTCTGAGCATGCTTTTCCCATCTGGCCTTCGGGGAAGAAAACGATAAGTGTTTTTGTTTTTGGAGGAAAGTGGGATGATAATAGATTGGGACTTCTTCATGCGGAACTGATGAAGTTGGGCCTTAGGAGATGGTGATTGGGGCCGGAGGGTAGGGCATTTCAGCAGAGGGGATGGCATGACCAGAAACACAAAGCTGGAATGCAGGAGGCATGTATAGACAGTGATAAATGGATCTGCTGCACTCTTGAGGGTGTATGGAAGAGCCATGGGAGACAAGAGAAGAAAGTCAGAGTATCAGGCCCTAAGGAAGAAGCCTCAGCCTGAGGCAGCTGGTACCCCTACAGACCAAACATTTTTTCCAAAGTTTACTCTAGTGGTAGTGTATGAGATAGATCTGATAAGAGTCTGGGCATGTAAAGGTTATCACAAAAATCAAAGCAAAAGAGGATGCACTGAAATCAGTGTCACATCTGCCTTGTTAGCTACTCTGCACCTAGCGTGCATCCCAGGGTCAGACACAGGGTAGATGCTCAGTACATATTCAGTGAGCGACTAAATGAACACAAGTTATTTCCAAGATAATAAAAGTCAGAAATGGGAGTATTGAATTTGAAAATCCAGCTTGTTGCGATCCACAGAGCCTAGCTGTGCCACACATAGGATAGACACTGAGGAAAAGTCTCTTGAATTGGCCTGAAGAAGCCTGGCTGGATGTGGGAGGCAAGAGAGATATAATTGGAAAACAGCACTCATAGTGAGGTCATAGTGTGCTGGTACTGAAACATGGAGCAATTATTCAGAACGTGGGTTTGTAAAGAAAACAAAGATGGTGTGATGGCAAGAGCCCTCTAGGGCAAGGTGAAAGACTCCAGTGGTGGGTCTTTCTCCTCAAAATACACAGTATGTGACGGAGACAGTAATGACCTCTGAGGCTCTCTTGCAAGGGGCTCTCTAGAGTTATGTCCTAGACTTTCTTCAGTTCTATGCTTGCAAACAAATCTAGTACTTCCTTGCCTCGACTCTTCCAAACAGTATCTGTAATACTCTGCACAATATTTATACAAGTCCAAAGTATTCTAAGCCTGTGATTAACAATATGGTGGCCATAGCCTTAGCAGTGTCACAACTGACTATAGGATAACAAAGCATAAAATCTGACGGCATAGCCTATTTCTGCATAAATGCATATTGTCCTTTTAACTGTCCCAATGGATCCAAAGCATCTAACTACTGCTCACCACTCCTGATTGTGGAGTGGGAAGCAGACATATAAGAAGCTTCGTTTCTATGATAAAGGGTTAAAAGTAACACATGGTCCTTGGATTTTCTGCCCAATTGAAAGCATCTGTTCACATAAAAGATTGTGCACTTCCTCACATTACTTTCCAGGAAAAAAAAAAAAAACTAGAGCAAATGAGTAAAGTGTCCTCTATTTTCTTATTGTTGGCCTTACAAGTAGCACCGGTTCACCAAACTGACCAGGGTTGCACATCTGGGCAGCACATAAAAGAGTAAAGCCCTTCCATTAAGAACCCTTGTGGTCATGATTTTTATCTTGTTCACTTTGCTTCAATAACCCACATGGAGGAGGGAAACAGAGGTATACTCTCAGGTTCTACTCAAATTTGTATCTGCAAAGTACCCAGTTGTGACTCCAGTTGGTAATGCCCACTCATTACACCCCTCGAGGGATGCCTGTATGAAAGGAATTGCCCTACAGCTTAACAACATCACTGCCTACCTATGGAGTTCCCCTCCAAGTAATGCATTAGAAAGCAGATAGCAATCCACATACTCATACTCAAAACATCCTTACAGGGGAAGGCATCTAACAGAAGAATAAGTTGGTTATATGCAAAATGGCAAGCATTTCTTTCCAACTGAGAGAGGGGAATAGGCAAGGAAACGTGTGCTGATTCAGGTCCACAGTCTTCCTATCATCCATGCTCCATTCAGTAGTTTCCCTAGTCCTACGGAACTGCCAACAGGTGCTCAGAACAACAGGAGATGGGCAGGACACCCAAATGACACCAACACACAAGCATGCTTAATCATGCACACCTTCGCCATCCTATTACTACTCATCAATCAGTTCCTGCAGATAGGAATGGTTTTAATACAAGACAATCATTGCTAAGTTTTCTACATGTAAGACTTTCTAACATAAGAGTTTGACATTCTTCCCAATCCATATGCCCTACAGCTGCTTAAGCGGCAGACATCTTCAAAACGCTCCCTCTTTGCCTCTTTGAAAATGAACAACTCTTTAAAGATTTTTGTGGAAAAGCTATATTAAAAATTGGTTGCTTTTCAAGGAAAATACATTAATTTCTCAGAAACTTCTGTCTTTGTGGGGCCTCACCAACCCCATAAGGAATAACCTTCACCCAGTTGATCAGAAGCAAAGCCATTGGTTTGCAGTTAAGTCTTACAACCCAAATCCACAGCCACCACACAGAACCTTGTCCCACCTTTGCCTGGAAAATGAACTAAGCTAACCAAAGCTGTCTTCAGGAGACAAATACAAATACAGGGAAATCCCACCAGTTCGGGGGCTCTGGGGAAAGGGAAAGAAAAGAGTGATGGGAACGGTTGCGAGATGGTGAAACCCTAGGATTTGTTGTCAGTGCTGTCCTGTTCTCACCCAACAACAGTGGGACACCTGACAGGGTGCATCAAGGAAACTGCAGAGAATTCAGACACAAGGAACACCTTCATACTTCTCTTTCCAATGCATCTTTGTCTTCAAAAAGTCATGACAGTTGACAAGCTTCTGCCTACAAAAGTCAAATACTTTCCTTCACCTCTATTAACCTGCCATGGTCCTAATCTTCATCTTCTCCAAATAAATAAAAACAGGCAAGGTAGCACTTGGGAGGCAGTCAAGCCACATGCCTAGGCACTCGGCAATGAAAGAAACGCTGTTCTGTAAACACCCAGAGCTGAGGACCACCCGTAGCTGATGGTGATTTGCAAAGCTACTTCCAAAGTTCTTCCAGCAAAATCACAAAGAGGAACGACACCATCCTAATAGACTTTATGTGTTTCATCTGCACAGCCTTTGCAAGTGACTGTGCAAGGAAGCCCTTGGCCCTCAGATCTTAACATTTATGAACTCCAATGAAGAATAAAATTGGTTCGTGTTGCACCACTTCCAGGAGGTTTAAAGCGCCATACTAATGCTGCCACATGAATCCCCACAACACCCCTGTGAGGTAGGTAGGTGGAGAGTATTGTCATATCCCCACTTTGCAGGTGGGGTAAATGAGGCACACAATAGTTAAAGGACCGGCCCCAAATCACACAGCTAGTCACTGGCAGGGTTTAGAATGAAACTCCTGTTGCATAGCACCCCCACTCAGCGCCTCACACATAACAGCCGTCCACTGAATATCGGTGGACTTCATTTGACTTCTGTCTCAACAAACAAGTACACACACACATAGTACAACAGCAACCAAAGGACATTATCTCCTACATTGTTTTTTCTGATGATATCTCTCATTACTTGAAATCCTGGCAGATGAAAGATGTTCAAGAATCCACTTGACAACCAAGTCCTCATTTGAAAATGCTCGAAATAAACTCTCAAGTGACAATCCATTTGTGTACCTGCTCTCCCACACAATATCGGTTTTCTAATGAAAACAAAAATGGATTTCAGGTACCATGCTGATATTTGTTTTGTCTGTTTTAAAGGGAGCCATCTGAATGGTTCTGTGTTTTGTTTGTACAAAAGAAAAGAAATAAGGCGGCTTATAGTCCAGTTAGCATGTTAAAACTGGGCCAAGCTTGGAGATCTCCTCCCAGCTCAGGTAGATTTCTACCTGGGAAGCCAGACTGACCCCAGGGAGTGGCAACTCCTAAGGAAGAGAGTCACTGGCAGGACATCACTTGCACTGTTCGTGATCTGTGTAGTCATCCATGTCCACGTCAGAATCAAAGATAGAGTGTCCCGTGAAATCCGTGTCTGGCGTCCTGGAAAAACTGTTCTCTGCCCCTTCATCTTCGAAGGTCTCTGTCCTTGAGTAGAAGCTAAAATCCAGCATGGGTGTGTGAGTCTTGCTGCCCTCGCTGCTCTCCTCGGACTCATAGATGGTATTGTCATCGTCATGGTGCCACTCAGGCCAGAATTTCCTCCTGATCCTCTCACAGTACATGGCGAGGTTGATCAGCTCCCCTGCAATGTGGCAGAGAAGCAAGCGTTAGTTCTCAAAGGCTGTGGCCTAACAGTGATACGGTCTGAATGTCTGTGCCCCTGGAATCCGAACTCTTGAGGAGATGCCAAGAGGTGGGGCACCAGGAGGTGATGAGCATGAGGTGAGATCTCATGACCCGGATTAAAAGCTCCAAAACAAGGCTGAGATAGCTGCCCCTTCTACTACGTGACAGCCTAGTGAGGACACACTGCATCTGTGAACTGTGAAGTATGCCCTCCTCAGACACCAAATCTTCCACACCACGATCATGGACCTACCAATTTCAAGCATTGTGAGGGGGAAAAATGGCTTTCACTTATAATCCACCCAGTTTGTGATATGGAGACACAAAGTAGTCACTGGACCTTCCGGGAGATGCGGAAGAATGAAGTGGCGTAGGCATTACCCCTGTTTTTTCCACAGAGATACTGTCAAAATATTTGGACTTTTATGTACACAGTAAATGTTTTTAAAGTAAGGAAAGTTAAATTCAGCAAGCATCCTGAGTAGAAAAAGACGAGCGTGGCCAGAAGCAGAAGAGCAGTTTTCCTAAACTGGCAGTTACACTCTGACCATCTGGCTTTACTGAAACCTTTCATGCAAAAGAATTAATGTGTCTATTCATTCACATTTAAGTTAATTTATAAACACCAGCCCAGGCACAAAATGTTTGACCTTTAAATTGTCCTGTCTGTAAGACATGTCAGGGCAATGGTGGCACAGAACTTATAGGAGTAGCCAACTAATGTCTGATTTGACAGAAGGCAAACTCCTTACCTGGCACTGCTTCAGTGACCAAGAACCAGAGACTAGATAGTCCAGAGACCTGGGATAAAGGTCAAACATTATTGGTTTAAAAAAAAATCACTAAAATGACTCCTAGTGGTATTCTGCAATACTCGTAGATCATAGATCAGTTCCTTACTCAGTGGTCACCACAGAAGTTTCTTTTGTCAGCAGATGGGAGCAGATGCAGAGACCCATAGCCAGACATCACATGGAGAGTCTAAAGGGAATGTAAGAGCCAGAGGGAGTGTAGGACACCAGGAGTACAAGGCCCTCTGAATCAACTAAGCAAGGCTCACATAAATTCACAGAAACTAAAGCAGCAAACGCAAGGCCTGTAAGGCTTCTGCACTAGGTCTTGTTTGAATATATTATAGCTTGTAGCTTGGTACTTTTATGGACTACCGAGTGTGAGAATGAGTGGGTCTCTGATTCTTGCCCCTTCTCTTAGGACTCTTTTCCTTCTGTTGGGTTGCCTTGTCCAGCCTTGATATGATGGTTTTTGTTTTATCTTACTATACTTTACTTTGTCATGTTTGGTTGTTTTCTCTTAGAAACCTGTTCTTTGCTAATGAGAGACAGAAAGAGAGTGGATCCAGAGGGGAGGGGAGGTGGGAAGGGACCGACTGGAAGGAGTAGAGGGAGGGGAAACTATAATCATGATATAGTGTATGAGAAAAGAAGCTATTTTCAATAAGAGGGAAAATGGAAATAAATTTTTAAAAGATTAAAAACTAAGCCTCGTATTTTCCGTAAAGAGGATTGTTAAGAACCATCTTTACACAAAACTCAAGTCCAAGAGGATCAAAGACTTCAACATGAATCCAGATACACTGAACCTGATAGACGAGAAAGTGGGAAGTAATCTCAAATGCATAGGTACTGGAGACAACTTCCTGACCAGAACACCAATAGCACAGAAACCAAGATAGACAATTAATAAATAAATCTCATGAAACTGAAAAGTTTCTATAAGGCAAAGGACACAGTCAACGAGACAAAACATCAGCTTACAGGATGGGAAAAGATCGTCACCAACCTCACATCTGACAGAGGACTGATTTCTAAATATACAAATAACTCAAGAAACTAGATATCAACAAACCAAAGAATCCAATTTAAAAATGGGGTGCAGATCTAAACAGAGAATTCTCAAAATAAGAATCTCAAATGGCCTTAAGGAGATATTTGATATCCTTAGCTATTTGATATCCTTAGATATTTGATATCCGATATTTGATATTGGAGAAATGCAAATCAAATTAACTCTGAGATCCCATCTTACAGCTGTCAGAATGGCTAAGATCAAAAATGTGACAGCTCATGCTGGAGAAGATATGAAGCAAGAGGAACACTCCTCCATTGCTAGTGGTAGGGCAAACTTGTACAGCCACTTTGGAAGTCAGTATGGTGATTCCTCAGAAAACTGGGACTCAACCTACCACAAGGCCAGCAATACTGCTCTTGAGCATATACCCAAAGGATGCCCAATCATACCACAAGGACACTTGCTCAACTATGTTCATAGCAGCTTCATTTGAAATAGCCAGAACCTGGAAACAACCTAGATGTTCCCTGAGGAGTGGGTAAAGAAAATGTGGTACATTTTACTCAATGGAGTACTACTCAGCTGTTAAAAACAAGGACACCAGGAAACTTGGAAGCAAATGGATGGAACTAGAAAAAATCATCCTGAGGTAACCCAGACTGATAAAAACAAACATGGTATATACTCACTCATAAATGGATGTTAACTGTAAAACAAAGGATAACTATGCTACAATCTAAAGACCCAGAGAGACTAGGTCACAAGGAGAGTTCCTGGGGGACACCCAGATATCCCTGGGAAGGGGAAATAGAAGACATTTTGTGAGTGGACTGAGGGCGGGTGGGGGGTGGGGACAGGCACAATCATGTTGGGGGGCACAGAGAATGAGATTGCTAGAGGGGATGGCTGGGGGGAGGCGTTCTGGAGTCAGGCTGAAGCTTGGAACAGAGGAATCTCCCAGGAATGTATGGGGAGGACCCCAGCCTAGACTCCTAGCAATAGTGCATATGTAGCCTAAACTGGCTATCTCCTGTGACCAGATTGGTGCCCAGCCCAATTGTAATCAGAGAGGCATCATTCAGCCACTGGTGGAGACAGATGCAGATTCACAGCTAAACTTTAGGTGGAGTCCAGGAATCCTGCAGAGGAGGAGGGAAAAGGAGTGTAGGAGGCAGAGGGTCAAGGACGCCACAGGAAGACTCACACAATCAACTTACCTGGGCTCATAGGGGCTGGCAGAGTCTGAACAACAACCAGGGAACCTGTATGAGACTGACCTAGGTACTCTGCATAGATGTTACAGTTATGTAGCTTTGTCCTCTTATAGGACTCCTAACAGTGGGAACAGGAGCTGTCGCCGACTCTTTGCTAGCTTTTGGGACCGCACTCCTCATACTGGCTCTCCTTGTACATGGAGAGGTGCTTAGTCTTACTGAAACTTGATATGCTGTATTTTATTGATACTTACAGGAGACCTTGCCTGTGATGGAGACAGAAGATGAGGGGATTGGGGACTGGGAGAAGGGATGGGAGAGAGGGACTGGGAGGGTAGGTTGGGGGTAGGGGTACTGTGGCCAGGATGCAAAATAAATAGATGGCGGGGGGAGAATTGTCCTTACAGATAAGTGTATCTACAAACACATCTAATAAAAGTTGTGGTTTTACTCTTTTAAATATTTTAAGTTAAATAGCTGTACACCGACTATAAATAGAATCTGATGAGCATTTCCAAATTCCAGAAGAAAAATGAAATTGTATGAGTTTTGCCTTTGATCCACCAGATGGCAGTGTTGCTTATAGATAGTAATTTGACCAACTCTTTTACTCTAAGACTGTGTCTTTTTTAGCTATATAAACATTTCACTTACTGTATGTGTAATCCATGATTAGTAAAAAAAAAAAAAAAAAACTAGGAAACACTAATAAGAAAAAATAAAAGACTGGCCAGCAACCCCACTCTGGATAACATTTTTAACATTCTTATAGAAATGTGCTTTCAAGTGTTTATACAAACTTGCATTTGCTACATAGTCTGTCCCCTGTGCTTCTTCTACTCAACAACACACATGGAGGATCTGAGTTTCACAGTATAGCACCATGGTTATCTCACAGTGTGTTACTATCATCATCATTATTATTATGTCTTTCTTCCAGTTTCTTGTCAAAGCCATTTCACTTGTTTCTGCACTGATTGCTGTTGGTTGGAGTCTAAACACTCTGGTTTATTTTTCTGTTATAGGAAACAACATAATCTGGAAGATCACTAGTCTGTGGACACGCACATAAACACATTAAAAAAAAACAGCATTTATCAATCCCAAGCAGTCACCATTAACATTTTAATAGTGATAGTTAAAAATATATTTTAACCTATTCTCTTGTGATTTAACTTGTAACCATTATGTATTACTGCCTAATTTGAAAATCTAACCAAGCACTTGACAGCATGTGAAAAGCCCTATGATTCATGCCTACTATCGAACACACACACACACACACACACACACACACACACACACACATACACACACACACACCATAGAAAATGTCTTAATGAAAGTTGGTGGGATTGCTCAGCAGGTAAAAGTGCTTGCTACCAACTCTGCCAAAACCCACATAATTGAAAGAGAACTAACGCCTATAAGCTGTCCTCTGACCTCTACACATGTGCCTTGGTACTTGCCTTTGATTAGCCGCTCAGGTCTTGTTCCTGGCAAAGTCCACATCGCCTGTGCCAAGTGTCCAAAGACAGTGGCATCAAGAGTGGAAAGCTTGGGCCCCATGATGTACTTCTTGTCACCTGCAGAAAAATGAATATAAAGGTAACTAGATTGACCCCACTGTCCAATATGATCACAAAGGCATTAAACACATTCTCCTTATGTGGTTGTTTAACTGTGCACCAAAAATCTTTATAGGGTCAAAACATGTGCATGCCCTTTCCATAGATAGATAGATAGATAGATAGATAGATAGATAGATAGATAGATAGATATAGATGAATGTTCTATGACACAACAACTCCCAAAGTAGCAAAGCAGGGAAGCATGCTCACATACACAAGGGAATAAGGATGCTCCCAGAAAAAAGGAGTTATTTATCAACAACTAAATTCCAGACAACCTCCTTGTCTCAACTCTGGTAACAAAAACATCCGATGCTTACCAATACCTGGAAGTTCACTGCAACTATCTCAAAAGTAATTTATACCAAGCACCCAAGACCTCAGTGTTTATGAGACTAAATCAATACATTTGCCTAGAAACAAACAAAAGGCCTAGGCTAAGGAGTTTGAAGCAAGATTGTTCATGATACTCCCATGGACAGGGGCAGGGTAACTATTTTGCATAGAATGCCAGCATCCCTGGGAAACCTCAACTACAGAGAAGTTACAAGGTCAAAGGTTCATCCCTGGCAGCAGGCCCTAGCAGGGATGTTTCACACAACTCTCATATCTCTGTTTAAACAACACCGACGTTAAGTTCAGGCCTTGACGCATGGACTATCACACTTGACTAATAAGAACTGCCCAAGTTGTGTTTTGGGCTGCTGTTAAGTACTGGGTAGCATAAATAGAAACTTCTTTTTGCAGCAGACTGAAAGCAACTAAAAGCCACAACTAGTCAAAATGTAGAGAACAGTTGATATGATACAACTATAATAAAACCCCTATACCTACAGCTCAGGGGACATCACAGAAGAGGGACAAAAATATTTTAAGAGCAAACAGACCGAAACTCCTGTTTCTGAAAATGGCAGAAAAGCTACAGCCATGAAATCTCCATGATACGGTTGTCTATACACTGCCTGAGCAGTGATTAATATATCAACATGGATGGGGATGTCATAGGAGCCGCCCCTAGATGAAGAGCTATAGGCAAATAACCACTCTTGAGAACAGGAGAGTTTGTCTTCTCCAGGGCAGAGCCCCTACTAGGTTATCCAACACCAAGTGGTCAGCCCTAAAAAATGCACACATAACCAAAAGTAAATGGCCTCAGCAGGTTTCATTATTCAAAAATACTCATCACAACAATAATGAAAGAAAAAGAGGCCATGCATTTGAGAGGCAATGGCATGTGGGGAGTTGGGAGAGGTCAGAGGGAAATATGTGAAATTTTTTTAATTCATGTAATGGAGAAGAAAAAATGCCCCAATGGGGTTGGAGAGATGGCTCAGAGGTTAAGAGCACTGGCTGCTCTTCCAGAGGTCCTAAGTTCAATTCCCAGCAGCCACATTGTGGCTCAGTCATCTGTAATGAGATCTCTTCTGGCATGTAGGCACACATATAGGCAGAACACTGTATACATAATAAGTAAATATTTTTTTATAAAAGCTACCCCAAGTTGTCTTCTGGGCTGTTGTCGGGTACTGTATTGTAAAGAGGCAATAGTAGAAGTGTATGCACCCATGTTACATCCTGGAATCTGGTTATCTGTCCTGACCATAACCTAACTTCTAAAGGTTTCCTGTCTGCAATAGGAGATGACATTAGGAGTACTTGTTCCCAGGGCTTGGGATATATCTTAGTCAATACAGTGTTTGCTTTGTAAGGATAACAACTTAAGTTTAATCCCTACAACCCACATTTTAAAAATATGGGCACGACAGCATGCTTTCATAACCTCCTTTCTGAGAAGCCAAGCTGAGCCTATTTTGTGAGTATCAGGTGAGTGAGAGATCCTGTCTCAAAAGAAAGGTGAACAACACCTAAGGAATGACACCTGAGGCTGTTCCCTAAGGAATGACACCTGAGGCTTGGCACCTCTAGATGCCAAGCACAAATAAGCCTGTTCCTCAAAACTACTGTGGGGAATGTAAAACTATAAAACATTCTGCATCAGTTTTTAGTAACTTAGTGACCACTAGCTCTTGTGAGGACACTCTCCCTTTCTTACCACATGAATGTAATCTTATAAGATCATGTCATTCCTTTTCACAAACACTTTCAAAGGCTTATTAAAGAAGCTAGGAAATAAAGTCCAAACTCAACCTGGAAGACAAGGACCATGGTCCTCTGCTCCCAACTCAACCTGTACTCCAGTGAAACCCCTCTCTTCCTTTATTCTTTGATCCCACTGTTCTGTTCCCCAGCACATGGTGTCTCCGTTGCTACACTTCACACACTACACTCTACAGCCTATATGGGTTCCCAGTTCTATCTCATCAATCCCATTTATCTTTGAGGTTCATCACCAGCTTCCTTTGAAAGATTTCTCTCTTACTCTGCTCAGTGATAATGGGAGTTTTCAATTCACACAGCTGAAGCTCAGTCTCACTGCCATCCATGTAACCACACAGGACATAAAGGAATATGACATAATGCCATATTCCTCAACTATAAAGTGGGTGTATTTTCAAATTATTGAGAAGACTGAGGTGACAAGAACTAAGCACAAAGGGAATAAATATATTCTCCCTGCTTCCTCCTCTCAGACCCCTTACATAGTATTTTTCCTCTGCTGTGCATGCCCAGGTTATCTTTTATCAGTGGATTTTATCCTTCCGGTAGGTGAAAAGCTCTCTGAAAGAAGGATCACTTCTTATATTTACTTAACAAACTCTTGCAGCATGCTTTTATTTTCCTGGTATGGCCATATCCTAGAAGCATCCTTGAGTGGCGCACTGAGGAAGTTGGACCTGTGATGTCAATTCACAGGCCAGGTAAGAGGGGAAATTTCTACAGGAGGCAACACAAGGAAACAAGCCAGGAAAAGCAAATAAAATTAGGAGATATTATTTTTTAAAATTATGTCTACTGCCAGGCATGGGGGTGCATCTCTTCAATCTCCATATCCAGGAGGCATAGACAGGAAGATTTTTTTTGTGAGTTTGAGGTATTGTGTGATGTTCAGGCCAGCCAGGGATACATAATGAGAACTTGTCTCAAGAAAAGAGAGAGGGAGAAAGGGAGGGAAGGGAGAGGGTAGGAGGGAGGGGGGAGGGAAGAAGGGAGGGAGGGAAGGAGGGAGAGAGAATGTCTACTATGCATTCCATAGGAACCAAAGAATCCCTATATCTGAACCTAGCCAAATTATCTTTTCTGATGAAGAAAACTGAGTTTTCCTGGTTAGAGCCCTAGATGTGTCTCACTGTCTACCAGTCTCTACCATTTCCATCTTACCTTGGAATCTAAGCAAAAAAGAAAGAATTATTCTAGAGGAACTAGAGAGATGGTTCATAAGTCAAGTGCTTGTATTGCAACAAGCACAACTGAATTCAGCCTGAAGAACACACTTTGGAATTCTTTTAAAAGGCTGAGCATGGTGACACATGTTTGTAATCCCAGAACTGGAGATGTAGAGGCAGGTGGACCTTAAGATTTGTGCAAAGCTAGCTTATTTATCAAGCTGTAGGCCCGTAAGTCAGTATCTAAGGAATGACACCTGAAGTTGTCCTCTGGCTCTTCATACACACACACACACACACACACACACACACACACACACACACACACACACAAGCATTCTAGGGAAAATGCTAGAGTGTATATTATGAAGTCTTTGATAAAAATTAAAGACTTTGAGGACAAGATGTGAAAATTCATATGGATAAAGCATTTAGAAAATCTAAATATAGAGCACGATAATACATATAATATCTATATAATCATTTTAACTCATACACCAAGTTGTGTACATGGTCGTTAGCCAAAACTATTTGGTCTCAGAAAATTACAAGTGGAAAGAAATCAAATTAACAATAGAACCAGACTAAGATGCTGGCACCACAGCCTCTTGGGTTCTGGCCCAGTGTTCTTTGTCTCCGTAATATTATGCGCACATCATCATCTCAGAGACAAAGACTCCAGAAACAACAAGGCCAGCAGATCCAAGAGAGGAAAAGCACAGAACAGAAAAAGGAAATCAGGGTAGAAATTGGACAGATTTTTAAGGTGTTCATAAAATAAATATAGATTGAATTTAGCAATATGGAAAACATCGAAAGGTAGACACAAAATTGCTTGTGTATGTTCACAATCATGGGAAAATTGTAAATTTAAATGATATAAAAACATGTTCTGTCATTAAAAAGTCCCCAGAGTTCCCATTAAGCTTCTGTTTTGAAGGTCTGGAGAGAAGCCTCGGTGATTAAGAGAACACAGTGCTCTTCCAGAGGACCCAAGTTCAGCTCCCAGACCTGCCATCAGGCAGCCCACAACCACCTGTAACTCCAGCTCCAGGAAACCCAACACCTCTAGCTTCTGTGGGCACCTGTACTCATCTGCTTATGCCCACACACAGATATATACATACATACATCTAATTAAAATAAACTTGTATTTTAAATATGTTGAGACATGGACGAGCTGCAAAAATAACTAAGTCTCTTTATGTCTTCTGACTGATTTCTATTAATATTAATGTTTTACATAATCATGGTATGCTTATGAAAATCAAGAACCAGGAAATTAACCATGAGTGCACTATAATTAAGACCACTGTGGACTTATTTCTAATTTTATTGGGTTTTGGGTTAACATCCCTTTTTGTTCCAGTTTCCAATTCAGGATCCCACATTGCATTTAGCTGTCCTACCTGAGAGTCCCTCAGTCTTTCCTTGTCTCTTACAACCTTGATATTCTTAAATGACAATGGTCAGAACTGGGTGTGGTGGTACACACCTATAAATCCTAACACTCAGGAAGCTGAAGCAGACTGACCTCAACTCTGATATCCTGCCTCAAAAAAATTGGTCAGTTATTTTATCAAATATCTATCAACTTGAATTTATCTGAGGCTTTCTTATGATTAGATGAGGTCCCCATTTTTTTGCAAGAGTACCACAGAACTACTCCTGTATTCTTAATGGGAAAAAATTATATAATGTTATGATTAAGCTTTGGAGTGCCTGTTTGAATAAACAATATTCTGGGTGTGTCTGTAAAGGTACTCTGAATTAGCAATTGAGCTAGAGGACTGAATACAACAAAGTGCTCTCCCTTGAGTGAGTAGGCCTCTCTCTGTCAGCTGAGCTAACAGAACAAAGACGCTGATCGTCTTCCTGACTGCCTTCAGATTTGCTGTTGCTTGCCTTTGGACTCACTCTGAAACTTTGGCTCTTCGAGGGTCTTAACTATTGTCTCCAGATCTAAGCTTAAGCAACAGCTCTTCCTGGTTCTTAGGCATTTGGCATCACACTAGAACATGCCATGGGTTTCTGGAGCCTATAACTTGCTAACTCTTTCTCCTGATTTGGGGACTTCTCAGCATCCATAACTGTGTGAGAGCCAGTTCCATATAATAAATCTACTTACATCCTAATAGCTATGTTTCTCTGGAGAGTGTTAACTAACCCCCCTCCTAAGGGTGTGTATCAAGGGGTACAGGGTTATGTCTTATCACTATCCATGGTACTTCTGACCATATGGAAAAAGTGAGTTATGACAGGCTTCCTCATAAAATTACTGTATTTCCATTTGCAATTAATAATCTCTGGAAAGATTCATTGAAACAAATATCTGGGTTTCCTTCTTATTCAGCACTTGCTTCTGAGTTTCTATTTCTCTCATTCTTTCAAAACAAATTAATTAGAATCTTTCTATCCCTCCATCCCATTTACTAATGCATTCAATTATCTATGTATGAAAATATATACTCATGGATAGTTGACTTGTTCAATGAGTTATAACCCAATAGTTTAATTTACTGGTGTTTGTTTAGAGACAGGATCTCACGAGCCCAGGCTGGCCTGGAACTTTCTATATATTCAAGGATGATCTTCAATTTCTGATCCTCCTGCCCTACCTTCAGGATGCTGGGATACAGGTGTGTGTTGAGTATCAAACCCAGGAACTTGGACATGTTAAATAAGCACTCTACGCATTAACTTAAATCCCCAAAAAGGAAAGGAAAATTTAACCAGATTTTACTCTACTTATAGGCAAAGAGGCCAACTAATACAGTTCACCCAGGGATCACTAAGTGGTCCCAGATCCCAGGGCAGAGGGATTTGGCAAAACAAAAGGTGTCTGTGAAGAGCAATGGAGGAATAGGCATGGATGATGATACACCTTGAGCTTCAGCGTGTCAAGTAAACCACCATGACCACATTGAGAGGAGGGACAGAAGCAGCAGGGGGTATCTGAGCACCTTCAACTCTCTCTAACTCCAGGTTGGGAATATGGACTCTGTCCTTGGAAAGGCCAAAAAAAGAAAAAAGAAAAGAAAAGAAAGAAAGAGAAGGGAAAGGAAGGGAAGGGAAGAGGAAGAGGAAGAGAAGAGAAGACAAGAGAAGACAAGCGAAGACAAGAGAAGAGAAAAGAGAAAAGCTGGAAACACAGAAGTTTCCGGAAGTGAGACACTCAAGGCACATCAGACTACCTGGAGTGCATGCCAAATGAAGCCAGTGCACAAGCTCATGGAATGCTTCTTCAAGTTGGCAAAGCCCTTCAGCCTATGAGGTGAACACACATCCCAACAATTTCAGATGACTCTGGTGCTCAGGGTGATCTGACAGACCTCCATAGTGTGTCTTAAAGCATCTTCGGGAAGCAGAAACCAGGAGGAAATATAAGAGCAATGACCAACCAGCTATGTGACTCTGGAGAGGCCCTGCAGGAGTATGGATAGACTGGCCGAGCTGAAGAGTCAGGAAATGGCAGCTATTTCTAGAATGTTATATTATCTGTCCAGGGTTGTGGGAATTAATTCAGGGGCAGGGTCTCAAATACTACATGCAGATTGGAAGGCAACTCTCTCTTGGCTGATGGTTGGATGGGATTGCAGCATCTGGTGCATCCAAGGGCAGAAGACCACGGTGGCTCTTTATCTTCATTGTGAATGTCCCCAAACAAATACTTGTAATTCTTTGATTCGGGCATTTTTGGACTTCCTTAATTCCCCACGTAGTCCAGGATGACTTAGGCAGCTCCTCTCCGAATGGAAGACCATATTGTAGATATAGATGCCACAGGGGCACCCAAGCATGACCAAAAACTAAACAGTAGATGCTGAACCATGAGTAATAAGAATATTACTGGCCCTGATAATATTTGCCATTTGTACCCAGACTTGAGCTCATGGTCCACTATCTCAGAATCTTCCTCTCTCCTAAATCACAGAGAACAATACTAAAGCTATCAAAGAATCACCCAGCAGAGCTGACAGCATCATTCAAAACACAAATCAAGATAGGTGCGGCGGCATGAACTTATAATTCCACCATTTTGAAGGTAGAGGTACAAGGATCAGGATTGCAAAGGCCTGCTTCGGCTACATAGGAAGTTAAAAGCCATCCCAGGATACATGTCTCAAAACAATCACAAAAACCCACAAATAAATTCAACAGATACTTGTGTAGGGAACAAGAGAGTACGTGTTACGTTTTCAGATGAGCAAGTCTCAAGAGGCACCAAATCACTAGAGAACCTCCTGTTGTTGCTGGTCACATTTTTAATAATTTTTGAATGGCTCTTATATATGCTGAAATGTGAGAGGCACTGAGAAAAAGAATTTGAGAAGCACTGAGATATACGAGTGGAGCAGTGATGTTAAACTCGAGAACACTTATTACAGGGTAGGAACACAGCTCAGTGGGACACAGCTCAGAGGTCATGCTCAGCCTGTAGGAAGCCCTGGAGACTCTCATCCCCTCCAGCACAACAATAACAATCCCCCACTGATGAGGGTCTCACCCCAGGAGCTTCAGTGGCCAGGACCTACTTTTTGTTTTGATTTTTAATAGATTTATTCATTTGTTTGTTTGCTTTACATTCCCCTCCTGTCCTTCTAGTCCCCCTCACACCCCCTCTGTTCCCACCCTTCAATCTACTCCTCCACCATTTCTGTTTAGGTAAAGCCAGGTCTCCCATGAGTATCAACAAAACATGGCCTATCAAGTTGTAGTAACACTAAGCACTCCTCCTATGCATTAAGACAATGCAAGGCAATCCAGTATGAGGAGTGCGGTCCCAAAAGCCGGTAAGAGTAAAGAGTCAGAGACAGCCCCTGTTCCCACTGTTAGGAATCCCACAAGAGGACAAAGTTACACAACTGTAACATATATACAGAATGCCTAGGTCAGTCCCATACAGGCTTCCAGGTTGTCAGTTCAGTCTCTGTCACCCCCTATGAGCCCAGGTTAGTTGATTGTGGGGCTGCCCCATGGTGCCCCTGACCCCTCCAGCTCCTAAAATCCTTTCTCCCTCTCTTCTTCAGGATTCCCTGAGCTCACCTAAAGTTTGGCTGTGGGTCTGCATCTATTTCCATAAGTTGCTAGATGAAGCCTCTCTGATGACAATGGAGTTAGGCACAAATCTATTAAGCATAGCAGAATATCATTAGGCACGATTACGTTGACATTTTTTTCCTCCAGTCATGTTTGGTTCAATGCTGGGTCTCTGGGTCATCCAACCTCTGGATGTTAGGGGTAGGCTTACTCTCCTGACATGGTCTTTAGGCTAGATGAGTCATTGGTTGGCCACTCACTCAATCTCCAAGCCACCCTTACCCCAGCACATCCCACAGGCAAGACAGACTGTAAGTCGAAGGGTATGTGGCTGGATTGGTTTCCCACTCCCTCCATTTGAAGCCTTGCCTGGTCACAGTAGATGACCAGTTCAGACTATTTATCCACAATTGCTAGCAGTCTCAGCTGGGGGTCTTCCTTGTAGATTCCTGGGAGATTCCCTTGTGCCAGATTTTTATCTGACCCTGAAATACTCCCCACTTTCCAGCAGTCTCTTTTGGTACTCTCCCTGTCTGCCCTCCCCATCCTGATTGCTCATGTTCCGGTCCCCACCCCACCCACAGTCCACTCACAAAATCTCTTCTATTTCCCCCTCCCAGGGAGATCCGAGTGTCCCCCACTGAACCCTCCTTGTTACCTAGTCTTTCTGGGTCTGTAGATTGTACCATGGTTATCCTTTATTTAACAGTTAATATCTTCTTCTGAGTATACACCATGTTTTTCTTTTTCCATCTGGGTTACCTCGCTCAGGATGACTTTTTCTCACAACTGTTTAGCTCTTGGTACTTATATGTACCTACTATTTGTAACAAGATTCCAAATTAATGAGGATAACTGCAGTTCTATGGACTACATTTTTAAAACGGCTAATCCAGTCAGGAACTGGTGGCACATGCCCTTGATCCCAGCACTTGGGAGGCAGAGGCAGGCACATCTCTGTGAGTTCGAGGCCAGCCTGGTCTACAAAGCTACACAGAGAAACCCTGTCTTGAAAAACAAAACAACAACAAAAAAATAAAGAAAAAGAAAGAAAACCACTAGTCCAATTACTCATTAAGTTAATGACATGAGCCATCTTGTAGTCTTACTTATGTATATGTACCATCTGTTCAAATAGTTTTTAAGTCATTTGAGATTTAGGAAACCTCTTTTACTTTTCTGTCTATTTGGTAACCATCCCAATAGAAACCATCATTTACAGTGATTCTCAGTTATGTTTATCTCATTCCTTTCTTAGAATGGAGAGCTAGCGTAAAGATTAAAAAGTATAATGCAAAAGCACTTTAAAATTAGGAGGTGTCACCCTAAAGAGGAATTATTTTATACTCATCACTAATAAGTGCAAGTAATTATTTACTGAAAGAACCAGTTCAGTATCTATCCCAATACAAAAATTCCTTTCCTAACTTCCTTACCAGATATGTCCAAACTCCACTGAAGACTTCTGCTTTCACGGTGGGCACAGAAGACTATTCCATAGCTAGTTCTTAAATGTTAAACTAGATGCATCTCCTCAGAACTCCCATTCTTTCCTCTGGGACCACACAAAGACTCTACCGCCCCATGCATGATATCCCAGCATCCATTCCTATCCCCACTAACATGCTCCTAAGGAAGAACTGATCACCTGTTTCCCCACATCCCCACATCACTGTGGGATGCACAGTTTCTTCAGAACACTGGGAGAGAGCATGTCCCTCCTTCCTTACTAATTCTTTTCCCAGTTTCAATAGTCACTCTCATCACATCTATGCAACTTTACAAAATTTCCAGACTATGCCTAGCAGAAATGAATAGCTGTACAAGAAAAAACAGTTTCAAAAGAGAAAGATTTTCACATACTTATTTTTACCAATCTGTGAACAGAAATTATATTCTTCCCCCCACCCAGAGTTCCCTGTACTTGACACTAATAATTTCCAAACAGGCAATTCCAATGAAGTGAAAGTGGATGCCATTCGTGTTTCATATTGCCCCTCTCTTGCCTTAAATTAACTGAGAATTAAAGGCAAATTAGAAGTCACAGATTTGGAGTGTAACATAGTCTCTGTAGTCTTGAGGTCTTCCATACAGAAAACACAGCCTTCAACTGCTTCTTCTGAGTCTCCCAAAAGACAACACCATAGGAAAATAGAACCTGCTTTCTACTCTCCCTTAAACTCCTGATCAAACTTCTCTTTGTTTGAAATAATATCTACAGCAGCCTGTAGTGATATCTTGTTTATACTCCAATAAAGAAAGCTTTCCTGAAGATCAGAGAGACAAAGGAGCAAGCCACAGCCACCTCACCACGCTAACTTCCCAGCCAAAAAGAGACTGTGCTCCTGTCTCCTCCCGCCTTATCACTTCCTGTCTGTCTGTACAGACCTCCAGACCTCTATGGTTAACGAATGGCTAGCTCTGCCCTCTGATTGTGGTGATATATTGTTTATAATTTATGAAAGCTTGCCTGAGGATTCAGAAAGCAAAGTCAGCCACAAGCCACAGAAGCCAGGCACACACCTTTAATCCAAGCAGCCAGTAGCTAGGAGGTGGTGGTGCATACCTTTAATCCTAGGACTCAGGATTAAGAGGCAGATGGATGAAGGCCACCCAGGGATACATGAGGCTGAATCAGTCTAAAAGAGTAACAGATCACACACCTTTAATCCCAGCACTAGAGGAGCATAAAAAATAGAAGCAGGGACTTCAATAGTCAGTATGAGGCATTCATTCTCCAATCACACTGAAGATAGGAGCATTCATTTTCCAGCCACGCTGAGGAGAGGATACAGTCTGAGGCTTGGTGGGAGCTTGTGGAGACAGGATCAGCCCATTCAGCCTGAGGTGGAGGTAAGAAGCTAGTGGCCGGCTGCTTTGCTTGACTGATCTTTAGCATGAAGTTTGAACCACAATATCAGTCTTTAATTTTTTGTGTTACATCTGATCTCCAGGCAAGCTTTATTTGTTAGAATATAAACAAGATATCACTACAGCAGCCCTTGTTGGTGTTCCCAGCGAATACCATACTCACCACACAGATAGTTCTTCCAATAATAAGGAGCTTTTCTCTCAGATGAGGTTATCTTACACTTCTTAGGTAAATCTCGGAGCAAAACTCATCAACTTTGACAACTCTCAAACTAGTTGCACTAACTAGCTCAAAATCTGGGGGAAGGTAAGGGGAGGGGGAGGAAACAGACTAGAAGTCGCTATTGATGCCTTGTCACCACACTAGAGTAAATACCTAGGTAGTACTCTGATTTTTTGTTTTGTTTTGTTTTTTGAGACAGGGTTTCTCTGTGTAGCTTTGGAGCTTATCCTGGCACTCTGGAGACCTTGAACTCACAGAGATCCGCCTGCCTCTGCCTCCCCAGTGCTGGGATTAAAGGCGTGCACCACCAACACCCGGCATACTCTGATTTTTTGTGTCATCCCCACTCACCACCAACATCGATAACCCTTCCTCCAAATCTTTTCTTGCCTGATATCCTACTTCTTGAAGTTTGCTGGGGATAAGCAGGTAGTGCGCGAGCCCGATACACACTGTAAGAAATGGGCTTTCTCCCTCTCTCCTTATTGGACATGTCTGAGTGAGCACCTTCTGGACTCACACACTCAAAGCTCCATAAACATATTTTATAAACCTAGGAACCATAGGTGTAGGGTTTCACACATGCACAAAGATCAGACTTGTGGGAATTCTGGGTGATGGAAGTATTCCTCAGGAGGGGCAAAAGTCTCCTAAGCTCACCTCTGATGGGGGAAGTCTTCTGTGCATATGTGTCTCTTATTGGTTGATGAATAAAACACTGTTGGCCAATGGGAAAGCAAAATAGGTGGGACTAGGAGACAAGGAGAATTCTGGGAAGTGTAGTAAAAGAGAGGTCGCCATGTGATCCAGGGAGGAGAGGAGCGTGAGTCTAGCGTTCTCGGTAAGATAAGATCATATAGAAATGCATATATTAGTAGTTATGGGTCAATATTAAAGACAGAACTAGCCTATAAGAAGAGATGCTAGTCACCTGCTAATATAGTGTCTCGTGTGTTATTTGGAAGCTCTGAGGTGGCTGCGAACACAACAAACCTCTTGCCTCCTAGGCTCACTTCTTGCAATTCAGCACCACTGAACAGCAGCTCCTCAGCCTTCAAGTCTACAGCTAGCATTTGGAACAGAGACCTAACTCACTACTAACCAGACTTGTTTCTCTGTTCCCACATTGCTTCAATATCATTGCTTCTGGGTCTGAAGATTCATCTAGTAGCAATGGGGAGATTTGAAAGCTATAACAGCCAAATGAGGGGGCTGAAAAGATGGCTTTCAAGGTAAAAACAATTGCTGCCAAGTCTGGCAACCTGAGTTTAATCCCTGTAACCTACATGGTGAAAGAAGAGAACTAACCCCTACAAGTTGTCCCATATATGCCCCCCTCTCTCTCACACACACACAATGAATGAATGAATGTAAGAGAAAATTAAGTCATATGAGTCAAATCCCCCTCCTCAGTTCTGAATTTCCAAATACATGCCTGCAGCTAAAGAATATAAAACATGCAACTGAATTCATCAAGACATGCTCCCTCATTTCTGCCTTGGCTGCCTTGTTTGGGGCATCAAATGAAACCCACTTACATGAACCATTTGGCAACCTCCAAATTTAGCTTAATGAGATAACCTATTACACAGAACTCAATGTCAGGCTGAAATTTTGTTTCCAAACCTTCTACAAGGAGCATGCTTTTCTATTAAGAAAAAAGAATAGTAGCAGACCCTGGTAAATGGTTTTGTATTTGATCATCAGGGCCAGAAGACCTCAGCTTTACAAGCAGACTCCATACTCCTGGACCCCATGTGTCACCTTAAATGGAATCCAAGATCTTCAATCACTTGCAACATCTGTGTAAGCAGCAAACTGGTAAATATTTGTAACAATCAACATCATTGGATCTGCCTGGAGTGGTAAACCATATTCAAGTCAAATCTCTAAGTACAGGTCCCTGAGGAGGAAGTCCAGTTGCTTTGTGCATAGGGTTGGAGTTCACATGTGCAGGTATATGTGTGCATGTGCAGGTGCATGGGTGCATGTGCATGTTGACACCAAAGGCTAATCACAGGCATTGCTCCTTAGGAACCATCCTCCACTTTGGAGTCTATCATAGGGGACCAAGGTTCACTGATTAGAATAGTTTGTCTAACAACTGAACTTGGAGGGGTCTCCCTGTATCTATTTTCCCAGTGCTGGAATATAAGCATGTTCCTCTTCACCCAGCTTTCTGCATGAGTTCTGGGGTCAAACTCAAATCCTCATGCTTGCATGAGAAGCACTTAAGCAGTTGAACTGTCTCCCCAGGTTCCTGCCTTGCCTTTAAACAAACACAGAAATATTGTGCCTTCTCAGATGTCTGGGCACCATGCCAAAATTCTGTATGAGGCTACTGTAGAGTACTGAACCTCTAACTCCCACTTGATGGGAGACTTCATTATTGCCTATCCGATGCTCTGCCTGCTTGTGTCTGGACCATTAAAAAGTTAAGAATGGTCGCAGCTCTTCCGCAGTGCACACTCCCTTTTCAAAGCACAGAGTCCACACACAGAATCCTCCACATGCCATGTTAGGCAATCCTGGAATTAGTCCCAGTTTCTTCACAGCCAAGATAGGAATACTCCTGTTAGGCTCAGAATCATGGCAATAGTAGTCTCTCAGAGACTGAACAATAAGATGTTGTTTCTAAAAGATGCAAAGTCTTTTATCTAAACAACTTGAAAAATCTCTGACGTCTGGTGCCTGCTATCAACTGACTGAATAAACATTCTTAGGACTGATGACAAACTGGCTTTACTCTCAACAGCTTAGCAGCCAAATAAAGGAGCCTACCATAATTAATGGAGCTAAAGCTATCCTGGAGCATTAAAGACAAGGTGCTAGTAAATTACTCCCAAACTTAGCAGGTTCCAGCAATAAACGTTTTGTTGTTCTTACTGTTTTTTGAGACAAGTATCTGGAAACTTGCCATGTAGACCAGGTTGGCTTAAAACCTACAAATATCCCTAGCATCAGGCTTTTACCTGACTCTGTAAAGCCCCACTTTACACTCATCTCTCTCAATGCCCTCCCCCTCCACCAACCCCCCAGCTCGTTTCCATACTCTCCCGACCCCCCCCCCCCCCCCGCAATCCATGGTAATTCACAAGAGTCTGAACCAACAACCAGGGAACCTCCATGGGACCAAATACAGGGGGAGATGCTTGGTCTTACAGCAGCTTGATGTGCCATGCTTTGCTGATGCCCGTGGGAGACCTACCCGTTTCTAAGAGACATACAGAGAAGGGGTAGATTAAGAGGGAGTGGAGTGAACAAGGGGGTGGAGTGTGAGAAGATCAGGGAGGGGAGACTGTAGTTGTGATGTAAAATAAATAAACTAATTAAATTAAAAAAGAAAAAGAAAAATGGGAAACAAAACCCTACAAATATCTACCTGCCTCTGCCTCCTAAGTACTGTAATTAAGGTGTGTGCCACCATGCCCAGCCCTATATTTAATTATATTTATTTGTGTGTGTGTGTGTGTGTGTGAGAGAGAGAGAGAGAGAGAGAGAGAGAGAGAGAGAGAGAGAACTTGCTTGTGCCATGTAGTATTTGTAGATAACAATGGACCAGTTGCAGAAATTGGTTCTCTCCTTCCACCACGTTGATCTTGGTGACAGAACTTAGGTTACCATGCTTAGTGGCAAGTGTCCTTACTCAGTGAGCTAGAGTCTATGGCCCAGAACCTAGGAAGCCTTATCTAGGTGCCACTGGCTCAGGGTCTCTCACAGTCTACGAATAAGATGTCGGCCGGGTGTGAGAGTTTTGATCTTACATGTTCTCCAAAGGACCATGTGTTAAAGGGGTTAAAGGACCCACCCTAGAGGGGTTAAATGATCTGCTCCTGGAGGGGTTACAGGGCCTGCCCTGCCTTAGATGGTTCTACTGGGAAATAGCAAAACAATTAAGAGGCAGGCCTTTAGTTTGAGAACTTTAAGTCAGAAAAGGCATGCTCTTGAGATATTAGATCTCTCTCTCTCTCTCTCTCTCTCTCTCTCTCTCTCTCTCTTCCTCTCTCCCTCCTTCCCTGTTCTCCTCTTTCTTCCCACTAGTTTTCCTTTGACATGTTTATATATCATTGCCATCCAACAGCACTGTCAAAAGGGTAAAAGCAATGACTCTACCTGACCATGAATAGTATCTGTAAGCCAAAATAAAACTTTTCTATTTGTAAGTTGATTGTCTTCATTATTTATTATAGTATCAGAAAGCTGACCGATAGCCAGGGTTGCAGTTATCTAGAGGGCTCACTTGGGGAAGATCTATTAAACAAATTATTCATGTAGCTGCTTATCTTGTCTCTTCACTGGCTCTTGGGTAAGGACAACTCTCCTTGGGTACATGTTCCTTATACAGCAAAGCTGGCTTGTCAGAGCAAGTGATGAAGAAAGTAACAGTGGGAAGGACAGGAGGACTAGTACAGAACCACCATCTTATGTAATCAAAGCTTAGGATGGTCATGCCATTGCTTCTTTCATAATTCAGGTTATAAAAGCAAACAAGTAAGTCTGGCCTACGCTCCCCCAGGAAGGATTCACAGGGTATCTATCACAGGATCACTGGTGCCTTCTAGAGGTGCCTATGTCAGAAGAGAAATATCTTTATTCCCCTGAGCCACATTCAAAACATTTAAAAATAAATGTGTCTGTCATTCATTTTAAAAAGTTCCCAACACACACACACAAACAAACACACAGAGACACACACACATGAACACACACATACATGTACACACAGACACCAATGATGCAAGTGTGTCCAAATTTTAAAGTGATAGATATAAAGGTATTTATTATGGTGTTGTGATGGGGGAAGTCCTTCTGTTGTCTCTCTTATTGGTTCATGAATAAAACACTGTTGTCCAATAGGAAAGCAAGATAGGCGGGATTAGGAGAGAAGGAGGATTCTGGGAAATGTTGTAGGGTCGCCAAGTGATCCCAGGAGGAGAGGAAGAATGAATCTGGAATTCTCCGTAAGATAAGACCTTAAAAATACATATATTAGTAGTTATGGGTTAATAATTAAAACAGAGCTATCCAATAAGGAGACCTAGGCATTGGCCAACAATATTGTACAAATAGAGTCTCCATGTGTTGTTTTGGAGGCTAAAGCAGGACAGGACCCAGACAGGAATTCCATAACAGTGTTGTTCTATTTTTCTGTGTTTAAAATGTTTCATAATAAAGCAAACCACTTCACTAAGGGTGTGGGGAATATATCAACTACATTCAACCTTAAATGATAATGTTTGACAGATATTCTCTGATGTTAAAGCAGACTGTGGTGGTTTGAATAAGAATGGCCCTCATAGGCTCATAGATTTGAATGCTTGGTCATCAGAGAGTGACACTATTAAGAAGTATGACCTTGTTGAAGGAAGTGTGTTACTGGGGGCAGGCTTTGAGGTTTCAAGTGCTCAAGCCAGACAAAGTGTCTCTCTCTTTTCTGCTGACTGCTGACTCAGATACAGAACTCTCAGCTGCTTCTCCATCACCATGTCTGCCTGCATGCCACAATACTCCCTGCCATGTATGATAAGAGGACTAAACCTCTGAACTTCAAGCCAGCCCCAATTAAATATTTTCCTGTATTAGAGTTGTTGTGGTCATGGTGTCTATTCACAGCAGTAGAAACTCTAAGACAGAAGTTAGTGCCAGGGACAGGGGTACCATATTGCTATGATAGGCCTAACCATGTTTTTGTTTGGAGGAATGTAGACTTTGGGACTTTTGATTAGGAAAGCAGTTGAATACTTTAAATAGTATGAGCATGGAAGACAATGGTGCTGAGGGTTATTTTGACTGTGAGGGCCTGGCTCAAGGGGTTTCAAAGGAGAAGAATATTATTAGCATGGACCTAGAGACCATTCTTGTGATATTTTGATGAAGAATATGGCTGCTTTCTGCCCTTGTCTAAAACAAACCTGACTGAGGCTAAATTGAGGAGTTATGATTATCAGCTTTGGCAGAGGAGATTTCAAGACAGCCTAATATTGACTGGGTTGGTTGGTTATTAGTGGCCATGCTTATTGTGATCTGTAATTAAAAGGAGCACGCTGAGCAAGGAAAAATGCAAAACGTTCAGTTGGAGGAGAAAAGGAGCACCAGGAATTTTAATGGAGTCAAGTCCGGTGCTCAAGGAGATAAAAAGTTTAAAGAAAAACCTGAGGCTAAATGAAATAAAGGGAGTGGTGACCTCATTTCAGGACTCCACACAGCTAACCTTCTAACTTGTAAAAAGGAATTAAAGAAAAGTTTAGAGCCTGGTGTGGTCATAAAAGCCTGTGGTAACATATTTTTATGATTTATTGAATCTTGCCTGGTGATTCAGAAAGCAAAGTCAGCCACAAGCTATAGAGGTCAGGCAGTGATGGCATACACCTTTAATCCCAGGAATCAGGACACAAAGACAGATGGATCTCTCTGAGTGCAAAGCCACCCAGGCCTACACAAGATTGAATCAGTCTAAAAGAGTAACAGAGCTCACACCTTCAATCCCAGGACTCATGCAAGGTATTTAAGACAAGAACACTGTCTCAGAATTAACATTCATTCTCCAGCCACTTTATTGAAATCTCGGGAGTCTCTAGCCACATTAAGGATAGCACAGAAGTCTGAGTGAATCTGAGGAGCAGTATAGTCTGGAGCAGTTTGAGGATCACCCCTTTGGTATGAACTGAGGTAGAGGTAAGAGCTAGAGGCTGGCTGCTTTGTTTTTCTGATCTTCAGCTTGAAGCTTAAACTCCAATATCTGTCTCTGGGTCTTTTATTTATCATGCTACACAAGCCTTTAATCACAGCATCCCAGAGGCAGAGGCAGGCAGGTAGATCTCTGAGTTCATGATCAACCAGGTCTACAGAATGAGTTCCAGGACTGCCAATCTTAGATAATGAAGGAAACCATCAGAAATAAAAAGCTGGTGAAGATGTAATTGAATGAAGGGGCCATGTTGCAGTCCCAGCAAGCAGCAGAACTCGGCAGCTTCAGCCACATAGTTCTGTCTTTAGAGTCAAGGATACAAATAAGGGGTTATAGCATCTCCCT